>NC_141086.1:21042752-22242752 GCF_041138505.1 Cibotium barometz
CGATCTCCGACTTCGATAGTTTAATTGAATTTTCTTATTACCATCTTAGTGAATATGAAACGGTAGCATTTCTTCTCACATATTATCTACTTATTCATTTTTCTAATTTTTGTGGAAATTAAATAGAGGATTAAGGAGAATCCTTATTTAATTATAAAGATTCTATATGCATCTAATTATGCATAAAATCCAATTCTGATGAAAGTCACACTTTTATCATCATAAAAATCATTTATGATGAAAATCACTCTTTTAACATGAAAGAATTTCTTTTATGCATATATTTATGTATACAAATCATTTATGATGAAAATCACTCTTTTAATAATAAAAAAATCTTTTATGCACCATTTATGCATAAAAATCATTTATGACGAAAATCACACTTTTAATATAAAAAAATATCTTTTATGCATATGTTTATACATAAGAATCATTTATGATAAAAATCACACTTTTAATATAAAAAATTATCTTTTATGCATATGTTTATGCATAAGAATCATTTATGATGAAAATCACACTTTTAATATAAAAAATATCTTCTATGCATATGTTTATGCATAAAAATCATTTATGATGAAAATCACTCTTTTAATATAAAAAATTTTCTTTTATGCAACCATTTATGCATAAAAATCATTTATGATGAAAACCACTCTTTTAATATTAAAAAATATCTTTTATGCACCATTTATGCATAAAAATCATTTATGATGAAAGTAACACTTTTATAATAAAAAATATTCTTTTACGCATACTTTTAAGCATAAAAATCCATAATGAAGAAAGTAACACTTTCATAATAAAAAAATTATCAATAAGTATCTTTCATAGAATTTAATTCTATTGAAAATCATTCTTTTATAAAAATTAATCAATATGCATCTTTTTATGCATGAATGAAAATGACACTTTTAGAATACTCTAACGATGGGGATTACTCTTTTTGATTAATAAAAGATGAAATTTATTTCATAATGTAAATTTTGCCATAACCTCCTTTGTATGGCTGACCATTTTTCAATTTTTAAGTCTCTAGAATTAATTAGAAGTGCACCAAGAGTATTTAAATCATTCTAAAGTAAAGATTTTTCTACTTATTTAAGAGAAACATTATGAAAAACTTAATTTTATTCATTAATCATTCATCTAGGATAAAGAATGGTTGGATTTACTAGAGAAGAGAGGGGAATGCCTTTTGCAATGAGGCATAACATCATTTGCAATGCCATAGAGAAGACAAAAATCATAAAAAAAACCATAAAAACCATAAAATGAATTGAAAAGAGAAGAATCTCCAACTTACATAGATAATTTGAGAGCTTTCCTTTGGCTTGATGGTTTGAGGGTTCAACTCTTGTTTGAAACAAGAGTGGCCACCAATCTTTTGGAAGAGGGAAGGTAAAAAACTAATGAATTATGAGTAAAATTCACTGTTTTTGGCACTTGGGAGAGGCAGGGTAACAGTGCAAAACACTATTGAGTTTCAACAAAGGGGAAGGCTTCTATTTATAGGAAAAAGTGAGCTTCTAACCAAGCCAACTGATTCTAGAATTTTCCAGATCAGTTTGGTCAATTTTTGACCATTTTTAGGTCAGTTTTGCTCACTTTTTGGATCTAGTTGAAACAGGAGAGAGGAGAGATAAAAATATCTCATTATTTGGGAGTTTAAAACTCATTCAAGCATGTGAAATAGGCGCCTCCTTCATGAGGGGAATTCCCCCATGCAAAGGTGTCAAAAATGCATCATTTCACCTAAATATCTCTCTTTTTAACTATTAACCTTGTCCTTAGTCAACTCTTCATCTTATGTGAGTATTTACTCATTTTTGGGGGATTTTTCTTTTATTCTTCTATTTATCTCCTTCCTGCATTTGGATGAATCTTATTGGTCCATAGGAACCTTAATTTAAAATTTCGAAAAAATCTTCACCCCCAGGATAATGCCTCTTGAACAGATTATACTTAATTTCTAATGCATCTTCTGGAAATCTTTTTGAACTTCTATTTCAGGGAAACTTATTTTAATAAGATGAGAATTTTTTCCATCCAAAAATATTTAAAATCTGAATATTCTCTCTCAAGAATATTTTATCTCTCTAGGCCAAAACTGGTAGAAACAAGATCTTTTATATTTCTGAAGAGGGATTTGATTACAGGGGAAGATGCTGGACATCTTGAGAGGCTGGGGAGGAATCTTACATTCTCTCCCACTTGAAAAAATGTGAGATGTCCTCATCTCGCAAACTGGGGGTAATCTCGCATTCATTCTCCCAGGTGGCATCTTCAAAAGGATAGAACTTCCATTTTACTAATAATTCTCTGAGAATTCTGTTCCTGAGAATCTTTTCTCGAACATCAAGAATTTCTTCAGGTTGGAGTTCCATCTGCCCTTGGGTTGAAGAGGTTAGGATTTCATCATCAAGCACATGATTTGGGCTTGGCACATATTTCTTTAGAAGGCTTACATGAAATACATTATGAACTTTGAGATGAGAAGGCAGAAGAAGCTCGTAGGCTAAGTTACCTACTTTCTTTGTAATCAGATATGGCCCACAATATTTGGGGAATAACTTCTTGTACTTCCCAAGAGATAAAGAACTTCTTTTGGGCCGTAGTCGTATGAAGACCATATCTACTTCTTTAAATTCTCTATCTGTCCTCTTCTTATCTGCATACTACTTCTGTCAATCCTGGTGGGCAGCTTTTATATCTTTACGAATTGTCTGCATTTGTTGCTCCATGTCGTCAAGCATCTGTCTCTGGACATCTGAATGTATCAGTATAGACTTTATTACTGGATTACCTTCAGTGCAATCTGGTTACAACTCCATTTTTGTGGTAGTTGATAGACTAACCAAAGTTGCCCATCTGATCCCAGTAAAAGAAACCTACACTGCAGTGGATGTGGCTAGAGTGTTCCTCAAAGAAATCTTCAGATTGCATGGCCTACCCAGGAGAATAGTAAGTGATCGAGATCCCAAGTTTACTTCAAGGTTCTGGACTGCATTTTTCGAAGCAGTGAGAACTTTCTTGGATCTCAACATAGCTTATCACCCTGAGACCGATGGTCAAACTGAAAGGGTAAACCAAGTAATCGAAGATATACTTCGGTCATGCTGTGGTGGCAGGGAACCCAAGAAGTGGCTAAGCTATCTGCACCTAGTCGAGTTCGCCTACAATGCTTCTTATCACCGAAGTATCGGGATGAGCCCTTTTAAAGCTCTGTATGGACGGTCTTCAGCTTATCAAAAGCGCTCTGGCACCTGGCAGACCATTGAAATGGGGTATTCTTTTTGAGAAGGTTAGTCAAGGGGGAAGCTATGAGAGCATACTTTGGTATAAAAATTCTATACCAACCAGTCAATCCCAAGAATCCTCTGACTTCTTTCACTGTCTTTGGTTCCGGCCAATCTATGACTGCTTGGACTTTTGCGGAATCTAGAGAAATTCCATCTTTGGATACCAGAAAGCCCAAGTATTCAACGTGGTCCAGCAGAGAAAGTGCATTTGCTCTTTTTGGCAAAGAGTTGATGCTTCCTTAGAATCTCAAGAACTTTTCGGACATGAGTCTCATGGTCAGCTACATTCCTTGAGTAAATCAGAATGTCATCAAAGAAAACTAGAACAAAATCATCCAAGTATTCTCTGAGAATGTCCTGCATTAGGCGATTGAATATAGCTGGGGCATTGGTTAATCCGAACGGCATGACAGTAAATTCATAATGCCTATAGCGAGTATTGATGGTTGTTTTTGGTATATCTTGATCATTGATCCTGATCTGGTAATACCCGGATTTGAGATCTATCTTTGTGAAGATCTGGGCTCCATTTAGCCTGTCCAGAAGCTCATCAATTCTTGGGATAGGATACTTATTCTTAACTGTCAGTTGATTTAGACCTCTGTAGTCCACACAGAGTCTAAGCGTTCCATCTTTCTTTTTCTGAAAGAGAACTGGCGCACCCCAAGGTGAAACACTGGGTCTTACAAATCCTTGTTCTAAGCTGTCTAAGCTGTTCCTTGAGTTCAATGGCTTCACGAACTGGCATTTTGTACGTGCGCAGGACTACTGGCTGAGCTCCGGGGGCTTACCATTCTGGTTCTTTAGCCTTAAGCTTTGAGTCTACTGGATTCATTTTGACAACATAAATTTGCTGCTTCTTCCTAAAACCTTTCAGTAACCTGGAAGCTTTTACTAACTGAAGGTCTGGGGATCCGGAAACTCCAGTTCCTTGAACTTTGTTCCCATGAAGGTCATGGAAGGAAATGGTTCCATTGTGACAGTGTATGTCAGCTTGATTTTTGTGGCCAATCCATTCTAAGGATCCCGTCAAAAACTCCCAAAGGTAAGACTTTGAACTGACAGTCGGTTACATTACCATCTAGTTTGAACTGGATAAGATCTGTCTCATGGTGAGTGAAAAGAATCTTCCCACTGGCCAATTCAACTTGCATAGGTTTCCCTGATTTCTGTTCTAAGACTAGCTTACGCAAGCATCCAGGGGAAATGAAAGAATGAGAACTGCCAGAATCAATCAAAAGCTTAAAAGGCTTACCCTGATACTCTGCTGGAGTATGGATGACTGAGAACTGATGGTTAGGCCCTTGATTTTCAATTGCAGCATAGATCTGCCCTCTTTCCTCTTCTACTACATCTGAAATTGTGACTGCTCTGGCTGCTGCAGTCTGAGGTGGAACTCTTTCTCTTTGGTTGCCCCAGTTCTGGGAAGGAGTTCTGAGGTTACTCTGGACAGAGGTAGATGGCTGAGCTGGAGTTCTTCTGGGGTTTCCCTGGCTTGGGCGAGACAGACCTTGATTGGACTGGTAAGAAGGGGTTGGTCTCTGAACTCGGGGTCCTTGACTTCCCTGTCCCCTTGACATGGCAGGAGTCGGGCAATGTTTCAGCTGGTGACCAAAACCCTGGCATCCAAAACATTAGTTTTCAGTTCTGAGCTCATCCCTCTGATTTCTTGAAAGAGGTGGGGCTCCTGAGAAAGTATTCTGGGAGAAGGGTCTTCCTTCACTTCAGAATCTTCCTGCATCCTGATTCTGATTCGGGCCTTGCTGCCTCTTTGGGGGTGGAAAGTTTGAAGTACTTCCCTGGGCTTGGAATCTTTTAAAGTTAGAGGGTGCAGGCTTTGGCGAGACCTTTACTACAAAGGCTTTGGCAAAATCCTTCGCCATTCTTACTGCTTCAGCCATGGACACTGGCTTGGCATTTTTGACTAGTGTGTCCAAGGGTTCGTTCATTCCCCGAATGAACCTGGCCATGAGTTGTTCTTCATCTAGAGGTGGTGAATATTTGAGTAGAAGAGCAAAGGCCTGGTGATATTCCTCGAGGTTTTGCTCTCCTGCTTTAGCTCTAAAAATTCGTTCATTTTGGTTTCCAAAAATCCAGGGGGACAAAATCTCTTTCTTAGATAGGTTTTTAGGTCATTCCAGGACTGAGTATTTATGTCCAGACGGTTGGTGTCACAGTGGTTCCTCCATGCTACCCTAGCTGTTTCAAAAATTTTTAGCCGGGCAAGAGCTATTTTGCTCCGATCATTGTAACCTATGACATCAAAATATTCTTTCATGGCTTCCACCCATTTCTCCACAGTCTCGCCTAGGATCTCCCCTGCTCCTTTGAAGGGTCCTGGGGCTGAGTCCTATGAAGAGCCTTGCGAACATTAGGATCAAGCTTGTCATCTTCAGAGAGAGGGTCTGGCTGACGGCCACGGTTTCCTCGTCTCTCATGATTCTGCCAAAAATTTATATATTATTAAATTTTTATTTTGATATCATCCACGAGATCCTAAGACTTAAGAGGTTCGGGAAACAATTTCTTAAACAAGACAATGATCTTATTGGAGATCTATGACATATGTCCGATAATAGATTTTTCTTTTTCAGATCATCCATAAACAATCATTTATACAACAGGGAATTTTTCTCCGGAAAACATTTCTTTATTTATATAAAAGTTGCAATATGTACATAGAGCAGCTCGGCTCCAGAATTCAAAATCTCCTCGAGAGACGCATATGACGACGATACTGGGCCATAGCCATGCCCTGATACAAACGTCCACTTACTGACAAGGGAGCTATTATCTTCCATTTAGGAATAAAGCAACTAAGGAGTCTGTAGACTTGGCATGAAAGTCTGAAATTTCGAGGCGTCGAATGATATAGAATGACGCCACGCACCATTTTCAGCTTTAACAGGATCATAGCCAATGAGAGGTTCTGCCACACAGCATTGCACGGCGGTCGCAAGAGGCGTGGACATATTGCCCTGCAAACCACTTATGCTGTAGTCTCTCCACTGGGTTAGGAAAATATAAATCCTCGAAATGGCATGCAAGTCTTGCTCGGCTTGTTTGAGTTGAAGCGGAAGAGATGAGATGCTCAAAGGCGAACGCAGTCATATCTTGAGACTGGGTGAGGTCGGGAATACCAGATAAATAGGGAACTTCCATCTATAAAAATGATTTCTTTGATTAAAAATTATTCATTAAAGAAGCTTACGGAATGAAAATATATTATGAAAATGCTTTTTCTGAGTTTTTATCAATTTCTGATAAGAATTTATTTATCTTTATTAGCTTTCAACAAGCTCTGATACCAACTGTGAGATCCCGCTGCCCCCTCCGCGCACCGGATTCTCGGTAGCTGACAGCAAAAGCAGCCCCCTCATGCGCGGGGCAGGGTTTCTCACTCGGGGCCTCGCCCACGAATGTCCGGGCACGAGACTAGGCTGGTGGTCACTCCGAAAACCAAAACCGAGAAAATTTTCAATGCCCGAAAAGCGGGGACGATTCCACCTTTTTGAATTTTTCTTAACGAGTTTTCTAACGAGATCAAAATCTAAACTATCCTCCACTTGAATAAACCAGATAGAAGGAAACTATCACTGATATAATTTGATCATCTGAGCAATTCAACGCTTTTTTCTTAATCAAGATTAGGCACAGTCGTTGATCCACTCAATCGAGAAATTTATCACAGAATTAACTATCTACTCGAATCCTAGCGTAATCCTAAGATTTTTCAGTTTGATTATTAAAACTCCACTAATTCCAGCCACCACCACCCTGCCACTGGAATCGGTAGATCCAAACAAGTACTCACCCACCCATAATTGAAATGCCTTTCTTAACTTTAGCTTTAGAAAACAGATATGCACACACTCCTCTTTAAAACTTTAATATATAAAAAAATCCATTGACAAACAATTTACTGTTACACGTCATACTTCAAAATTTCCATTGAGTCTTTGTTCCTCGACAAAATAGTATCACTCTGGACTCTCCGTTGAGACCAGCGAGTCAACAACGAGATCCAGTGATAGATTACAATAACATTGGTCTGTCATACAATATCTTCCTCGACATACGCATGGGTGTCCTCGGCACCGTGAGCCCGTGCATCACCTGGTCAGAACCCTCCAGGATCCTCCTTAGGTGTCCTGGCACTTCACTCAGGGACCGCTTTGTCGGCCCTCGCCCATCGTACCAAAAGCGCACCATTTTAACCATACTGAGGCTAGTCAAGACCTCGGCAGGCTTTGCCGCGTGAGCTGTCCCTCGAACACTCCCCGCCGCCCGCTGTTGCAACCGAAATTCCCTTAGATAAACATATATGCCAAATGCTCCCTCCAGTATTCTGGCGTAAGACAGTCCTTTAAGAAAACAGGGTTTCTATGCAAGTTTTCAGTTTTGATTTTGTTTGAAAACCATGAATAATCTTAAATCCGTATCTCAATACTTCTAGATCTAGGTCTGAATTCCAAACAGAATTCCTCGAATTCTGTTAACTTGATCCTCAGATCAAAATCATGATCCAAGGGAATCGGGCAAGACCTATTTGTATAATTGCTTGCTTGCGCGAGTACGTGGACAAGGGCATGTTGCTTTGGCCACTGCATCGTCAGGTATTGCTTCTCTACTCTTGGCGAATGGACGTACTGCACATTCTAGATTCAAGATACCTCTGGAGCTAAACAATTCTTCAACTTGCAAAATCCCTGTACATGGACAACTTGCAGAGGTTTTGAAAGTTTGTAAGCTCATTATTTGGGATGAGGCTCCAATGATTCATCATTATGCTTTTGAAGCATTGGATAGGAGCTTACAAGATGTATTATTCGCGCAGATAAGCCATTTGGTGGAAAGGTTGTATTAATGGGGGGAGATTTTAGACAAATCTTGCCTGTTATTATGAAGGGAGGACGTGAGGATATTTTGTTAATGCACTAATGGATGCAATGAGTTTAAACACTTGGTCATGAATATTGGGAATGGAGTGGATTGTAGCGATGATAATACGATGGTGACACTACCAAGTAATATGGTCTTGCAAAGATTGACTCTTAAAGACTTGGTACATTGGGTATACTCTGAATTGACTATTACTACGACATATGCTTCATACTTTAGTGAGCGTGCTATTCTTGCTCCGATAAATAGTCAAGTGGATATTGTGAATAAGACAGCTTTGGATGCAATGCCTGGTGAGCCTAAGCACGATTTCAGTGCAGATTCAATTCTTGAAAATGATAAAAATTCATTCCTATATTCCACAGAATTTTTGAATGCAATCGACCTTCGGGGCGGATATCCACCTCACTGCTTAGTTTTAAAGTTAGAAGCTCTTGTTATTTTGCTTCGTAACTTGGATCCAAGACGTGGACTCTGTAATGGTACACGGATGATATGTAAGGTCTTTCACTCTAAAGTCTTGGAGACTAAAATCATCACTGGTACTAAAGTTGGTGAAAGAATATTTCTTCCACAGATTACCTTTATATGCACTGAGACCCAACTACCATTCACCAACCATGAGGCGGAGACAGTTTCTCGTGCGGCTAGCATTTGGCATGTCAATAAACAAATCGCAAGGCCAAACCCTAAATGTCTTGGGGTTGTATTTGGTGACTCCAGTGTTTACTCATGGGCAATTGTATGTCGCGTTATCATGAGCACGGTCTCCTCATGCTGTGAAGGTGTTACTTGAGGATAACGCTAATATGGAGTCTTCATTTGATGATCTTCAAAGTTATACACCTACAACAAACAATATTGTTTATAAGGAGATCTTGATGACTCCAGAGTGACAAGTCAAGTTTCTTATTTAAGTTCTGCAATTTGATTAATTTTGTTGTGATTTCTTTTTTTATACATATTTGTCTATGGTAAAAGTACCTATTTTTGTTGTTTATGTTTTAACAGACATGTCTAAGATTACCTTTACATTGGACATGCCTTTGTCGAGGATAGTAGGTGAGTTATTCTCTATTTTTTAATAACTTTTCTTGATTACAAAGTATGGAACATGACATTCTATACTCATGTCTATCTGTACAGAGCCACCGCTGTGGTCAGCTCCTATTACTTCGGGTCACGTAGCAGGGATTATGATTGATGCTTATAGGGATGTGTAAGTATAAGTGTAATTGTTAGGCATTGTATAAATATTTTTTGAACCTATATATAAATAATTGTATAACCTATTTATTATGCTTTGATTTTAGGATATTGCATGACATTGATACGTTTATGGTAAGAGTTGTCGCACGAAGGCATCGAGATGTATAGGATTGGTGTTCCAGATGAGGAGTGGGGTGTCTATTTGTTTTGGAGAGAGATGGACAGAGGCTTTGCATCATTTGAGGGGTATTCAGTACTTGATGACTGGTTGTTTCTTACATTCATCATGACCATTGGTATTCGTTATGGGTTTTATACTAGAGCTCCTCATGTACCATCCACTCGATGTTCTATTGTACAAGGTAATTTTGATTATGTTTTTATATTATAATATTTTTTGAGATTTTATTTATCGATGTGTCGTTATGTGCAGGTCCTTTTGAGATTTGATTTATCGTTGTGTCGTTTGTGCAGGTCCTTTGCATTCATCGATAGCAGAGCATGTGCGGGATGGATCACCGCTTTACAATAGAGAGCGTATTGTGAGGAGACAAATGAATGATCCTTCTCACAAGAGAAGAATTCAATTTGTTGATTCTGACAATACGTAGCACTTTGTGTCATTTCTTCCTAAAAAAAGTGTTAAGTAGCATAGGGGAATTGTGTGCTTACATTGTATCCCACCACTATGGAAAAATATTTTTCCTTTAGCACAACTATTTTTCTCCTTTAGCATAACCATTTTTTTAATAAGTCAATCTCTCAAAATGTTTATAATAAAAATAGCCCATATCCCCATCCTTAAAATTAAGAGAGACCCTTGATTTTTTGAATTGGTTCTTTTTAAAATTTACAAGAAAAAGTACTACCACATAATAGTTTTATTTTTATGTAGTCTCACTCTGCAAGCTTACACATGGTTCAATGTTATGGTTTGGCCAAGGTGGCTACTTTGACAGTTTATTGTTTTAAATCTTAAAATCTTCTACAAAATTATTTAAAAGCCACAAATTATTTATTTATTTTTTGCAAGACTAGTGTTGAATGTGCCCATAAACATTATTCACTTCCATGTATGTGAGCTTTGAAAAAGGTTAAAAACTAAATATGTACCATTAATTTCTAAGAAGCATTAAATATACTAAAAATGTTTTCTTACATTAACATTGAGTAGCTCTTTCACTCAAACATTGCAATGTGCTCTAAAACACTAGCAATGATACCCTTCATAGCACTACAAAGAGTTGAAGAAAACGCCCAAGGGTTTGACAACAAGCTACTGGATTCTATGTAATGATTATGAAGATATGATTATAAAAATTGTTCCAACTAAGTGAAAGTGGGGACACCACTCACAAGTATAATATTTTTTCTAGACTAATAATTGGAGGGAAGTATGTAGAAGTTTCCATGTTGTCATAAAGATTGGGTCTTATTAGTTACACACCAATGGTGCTTTCAAGTGAAGTATAAATGCTCAACCACTTCAACACTTTTACAAGCTTTAATGCTTTTGCCCCACTAAATGAACAAACTTACGCACAACCATTTCAAGACTTTTACAAGCTTTAATGCTTTTGCCCCACTAAATGAAGGAACTTATGCAGGTTGCATTTTGAAAAAGCTATGCTCTAGTAGATAGAAAATAAGATCATCATGTAGCACCAACAACTATAAGTACTCCACCACTTCAAGGGAGTGAGGTCCCGGGGCGGTCACTCTTCAAAAATATATGATATCACATGAGTTAACCGAAGAGATACTTTTAAATCATGCCATATAAAGTGTATACAAGGGGTATATTTATAGGTCCCGGGGCGGTCACTCTTCAAAAATGTATGATATCACATGAGTTAACCGAAGAGATACTTTTAAATCATGCCATATAAAGTGTATACAAGGGGTATATTTATAGGTTTCCTTTGTAGTATTTATACATAGGGGGCGTAAAAAATATGGAAGGATACATGTATACATACATTAGACGGCGTAAAAAATATGGAAGGATACATGTATACATAAATTAGACCCTTTTATAATAAGGGATTTTGTATACAATAGGGCGTCCTTAAAAAACAAAAAAAAATGTAAAAAGGGTTTATCACACGTGATATGGACATCTCTTGAAGAATGACCGCCCTTGGAGTGAGGTTGAACTCATAGAAAAGTGCCTATAATAATTTAGATATAAATTTTCCTTGATGTAGATGCCAATTTACAAGTAGACAATTTAGTGTCTAGAGCATAGACTCTACAAGTCTAGGTTATATGTAGACAACTTAGTGTCTAGGGCCCAGTAATGAGTATAGAACCTAAAAGTCTAGGTTATATGTAGACAACTTAGTGTTTAGAGTCCACCAATGAGCAAAGAATAAATTAGATTAAATTTTCTTTCATGCAAATGCCAATTTATAAGTCTAAGTTATATGTAGACAACTTAGTGTGTTTAGAGCCCACTAATAAGTATATTGTGATTTAAATGTTACTAATGCTTATGTGAGCAATAATATTGTTTAGGTTTTTTCTCCTGATACAGTGTATTGGAATCTAGTTATGACGTAAACATGCTACCCACACAAGGCAACTGCATTTGCATGAAGTGTAAGGATACTAGTTATGATGTTTACAAAACATGTTACATAAGTATCCACATGCAAGTAAGTGTGCCTTTACTACTTGACTATGTATGGTGGGTGGCTAGTATCTCAATAATTAAGGTCCCTTTCGACAATGTGGCCCTATGTATGATAACAAAAAAGCATAGGTGCAAGTTAGTGGAGCTTGGCCCAACAAAAAAGGCACAACTTAAAAATAAATAATGTGCAAATTAGTATGTTAGAGAGAGAGAGAGAGAGAGAATAATGGCAACTTGAAAGGGCAATCCTTTGTGGATGAAAAGTTCTCATTCAAAAAATCTAAACATGAAGTCAAGTGATGTAAATGTTACTAAACATGAAGTTTGCACAATTGAATCTTTGGCCCTTTCTATTTTAAGTTTTCTTTAGGTTGCTCATGAGATGCTTTGGAGTCGTCCCATTGTTATATTTGGTGATGTTGATCAAATTTATATTTCTAAGTACCCATGTGGGTGTGTGTGCATGCACGTGCAAAGCTCCTAATTAAGAGAGCATGGGTTCATGTTACACATATGATGTTGTCATAGGGGTCACACGTGGTTCGTTGGCTGGTTATGACACTATAATGCTCTTACTGTTGCCATCACCACCACCCAAATTCTATCTCTCTCTCTTATGGGTGCAGAGTCATTGTCGGAGTTGAATATTATGATTCTTCTCTCTCTCTCTCTCTCTCTCTCTCTCTCTCTCTCTCTCTCTCTCTCTCTCTCTCTCTCTCTCTCTCTCATAGGCGCAGAGTCATTGTCAGAGTTGAATACTACGAGTCTTTTAAAGGGATTATTCATGTGCTAACTATGGGGGAGCTTTTCTAGGTGATACCAATTAGTCATTCAATGTCCCAAGAAGAAGTTACACACACTTGCCTTGAGGTTGGAAATGATGACTCTTAGTGACTGACATTTCCTCCTTAAGAAATGCATAACATCATAAGGGATGGTGTGCCTGCATTGAATCCCATACCTAGAAAAAACATTTTCCAGATAAATTAAAATGAGTACATCCCTAGCATTCTCAAAAACCTAATCTCTCGATAGGTTTTGTAATTAAAATACCCATTTCCATACTTGAAATTATATTTTTCAATCTTCTTCATAAAAAATTACACGTGGCGGCACTCTCACTGTGAAAGCTTACATATAGTTCAACATTATGGTTTGGCCAAGGTGCCCATTTTAGCACTTGAAATTTATGAGGCCACCTTGGTCCAACGTGGGCCACTTTCTTTTTGTAAGGTTGACTATAAGAGCTCAATAACCACTGTAATAATGTAAAAAGAACAAACACACAAACGCACATACATGTATACATGCAAGCACACTGACATGCACACACACACAAATGCACACATGCCACTTGATGTGCAAGCTTTAGGCCAAGGTGAGAATACATGTGCACATACAAACAAACCACTCGATGCGTAAGCTGCAGGCCAATGTGAGAGGACCTAGGTTTCTTCCCACCCACAAAAAAGCGCTCGAGTGTGCACGCACGCGCATACACACATCCACGTATGCACACGCATATACACACACTTCGTTCCCAATACACGAGCAAGGTTTTCTTGCTACGCACACATATATACACACACTTCATTCCACGCCCATGGTACATGAGCAAGGTTTTCTCACTGTTTTATGTATTTTGCTACTTGCAATGGGAGTGCTGATATTTTGGCGTGCCAAAGGAAGGCATTGATTTCTTCAAAATCATTTTCAACCAAGGTTGCTTGGTAATTTATTGATGCAAGAGGTGATTCGACAAAAAGGAAGCAAAAACAACATTGGAAATGACAGGTGGGTAAGTGATAAATAGGAGAAACTCCTCAACCATGAAAAATGGGCAGGAAAGAACTCCTAGATTCTCCCTGTAGTGGGCTGCTCATCTCAGAAATGACTGGTTGGGGAGGGATAAACGGGAGAAACTCCTCGTCCACGAAAATGGGTGGGAAGGATCTCCGAGAGTTTGTAGGATTTGCCCCTAGCATGAATGTGTTATGGTAGTAGCGAGGCATGTTAGAGAAATGGAAGTAATTAGGCATTAATTAGTGTATTTTTTTAATGTTAAATAGAGCCCTACAATGAGTTAATAATTAAATCATTAATTACTTTTTTGGGAAATAGATATATATATATACTTTTTTCAATTGTAGTTAATAATGTAAATCATTAAATCGGGCCCTACAATAAGTTAATAATGTAAATCATTAATTATTTTTTTGGGATATATATATATATATATATATATACTTTTTTCAATTGTAGTCAATAATGTAAATCATTGATGATATATATATATATATATATACTTTTTTCAATTGTAGTTAATAATGTAAATAAATAGGGCCCTACAATGAGTTAATAATGTAAATCATTAATTACTTTATTGTAGATAGCAATGTAAATCATTAATTATTTTGAAAGAGGCGAGAAAATTCACGTGTTCCAAAAATGCAAAAAACCTGGCGAAAATTAGATTTGGGGGGGAAATTAAGAGAGACTAAAATGGTATGAAGTATTTTGGGCAGCGGCGGGGCGCCATCTACGCCGGCGGCGGCCGTAGGCAGGCGGCGTCGAAGCTTTCTTTTTTACCAAAAAGCTTACGATTTAGTACGAGACCGTGGACCGCACAGCGCCATGGACAGCCTCGTGAAAGCCTTTTCTGGCTAAAAGACTTCTTTCTGTTCCAGGCTCCAGCCCTTTTGTCAGAAACCCTTGAACTCTTCCTGCATCGTACATACCCTGGCTCTTGATGAGCTTTTTCTCAAATGAAGAAGGTTGCTTGCTTTCTTGCAAGCCCGCTTTTCCCTTCCCCCCCCAAATGACCGTTCCGCCATTAATGCTTCGCTGTTCGCAGATCCCAACAAGGCTTCCTCTTGTCCTTCTTGGAACTCACAGATGAGCTGGTCTCTCTTCTTCGTCACGCTTCTCAGATGAGTTTCTCCTCCCCTTTTCTTTGATGTGTTTTGTGCTGTGTGTGTCTGTGTGTGTGTGCGCGCGCGAGAGAGAGAGAGAGAGAGATCTTTCTGGCTTTTTCTGCTGCTCAAGGGTTACATGAAGCAAAGGTTAGAGAGAACAAAAGGGATATTTTTTGAGAGAGAGAGAGAGAGATGCTTTCTGGGTTTTTCTGTAGCCGAAGGGATAAGGTTTGAGGGATCCTTTTGTGTGTCTCGTGTGTGTGTGTGTGTGGGCCTATGTGTGTGTGGGCCTAGGGCAAAGGCTTGAAGCTCGTCTTTTTTTACTGCTTTCATGTGAGAGAGAGACAGAGAGGGGCGGGACTCTGCATGTCTGTGTTTTTCTAAAGTCTGATGATTATATTAAGCAAATTCTACAGGGAACAAATGAAATTATGGGCCTTCTTTTAGCTCTTTGATGTGTTGTTGTTGCTGTTGTTGTTTTTGTCATTGTTGTTTTCTGTGTGTGTGTGTGTGTGTGTGTGTGTGAGAGAGAGAGAGAGAGAGATCAGTTTCCTAAAACCTAGTGAAACAAGGGCCTGACACAATCAAAGAGACCATGAGCAGCAGCAGCTCCTCCCTCTTCACAACCCTAGGTGCAGCTCTGCATAATTTGTCTTCGCCCAGGTTCTCTCTCCGCGGAGGAGGCTCAAGTCCCTCCGCCAAAAGCAACCCAGGCCACCGTGCGTTTGATTCTGAACTGTCCACTGTTATAGAGGAGCTGAAATCTACAGATGATGCAGGGTACCTCACCATAGCCTGGCTGTGCAGAGCCATGGGGGCAGTGCTCTGTTCACATGCTGCCATGGAAGCTTGCCTTCGAGATCTTCAGCAGGGACTCTCAGAATCTGATAACAAATGGCTTGATGAGTATCTGGATGATAGTGTTAAGCTCCTAGATGTCTGCAAGACTCTAAAGGAAGCTATTGAAGATGTGAAAAGCTACCATGTCTTACTTGGGCTTGCCTTGCACACCCTAGAGAAGGGCACCATGGTGGAAGCACAGATGAAACGTGCAAAGAATGCTCTTGCCAAATGTGGCGAAGCTCTCAAGAAGAGGGATGATGACAGTAGTCAGAAGAGATCCAAGCTTGAGAACTGCAGCTCCATGCTCAGAAGAATGGGGGAGAAGCTCAACTCAGAAGATTCATCTAAAGGAAAGGTTTTCAACGTCATATATGCCTGTCAAGTGACCACCATTTTCATATGTGGGGTGTTAGTGGCAGCTCTTTCATTCAAGCCAAGGCGTCCACTGTTGACCATCTCTGTTGCAGGGCAATCTTCATGGTCTTTTGCACTGAGCAGCCTGCAGCAGAGAGTTAAGGAGCTTGTGGAGAAGAAGAAGGCCAAGGGAGCTTGTGCACTGCTAGAAGAACTGGAGAAGACAGACACTAGTGTGCGTTGTTTGCAGGAACTTGTGGAAAAATTATTGAATGCTAAGGATTTTCCTGTTGATGGAAATCAGGCTAGGGAGGTGAGGCAGCTTTTGCAGAACTTAAATGATTGCTCAAGAGAGCTTGGTCAAGTTCTACCTCCTCTGGAGTCCCATGTCGGTGAGGTTTTCAAGGTCCTCATTGCCAGCAGAATGGCTCTGCTCGACATATGCAGCTATACGTGAGGATGAGTACTAGGCTTCCATATCGTCAACGTTTCTGCTTGGCTCCTTTTCTGAACAGGAGAATGAGGGATTTGCAGGGCAAGGCAGTGCACTGTTGGTATCAGGACTTGAAAGGTCTTTTAGAAGAAGACAGTTGGAGTTTCACAAAACAAATATATGCCCCTCTCCAGAAATGAGAAGCTGAGTTCTGAACAGTAAGATGCTTAAAAGATTCAGGCTTTTCTGAAGTTTTCCTTTACTGGTATGGCTCTTCTTGGCAGTGGAGAGATTCTGCATACAGACCATGAAAGTTGTGCTTTTTTAACAGAAGAATGTTTGTACATCACATATACAGTGTGTCATGAAGGTGAGTAAGGGCTTGTATGAAATGCATCACACATGCTGAAGAGGGGAGTCAAGGGTCGAACATGCTTCCATGTCACATAGGGTTCATCATGGCACAGAAGGGAGAATCAAACACATGTTGTATATTTTGCTCCATGCATGTGATGTCAGGGAGCACTATATAAATATAGTTCCTGTATAGTTGAATAAATTAACTGTTAATAGATGGTGCAAGTTGTGGATGTCACCACGTATCATGCAAATGCCTAATGTAGGTGTTTTTTCTTAAGTCATTTAGAAGTCTTTGTAATGTTGGCATAGGGAAACTGTTGTTCCAAAGGCATTAGCCCAGTGGGTTGAGCTTATCCCAACAGCCTGCAAGGAAGCATCTGAGTCCAGAGGTAAGTACCTCCAAAGGAGGGATTCACGTGGCCTGGGGTGTGTGTGTGTGTGTGTGTGATGCAGGTGACCTGATCCATGACAACATGATAGATTGATCGGGGGCATCACTGCATGGGTTGGCACTTCAGCCGTAGATTTGGCGCTTAGGTTCCTGGGACTTGTCTTGGCTTCTTTGTGTCTAACAGCTGGGTTGACGCTTAGGTTCCTGGGATTTGTCTGGGCTTCTTTGAAGACCTGTCTCTATTGCATGTTGTCTAACAGCTGGGCTGGGTGTTCACTCCAATAGGCATACACATGCTTGTGTCCTTTGTGGTACTTGGGTGGGTGTGTTTTTTGTACATAAAAGAAAAGGGGGCAAACTGTTACATGAATTCCCATCTCTAGCAGAACTGTCTGAAGTTGCATAGTGGTTAACATCATTCTTGTCGAACTGTGGCAGAGTTTCTGCGCGAATAAGTTTAGGCTAGTTTTGGGCTCGTCTCTGTGAAGGAAGGCGTTGCTGGTACTATGAATGTTAAGTCCTGAGCCATTTTCAAATAACGGTCTTGTTAGTCATATGCATCAAGGCAAAATGTGGGTAATGATTGCTGCAGCACTATGAGAATTTTTTCTATGTACTATTTATTTGTGGTAATCTTTGCATTTGCGAAGTGTAGGCTAAATGCAGATGAAGGCAGTGGCAAGTGCAACACACTGAAAGCAAACAAAACAGGTCTCTCTCTAGTGAGAATCAGAATCTACTCATAGCAAAGTAGAGACTCTATATATTTAAATGGGGGGGAAAATGCATGGGGATTTCAGTGTTGGGGAAACTAATTTTTTGGGAAACATGCACTCCCTCTTCATTATGAACAAAATAGCCAGAGTATAAAAAATTTACATTTTTGAAAACCGGCTCTGAGACTGGAGGAACATTGCTCAGATCTCTCTGAGTGTTATGAAAAATCAACATTATAACATAGCATACTTGTGATCATTGTCGTGAGAGCCAGTGTGTCACATTTCTACATCTACCGGAAGTCCTACTCTAATATCAAATGTAGCAACCTTGTGAAACCATCTGACATCGACCTCCATCTAGAACACACTGACATGCATGTGGACGCGCACACATACGCGTGTGTGCGCACGCACATGCATGTATGCATGCACATGTGTAAAAATGCCAAGGAAAATGAACCACAAGGCAAGTAGCTGAAGGTGAATTGACACAATTATAAGCCTTGGCCACACCGGAGCGTAGGAGAGATGAGGATGGGTGAATACACTTGAGTGCAAGGCCTCTAGACCACCATAGACCACCTTGCTTCACAATCCACTATCTCCCTCATTGACTATATTAAATTTACACATGCACATTGTTGCTCTACACTAAGTTATGTACGCACCCACTCATTTCTATATACCCCATGCTATATTGATAACATAATTTTATTAGATTGTTAACTCACTCTCTAATAGCCAACTCCTAGTCGAGGTTACACCTTGCAAGTCATGTTAACTCACTCTTTGATAGCCAATTTGTAGTCGAGGTTACACATAGACTATTAAATCTAATTCTTAAGCACATATATACCAAGGTTGTAACACACATGGTGGATAAGGAGGTTGATTCTTTTGGCTTGATGTTTATGCATTTCAACAACACTTGAGATTTTTGGCTTGATCTTTGTAATGAAAGACTATTTGTTTGCAAAAAAAAGAACAATTTGGTGGAGTGATGATGGGCATATTATTTGCATTTTGCATTACCAATTGCCTATTTGTGAATCATAACATCGAGGTTGAGCACAGGATCATAAAACCTAAAATCAGTTAAAATGCTTGTTGATCAAGCACAGCACATTGCAAAGATCATGGCCTGGCAAAGTGGACTAGACATAGACATAGTGAGTGTGTGCTTATTGATAGTTTAATCTTGTAGACATTCACCCAAGAGTGAAGATATGAAAATGGCTTGTAAGAAGCTAGTAGCTCAATACAACCATATCCAAGTTTTATAGAATTTTTAATTTTAACTCATAGAGATGTTTTTTTTTTGGCAAGGGAGGGTACTCAAATTATGTGCCATCACTTTCCATCGTGGGAGTGGGTAGATTTGAACCCTGTATCTCCCTTTTGGGAAGCAAGGGCGCTGCCGCTAGGATAAACCCCATGAGGCTAGTCTTCAAAAATTGAGAAACACAAATACAAATAGTTGAAGTCAGTCTTTCTTGACCCTTATAGCATCATAAACAAAATGGAGGGGTAGGCTTTGTGTTACAATTCAAATGCTTGAGACTGCCACACGGAAGAAGTAAGCTTACTTGCCCCTTATCTAATAATGCCCTAGCCCTAAGATAGTTTGCATCATGCTCCTTGGGATTGTGTATGAAGTCTTTTGGGTTGGTTTGATAATCAATAGATGTGGCCAGCCTTGCCCCTACCCTCTGTACAAGGAGACCATTCTCATACATTTCCATAGCTCTTGATGAGAGAAGCTTTGCTTTAACAATGAGGTAACATCCTCCTATTACAACTCATCCCCCCCCCCCCTCTCTCTCTCTCTCTCTCTCTCTCTCTCTCACTCACTCAAAGGCTAGTGTGAGAGCTCGAAAATGGTATGGATCCACCTATGTTTGAATCTAGCTTTCTTGTCGGATCATCCTTTAAAGGTTCTTAGGATAGTTTCCTATGACGCTTGAAAAAATCTTATAAGGTGTGTATGTGTAATAAAACAAGCCCTAACACTACCCTTCTTGTGCCCATGTGGGGCAGAAGTGGCTAGTGCGAGAGCTCGAAACAAGGCATGGATCGATCTCTCACTAGGTAATCCTTCTTGTGCCCATGTGGGGCAGAAGTGGCTAGTGCGAGAGCTCGAAACAAGGCATGGATCCATCTCTCGCTAGGTAATCCTTCAAGCGTCCTTGGGATAGTTAGGTAATCCTTCAAGGGTCCTTGGGATAGTTTTGCCTAGGATCCATCTCTCGTTAGGTAATCCTTCAAGGGTCCTTGGGATAGTTTTGCCTAGGAAATGAAAATAATTCTTTTTCTTCTTTTCTCTCTCTCTCTCTCTCTCTCTCTCTCTCTCTCTCTCTCTCTCTCTCTCTCTCTCTCTCTCTCTTATAAGCTAAGGCATGTAAGAAAATTGAAGGCTAAATCCCAATGTATTGGTTTTGACCTAATAGAAATACTTAACTCTATTCTTGAATTGTAAATATTTGATTGGCTGCTTTCAAGTCTTTGTCTTGTATGCGCACTTGATAGCATTTGTACTAGCACTTATTCATAAGCACTATTCAACTTTTTGCTTCTAGACTCCTTGCACTCATTACATACATAGAATATCTTGTGTCTTCTCATCTTGTACTTAATAAATCTCTCAATTATACATGCAGTTTGGTGGTTTTGAACCCTTATTATACCCTTGAGCCAAGAGAGGAGCTAAAGATGCTATACTTAAGGAGTTGGATTTTCATGATGTCTCATTAAACCCTAACCCCATTGCCTCATGAGCTTCGAGATTTTACAAATTATCAATGCTCATGTATTCTTTTTTGAGTACTTCCAAGCTTAGAAAGAAATCTAACTATTTACATGGATCTAAAACTAAGAGGCATCTTACAATATGTGTTATGGCCATTTTAGTTCTCTCTAAAACTCCCACATTCACATACTAGAGCACAAACAAGCAACAACGGTCATGGGGAGCTTAGAAAGAAATCCAACTAAAAGCAATCAAAGCAATAGAAAAAGTGTTATCAGACATTGGCTTGCATGGGGGGCATACTAAAATTGAGGATGACGTGACAAGCAGTCACAAGGGGGCAGCAAAGTACCAAAAAAACCATCAATAGGTGGTGTGAAAGCCAAAAGATTTTTTGTCATACTGCCTCAAAGACTGTCGAGATAAAAACAAGCAAAAGATATTTAATCAATGGAAAGATCTACATAATGCAGTCAAGGACATTGGAAATGAAGGTTCAATCCAAAATCGGAAGGCAGATGTGTGGATTTCACTTGACAAGATCTTTGCATTCATGGAGAAAAAGAGCTGGAGCAATAGTGAGATAAAATTATTTGAAAACATATTAGAGACTTGGAGGAAGGCATTCATTGCAGGATGGAGTGATCAACATGTAACTCATAACATGGTAAGAACTTTAAAAACTGTTGCAATCTCAATACTATGAGACCAACTAATACATACATCTGATTTTTTATGTTTTGTCATTGATTGCAACATATACTATATAATCATACACCATATTTTGCAAAGACATACGGTTCATTGTCAATATGGTCAACTCAAGGCATTGAGAAGTCACATTACATGGCAAGAACAGGTTACTTTAAGAACACTAGACATGGTGGAGGCAAGAATCAAGCCAATAGTCTTTTAGAGTTACATCAATGGACTTACAGGAAATTGATTCACAAAGAAAAACAAAAAGACACATTCAAGTCCTCATCATTGACACGTGCAATACAATTTATTAAATAAAGAAAAGCGACAATGCGCTTGGAATCAGTCAATTGCAAGAGAGCGCCATCAGTTGTGGCGTCGCTCAAGAGTCAGGGTTGGGAGAAGGTGGTCTAGATGAGGTGGGCTTGATCTTCTTCAGTGGTCTTCCTTCTTCGTCTTCCTTTTCCTCTTCATCTCTACCAGGAGATCTATTTTTGGCATTTGCACCATTGGAGGCAATAGTTTCGACCGGCTTTTTCCTATCCTTATTAGATATCTTTTTCCATGTGGATGCAATGTGTCTGGGTCTGTAATTCCCACTACAATAGCATGCATTGTATATGACAAGTAGTAGGGGCATCTTAGTGCTTGGCAACCTTACCCCTGACCAAACAGCCGACCGCAGTGCAAACTGTTTCTTGACAAGCACCACCTTCTCAGCATTTAAAGGCACTTCGTGTCTACTACAAAACCTGGATAGTACTTTGAATGCGAATAAAGGAAATTTTGCATTGTCTTTTGAGAACTCCTTTGTGAAATTTAATGATCTGCGTATTAAAATTGTAATCATCATGACTCATGTCGCTGCTTGTTGTTATTAATTTTAAGCAAGTGTCGTAAATTGCACGTACCTTTTGATGATTCAAATGTCTTATATATTGAGCGAGAGAAACATCCTTTCGATGACATGTTGACTTTGAAGTGGAAGCTCTAGATGATTTTGAGCCTCCTGCTCTCTTCAAGAAATCATCATCCATATACAAAAACTTGGTACCAATGTTATATGTTTAATTGGCACAATTGACAAAGTCCACGTAAATCAAATTCTTATAGTTTGAAAAATCTTCAGCTCTATTACATGTTGATTTTCATCACCCTCAAGCATGGATCTGTCCACAAAGGGATCGTAGACTTACTGTCTTCATGTACAGTAGTAGGTGCCAAAAATTTTCCCATATCTGCCAAACCAAGACGGTCGGCAATTGCTGCAACCTCCTCCTTGGAAGGCAATTGGGTTTCATATGTCCTAGCTTCATCGAACATCTTCTTTAATATCTCCTTGCCAAGCAGGTACTCAGAGTCCTGGACTGCAGAATCAGCTAGTAGATAATTGTCAACTCCTTCCTCTATCCAACCCATGTCTGCTTCACTAAAATTTGCTAAGGCAGCCAAGCAATAGTCTTCACGAATATAGAAATGTTGCATAATGTCTGTTAATAATACATAATCAGCTTGGACTGCCATAGTAAAGCTGGGCAAGGAAGGTAGTGACAACTCCCCTTGTTCATTCTCATTAGATTGATTGTCTTCCAATGAAATAGGTGCCGCACCAAAGGGGATAAGGGATGCATTAGCCTCAAAGGTTTCCTTTTCGGCCTCTGCCCTCTCCTCTGCTAGGTCTATAGCCACCTCTTCCTCAACCCCATCATCCTCGATTGACACTTGAGTGCTTGCCAAAGTCACTGTCTCGGGCTCTGAGTCCTCAGTAAAATAAGAAGATGCAGAAAACAAAGAAAACCATAACTAAATTGGAGCAGGAGACACTTCTTTAAGTGTATTGGTAATTTTGCCTCTACTCTATTGCTACTGCAGCTGGGAATCTTTTCAAGACAACGGCTAAGCCTCCTCTTCATGACTTTGTCTGTTGCAAAATCAGATCGATGAACATAACGTTCACCATTGGACATAACGATATTGGCAGAAACAGTGTCTTCATACTCCTGCTCACGGTCACCGAGAACAATCCTACAAGAATTAATGACGTTCTCAAGAGAAAGTTCCTTGTTGAACATTGAAGACAACTTATGCAAACGCTCGTGGGCTTGTGCATTGTACAAGAACATAAACAACTTTTCTACACAAGACTCTTCTGCCTCATCATCCAATTCGTAGACAATGTCCAACTCTTTCGAAGACATGCCTAAAAAAAACATTTCAGTCAATTAGAACATGCACGCTTATTATACATGGGGTCAGTACTACCTGGCGATAAGGAGGTTTGGATATACACATGCAAGCCCCATGTCGCTTGGTACTAGCACCCAAAAAAGAGGGGTTAGTACCAAGCGGTAGAGGGCTCACGCGGAATTCACGAGCCCATCACTGCTTGGTGTACTAACCCCTAAATTTAAAGAGACTTAAAGGGGTCAATAAGTTTTTTTTTTAGATGAAGCCTTTATATATTAAATAAAAAACATACAAGCGGCATATTTTGTATTTTAGTTGTATTTTGTAAGAAGCTGAAATAGTCTGTCTTCCAGGCCTGAAAATTGATGGCCTGCCCTAACCTTCAATGTGAAAGCCTATAAACTTACTTGGCCTTCATATTTACAGAAAAAATACGAAGGTTTTTGCTTTAGTGGAGGGGGGCTCAAACCGGCTCGCCCCCCCACCTCATCGTGTGTGTGTGTGTGTGTGTGTGTGTGTGTGTGTGTGTGTGTGTGTGTGTGTGTGTGTGTGTGTGTGTGTGTGTGTGTGTGTGTGTTTGTTTGTTCCTTTTGAGTGTTTTTGAGAAGAGAGAACGCTGTTTTAATGTCGTAGGAACAATCCCAAGAGACCTAAGAAGATCTATCCGACATGAGTGAGATTCGAACACAAGACATGTTGAATAACAACTCCATGAGAAGAGAGAGAGAGAGAGAGAGAGAGAGAGATGGACATACCTGTAGAAAAAATTGAAAGCTTCAGTTTTCCAAGACGAAGGGGAGATGGTGTTGCAGAGGGACGGCAACGTAGGTAACTCAACGCAAATGGGTGTCTCAGCTTATCACAGAGCCGGTTAGCTTTGAGGATTTCCTATTAGACTTAAACCTAGAAGGATTTTAGCTTGCAAAGAATATTTATGAAATAGTGAAAATTCTAAAAATGTATGTCCCAAATTGCTTGATTTATTGGTTTGAGAAGAGTCCAATGGGAATTTGGGTACGTTTCTCAAAAATATTTTCCCCGAACACTGCTCCCAAGGGATATTTGGGACGTTATCGACTCATACCACACGAGGAGATTTGGGACATTATCAACTCATACCACTCGTGCGGACATTTAAAAGGTCGGATACATTAATGAGGCATCAATATGGTATGTACTATGTGCTCACTCCTCTCCTTTCTTGCATGTGTTTATTTTTTTCACCTCTGAGTCTCTGACAAAATAGCAAGAGCCAAACGCCATCGCTGCTACATCCATCATCCTCCGAGTCTCCGACTACATTAGCCTCCTCAACGCCCCCCAAACCCCAAACTGAGCCAAACGCCATCGGCCTCTACATCCATTGCAGGTATTTCAGAGTTCTTTTAGACCCTCTGTTAACGTTTTGCTGTCTGTTTTATGAATGTTGATAATAGTGTTTGTACAAAGCGCTCAGGGTTTCATTGGGGTCCTTCTGGTCCCATATCACTTAATACTGACCCCCTTGGCTCACGTTGCCCACGAGTCTAGTATCAAGCGATTAGCAAGTCTCTTGGTACTAACCCTCTTGTGGAATGTTGCCCCCATGGGTTCAAACCCCGCAAGCACAAACCCTGCACAATGTTGGTCATGGGGTCAGTATAAAGCAATTAATAGGCATGTGAATTTCTATTTAATTGATTCTCACTTGGTACCGACCCCACTATGATATCTTGTGGTCATGGGGTCAGTACCAAGCGATTCAAAGGCCTATGGGTTTTTGTCTGTGCATATCGCTTGGTACCGACCCCACTGTGATAACATTGGTCATGGGGTCAGTACTCAACCCTCTGGACTCCTATTTATTTCATATCGCTTGGTAGCAACCCCATTGTCATAATGTTTTTCATGGGGTCAATACCAAGCGAACCAAGGGCCTCCGGAATTCTATCTGCTTTATATCACTTTGGTACCGACCCCACTGTGATAACGTTGGTCATGGGGTCAGTAACAAGTGATTCTAAGCCCTCTGGACTCTTGTTTGTTTCATATCTCTTGGTTCCAACCCCATTGTCATAATGTTTTTCGTGGGGTCAGTACCAAGCAATTCGAATCCCTCTGGACACCTGTTTGTTTTATATCGCTGGTGGCAATCCCATTGTCATAATGTTTTTCATGGGGTTAGTACCAAGCGATTCAAAGGCCTCTGGAATCCTGTTTGCTTTATATTGCTTGGTACTGACCCCACTGTGATAACGTTGGTCATGGGGTCAGTACCAAGCGATACAATGTACTCTGGAATCCTATTTGTGTTATATCGCTTGGTACTGACTTTTTTAAATACGTTTCTCATCACGCTTTGTTTATTTGTTTAGATGGCTCGTACCAAGGCAACTACTCGGAGGCTTGAAAGACCTACCGAGGCACTGCAGGCGAAGGCAGAACAAGGAGGTATCAACCTCACAGGGCAGTTTTGCAGGAGCTTCGTCGCATTGAGGCGACACGTGCAGCCTGCCATATCCAGGCTCCCTTTCTAGAGGATTGTGCGTGAAATTTATGAGCAATGGAGTATTGGCATGCGGTGGCAAGCATCTGCATTATTATGTCTTCAAGAAATCACTGAGGACTGGATCATCGAGTTTTTTGAAGATGCTTACTTTCTCACCGCTCATGCCCATAGGCTGACAATAATGCCGAGGGATTTTGATACCCTTTGTCGATTGCGGTACAGATACGACCAGATGCTTGTTCCTGTTTTTGTAAGCGATCCTCGAATGCGGCATATCCTTGCAGCCCCCCCCCTCCATCCTCGTACAAGGCCATCTGAGACCTCTAGTGCTCCTCACGACAGGGACACCCATTCGCAGAGAGTAGGTTAAGACTAGAACACCCCAGTGATGATGCCCCTCAAGCAGAACCTCACACACAACTAGAACTGGAGGCATAACCACAACCGGAGGCTATTGCAGCAGCACAGCCACAGCCCTCCGCTGAAGTTGAATTTGTTGCAGAAGAAGAAGATGCAAATAGGATAGAGAGGGAATTTAGTCTAATTGAAGTAGAGAATAGCAAAGAATTGAGAGTTTTGGAGGCGGCTGCATCAGTTAGAGCGGCATTTTCACTTCGGGGCCAAAGACTTGTCAAGCGTCTGGATGGATTCGATTTACATGTTTTGAGGAATGACGTGATGGAAATCACAGATAACATTGTCAATATTTTACTGGTATATATACTGCATGATGTATATAGTATCATGCATGACTGAGCTGTAAGTACTAGTGGACTAATTCTTTGTTCTTTTCATTGTTGCCTTTAGGTATTATATATTACTACTACCAGAAGAGGTCCAAAACTGTACATATACTATGGATCCTCTCATTTCACAGCACTACAGAATGATAGCTCATCATTTTTGAGCCTTATGTCCTGGCTTGAACGAGTGAACCTCGATTTGCCAAGACTTATTTTCACGGCTTACCATGAAGAGTGAGTCTCATGTTAAGTTTTAAATTGACATCAAATATTTGGTAATCTATATGTGTTTTCTTTAATAACACCTATGTCCTCTTTGTTTTCTTCAACCGACACTAGAGTTTGCTTTTGTACGACATTGAGCAAAACATGTGTTATTTTGCAAACTCTATTCAACAATATCATGGCCGCGTTAGAGAGTAAGTCCCTATTGACATTTTCCTCTTCCACAAGCATGTAGATTTATTTAAGTAGGATAAGCTGATGCTTGTTTTTTGACCTCCTCAGATGTGCTCAAAAACTTGTATATGCATCGAAACATCTCTTGATGGAGCCGAACCTTGTACAAAACATGACATATCATGGGATAAGGGTGCCAGTCTCTAGCCCAGAGATGTCAGCTGTGGGGATGGGGGACGGCCCTAAACACCTACCTTTTAATAAAGAAAATTTTTGATATTCCTGATGTAAGTGATGTTTGTACCGTAGACTTGCATAATCTAACATAGCTATAATGTCCCTAATAAAGCTTTTCTCTGTGTACAAGAAATAATTCTGAACAAATATGCTCCCTTGCACGTAAAATAGTTCAGGACCAAAGCTGTACAAAGAATTATTTTGGCTATCCATGATTGTGCGCAGAAGAAGAGATCAGGAGGGCAGACAAATTTGCAAGGGAAGCTGCAGAGAGAGTACGTCAGCGAGACGAGGAGCGGCAAAGACAATTCGAAGCACATGCGGTTGCCCTCATTGATTATGACAGGCTGCAAGCTGAGGTGGATGAATGGGTGGAATCTAGGGGGCAGGTCAAGATGTAGGCGGAGAGGGAAAGAGAAGAAAGACTGTGGGAAGAAATGGAAAGACTGCAAGAGGAGAAAAATCGAAGGCCGCCTCAGTCCCAAGCACAGCCGAGTTCTCAATCACGGTGTCGCTTCTGTGCCCCCCAGAGTCTTATGATCGACGTCAACATCATTAGACTTTTATTTACATTTGTAACATTAACATTAATTTTGTAAGAGACCTGAAATTGTTTTGTAAGAGAAAAATCTTTCATATATTAAATTGCTTTTGGAGTTACAATGTTTTGATTGTCATCATTCAACGACTAATCAATTGAATAGTATGAGAGACAGATTCTTTGCAGAAAGTCATTTTCTCTTTTCACCTTGGCACCTATAAAAAAAGGGTTTTGTTAGTGGTATCTTACATAATGTTTTGCACAGCATACTAAATGGTGAATGTAAATATAAATGGTTTACCTTTTTAGTATCCGTTGTAAATGTATAATCTTTTGGCAATTGTTCAATCTCCTCATATTATGTAAGGTCTTCTCTAATTTGAGAAAGAGATGTTTTAGATAGTGTGTTTAGCATTGTAAGCAATTGCCCTTCCAAATATATCTCCATTACCAGAGGTGTATTCTCAAGATCTAACTCCAAATCTTGATCTAATGGAACAAGGTTGCCATTAACATAATGATATCTGGTGTAGTGAAAAGTTGGAATGAAGTTTTGAGAGCCAATAATGTACTTGCAAACTATTGACTTCTTCTCCAAAACAGAAATGATGCCTTCTGTCTTTCTCCTGTCCCAACCATTGTCCAAAAAGTCCATTGCCTTACTTGACTTACAAATAAACATTGTTGAAGTATTTCTTATTTCTTCATCAAAGAAAAAGTTAACAAACACTTCGATAGGCATAAAAATAGTAAGCTTGACATTCTTTGTTGCAACAAATGCCTTAAGAGACTTCTGTATGTCGCGATACAACCTGATCCTATAACTTTCACTAGTTTGTGAAGTTGGCGATGGCCAATCTTTGCTTCCAAATAATGGGAGGGGTAATGGAGTCAAATGACCCCATCCAGAAGACATGTTTGGTTCAAAGTATTGCATATCATAGAAAAATATATCGTGGTCTGCAAGATCTCTATGAGTTCTTCCTTTGTAAATTTGTTCTCCTACATATGCATGGAAAGCGTAAAAAATCCCACTTATACTCTCCACTAGTTGCCAGTCTATCCTATTGGATGGATAAATATCTGCATAAAACCAAAAGATTAAACATTTTTAAAACAACAATTAGACACTTTTAAAATAATAAGGAGACATGATTGAATGGATAAACAGCTGCATAATAATAACAATTAAGCACTTTTAAAACAAAAGAAGCTTTGACTGAGATACTACTCACAGTTGGGACGATATCGTGGAAGACTAGGAGGAAATTTTTTCACCCTCAAGTCTACATGCTGGATGTTGTATTAGTGCCTCTGTCACCAAAATGTCGAATTTCTTGGTTACGAAAGCCTCTTCCTCATTGGTTGAGTACCACTCTCTCTCTAAAACTAAAATGCCCAAAAATGAGCCCACATTTCTCCTAATGTCTAATATCAATTCTCAACTCTCTCTCTCTCTCTCTCTCTCTCTCTCTCTCTCTCTCTCTCTCTCTCTCTCTCTCTCTCTCTCTCTCAAACACACACACTGCAAAGAGCAACAACATGCAAGTAGAAGACTTAAGAACTTGTTTAGTGTATGAGATAATGCCTTATATACAACTTGCCTTTTTTCACACGGGCACCCAAAACTCCTATTTAATTTGAGTTTTGGTATGACCAAGTTTCTCATAAATGTTATAACTTTTATAGTGCCTTTTCATGACACTTACTCCTCACTCTCATGTATGTTGGAGAGTGTCTTTTTAACCTAAAATGGGGATAACATCCTCCCCTACTTGATGTAGATTTTATGTCCTCAAAATCTAGTTATGGCCTAATTGTCTGATCACCTAGTTTGTAGTGTGATAATAGCGTAACTAGAGCCTTTTGTGAGTGTTGTACGCTTGAAGTATGGGCATGACATCTAGAAGCCAATGTCACAACTATATCTTCAAATGTTTGGTGCATAATATAAGAAGGTAAGCATCAAATTTGATGATAGTAATACACTTTTGTTGGGCCTCTATTTTCATGTCAAAGCATAGAAGTTTTGGATTATAGCCTTCACACCTTTCTTTTCTCAAGTACACATGTCAAAAGTCTTCGTTATGCACATAGGACTTCTAAAAGGATGCATACTTCCACACTCCTCCCCCACATGCTCTCCACACACCTCCACATGCTCTCTACATGCCTCCACATGCTTGGCATGTGTTATGCATCTTTATTTTACTAGAATTACCATGCCATGTTGACATAAGGCCTACTCCTATTTTATGACTCATCACTAATTCTATATACATTGATAGCACTATTACCCATACCAACGTACTTATAAATCATACACATGGTATTTATGATGACACTCCACTCATTATCACACTCAAAACATAAAATTACATAGAAATCATTGGACTCCTTCATGTGAAACAAGATGCACTCCTTGTATGACTTCGATGGAAAGCTTATCTACTTTTAGTGCATAAGAGAAAGGTTTGACATTCATGATGCATATTGAACATCTTCCTCCTTTTGCATCCTCCTCATCTTCAGTGTTTCTCTATCATGTTTTTGTGAAGTTCTTGAAGTTGTATCTATAAACATGACAGGAGCTAGTATTAGTGTTGTGAGTTGAACCTATTCCTTTGTTACATTGTCTATCAATACATACATTTTTTAACACTTTAGTAAATATCCACTAGAATAAGATCATTTAAGATTAAAAGTTGATATTTTAAAATGATTTCTTGACAATACCAATTAAAAAGTCATTACAATTTCCAAATAAACATTCTTGAAAATATGACATCCTATAGATGCTAAAACATCTTAGTCAAACAACGTTCAATTCAATAAAAAGTGATTGGGAGAGAGAGAGAGAGAGAGAGAGAGAGAGAGAGAGAGAGAGAGAGAGAGAGAGAGAGAGAGAGAGAGAGAGAGAGAGAGTTTGATTTGAAGAAAAGTGATGAGTTAGGTAATGAAACAACTTAATTGAATAATGTTTGATTTGATGAAAAGTGATGAGTTGGGGGGAGAGAGAGAGAGAGAGAGAGAGAGAGAGAGAGAGAGAGAGAGAGGTTAAAATATCTTAGTGAAACAATGTTTGATTTAAAGAAAAGCGATGAGTTGAATATTGAGAGAGAGATTAAAACATCTTAGTTAAATAATGTTTGATTTGAAGAAAAGTAATGAGTTGGATATAAAACATCTTAGTCAAATAATGTTTGATATGATGAAAAGTGTTGAGTTGAGAGAGAGAGAGAGAGAGAGAGAGAGAGAGAGAGAGTGTGTGTGTGTGTGTTTGATTTGAAGAAAAGTGATGAGTTAGGTAATGAAACAACTTAACTGAATAATGTTTGATTTGATGAAAAGTGATGAGTTGGGGAGAGAGAGAGAGAGAGAGAGAGAGAGAGAGAGAGAGAGAGAGAGAGAGAGAGAGAGAGAGAGGTTAAAATATCTTAGTGAAACAATGTTTGATTTAAAGAAAAGTGATGAGTTGAATATTGAGAGAGAGATTAAAACATCTTAGTTAAATAATGTTTGATTTGAAGAAAAGTAATGAGTTGGATATAAAACATCTTAGTCAAATAATGTTTGATATGATGAAAAGTGTTGAGTTGAGAGAGAGAGAGAGAGAGAGAGAGAGAGAGAGAGAGTGTGTGTGTTTGATTTGAAGAAAAGTGATGAGTTAGGTAATGAAACAACTTAATTGAATAATGTTTGATTTGATGAAAAGTGATGAGTTGGGGAGAGAGAGAGAGAGAGAGAGAGAGAGAGAGAGAGAGAGGTTAAAATATCTTAGTGAAACAATGTTTGATTTAAAGAAAAGCGATGAGTTGAATATTGAGAGAGAGATTAAAACATCTTAGTTAAATAATGTTTGATTTGAAGAAAAGTAATGAGTTGGATATAAAACATCTTAGTCAAATAATGTTTGATATGATGAAAAGTGTTGAGTTGAGAGAGAGAGAGAGAGAGAGAGAGAGAGAGAGAGAGAGAGAGAGTTATTTCAATTTCATAGGACGAGTGTATTCAATTATAGAACATCTTTAGCTAACATGATGTATTACTAGAATCTTGAATCCAAGAGGTGGCAAAAAAATACTCTCATTGAGATGATCAGACACAAGTCAAAATATTAACATCAATATCTTAGTAATATCCAAGAGAATAGCCTCAATGTTAACACTACGAATATTCTGTAGAGACCAAGTAAATATTCATTAGAATAAACAAATGGACATCATTTCTAGCATGATTTTGCAAAAACCTCATTCAAACTAGAATTTTCATATATGGTGATGAGACTAAGTAAAATTTCTTTCAATAACTCTAAAGTCTCATTGTTTTCATATATGGCAATGAGAGAGACACAAAGAGAGAGAGAACAAATAAGTAAAGGTCAAGAATTCCATGACAATCTTGTGAAAATCAAGATTGTCTTTGCATTGGAAAATAGTAATATTACAATATTGCTACGTATTTGATTATTTCTCTAAGGAAATAGAAGACACCTTTTTGGGAACATTCTCTTGCTCTTCTTCTCATTTGTGACTCTTGACCCTACACCCTTTTTGAGATAGCAATTTGTGGAGTAAACTCCCCCCTAATCTCTAATGTCATGTCTTTTAACTGCTTAATTTAATACGGTTTGAATCATTTTATTTTGGAAGAACATGAACTTTAACTTCATTTCATTGTAGTAATAACTGAAGAACTTAAAATTTTCCAAAAGATAAATAAAATTTAAGGACTGAATATTTTAATGAGTTTCTTTTTAATCTAAATAAAGACAAAAATAAAAAAATTATTCAAAAAAATAACTCAAGTAAACAATTTGCATGGAATATTGTTCTCTAACCACATGTTTGTGCATGACTATGCATCTGTCTACCTTAGGAACCTAAAAATAGCATTATTAATATACTAGGAACCTAAATATTGTTCTCCAACCACATGAGTGTGCATACGTGTGCCTTAGAAACCTAGCATTATGTTAGCTACAAGAAGCAAAGTTATTTTTTTTCTTACTAACTTACATGAGCTTCTAACTTTACCTCAAATTGTATGAAAAAAAAAGAAGCAAAAAGAGCTTTTTCATTTGAGGAAAAATCTTAATGTGATTACAAAAAGTCTTTTTATATGCCTTTAAAATAGCTCATAATACACTTAGAAATATACCAAAGAAATGGCTAAATAATTTTCAATATTCATTTTATTCACTTAAATTACCATAAAAAGACATGTCTACTTACAATTTTACTTCACTGTGTGTCGATGGCAATAACTTTTCTTTTGCCTCAAGATAAATGACTATAAGGCGAGTCTAATGTGAGCTACAAAAAAGTCACATATTAATTTGCACTTTATTTCTTGAGATCTAATTTTTTATCTATAATTTTCAAACATACCTTGAATAGTAAGGAAAGATACGCACTTTAACCCTCTTAAAATCTTCCCTTCTAAGCAGTGCTTAAGTTCGTTTTTGAGAGTTATGAAGTTGAATCGATAATGAATATCACTTCTAGGTTTGATCCCGCATTGAGTCTATATATCATGATCTTATGGTTATTTTTTGGATGGTTACATTTATCTTATGGCTATTTTGGATGGTTAACTTCATTTTTCATATATTTCCATCCTTGATCTGGATCCAGATGTCTTGAGTGGTTATCTTATGGCTATTTTGGATGGTTAACTTCATTTTTCATATATTTCCATCCTTGATCTGGATCCAGATGTCTTGAGTGGTGGATTAGTATTTGATGATGTTGATGTTGTTATTATGGTAGTTTTGGATCTTCTTTCGGATGATCTTCTTGATCTAAAGTTTCTACGTATTCATGCCTTTGATCAAAATGTTTCTAATTTGGAGGTTCCATATATTCTAGTCCTTCAACCAGATCTTATGGTTTACACTTATGATGTGGATAGCATGGTTGATCTAAAGTTTCTACATATTCATGCCTTTGATTAAAATGTTTCTACTTTGGAGGTTCCATATATTCTAGTCCTTCAACCCTATGGTTTACACTTATGATGTGGATAGCATGGTTAATCTAAAGTTTCTATGTATTCATGCCTTTGATTGAAATGTTTCTACTTTGGAGGTTCCATATGTTTCTAGTCGTTCAACCACATCCTATGGTTTACACTTATGATGTGGATAGCATTGTTTGTATGGATGCTAATGTGGACAATGAACTTACTTCCAAATTACGTGTCCAAGATGTATTTTGTGTACACCAGTCCTTAGAATTGGAGGCACCTCAATTAGAACGTCATGGTCCATCCCATCCATATTCTGATGTATCTTTATGGTCAAGCTTAAGATTGAAATAAGAAGATATCTCCTTGCATTCAATAATACATTCACCATTCTGAGTGGACTTTCCCAAAAGGAGAGGATACCATTTCCATTCACTAGGATAGCACAATTCCCTTTTTGCAAAGCTACTAAGTGAGAGGAGGTTTATTAGTGTATTATTTAAACTCCTTTAGTAGAGACTGAATTGTGGTTTGTGAGCATAATGACTATGTCAGTGATACTAATTTCAAGATTACATAAAATTAATCATCATGATTTTAATATGTCTTACATATATATATACATACATACATACATACATATATATATATATATATATATATATATAATCCAAATAGATATGAAACGGATTTTTAAAATTTATAGTACCTATAATATCTTATATTGCTATAACATGATAGGTCATTTACACAAACCTCTAAACATTACAAGGTTAACAATATGTCAATCTTATCAATAATCATGATTCTTATACAGTAATGAGTGACAGGTCGTGCAACTCATAAAGTAATGGTGGGTAATATTCTCCTAGGGATCTTTATGGCCTTAGGTGTATTCCACTGGTGAAATACCGCTAGGGCCTCTTTGTTTTCAAACCTATGCATGATCATTTATGAGAGGAGGCTTGAAGATTTTATATAAATTTCAAGATACTAAATTTATATAATATTAGGAGGCCCCCAAGCAAAGGTTAATATTAGCCAATAGGAAATACCCCTAGAGACATTATTTTTTTCAAAGTTTTCATACATGTTGAGAATATAACCATTGTTTTGATCAACATTACCCTTGCTTGGATCATGGAATTAAGAGGAAAATGTAATTATTAAAACATCTTATATCATTATACAAGATATTATGTATATGATAAAGCAGATGGAAAACAACCCAAGGACACCCTATCACATCAGGTTACGCGGATGTGCCTAAAGGGCCCTAGCACTATAGTTATAGAATGCCTTGCTTAGTCCATCTTGAAGAACATTAGAGGTCGTAGGGGCATGTCCACAAGTGAACAAGCATGGCCTTAATTGAATGGTCATGACACGTGTGAATACAAGGATTAGACCCCCAAGGATATTCTACCAACAAAAAATATCCCTAGGGGGTTGTTGGCGGCTGGTGGACAGCTCGCACAGGCAGTCAACCACCTTACCGTCGAATCGGGTCAGCACCGCTGGATGTCAAAGACGGCGAAACGGTGCACTTTACTATAGAGCCGGCGTGCCAGAGTTAGGTGTGCCCACCTACCTTATATTCGAGGGGCATTCAGATCATTGACATTAGTAGTTGGGTTGCTGGGGTAGAGAGTGTGTGTGATGTTGTATGACTCATTCTCGACTATGGATTTTGTGAGGGAGTAGCAATGGAGAGTCCTTTTGTTTTCTCTGTCTTTCTCGTGTTTCTTTTATTTTCGCTGTTGGGATAGAAATGCCACTAACACTTTGGCGACCACGATATGAAGAATCTCCTTTTGGTGATGAAGGCCAGAGTGGGTGATTGGTGGGGCTATGAATGGTAGCAACCCTAGCTACAATAAAGAGCTCAATGGGCAAAAAGGCTGGGGTAATTGTTGCCTCCCTTCTTGGGATAGTAGTTTATGTTGTCTATCCAGGCAATGGGTGCAAATAGGCCCTCTATCCGGCTACTCTGCGAATAGGGCGAAGTGGGTGATTAGCCGAGAAGATTGTTAATAAGCCGCCGACCAGAGGCGCAGGTCTCATGCCATAGCTTCTGCCGGGTGGTTCGCTCTCAGAAAGAGTTCAACATGGGGTTCATTCCCAACAAGGTATGCCGCCTAGAAGTGGAGACAGGTGTTGACCACATGGGTTGTGGCGTACATGCAAGCGGCTAGACTGTCAAGCTTCCTACATATCCGAGTAACAGCTGCTGACTCTCTTTCTGGTAAGACCTCTCGAGCCACTGTGCATGAATTTGTCCCCGGGAGCCATGATGGCCTGTATTCTGTATGTAGAACTCACCAAAATCACACTGACTGAAGTATCCCCAGGGTCTAAACCTGCAACCAAGGTGGACAAACCACTTCAACCAGATCCGGATGCAAGAAGAGTGATAGCCGCGTAGTCGAATGATGCTGATTTGTTCAGAGTTCAGTCCGACATCGACCTAACATTCTGTGAATTCAGCATGTGCTACTACAACCAGTATACTAGAGCCGAGTATGGCATGGATATGGCAACACCCTCAAAGAGGAGACTCCTGGTTGCAGGGATATGGCATGGATGGTAATTGCAACCGAAAACTTCTTGTTTGATGTCAAGCATGCAATTACCAACCTTGAGGATGAGGACAGTAGCAATCTGGAGAGTGACTCTGAAGCTTCTATGCTGATCCGGAAACTAACTATGGTTGCCATGCTAATGGAGTAGATATGGCTGCGATTGACCATCCAAATGAGGAGCTTTTTGTTGCCCGGAATGTCCTTGCAGAGCATGGTGATGATCAGCAGCATAGTCAGTATATTCCCCATGTTAGTGATGGTGCCTGCTGCTGGCATAAGATGAATGAGCAGCATGTCCCTCTTCTTGATGAGGATGATGCCGTGTTACTTCCGCAAAGAAGCCCATACCAATGATGAACCTAATGTATGGCACATGTTCTCTTCAAGCAGGACAGTAGAGGTCATGAACACGTGGGCTGAAATGTTTCTAGATTCTAGCTTTGTACCTCCCACATATCGACATCCGCATGATCAAGCCGGATTGGGTTTTGGCCAAGTATGGCCGGATGGACAACGTTCCAGTGTGGTGGAAGATGATGTTGTACATGAGGATGACCATCCCCTGCTCAACAGCACGTCAAAGCAAACTTTTCTAGAATCTCCATCATATGCACAATTGATGGCAGTTTCCTAGATGATCTGAAAGAGGATGCTCTTGCTGCATATATACATGATGTATCCGGAGAAGGCTTGACCTAGGATATTTTCAGTTTGGTTGATGATACCTAAATGGCAATGGTAGCCCACCAGGAAATGCCCTGGATGCATGTATCAGTGGCACATGCTCATGATGTAGTTTAAGATGATTCCGCTAACTTGGTGATTCATCCGGAAGATGTGGTGCCCCGACACAATGAAGCGGAATTAGTAGAGGTTCCCCATAAGAGCGGAACAAAATCTAAATATGTAGTCACAGTTTCTCAGAATTCCGGTGGATATGGTAAGGATCTTGCCTACATCCTTGCCAGGAGGAAAGCTCTATGTGATATGCATTCCATAGAGTTATGGTCATTAGATGCTACCAAAGATTCTTTCATTGCAAAAATAGCCAATGATGCCAGTTTTCCGGATGCTCAAGCACGGAAGAGGGAGGAGGACGAAGATGTCCAGGCAGATACACTATTAATCCATAAGGTAGTTTCCCGGAATGCTCTGATCTCCGAAAATGCCGATGAAGGGCTTAGTAAGCAAGCATTGGATTGCTTGGAACAAGTGCAATGTGCCATGATGGTGGAAGGAAGAGGAAAAGACAAAGCCAACCGACAGGGAGATTTCTCAAAAGGTATGGTTGCCTTGGAGCAGCATGATAGGGCTGAATTGCCTGTATGCAATATTACATCTGTTGAGGAGGAGCAAGCTCTTTGTCATATCGAAGAAGGTGACGATCTAGATAAGCAGAGGTAGCTAGACAGCCCCATGACACCCAAGACAAAGCTTGAAGAACAACATCACTACCGGATACATGCTCAAAAGAAAGAGCATGATGCATACATTGTGGATGCTCGAATGAATGAGTAGGTGGTTTGCCTTGACAATACTTGAATGAATGAGGAGGAGATTTGCTTTGCAAATGCTCGCATGAATGAGCAGTATATTTGCCTTGAAGATGCTCGGATGGATGAGCAAGACAGGTTGCAGCATGCAACCATGGATGAGGTAGAAGGTGAGGTAGTGGAGGAGCTTTGTGGCCAAGGAAGCCCAGAAATGCCCGTGCATGTCGAGACCCCTTAGGCGGATATGCCGGAGAGCACGGAAGATGATCTTCGAGATGCTTCAATGCATCAGAACAAGGGTAAGGTTGGGGATGAGCAGAGTGGCGACAAAAGCCCGAAAATACACCCACATGCTGAGATCCCTTGGATGGATAAGCATGTGAATACCCAGAATGCAGTTTATGCTCAAATGATGAGCAGAGGAGATTCAGATGATCCTCCTCCAGAGGGTAGTCCTAGCCATGATGATGGGCTGGTTATGCTGAAGGTTGAGAGTGCATGGAAGAAGCATGAATGCTGGAAGAGCTAGGTGATTCCCTTGGATGTCTCTAACCTTGCATCAAGTTTCCCGCATGGTGTAGATATTTTGGAAAATCCAATTTCGAGTCAGGATGATAACATAGACTAGTTTGACATGTTGCTTGCCATTGATGGTGTGCCTGTCCATGGTGATAGCATTTTAGAGGTTGATGCATCTTGGTTTGACACCTTGCTGCAAGAGCAAATGGATCATACAGATTATGCTTGTATACCGCATGTAGTAGAGCATGGACTGAGTGTTCTTGAAGAACCTACACGGGTGCTTTTGGATCCTCAAGTGACTCTCGACTCTCCATTTTTCATGTGTGACCCTTGGATGCCTGACCCTAACCTTAACCCTTAAGGTTAGTCCTAGCCCATACTCCCCTAGAGCTTGTTCCCATGCTTCCATGCTCACAAGCCTAATGTGGGTTAGCCTCCTAGTATATGCACACATAATGTGCATATAACATACTTCCAGTCTCTTAAAACATTGCACTCTTGCAATGAAAAGAAGAAGAACTTCGCTGAACAATCTCAACCGACTCCCAAGTCGAATCCTTTATTTCTCTATCTTTCCACCTAATTTTAACCTTAGGGATTAGTCAACTACAAAGTTTCCTTTCCCTGAATTCAAGTACCTTATCAGGTTCATGTGGAACATAGGATAATTCTTTGACTTCAACGAGTTCTTGAGGAGTAATTGTGTTATCCTCACCTCCCAGTTGGGCCTTTCAATCTATTGATATAAAAGACTGGATCAAAATGGACCACAATATCTAGGAGATAAATTCGAGCATTTTCCTTTTAACAAAGTCTGAGAATCTTTAGGAACTTTTAAATAAACCAACGCTCCTGGTTCAAAAGACCAAGTTGAGCGTCCTCTATCAGCATAGAACCGTGCTCTATCCTGAGCACTCTTGATAGAATCCTGAGCTTCGGTCAGCATTTCTTGCATATCATGCAAGAAAACCCTCGATGCATCAAGCTCGATGTCCTTAAGACCCACATCAATAGATAACCTGGATTGATACCCATACATAAGCATGAACAGACTAAAATCAATAGCCGTATGTTTAAAACTATTATAGGCAAATTTCATCATTGGAAGATATTTTTTTCAATTTGATGCTTTTTCAGAGACTTATGCACGAAGCATATCCTTTACAATCTGATTCATACTCTTTGTTTGTCCATCAGACTCTGCAGATAATCAGAGAAACTCATACTCAAAGTAGATTTTTCGTTGTAAAACATTCGGAATAAAATAGGAAGACATGGCATTATAACTGCAGGAACCAGGGATCCATCGCGACCCGACATACCCACATCTGCACAAGGAATCATCGGCATCTCGAGTTATCCATATCAACATAAGGAGTCATCAATATCCCAATGAATCACATATGTACATCCGTAAACCATCAGGTGGATTGTATCAATCACCTAAAGAACGGAACTAGAGAAGAATCCAAAATTCCTTAATCCAAACACAACAAGATAAACTTGTTTGAACTCTAAAGAAAGAGATTTCAACAAGTGAAAATATCGACGAAATTACACTCATCAAAACATGTAGGCTATAGATAAAAGAAGTTTATCTAGAGAATGCTTACACTACAACTTCAAGTGAATTTAGAAAATGAGATTGTCTTTGAATGTTGAGGTCAACATGCCAAGTGATGTAAGCAAAACAACAATCCTGAGCCCAAATTATCCCATAAGATAATATATGTGAGGGATCACTGCGTCCCATACCACCATGATACCACCCATATATACCTTATTAATTTGAAACTCCCTAGTATGCCGTCTAGGAAATATGAATAAAATCCTGTAAAAGGAATAAGATGGCCTTATCCTAGACTTTCACATATTAAAACTTGTCTCTATATATTCGAGACCACATCAAGGAATAACTCTTCTCGAGTGCATCATTAGAAAAGAATCTGAATTAATGGCGCCTTTCTAATGATAACTATCCAATAAACACAATAAAGTTGTAGGAGAAAAATAACTCACCTAGATACATAAACAACTAGGTATCTAAGTTGGAATATGTACAAAAGTACAAGGAACATAGTCCAAAATTATGTGCAAAAAACGAAGGCAAATGCTACCCTCGAAGCACATGAAATTATCCAAAAGATCAAAAGATCCTTATAAAACCATGGATAAAAGCATAGAAGCCTCTCGAATCCATGAAAACCATAGTTGATCATAAAAATCAATGCATGCTATCTAATGATCATTAATCATGCCAAAAGAAACATTAAAATTGGTGGCCAACTCATCAATCTAAAGTATATGAACATGGTGTTTGTTCAATCAAAACTCCAAAGTAAGCAAGTGAAACACATGTGTGTGACACTCATTAAAAAACCCCTAGATACAAGTGATCTAGGCAGAACATGATGAGTCCATATAAAACTTAGAAAACATCCAATAAAATTCACCAAAACAAACCAATCAACTAACCCAAAAAAGTGTAAAATAAATTATCATGGAAATGTGTCAAAGGTTCTCGAGACACACTTTGAACACAGATTATAACCACCATGGATAAAACCATAGAAGCCTCTCGAATCCATGAAAATCATAGTTGATCATAAAAATCAATGCATGCCATCTAATGGTCATTAATCATGTCAAAAGAAACATTAAAATTGGTGGCCAACTCATCAATATGAAGTATATAAACATGGTGTTTGTTCAATCAAAACTCCAAAGTAAGCAAGTGAAACACATGTGTGTAACACTCATTAAAAAACCCCTAGATACAAGTGATCTAGGCAGAACATGATGAGTCCATATAAAACTTAGAAAACATCCAATAAAATCCACCAAAACAAACCAATCAACTAACCCATGATAGAATTTATCTTAGGCTTAGGAAATTAAGCATAGACCACACTTAAAAAAGTGTAAAATAAATTATCATGAAAAAGTGTCAAAGGTGAGACACACTTTGAACACAGATTATAGCCATCATTGAAAAACTTAAGAAACATGTCCAAAAAGAATGGTTAAACAAAGGTAAAAAATCGTGAAAATATCGTTCAGAATTAATCTAAACATAAATATCTATTAATACGAGGTATAATCATATTAATAATATGCGAATAACCTGCATCTATCTAAAGTCAACACGAGAAAACGTACTTCAACATTAAATAATCCTAAAAAATATTAAATTCTCAAGAAACAGAATTATCATGATTTTTTTCTATTTTTATAGGGCCTCAAAATACGATAATTTTGAATTCCACCAAACCTATTTTATGGCATTCCAACCTATATTTTTTCAGAAAATTTTTAGCAAATAGTTTTGCCAAAATACCATTGATATTTTAAAAAATATCAATTTTTAGGATTTTTAAAAATAATTTTTAAAATATTCCTAATTTCTCATGAGAATCCCATCGTTCACGAAATTTTCAATTCCGTCCGATAATTCTCTAATCTCATGAAAATTTATTATTTTTATGAATTTTCTAATTTTTTGGATCAAAAATATATTTTTAAAGGAATTTAAATGGTCACTGGTACCCAAATGGACACACCACATGCCAAACATTAACCCCATATTTTCCAGAAATTTAAAATAACCTTTGTCTAATTTTCATGAACTTTTTGAAAGTTTTAATTAACCTCAAACGCATTAGAATACGAACAGTTAAAAAATTTCGGAATCCCAACGGTTTTCCCGGAATACGGAAAGCTAATAGTTTCGAGAAATGGAAAAGACAAAAAAAAACAGAATGTAAAAGGTAAAAAGCTTCCGAAATCTCAAAGGTTAAAAGATTTTCTGGAATTCGGAAAGCCAAAAGGTTTCCCAGGAATGCGGAAAACCAAGAGTTTTCAAAAAATAAATTGAAAAAATTTCAGAGAATTTTTATCTCAAATTTCATATTTTTTTGAGAAAAGATTTTTTTAAAAATTTTAAAAAACTCATTTTTTTAAAAAAATTTAAAAAACTTATTTTTTTAATTTTTTTTAAAAACTCATTTTTTAAAAAATATTAAAAAGCTTTAATAAAAGCTTTTTAAAGCTTTAAGCTTATAAGCTTTTTTTTTTAAAACGATTTTATGTGGCGGGGTTCAAATTTCGCTGGGCAACTGCAGCGCTGTCCGCCCTCCCCCCCTCCCCCGCCTGCACGAATTACACTGAGAGAGTGATAGAAATCATCTCTCCTCCCTCTTCTCTCCTCTCCATCTTCTCCACTCCATTATCTCTCCACCCTCTCCTTCTCTGTTAGAGAGGAGGTTGATTAACTTTTGATTAAATATTTTAATTAAACAAAGCTTAATCATAATTAAAAATTAATTATGATTAGTGTTTAATAAAATTAATTATGATTAGTGTTTAATAAAATTGTGCCTTAAGAGGCGTTCACACGAGCAGGAGGAAAATAGAAAAGAAATTCAAATTTGAGAGACCAAGAGGATCCCACGCACGTGGGAGAGCATTTCATGCATCAACATGCTGCTCGTATTGCATTTCAGCAATCGGCAGAAAATGGATAGAATATCCACGGAAAAGCTACAAAAATGCATTAAAAATACACTTTTACCATAAAAATGCTCTAAAAATTCTTAAAAATTATAGAAGGGAATCCATTCTACCAAAAATATTTGTAATAAAATATGTAATATTTTGGTAAAAATTTTATTAATTCTTATTTTAAACCACAAAAAATAAGAAAAAATAGCATTAAACTCATGAAATTCCCCCGCAACGTCGATTCGTCCATTGAATAGTACTAACACATGTTTCAACTGCCATATTCACAATCCACGTGCAAAATCATCAAAACAAATCAATAAAATAATATTTTTATTTAGTAAATATTAAAATTTACTTCAAAAATTATCAAAAATTATAATAAGAAAGAAAAATCAACAACAATTAACTAGAGATTTCTCTGATACCACTGTTAAAACCCTAAGATCTCTCTAAGTAATTATTATGCATAAACATGCATAAATGAGGCATAAACTCATCCACCCGACCACAAGGGATGCACACATGAATTATAATGAAGTACATCATACCTTTACCTTAATGTCCCATACCATCAAGAGGTATAACTCCAATCCAGCAGCATGTAGCTATAGTTAGCTATAGTGTGAAATGGTAGGTGAGTAGTTATGATCCTCTACACAAGAGAACATAACATAACCTAGCCTCAAGATAACATCAAGAGACCATAGCCTAAGCCCCCCTTGAGTGTTTCCCATGCCCCTATTATATAGGAGGGCCCTCAAGTGACTCTTGACTCTCCATTTCCCATGTGTGACCCTTGGATGCCTGACCCTAACCTTAACCCTTAAGGTTAGGGTCCTAACCCATACTCCACTAGAGCTTGTTCCCATGCTCCCATGCTCACAAGCCTAATGTGGGTTAGCCTCCTAGTATATGCACACATAATGTGCATATAACAAACACATAGGACATTTCTCTCTCTCTCTCTCTCTCTCTCTCTCTCTCTCTCTCTCTCTCTCTCTCTCTTAATATTATCCATGGAAAACAACAATAAATGTTTTTGGCAATCAATGACATGGCCATCTCTATGACTCATATTCCATGTAAGGCACTAGCACTACTTGAAGTTATATGATCTTGTTGGTCCCCCCCAATTCGGATACTGATATGGGTTGGTTATGTTAGGCTGTGGTATACCATAAGGGTATGGCATCATTTCTACTCCTGGTGGTGGTGGATAGTAAGAAAGTTGTCGAGATGTATAAGTAGCACCACGTGGTACATATGAAGGTTGTCCACGCCAAGGTTCCTCCAACAAAATTTGAGGTTGCATGCTTGCTTGAATAATTTTCTTGGATTCTTTACCTTGAAACCACGTGGAACCCAAGTCTATGGGCACATCTTGCAAATGAGCCAACTCTTGATTATAGCACAACCAATCATTTTCTATGCTTATACAATGTCAGCAAAGCTGTTTGCATGCCTTAGCCCATGACACCAGTCCCTGCAAAGCAATACAGTACTAGTTCCCCTTCCATTGTGAAAGTACCAAGGAGCCACGTGCCAAAATGAAGAAAAACTTAAGAGATCAATGTCTTACATTGTATCGAATCATTACCAATAAAAAATGGGTAGCGTTTATTCTATACCTTGCAGTCTCAACGGGTCGCTCAGCTGCACCCCATAGTGGTTGATTATCTGTCCCCCTAATATGAGTGGCATGCCTTCCTTTTAGGCGGAGTGACTCACTCAGGAGGTCAATGTAGTGTGTAAACCCAGAGGTCATAGTAGCATATACATCCTTATCGTTCACTCTCATATATGTTGGAGGTCGGACGCTTGGTGGGTGTCGAACAAATACCCCAACAATCAACATTACTACCTGCACACTCATGACATACACCATGTTCCATGTGATTGTCCTCCTCTAAATCATCCTCATCCTCCTCATCTTCGCTTACAACCTTTCTTTTCTTTGTGACTTTCTTCCTTTTTTGGGGACCGATTCTTTCCACATTTGACTTGCCACCCTTTTTTGGGTGCCAAGATTAGTGGCACCTTTGCCTCACCCACTTGCATCTTTTTTGACATTTGTAGGCAATGCTTCGCCCACTACCTGCCTTGGTCACACCTTTCTTGCCATGGCCTGTAGGTTGCTTGGATCCCTCAGCTCCAAATCGCTTAGGCTGATGTAGATCTGCTTCACAAAAATATGTCAAACAAATGGTAAACATAGAGCAAGGCATGCAATATATCACATGGTAGCATGGATAATACCTTTCCACCACAAGGCCTCCTTGGTCAGGGGGTATGTCCCATTGACATAATCTCACCACCATGGGCACAAACTCCAGATCTCTTTTCTAGGGCAAGTTCTTCTATCCATATTTCTGGATATATGCCATTATCCTCAACCTCAACACCCATCCTGCGCTTTTTGCACAGCAGATAAAAATTACTCATTTGGAGGCAAGCTGGAGTGGGCAATGAGTTGTAGCTTCTTGATTGTGAGTTGTTGTTACTTCTCATGCCAATCCTAGTACTTAAATACCATATCAAAGAAGTCCTTTCCATTTGCAAGATTTGCAATGGTGGCTGCTGCGAATGTGTACCCCTTTTTCGTGAAAATCATCTATGTTTCCTTCATGTAATTCTGGTACACCTCCTCCTCATCTTCCGTGTGTTCCCTTTCCTTAGGAAATCCTCTCGTTTTTGTTTGAATCATCTTCTTGAAGTCATCCTATTCTCATAAATCAAGATGGAAAACTTTAAGAAAACCTAAGCTAAAGAAGTCATGCTTTGAATTAAATGTTAGAGGCAATGCGCACACATATTACCTGAAAAACAAATTGGGACAACAGTGCCATTGGGACAGTGTACCAACTTGGTTTGCCCACTTTTTTATTATTGCGAGCAACTATTGTAGTTGTCCACTTCCGTTCATCCTCTGTTAGCTTCTATAGCAGAGTATTCGAGTTTGCTAGACCAAAACGTTGCATCAAAAAAATATTGTGGCCTGGTGTGTGTGGTACATGCACACGAGTCACCCTGATGAAAAAAATAATAATTAATAGCTTCAGAGAGAATACTTACATACAAGACATTGAACATCTGTATTGTGGAATATTTATATACCTATTGAGGTTTACAAGGTTCATTAATGTGAAGGAAATGATGCGACACCGAGCTTGAGGATACATATCCTTCAAATGTAACCATTCTATGTATCCAAGAAAATGGAGAAAATTATATTGGATCTTTCAAGAAAAATAGAAAACATTCTAAAGAAAGAAGTGTGAACTTAACTTACTTATTTCAATGGTATGAAGCCATGACACAAGTCTATGGTTTCCATCTCAAACAACTAAATTTGTCTAGGTAAGGTGAGCCCACTTTTGTGTTTCTCTTTGAGTTTTTCATCAAACATATTTTATTGTTGCCACCAAAACCCATTCCTCCATCTCGGGTCCTTAGGGTTATGTTCTACGGGAGCTTCCCCGGGAAAAGTCTTAAAAACAATGAACTCACCCATTGATGGCACATAACCATGCCTATTGAAGCTCTCTTCAAGTTCTAAAAGATGATCATCTATGGTTCGAATGGCTGGATTCACACAAAGCCTATTCAATGGTATAGGTGGTAGTTTCACATCATTGACAAAGTGTGAAGACAACCAGTCCTCCAACATCTCAGTTTGCACCAACCTCCCAAAAATTTTTGATAGACAAGGCAAGTTATCGTCCTCCTCTTCCACCGACTGCCTGCTGACAACCCTTTTTCGAGAGCTCTGTGGGGTAGAGGAGCTTGCTACATTTGTTCCTTGGACCACATTTGACACAATTTCACTTGGCCCTACATTTTTAGTGCAATGTTGGTTGAGAAATGTTAATGACGTCTGGTTGTTGATGAGCTTTTCGAGATCGGGTTGATGAAGCCATTCTACAACATACAACATTGCAAAGTGAGTGTATTTGTACATGAGTGTCTTTTAGTATGTGTGCGTATACCAAAGTGTATAGGGAAGGGGGAGAGAGAGAGAGAGAGAGAGAGAGAGAGAGAGAGAGAGAGAGAGAGAGATGCATAGAGATGTAAGTGTTCATAAAAAACAATAAAAGATAGAGAGAGAATGCCACCTCCTTGCTCCTTATAGTGGTCAATACAAAAAAAGACATCAAGATGCCCTTTTGTACAAAAACATAAACTAACCATGGTTAAATCTAACCCAATCCAAAACCTAACCTAACCACTTTAGTTATTCATCTACATCATATGCAACTAGTCAAGAGGGCCTTCACATGAGGTGCAATTTTTTGTTAAACTAGGAGTATTTTGGTTAGTCAAGGTGTCTTCTACAACATTCAACCATCTTAGAGCTCTACTTCATGAAGAATGAAGGCCATGGAGTCTCTACAAGGCTACAAACAGAGGACCACATTTTTCATCAAGGCAAGGGCATTTCTCAACCAACATTCAAGATTATGGCTTCTTGGTACATTTGAACGTTTGCTAAGCATTTACTTGATCAATTGGTTGATTTCTTGGATTTCTTGAATCTACACTTGATATTTGGGGATTTCTTCCAAGAAACCCTAATTTCTCACCATTGGCCATTAATCCAAGCCATTAGCATTGCTTAATCATCATTAGAATCAATTAATGATCACATTAAGCAAAGCCTCTCACCATATGGCCAATTAATCAACCATTTCTCTCAAGTTTGGAGAAATTTTGCTAAGAATGAATCATTTGCATCCTCTTGATGAGCCTTATGGTTGATTGCAAGCTTTTGAAAGCATTATTTTCCTTGTTGCTATTGCTTATTGGATGCTTCAAATGCTCAAATGCATGTAAACGGTATGCCAAATGTGTAAAATCTTGGCAAACCCTATGCTATGAAGGGGATTTGAAGATAATTAATGGTATGCATCAAGGCAAAGGCATTGGAAAATTTGATTTCTAATCACTATTGGATGCCATTTTGGATATGTTGAATCATTGGTGATGATTGATGGAGCATGAGTACATACTTGAATGTATGAAAAATTGTAAAAGCTTGAGTCGTGCTTAAAATCAATTTGTAAGTGATCTCACTACCTATTTGAGTTCATTCACTCTCCACATTACTTTTCATTACACCTTCTATTTCTAGCATACTAGTGATGTGTGAGGGTAAGTATATGGAGGAGAGACCAGAGGAGCATGTTTTGAACTCACGTGCCGTGATGAGTGCCGTGGGAAAGTGGTACGGTGAGGGATTAGGGCTATCCAAAAAGTTTTTGTTCTTGCATATTTGGATACTATGCAAACAAGAGATATCCACAGAACCCTAGATCACTAATTTCCAACACCATTTGAGCCTTCTACAAGCCTTTTTTCATTTTCAACCACTATGCCAAGGGGGTGGTCCATCCAAGCAACCGGTGGGACTTTAAGAGATAATGGAAGATAGGGAAATGGTGAATGAGGATCATGTAGAGGTGATTGGTAAAGAGGATATGAATTTACAAGGCAATAACAACAATGCAAATATGGCACATAGGACAAATCATGTGCCAAATCATTTGCAAATTGGGCCAAATTTTGCAAATGTGGCCAATGCATGAAATCAATCGGGAGGAGCAAATGCACAAGCGATGCCTGCTACGACAAATGACATGTCACAAATGATGATGATGATGATGAGAAGCATGATGGAAACCATGATGCAAACACTTGTGGAGAAAGCATGGTGCAACCAATTTTTCAAGAGATTAGGGGCATTTGTGATGACATAAAGACCATGGATGAACATAAGGGTGGATCATCTCAACATGTTCATCAAGCTCATGTTGAAGACAAAGAGAATCATCACTCAAGTTTTCATTCTACTTATGGTGCTATGTGCAACCCAATGTTTCTATACACACCCAATGAAGTCAAAGGCAAGGTTCATGCATTTCCGAACCCAAGGAATACTTATTATCGAGGTGGTGCTTCAAGACCTCATGTTGAGGAAGATTTTAATGATGAGTTTGAGGATAAAAATGGCAAACTCCTTATTCTTCATAAGACATGGATGGAGGAAAGAAATTTGTTAAGTTTTATGGTAGAGCCACTACTAGTGAAGGCAAAATAAAATTGATCAATGTATGTGAATTCTTGGTACCATCTCTTGGTTTACCTATTGCTTTGCGTGGGGAAGGAAGAGCTACTATGCACTCTATTTTAAAAGAGGTTGGCTCTATTAAGGACAAACGAGGACTTCCATTCACTATCACATTTGGTCATTACATAGAGTATGACTATGCGGGTCTTTATGCACACATTGTGGGTGTTGAAGTGGATGAGACACTTGCTATAATTTGTGGATAGCAAGTAAATGAGGAGATCTCAATGCCGGTTCTTTCTTGACAAGTCATCACCAATGTGTTTGTGGTCAATGGGAATATACAAGTTGAAAATGGAAATGCTTGGACCACTTTCATAGGTGCTTTGATTGATACATTTTTAGCTTATGATATGATGCCATGAGATCATGAAGATGTGATTATCGAGGATGTTTTAGATGTGCATGCAATTGTTGTTGACACAAGGGATGATGACTCATGTATGGATGATACATATGATGACTATGCTTTAGATGATTATGCATTGGGTAATGCATTAATTAATTCGTGGAAGTTCTATGGGAATGCATTGTATCATCCATTCTCAAGTCCGGATTGGACGACATATGTTGGTCTATTATTTGACTATGGGGACTTGAAGGATGTGGAGCTTGATGCATATGAGAGAGGACTTTCTCATGACAAGATTGTCCATACATGTGTTGATGATCATGCATATATGGGTGGTACACATGTTGATGAAGATGATGATCGTCTTGAGGTGACATATTCTACTCCTATTGATCATGGCTACCACATGGATTTTACGCATGCTATACATGTTGACAAGGAAGTATGCATTGGTAGCAAACATGCCGATCTTAAGGATGACACCTATGCTTATAGGGATGCTAGTTATGAGACATATGTCTTTACATTTTGTGGATGCCGATATGATTCTATGATCTATGGAAATGGAGAATTCACTTTCACATGCATTTTATGTCACTTGAGATGCATGATATATGATTATGTGGCATGCCATGGTAAGCCACAGCATGGTGTGGCTATTAGTCAAGGTTTCTATGAGATAGGAGGATTCGGTGCTATAACCATTAATGATGGAGTTCTACCGAGGTGGTGTTGGGTTTGTATTTTGGATTTGAGGATTCCTATGAGATAGGAGGATTTGGTGCAGCGACCATGTATGATGGAGTTCCTCTTACTGATGTGGTGTTGGATTTATGTTCCGGATTGTTGGATGCACCATTATGTTTTCCTTTTGATCCAGGAGGTCACATATTTATTTCATGGTTGGATGATATATATTGTAGTTATCCATTTGACCCAAGAGGATTGGCTAATCACATTGCCGACATGGGTTTTCTATATTCTTTGTTCGATCTAGGCAGCTTGAGAGCCATTGCTTTGGATTCTACATGGCTTGGATTTACATTTTGTCCATATGGTCGGAGTTGTATAGATTACCTCATCTTCAGGGCAATACTCGTAGCTTTTCCATTTGACCATGGAGTCCTTTATAATTTCCATTTGACCCCAAGGGTCATGAGATTCATGTATTGGTATTGGCTCTCTGGATGATAACATTTGTTCACGTTTTGGGCTCATCGAATACAGCCTTTGTATTTGTTTTTTTTGCACAACCACCCTTCGATTTCAAGGACAAAGTCATTGTAGGAGGGATGGTTTGTAATGAAGCGGTGGACACATGAGAGTGGACACGTACGGTGGACACATGTGAGTGGACATGTGTGGTGGACACATGGGAAGTGGCCAAGGGCCAAGTGTAAGTGAGGGACATAGACTTATAGGCCAAAGGCCATGTGTGGTGGACACATGGGAAGTGGCCAAGGGCCAAGTACATGTTGGAATAGGCCAAGGGGCCAAGTGTAAGTAAGGGACATAGGCTTATGGGCCAAAGGCCAAGTAGGGTGGACATTAATAAGTATGTGTGAAAATGGGGCCATGTTATATAGGCCAATGTGAACTACTAATCACAAATTAACTCCAAATTACAAGCTAACGAGATTTCATGGCAATCTTGCCCTTCTCCTTGCTCATGGATGGTGCTCCTACACCCATGTTATGACTCCATACACTTAGTGGGGTTAATCATAGCTCTTTGCAGAGGTATCAGAGCATGGAGTGGTAACATGGGTGTAGAAGCACCATCCATGAGCAAGGAGAAGGGCAAGATTGCCATGAAAGCTTGTTAGCTTGTAATTTAGATTAGTATGAGTTAATTTGTGATTAGCAGTTCACATTGGCCTATATAACATGGCCCCCTTTTCACACATACTTATTAATGTCCACCCTAATTGGCCTTTGGCCCATAAGCCTATGTCCCTCACTTACACTTGGCCCCTTGGCCTATTCCAACCTATGCTTGGCCCTTAGCCACTTCCCATGTGTCCACCACACGTGTCCACTCACATGTGTCCAGCGCACGTGTCCACTCTCGTGTATCCACCGCTTCATTACAAATTTTGTAATGAAGAGGTGAACACATGAGAGTGGACACATGAGTGTGGACACATGGGAAGTGGCCAAGGGCCAAGCATAGGTTGGAATAGGCCAAGGGGCCAAGTGTAAGTGAGGGACATAGGCTTATGGGCCAAAGGCCAAGTAGGGTGGACATTAATAAGTATATGTGAAAAGGGGGCCATGGTATATAGGCCAATATGAATTGCTAATCACAAATTAACTCATAATAATCCAAATTACAAGCTAACAAGATTTCATGGCAATCTTGCCCTTCTCCTTGCTCATGGATGGTGCTCCTACACCCATGTTATCACTCCATGCTCTGATACCACACACTGCAAAGAACTATGATTGACCACTCAGAGCATGGAATGATAACATGGGTTAGAAGCACCATCCATGAGCAAGGAGAAGGGCAAGATTGCCATTAAATCTTGTTAGCTTGTAATTTCGATTAGTATGAGTCAATTTGTGATTAGTAATTCACATTGGCCTATACACCATGGCTCCCTTTTCACACATATTTATTAATGTCCACCCTACTTGGCCTTTGGCCCATAAGCCTATGTTCCTCACTTACACTTGGCCCCTCTACAAAGAACTATGATTGACCACTCAAAGCATGGAGTGATAACATGGGTGTAGGAGAACCATCCATGAGCAAGGAGAAGGGCAAGATTGCCATGAAAGCTTGTTAGCATGTAATTTGGATTAGTATGAGTTAATTTGTGATTAGTAGTTCACATTGGCCTATATACCATGGCCCCCTATTAATGTCCACCCTACTTGGACTTTAGCCCATAAGCCTATGTCCCTCACTCGCACTTAGCCCCTTGGCCTATTCCAACATGTGCTTGGCCCTTGGCCACTTCCCATGTGTCCACACTCATGTGTTAAAACTAAAAGATCCCTGTCCCCACCGCGCAACGAATTCAGGGGTGCTAGCAGCGAAAGTAGCACTTCTTGCACGGGGCAAGGTCCCTCACTTGGGGCCTCGCCCACCACGGATATCCAGACAAGAGACTAATCCATTGGTTCTTCCAAAACCAAACCCGGAAAAACTTCCCTCGCCCGGAAAGCACGGGCGATTCCTCCAGGATAATTTAACTCTAATGTAGTCATCAAAAGCCTTAACTAACTGAACTAATCTGACCGAACCTGTAAGTCCCATAGTCAAATCAAGAAAAAGATTGCACTTGGATCATAGAGACCAACGCTTTTTTCCTCATTTAGAGGCACAACCGTTGATTCTTTTCCATAGAATAATTTTTATCTGGGATTTACTTCATCTATCGTACCATAACAGAAATTGAGTCTCATTTTAGGGACCCATCAATCCAGCCTATCCATCCAGGCAGTCCCGTGAGTTAGCCAACCGCCCAACCACTGTAGTGATGGGATCCATTTAAGAATTCGGTTAGGTTTTGTCCCGGGTACTAGGGAAAAGAGTTCCCAGGCCCCCTAGCCGGATATTCATACAAACTTAAAACTAGTCACACCACTTACACACCCAATATGAAATTGCCTTTTTCACAGAATCAGCTATCTATAAAACAATCATTTAATGAAACCATAGTGTCACTGATCATAATCCTCCAAAATATCCGGTTAAATCCTAATTTCCAATTTTTCCTTCATCATGTACCTATGGCATCATTGGCAACCAGAACGCTCACCACCTGTCCACTCAGGGGCCTTTTTGATAGTTCCTAGCTCATAGTAACCGGCAATATTTTCACTTATAAAAATCAAAATGGAATCTCCGTTGAAGATCAACAAGATCAACCAACAAATCCATATAAAAGAGCCATGGACTCATCCGTTAAGGACCAGCAAGGTCAATCAACCAGATCCATGCCCGAATTCAGAAAACAACTCTTACTTCTTATTCCAATATCTTCCCCGACGCACGTGTGGGTATCTTCGGTGACCCAGAGCCCGAGCACCATATGGTCAGCACCCTCTAGGATCTTTTCGCAGGTCACCTAGCGCTTCACTCATAGGCTGCTTCCTTGGTCCCTCATCCACCGTACCGGAAGCTCACCATTTAAATCAAACCGAGGCTGGTCAAGACCTTGACCAACCTTGCTATGCAAGATGTCCTCCATTGACTCTCCGTCAGCTGCTGTTGTTGCAACTTTATCAGATAGGTCTCCACGACCTCATTCACAAGACTGTCAAAATGCTTCCCTAGCATTCTTGACATAAAGCAGTCATTTAAAAACACGTCATAAATACAGTTTCTATAACAAACTCTCATCTTTCCACATTGTTCCACATCAATCCACATTATTTAAATCACATACATTTCATATGTATTCCCATTCTCAATTGTTCCACACATCAATCCACATTATTTAAATCACATCCATTTCATATGTATTCCCATTCTCATCCAATCACAGCATTTTCATCTCATCACATCTTTCCTCATTTATCCTCATCAGATCTCATCCACCCGCATCTACCCATCTCCATTCTTTCACATAAACATCCACATCCATTCTTTCACATACACATCCACATCCATTCTTCACATACACATCCACATCCATTCTTCACATATACATTCACATACATCCATCCATTCATTCACATCTATCTAATTCACATCACATCTCATTACATCTATTCACATCACATCCCATCCATCCATTCATTCACATCTATCTAATTCACATCACATCTCATCACATATACATCCACATCCATTTTTCACATATACATTCACATCTATCCATCCATTCATTCACATCTATCTAATTCACATCACATCTCATTACATCTATTCACATCACATCCCATCCATCCATTCATTCACATCTATCTGATTCACATCACATCTCATCACATCTATTCATAGAATTTAAACATAGAATTTAAGAGAATTCTAATTTTGATATAAAGATTCTTTATGCATCTATTTATGCATAAAAATCAACTTTAACACTTTTGAAATAAAAATAAATCCTTTATGCATCTTTCTATGCATAAAAATCAATTTTAATGAGAATAACACTTTTGATTTAAAAATAAATTCTTTATGCATCTTTCTATGCATAAAAATCAATTTTAATGAAAATAACACTTTTGAAATAAAAATAAATCCTTTATGCATCTTTCTATGCATAAAAATCAATTTTAATGAGAATAACACTTTTGAAATAAAAATAAATCCTTTATGCATCTTTCTATGCATAAAAATTAATTTTAATGAGAACAACACTTTTGAATTAAAAATAAATCCTTTATGCATATTCATAGGTGAATATGTACATGGAGTAATTAGAATATTTCTTTTAGATGCAAAAAATGGTGGGAATTACTCTTTTGGAATAACATAAATATAATTTTCTTTTTCACAAAATTCTAGAAAATTTTGCCATAACCTCCTTTGTATGGCTGACCATTTCTCATTTTTATCATTCTATTTTAACTTAAATTAAACCAAATTAGATTCATAGAACTCTAATCCATGCAACTTTCTAAAATTCAAGAGAGTAAACAATAAGAAGAGTTTAATTAATCCCTTAGTTAATCTTTCTAAGATTAAGAAAGGCTGGAATGTAAAGCAGAGAAGGGGTGGCCTTTTCCTCAAAGACATAGCATTTGAATTTAATTCCATCAACTGTAAAACATGAAAATCAAGAAAACCACAGATTTAAATTTAAACAAGTAAGAAAATTAACTTACGTAGAGCTTGAAAGCTCTCCTTTGGCTTGAGGGATTGAGGGTTCTATTCTTGTTTGAAGCAAGAGTGGCCACCAATTCACTTTGGAGAGGATTAGGCCAAAAACAATTGAATTATTAAAAAATTCAATGTAAATGGCTCAGGACAGGAGCAGAGTAATAGTGCATAAATACCATTAAGCTTTTACAAAGGGAGCGGCTTCTATTTATAGGAAAAAGTGAGCCTCTAACCAAGCAAACTGATTCTAGAATTTTCCAGATCAGTTTGGTCAATTTTTGACCATTTTTGGGTCAGTTTAGCTTACTTTTTAGATCTAGTTGAAATAGGAGAGAGGAGAGATGAAAATATCTCATTAGTTTAAAACTCCTCCACACATAAGAAATAGGCGCCTTCTTCATGAGGGGAGATCCCCACACTGAGGTGTCAAAAATGCATCATTTCCTCTAAATATCTCTTAATTTTTAACTAATAAACCTTGTACTCAATCAACTCTTCATCTTATGTGAGTATTTACTCATTTTTGGGGGTTTTTCTTTTATTCTTCAATTTATCTCCTCCCTACATTTGGATTGAACTTATTGGTCCATAGGAACCTTAATTAGACCATAGTCTAATTTTTTTTGAAAATCTGGACCCTTAGGCTAAGGTTCTTTGTACCTATTTTTAATTAATTCCAATTGCACATTATTAGAAAGTTCTTTTTGAATTTCTGTTTCAAGGGAAATCATTTTAGACACTAGGAGGATTTTTATATCCAAAAATATCTCAATTTTGAATTACCTCCCTCTAGACTCTCCAGGCCAAAACAGGGTAAAATAGGATCTTTCTTTTATTTCAGAGAGGGGAATAATTATAAGATCAGAAGGGGAGCACACCTCAAAAGGTGGAGGGAGGAATCTTACACTACCGCACATGTCCACTCACGTGTGTTCACTACTCGTATGGTTTGTAATGAAGTGGTGGACACATGTGAGTGGACACATGAGTGTGGACACATGGGAAGTGGCCAAGGGCCAAGAACAAATTGGAATAGGCCAACGGGCCAAGTTTTATTGAGGGACATAGGCTTATGGGCCAAGTAGGGTGGACATTAATAAGTATGTGGCTCTCCATTCTCTTGCGGTATGCTATAAACCCAATGCTCTTTTTTTTGTGCCACACCCCCAAGTGGTATGAGGTTTTCATAAGAGCAGAAGATCTATCACAATACAAGAGATCTCTATGCACAAGAGCTCTCATTTCATAACAGCATCAAATCTATTACAATGTGCAAGAGATCTCTATGCAAAAGAACTCTCAACATTTTAAGAGCTCTTTTGTATAAGATCTCAATTTATGCTAAATGCATGAGATATCAATGCATAATAGTCCTCTATCTATGCATGAGATCTCTCACATGCATGAGAATTCTCATGAGATCTATTTATGTATGAGATCTCTCATGCATAAGATACATATACATGAGAACTCTCTATGCATGAGATCTCTCACAATGCATGAGAGCTCTCACTTCCTAAGAGCTCTCTATGCATGTGAGAGCTCTCACATGCATAGAGTATGTAAATAATATTCTCTTGCTCTTTTTTTAATGTCGCACCCCAAGTGTTTTGGGAGTTTTTCATAAGAGCATAAGAGCTCTCATTTCTTATGATCTCTTTTACTTGAGATATCAATTTATGCTAAATGCATGAGATCTCAATGCATAAGAGACCTCTATCTATACATGAGATCTTAATGCTAAATGCATGAGACCTCTGTGCATAAGAGACCTCTGTGCATAAGAGACCTCTATCTATACATGAGATCTTAATGCTAAATGCATGAGACCTCTATGCATGAGAAAGCTCAGGCATGAGAGTTCTCATGCATAAGGTCTATATGCATGAGAGCTTTATATGCATGATATCTCTCACAATGCATGAGAGCTCTATATGCATGATATCTATCACAAGGCACAAGAGCTCTCACAATGCATGAGATCTGTTATGCATATAGATCTCATGCATGAGAGCTCTAAGCTCTCTATGCATGATATCTCTCACAATGCATGAGACCTCTCATAATGCATGAGATCTCTCACATGTGTAAGAGTATGCAAATAATATTCTCATGTTTTGTTCTCCATGCTTCTTTTGTAGGTCCTCATCATGCTTTGGTTACATGCTCACCACTACTATCCATTCTCTTGAAATATGCCACACCCACAGGTGCTATGAGAGTTTTTCTCATAAGAGCATAAGAGATCTCACAATACAAGAGAGATATATGTATAAGAGCTCTCATTGCTTGAGAGCACTTCTACATGAGAGCTCTCATTTGCATAAAGTGTATATATATATATATATATATATATATATATATATATATATATATATGTATGTATGTATGTATGTATGTATGTATGTATGTATGTATGTATGTGTATGTATGTATGCATGAGAGCTCTCACAATGCATGAGAGCTCTCACAATGCACTTTGTGTGATGGTGAACGAGAAATTTGAGAACCTATGGTTATTACCCCTGATATATATATATGCATGAGATGTCTCTATGCATAAGAGCTCAATGCACTTTGATTCTCAAAGAGAAATTGGAGAACCTATGGTTATTACCCCTGATATATATATATGCATGAGATGTCTCTATGCATAAGAGCTCAATGCACTTTGATGGTCAAAGAGAAATTGGAGAACCTATAGTTATTATCCCTATCTCACAGCTCAAGAATCCTTGATAGCCCTCCTCTTAGTAGTATGCTCATTTCTTTAGCTTAAAGATTTGCCTTTGGCTTCAATACCATTGAGCATTATTATGGAAAGACCAAGGCATTTTTTTTACTGCTAGTTAGATATAGCTGGGGCATAGTTGATGATAGGTTCTCTAGTTGAACACTAGAGGCTGGAATGTGTCCCCTTATGTATACTCTTTGTGGTTTTTTATCACTTTATTAGTTTTAGCATCGACTTAACATTCTCTTGTGGTAAGATCTAAATCCAACACTCTTTTTTTTTAATGTTGCACCCATGGGTGCTATGGGAGTTCCTTTTTTTTCACATGGCAAGTGCATCTATTTATGCATGAGAGATCTCTTATGCATAAAGCACTCATGAAGCTCACTATAGATTGAGCTCTCATGCATGAAGCACTTATTCATGAAGATCTTATGCATTAAGAGTTCTTACTTTAATAGAGCTCTCACATGCATAGACTTTATTAGTTTTACCATCAACTTACCATTCTCTTATGGTAAGCTCTAAACCCAACACTGTTTTTTTTAAATGTTGCACCCCTGGGTGCTATGGGTGTTCCTTGGTTTTTCACAAGGCAAGTGCATCTATTTATACATGAGAGATCTCTTATGCATAAAGCTCTCACAAATCTCACTATAGATTGATCTTTAATGCATTGAGCACTTATGCATGAATCTTATTCATGAAGCTCTTATTATGCATAAGAGTTCTCACATGAATACAGCTCTCACATGCATATAGTTCACACATGAATAAAGATCTCACATGCATAGAGTTTACACATGCATGGAGCTATCACATTTAAGAGCTCTCACATGTATACAGTTCACACATGCATAAGAGTTTTTACATGAATAGAGCTCTCACATGCATAGAGTTCACACATACATGAGATGAGCTATCACATGTAAGATCTCAGTGCATGGACCTCTCACGTGCATAGAGCACTCAATTCATGAGAATATACTCTCTTTTATGCATATTTCATAATATGGTTTTGATTGTATAGAAAATGTGGCCATGGGATCAAGAAGGTGACACTAGTAGTCCGAACACACCATGGCTAATTAAGATTGATAATGACCCAAATGTAGTCGCTTTCCAAGACCTCTACTCCTAACAATATCGGTCTAATAGATGGAGTTAGTACATAATGGGGATTGGTCCTTCAATGCCTTAATCTATGCGTTTATCTTTGGCCTAATCTATGGCCATATCAGTACTTCCATCAAGACAATGTACATCACATGGTTCAGAGGCTCTTAGTCCCTTCACTTATTTCCATGTGAGTTTGACATCACTTGTTGAGCCATTGCAGTAGTGGCTCTAGACAATCTAGTGGGAGAGATCAGAGCATCACTATTGGGGTATGTGAGTAAGTAGAGATGTTATCTTGATCAAATGCTAAATAGAAAGCAAACATAAGGAGGAATTTGAAGCTAGGTAAATATAAACCCTTTAACTGCTCAAGTAAAGAATGGAAGGATAAGAGAGAGCAACCTAACAAATATTGCCAATAAGTGCCACTTGTCTTTGTGAAAGCATGGCACTTCTCATTTGGGATCAAAGCTCACATGAGAGCACATTTTGTTAGCTCCAAGTAGCACTATTTTTTTTGTCATCTATATAATTATATGTTTTAGCTAAAGTAATTAATTCATGATATTTATTCTTCATACAAAGAGGTAGTGCATTACTCCCCCACAAAGGAAGAATACGAGTACTACTACAACCATAGTTTGTTCGTTGGCTAGAGTCTCATGGGGTACATCTCAATTGGGGTGCTTGAGCTCTTGCAAGCACACACACACTCACAAAACCCTAAAAGAGAACACACAAGGTGAGAGGCTAAAAACCTTCTTCTTCTTCACTCAACACTCAACACACCATATACAAAGATAAGAGTACACACTTATGAAAAGGTACTCAACCAAATACATACTAGGGTTCTCTATAGTGTGAACCCAGCTAAATGAGCTGGCGCTATAACTACGCCAGTCTCTAGAATAATTATCACACAGCCTGTCATCCCACTGGCTGCATATCATCCATGATCTCACCAACCATGCCAGTGGTGTAAGTGTGGGGCCTATCCCCCAGGCAGGTCATCAATGTCCACTGCCTCACTAGATGATCTCGATATCTCAACACACCCCCTTGAGCTCAACTCCATCTCATGTACACCAAGCGAAGCCTTGAATCTGCGGAGCTTCTGTATACCCAATGCTTTGGTGAAGATGTCAGCGTCTTGATCATGTGTGCTGACATAAACAAGGTCAACATCTCCTGCCAAAACCTTCTCTCTGACGAAATGGTAGTGGACCTCTATATGCTTTGTGCGAGCATGAAAAACTGGGTTCCTGGCCAACTGTATATACTGCTAATGTTGTCACAAAAAATGACAACTTGTCTATCCACTTATATACCCAAATCTGCAAGTAGCTTTCTCAACCAATCTACCTCACATGCTGCCATAGCAGCACCTCTATACTCGGCCTCTGTACTGGATAAAGCAATTGTAGGCTGCTTCTTGCTGCTCCAAGTCACAGAGCACTCCCCAAAGAAAACATGAAGCCACTAGTAGATCTTCTATATCTTTGAGATACTACCAGCCCAATCAGCATCTGTACACATATCTCTGTCCCAGTTTCATAAAATAGTCCACAATGCAAAATAAACCTCTCCTCTGGAGTTACATCATATATGGCTATAGTTGGAGTCATGTTCATGATGTAAACTGCTGTAGAAACAGCCTCAGCCCAATAGCTATGTGGCATATTCTTCTCTTTCATCAATGCTCGTGCAATCTCAGTAATGTGCCTGTTTTTTCGCTCACAATAACTCCATTTTGCTGCGGAGTGTATCTGCATGTAAACTGTCTCTGAATACCATTCTTCTTCAAAAATTCAGAGAACTCATTGGAGAAGTACTCTCCCCCTCCATCTGACCTTAGGCACTTTACATATTTCCCTGTTTGCTTTTCAACCATAACTCTGAAATTCTGAAAATGAGTGAACACCTCACCCTTCTCCTTCATGAAGTATACCCACACTTTCCTTGTGTGGTCATCAATAAATGTCACATAGTACCTGGAGCCTCCCATAGACATGGTCTTCGTAGGACCCCATACATCTGAATGCACAACATCTAGTGCATTTCTGCTCACATTTCTGTTACGTGGAAATACATGCTTTGTTTGCTTTCCAAATTGGCATGCTTCACATATTTTTTGCATACCTTCAACTTTAAACTTTGGCAGCCCTGTCACAATTCCTTTAGTCTGCATAGACTTCATTCTCTGCACATTCACATGTCCAATTCTTTTATGCCAAATGTCTGTATCTGCAACAATTCTTGAACCATTTGCAAACATCACAGCACTCACTTCAGGCATGTTTACATTCAATGTAAACATTCTGCCCACTTTGTTGCCTTTTGCAACCAACCTGCACTTGTCTTTAAAGTCTTCAACATAACAGCCATCAGGGTTAAACCGAACCTACAAACCCTACTCAATCATCTGGCCAACTGAAACCAGATTCTTTGTTATGTTTGAAACATGAAGTACATCTGCAAGGTACTTCACTTTGTCATCCATCATAGACAATGGCACATCTCCAACATGGGCAATTGGATGAGGAGTGTCATCCCCTATTTCCATAAAACCTGGTATTTCAAGGTTTTTCATCTCCTTGAACCACTCCCCATGACTTGTCATGTGGTTTGAAGCACCTAAATCAACGTACCATACATCATCTTTATGTGCTGTTTCAACATTTTTAGACATGGCATTAACGACATGCTACATAACAAACAACCTTTCATTATCCTCATTGTTTCTGCTCGAGGATGCATAGTTGTTTTGCTGCAATTTCCCATTTTGCATGTCAACCTGCTTCTTATAACAATCTGCTTGCACATGTCCAAGCTTACCAGCATCCACGTGTATCATTATACTGCCTTTGCCAATTTCCACGACCTTTTTGACTCCCCTGCCTCTAAATTGGCCTCTTCCACCTGCTTCTTGTTGTTGTTGTGAATTCTGGGACTGTTGTTGTTGTTGCTGTTGGCCATAATTCTGATTACCTGTTCGGCCACCTCCTTGGCCGCATCCACAGCCTCCTCTACCTTGTGAGATTGTTTGCAGTGCCTCTTGTAGAGCTCCCGAGACAAGGGTGTAGTCGCCAACACAAATAGGGAAGAGTAGTTGAAGCTCTTACCCTTGTACCACTTCTTGTGCTTCTCTTGCGTGTAGCTCAGCCCTTAGCATGAACCAGGCTCTGATACCATGAAAAGATGCAAGGGAGAAGAGAGCTTGAGCTCTTGCAAGCACACACACACACTTACAAAACCCTAAAAGAGAACACACAAGGTGAGAGCTTCTTCTTCTTCACTCAACACACCATATACAAAGATAAGAGTACACACTTATGAAAAGGTACTCAACCAAATACATACTAGGATTCTCTAACCCAACTAAATGAGCTGGCACTATAACTACACCAGTCTCTAGAATGGTTGTTGTAAGATTCCTCCCTAGCCTCTCAAGATGTCCAGCATCTTCCCCCTGTAATCAAATCCCTCTTTAGAAATATAAAAGATCTTGTTCTATTTTGACCTAGAGAGAGAAAATGTTTTAGAGAGAGAATATTCAAATTTTGAATATTTTTGGATAGAAAAATATCTCTTCTTATTAAAATAAGTTCCCCCAAAATAGAAGTTCAAAAAGATTTTCAGAAGGTGCATTAGAAATCAAGTATAATCTGTTCAAGAGACCTTATTCTAGGGGTCCAGATTTTTAAAAAATTTCAAATTAAGGTTTTGAGGGGCCAATCAAATTCATCCAAATGTGTGGAGAAGATAAATAGAAGAAATAAAGAAAATCCCCCCAAAAATGAGTAAATACTCACATAAGATGAGGAGTGGACTAAGGACCAAAGGAAAAGCTTAAAAAAATGGATTTTTGACACCTCACAATGGGGATTCCCCCCTCATGAATGAGGCGCCTACTTCACATGTGTAATGGAGTTTTAAATCTTCAAAAATTGAGATATTTCATCTCTCCTCTCTCCTGATTCAAGTCTAGTTCCAAAAAGTAAGCCAAACTGACCTAAAAATGGTCAAAAATTGACCAAACCGAGTTGGAAAATTCTAGAATTAGTTTGCTTGGTTAGGAGCTCACTTTTTCCTATAAATAGAAGCCTCCCCTTTTGTTGAAAAATAATAGTGTTTATGTACTATTACTCTACTCCTCCCAAGAGCCAAGAACTGTGAATTTCTTAATAATTCACTTGTTTTTGACCTTTCCCTCTTCTAAAGATTAGTGGCCACTCTTGTTACAAACAAGAGTAGAACGCTCAAACCATCAAGCCAAAGGAAAGCTCCCAAGAATTTATGTAAGTTAGAAATCTTATATTTTTCTTTATTCTTTTTATGCTTTCTAATTTTTGTGTTGTTTGAAGTGATAAATGGATGCTATGCCTTGTGGAAATGCTTTCCCCCTCTCTCATTCTTAAAATCAGCCCTTCTTTATCCTAGTTAAGTGAACTAATAGTTGGAATTAAACTTTCATATTATTTCTCATTTAAAAGTAAAAATTATTTAGTTTAGAATGATTAAAACCAATTGAGGTTAATTGTCAAGTAAAAATAAGTAGTAAAAATTTAAAAACGGTCAACCATACAAATGAGGTTATGGCAAAAAAAAAATTTTAAAATGAAAATAAGTATTATCTTTTATTATTCTAAAAGAGTAATCCCTATCGTTTCTATATTCTAAAAGTGTCATTTTCATGCATAGAAGATGCATATTGATTATTTTTTTAATGCATAAAAGAATAAATTTTTTATTATGAAAGTGTTACTTTCATAATAATGGATTTTTATGAAATGTTACTTTCATCAAAATGGATTTTTATGCATAAAAGAATAAATTTTTTATTATGAAAGTGTTACTTTCATCAAAATGGATTTTTATGCATAAAAGAATAATTTTTTTATTATGAAAGTGTTACTTTCATCAAAATGGACTTTTATGCATAAAAAAATATTTTTTTTATTATGAAAGTGTTACTTTCATCAAAATGGATTTTTATGCGTTAAAAAATAATTTTTTTATTATGAAAGTGTTACTTTCATCAAAATGGGAATTTTGAGTTATGACATGTGTAACCAGTAATTGTTTGTCAATGGATTGTTTTATAAGTTAAAGTTTAAAGAGGAGTGTGTGCATATCTATATTCTAAAGTAAAAGTTAAGAAAGGCATTCAATTATGGGTGGGTGAGTACTTGTCTGGTTCTACTATTCGAGTGGTTGGGCGGTGGCTTGGGCAGTGGCTAACCCATTGGCCGTAACCCATGGGCCGGATGGGATTAGGCTAGAATTTGTAGAGTTTTAATAATAAAATTGATAAATAGGAATATGCTTAGAACTCGAGTAGTTAATTAGAATCCTGAAGACTTCTCTAAAGAATAAATCAACGGCTATGCCTGATTCAATCAGGAAAAAAGCGTTGATTCATTCAAGTTAAGTCTGTAATAGTTTCCCTTCTATCTGGTTTATTCAAATAAAGATTAGTTCAGTATCTTGACCTCGTTAGAAAAAATCGTTAAGAAAATAAAAAATGGTAGAATCGTCTCCGCTTTCCAAGCATGGAAAATTTTCCTGGTTTCGGTTTTCGGAATGACCACTAGCCTAGTCTCGCACCCGAACATTTGAGTGCGAGGCCGCGAGTGTGAGAAACCCTACCCCGCACAAGAGGAAGCTACTTCTGCTGTTACCATCGGGAATCCGGTACGCAGAGGGGGCAATGGGATCTCACAGTTGGTATCAGAGCGTTGTTGTAAATTTACGTAAAAGCTGTAGAAATTACTTAAAAAAATTTTAAGTAAGTCTGGGAAATAATATTTTCGCTTGTTAATATTATGTTGAATAAACTTTAAAAAAAATGAAAACTTATAAATTGAATTGGAAATTATAGATGGAAGTTCCATACTTATCCGGCATTCCCGACCTCACCCAGACACTCACAAGACATGACTTTGTTCGCCTTTGAGCATCTCATCTCTTCCGCTTCGACTCGAACAAGCCAAGCAAGACTCGCAAGCCATTTCAAGGATTTATATTTTCCTGATCGAGTGGAGAGATGATAACATAAGTGGTTTTTGCAGGGGCAGTATGTCCACTGGGCCTCTTATGACTGGCATGCAATGTTGAGGCAGAACCTCTCATTGGCAATGATTCTGTTAAAGCTGAAAATGGTACATGGTGTCATTCTATATCATTCAACGCCTTGGAATTTCAAACTTTCATGTCAAGTCTACAGACTCCTTAGTTGCTTTATTCCTAAGGAGAAGATAATAGCTCCCTTGTCAGTAATAAGTGAACGTTTGTATCAAGGCATGGCTATGGCCCAGTATCGTCGTCTTATGCATCTCCCGAGGAGATTTTGAATTCTAGAGCCAAGCTGCTCTATGTACATATTGCAACTTTTATATAAATAAAGAAATGTTTTTTGGAGAAAAATTCCATGTTATATAAGTGATTGTTTATGGACGATCTGGTAAAGAAAAAAAAATATTATCGGACATATGTCATAGATCTCCAATAAGATCATTGTCTTGTTTAAGAAATTGTTTTCCGAACCTCTTAAGTCTTAGAATCTCGTGGATGATATCAAAATAAAAATTTAATAATATATAAATTTTTGGCAGAATCATAAGACGAGAAAACCGTGGGCCGTCAGCCAAACCCTCTCTCTAAAGATGACGAGCTTGACCCTGATGTTTGCAAGGCTCTTCATAGGACTCAGCCACCAGGACCCTTCACAAAGGAGAAGGGGAGAACTTGGGCGAGGCTGTGGAGAAATGGGTGGAAGCCATGGAAGAATATTTTGACGTCACAGGCTACAATGAGCAGAGCAAAATGGCTCTTGCCAGGCTGAAAATAGTGGAAACAGCCAAGGTAGCATGGAGAAACCACTGTGACACCAACCGTCTGGACAGAAATACTCAGTCCTAGAACGACCTAAAAACCTATTTGAGAAAGAGATTTTGTCTCCCTAGATTTTTGGAAATCAAAATGAATGAATTCTTAGAGCTAAAACAGGGGAGCAAAACCATCGAGGAATATCACCACGCCTTTGCTCTTCTACTCAAATATTCACCACCTCTAGATGAAGAGCAACTCATGGCCATGTTCATTCGGGGAATGAACGAACCCTTGGATACATTGGTCAAAAATTCCATGCCAGTGTCCATGGCAGAAGCTGTCAGAATGGCGAAGGACTTTGCCAAAGCCTTCATCGTAAAAGTCCTGCCAAAGCCAGCTCCCTCATCCTTCAAGAGATTTCAAACACCGAGAAGTTCTTCCAACTTTCCGCCTCGAAAGAGACACCAATGTCCTAACCAGGATGTGGAGACGGGAAGCTTTAGAAATGAAGGAAGACCTTTCCCCCGAAGTACCTTCTTCGAAACTCTAGCTCTCTCCAGAATGCAAAGAGAAGACCTTCGAAGCGAGAACAGATGCTTCGGATGTCAAGGACTTGGGCACCAGCTCAAGGATTGCCCCTCTCCTTCTGTGGGCCAAGGAAACCAGGGTCCCAGAGCCTCGAGACATACTCCTTCTTATCAGTCCAATCAAGGTCCCCGTGCCAGAATCAGGGAACTCCAGTCGTCTGCCTCTGTCCAGAGTAGCCTCAGAACTCCTTCCCATAACTGGGGAAACCAAAGAGAAAGAGTTCCGCCTCAGACTGCAGGAGCCAGAGCAGTCACAATTGTAGAAGTAGTGGAAGAGAAAAGAGGACATATTTATGCTGCAATGAAAAACCAAGGGCCAAATCGTCAATTCTCTGTCATCAATACTCCAGCTGAGTAATCAGGGTAAGCCTTTTAAGCTTTTGATTGATTCAGGCAGTACTCATTCTTTCATTTCCCCTGGATGCTTGCGTAAGCTAGTCTTAGATCAAAAATCAGAGAAACCTATGCAAGTTGAACTGGCAAGTGGGAAGATTCTTTTCACTCACCTTGAAACAGATCGTATTCAGTTCAATCTAGATGGGAATTTAATTGACTGTCAGTTCAGAGTTATACCTTTGGGAGTTTTTAACGGGATCCTTGGAATGGATTGGCTCCACAAAAATCAAACTGACATTCACTGTCATAATGGAACCATTTCCTTCCGTGACCTTCACGGAAACAAAGTTCAAGGAACCAGAATTTCAGGATCCCCAAGTCTGCAGTTAGTAAAGGCTTCTAAGTTACTAAAAGGAATTAGAAAGGACTTTGAAAGAAGCAGCGCATTTATCTTGTCAAAATGAATCCAGTAGACTCAAAGTTAAAAGCTAAAGAACCTGAATGGTTAAGTGATTATGATGATTTATTCCCAGTAGCAGAGCTAACAGAGATGCCTCCAATTCAGGAAGTAGATCATGTGATAGAATCGACCCTCAGCTCAGCCAGTAGCCCTGCGCACGTACAAAATGCCAGTTTCTGAAGCCATCAAACTCAAGGAACAGCTTAGACACAGCTGTTGGAAAACAAGGGTTTGTAAGACCCAGTGTTTCACCTTGGGGTGTGCCAGTTCTCTTTCAAAAAAAGAAAGATGGAACGCTAAGACTCTGTGTGGACTACAGAGGTCTAAATCAGCTGCTACTGATGACAGTTAAGAATAAGTATCCTATCCCCTAAATTGATGAGCTTCTGGACAAGCTAAGGGGAGCCCAGATCTTCACAAAGATAGATCTCAAATCAGGGTATTATCAGATCAGGATTAATGAGCAAGATATCCTAGAGATAGCCATCAATACTCAATATGGGCATTATGAATTCACTGTCATGCCATTTGGATTGACAAATGCCCTAGCTACATTAATGCAGGACATTCTCAGAGAATACTTGGATGATTTTGTTCTTGTTTTCTTTGATGATATTTTGATTTACTCAAAGAATGCAACTGACCATGAAACTCATGTCAGAAAAGTTCTTGAGATTCTAAGGAAGCACCAACTCTTTGCCAAAAAGAGCAAATGCACTTTCTCCGACCATGTTGAATACTTGGGCTTTCTAGTATCAAAAGATGGAATTTCTCCAGATTCCGCAAAAGTCCAAGCAGTCATAGATTGGCCTGAACCAAAGACCGTGAAAGAAGTCAGAGGATTCTTGGGATTAACTGGTTGGTATAGAATTTTTATACCAAAGTATGCTCTCATAGCTTCCCCCCTGACTAATCTTCTCAAGAAGAATATTCTGTTTAAATGGTCTGCCAGGTGCCGGAGTGCTTTTGATAAGCTGAAGATCGTCTTGGTAATACCAATCTCTTCTGAAGCTGCCAGATTTCTCTCTACCCTTTGAGGTAGTAACTGATGCTAGTGGTTTTGCCCTAGGAGGTGCACTCATGCAGGAAGGTCATGCAGTGGCCTATAAATCCCGAAAACTCGGAATGCATGAAAGGAATTATGTTGTCCACGACTTGGAACTACTTTCAGTAGTAGACAGATCATCAGAGCTTAAAGTTGATCTTCATTGAGAAGGATCTCAACATGCGCCAAAGAAGGTGGATGCAAACCCTGCAGGAATTTGATTTTGAAATCAAGTACCGTCCAGGCAAAGAAAATGTGGTAGTAGATGCCCTCAGCAGAAAAGCCTCCTTGCTTGCAATTACTGTAGTGTCAAATCCCTTTATTATTGAAGCAAGAGAGAAAATCATGCAGGATAGATTCTTTGGCCCTATTGCTACCCTACTTATGCAGGAAAGCAAAACTCCATTGGAGTTGAACCGAGTTCAAGGGTACAGCCTGGATGATGGAATTATGTATTATAATCGTAGACAGGCTATGCATTCCCAATCAATGACGAGGGAACCAAGGGACAAATTCTGAATGAAGCCCATGACAGCCTTATTGCAGGACATCCAGGTTTCATCAAAACCTACATGTCTGTGAAGAAAAGCTTCTTTTGGCGTGGTCTAAAAAAGGATGTGCTTAATCATGTACGTCAATGTCTGACCTGTCAGAAAGTCAAGGCTGAGAGAGTAAAAATGCCTGGGAAGTTACATCCTTTAGACATCCCCGAGATGAAGTGGGAATGTATCAATATGGATTTTATTACTGGATTACCCTCAATGTAATCAGGTTATAATTCCATCTTCATGGTAGTTGATAGATCAACCAAAGTTACCCACCTGATTCCAGTAAAAGAAACCTACACTACAGTGGATGTGGCCAGAGTGTTTCTCAAGGAAATCTTCAGATTGCATGGCCTACCTAGAAGAATAGTAAGTGATCGAGACCCCAAATTTACGTCAAAATTTTGGACTGCATTTTTTGAAGCAATAGGAACTTTCTTGGATCTCAGCATAGCCTACCACCCTAAGACCGATGGTCAAACAGAAAGGGTAAACCAAGTAATCGAAGATATACCTCGATCATGCTGTGTGGCAGGGAACCCAAGAAGTGGCTAAGCTATCTGCACCTAGTCGAGTTCGCCTACAATGCTTCTTATCACAGAAGTATTGGGATGAGCCCTTTCAAAGCTTTGTATGGACAAGATTTCTTAACTCCATTAACTTGGTCCGATCCATTGATTAGGGTCGAGATGTCCAGACAGATGCTTGATGACATGGAGCAGCAGATGCAAGCAATTCATAAATATATAAAAGCTGCCCAGGATAGATAGAAGCAGTATACAGATAAGAAGAGGACTGACAAAGAATTCGAAGAAGCAGATATGGTCTTCATTCGAGTATGCCCCAAAAGAAGTTCTCTATCTCTTGGGAAGTACAAGAAATTATCCCCCAGATATTGTGGACCATATATGATTACAAAGAAAGTAGGTGAATTAGCCTACAAGCTTCTTCTGCCTCCTCATCTCAAAGTACATAATGTATTTCATGTCAGCCTTCTTAAAAAGTATGTACCAAGCACGAATCATGTGCTTGATGATGAAATCTTAACTTCTTCAACCCAAGGGTAGATGGAACTCCAACCTGAAGAAAAAGGTTCTCAGGAATAGAATTCTGAGAGAATTATTGGTTAAATGGAAGTTCTATTCTTTTGAAGATGCCACCTGGGAGAAGGAAGCCGATCTGTTGCGAGATTACCCCCAGTTTGCGAGATGAGGACATCTCGCGTTATTCAAGTGGGAGAGAATGTAAGATTCCTTCCCAGCCTCTCAAGATGTCCAGCATCTTCCTCCTGTAATCAAATCCCTCTTCAGAAATATAAAAGATCTTGTTTCTACCTATTTTGACCTAGAGAGAGAAAATATTTTAGAGAGAGAATATTCAGATTTTGAATATTTTTGGATGGAAAAATATCTCTTCTTATTAAAATAAGTTCCCCCGAAACAGAAGTTCAAAAAGATTTTTAGAATGTGCATTAGAAATCGAGTATAATCTGTTCAAGAGGCCTTATCCTAAGGGTCCAGATTTTCAAAAAATTTCAAATTAAGGTTTTGAGGGGCCAATCAAATTCATCCAAATGTGTGGAGAAGATAAATAGAAGAAATAAAGAAAATCTCCCCAAAAATGAGTAAATACTCACATAAGATGAGGAGTGGACTACCTACGGACCAAAGGAAAAGCTAAAAAAAATGGATTTTTGACACCTCACAATGGGGATTCCCCCCCCCCCCCCCCTTATGAATGAGGCACCTACTTCACATGTATAATGGAGTTTTAAATCTTCAAAAATTGAGATATTTCATCTCTCCTCTCTCCTAATTCAAGTCTAGTTCTAAAAAGTAAGCCAAACTGACCTAAAAATGGTCAAAAATTGACCAAACTGAGTTGGAAAATTCTAGAATCAGTTTGCTTGGTTAGGAGCTCACTTTTTCCTATAAATAGAAGCCTCCCCCTTTGTTGAAAAATAATAGTGTTTATGCATTGTTACTCTACTCCTCCCAAGAGCCAAGAACTGTGAATTTCTTAATAATTCACTAATTTTTTTACCTTTCCCTCTTCTAAAGATTGGTGGCCACTCTTATTACAAACAAGAGTAGAACCCTCAAACCATCAAGCCAAAGGAAAGCTCCCAAGAATTTATGTAAGTTAGAAATATTATGTAAGTTAGAAATCTTATATTTTTCTCTATTCTTTTTATGCTTTCTAATTTTTGTGTTGTTTGAAGTGATAAATGGATGCTATGCCTTGTGGAAAGGCTTCCCCCCTCTCTCATTCTTAAAATCAGCCCTTCTTTATCCTAGTTAAGTGAACTAATAGTTGGAATTAAACTTTCATATTATTTCTCATTTAAAAGTGAAAATTATTTAGTTTAGAATAATTAAAACCAATTGAGGTTAATTGTTTAGTTTAGAATAATTAAAACCAATTGAGGTTAATTGTTTAGTTTAGAATAATTAAAACCAATTGAGGTTAATTGTTAAGTAAAAATAAGTAGGAAAAACTAAAAAATGGTCAGCCATACAAATGAGGTTATGGTGAAATTTTTCAAAAAAAATGGAAATAAGTATTATCTTTTATTATTCTAAAAGAGTAATCCCTATCGTTTCTATATTCTAAAAGTGTCATTTTCATGCATAGAAGATGCATATTGATTATTTTTTTATGCATAAAAGAATAATTTTTTTATTATGAAAGTGTTACTTTCATCAAAATGGATTTTATGTATAAAAGAATAATTTTTTTATTATGAAAGTGTTACTTTCATCAAAATGGATTTTTATGCATAAAAGAATAATTTTTTTATTATGAAAGTGTTACTTTCATCAAAATGGATTTTTATACATAAAAGAATAATTTTTTTATTATGAAAGTGTTACTTTCATCAAAATGGATTTTTATGCATAAAAGAATAATTTTTTTTATTATGAAAGTGTTACTTTCATCAAAAATGGATTTTTATGCATAAAAGAATAATTTTTTTTATTTTGAAAGTGTTATTTTCATCAAAATGGATTTTTATGCATAAAAGAATAGTTTTTTTATCATGAAAGTGTTACTTTCATCAAAATCGATTTTTATGCATAAAAAATAATTTTTTTTATTATAAAAGTGTTACTTTTATCATTATTGATTTTTATGCATAAAAGTATGCATGAAAGAATATTTTTTTATTATAAAAGTGTTACTTTTATCATTATTGATTTTTGTGCATAAAATAATGCATAAAAGAATAATTTTTTTTATTATAAAAGTGTTACTTTCATCATTATTGATTTTTATGCATAAAAGAAAAAAATTTAATTGTAAAAGTGTTATTTTTACTAATATCAATTTTTATGCATAAAAGAATTTTATTTTTATATCAAAATAAGAGTTCTCTTTAATCCTATGCCTAATTCCCCTGAAAATTGATAAATGATGAAGTAAATACTCTGTGAAAGAAAATCCTACCGTTTCATATTCTCTAAGATGACAATGAGAAAATTCAGTGAAACTATCGAAATCGGAATTTTAGGTAAATGATTCCTCAGACCGCAAGGCTCTCATCTACAAATGATCCTAAAGTAGGTAAAGAAGCTAGTTCGGGAAAGAAAATGTCTACACTGCACTCAATGAGGAGACACACATTCCAACGCGTAGTCCAGTCAACATGCGAAGATTTTGGCATTAATATGCATTAGCAAGCTATATGAAAAGTATGAGCATGTATGAATGGGTGCATCCCCCCTAAGGTCTAAGCACCATATAAATGTAATAATAAGGCATGAGGTATTAGACCCCTAATACTTGGCACACCCATGGGTCGGATGCAAATCCGAAGTACAAACCCAAAAAACATGATAGGTGTATGCCAGAAATGAATCTCATGAGGTAAATACAATACCATGCTATATCATGCAATATGAAAATGAGGAACCATCCATGGATAATGATCTTCTATGCTATTGGCATGTGGATATTATACATTTATGGTTCTATGTGTTTATACTCTTTGATGCTGATATGGGATATATATTTCTTGAAGGCGCTCCTTATGCTATGCAGTGATTAGGGAGGAAGGAGCAGATTTCTCTTATCACCTTGATTGATGACACACATGTTCTTCATGATGTTTCTTATGTGGATCATAGTCATTATGATCATTCTTTTGATGATAATATCTTTTATGATGCCATGTCCGAGTTAGAGTATTATGATGCGTTAGATGATATTCTAGTGGAAGAGCATACTCTTGCTCTAGTACCGATGATGGATCATTTTGATATGACAGTATTCTCCTTGGAGGATGATCCAACCATACATGCTTTATTGGTGCATATGCTTTTAGCCTACTTAGTTCATTTCTTTGGTGATTCTTTTTCACCATATGCTTCATTGATTGATCTTGGTGTTGTGCCATCTTGGGAACATGTCCCAGACCTGCTGGAGGATAATCATCGACTTGTTCTTATGATCCGGCTGCTCGTGGTTCTACATTGATATATCTTTATGGTGATAGGTTATTATTGCCCTATGATGCAAATGTTGATGCTTCATGCAGATTCTTATGTGATATTTTGACATGGTCTACTCCATGCTCTTGGAGTGTGAAGGGTTGTGAAATCAATCATCATGGTGGTTATCCACATAGGATAGAGAAGTGCAAGAAAATCAATCATCACAATGGTTATCCACATAGGATAGAGAGGTGCAAAAAAATGTGGGGGTATCCTCAAGGGCCTTCTACATTTCCTTTCCTTCCTCTTATGCAAGAGGCTCAAAAGAAAAAGTGAGGTGCTATAGGAGCATGTTGTCATGCCCTTATAGCCTATTACTATATAGGAACATGTTTTCATGCCCCTATAGCCTCTTGCTATATATGGAGGTGGGCTCTAACATCAACAAAGAAAGAAACAAAGCAACAAGCTTTGACTAATGAATGGGGGTGGTTAGTGGGAATCGTGGATTTCTGCTATTATAACACATGGCTTACTTTAGCGCTAGCCACCTAACCCAAGTGTATTAAAATCATACTATTACACATAATTAACCAATAAAAGAGAAAAAATACTAATTAATTACAATGACCAACATAAATGATATTATACTAGAAAACAAGCTGTCACTTATAAAATCTATAAAGTTAATAAAGACTAACCAATTACAGTGCTAAAATTAAAAAATATGAAAAATGATATTAAAAAAAATTACACACTTAGATTTATAAAAATAAGTCTATATTCTTTGACTATCCAAAACTCTCCACTCTTTGCTGTTAAAGGCAACACTAAAAACTTATATTACTTCAAAACTACATGCTTCCCTCTAGGAGTGTAGTGGGGTTCAATATCAAAACCTAGTTCATGTGAGATACATGAAAATTTATTGTATTCATTGATTTGAAAATAATGCTAGAAGATTTTAAATGAATACTAGGTTACCACATAAGTAAAATTAAGCCCTGCAAGTGGTTTCTAAAATGGCTTAGTTTCCAACCACTTGCAACAAGTTGTTGGAACTAGCCTACCATGTGAATAGGCCCAAGAGAAAGCCCTAGTCACACCACCTCACCTTATTGTAATAAATATTTCTAACATGATAGAAAAGGGTCAATCAATGTCTAAGATAAGGTTTATAGAGGTCAATCAATGTCTAAGATAAGGTCTATAGAGGTCAATCACTTGTGTTTTCTTTTGCCTATGTGGAAACCTTTGTGCTTCAATGACTTTTTGGCCTTAAATCAACCTTGGCTTGGTAGATATTCCAATCATCCAACATGGCTTGGTAGATATTCCAATCAGTATCCAACAAAAGGTTGGTAGAGGAGTGAGGCATGCCATGATCAAAGATGAGATTTAAAGGTGCAAGCTTCTATTTTATCAAGGAATTTTAGTTGGAGCAAGGTTAGCTGGTGACTTGGTTTTTGGTTTACTTCCCATACGCTTTGCATATTTTGAAGTAATATTTTTCTTAAAAATAATTTGTAGCTTGTTGTTTACAAATAGTGTCATGCTAATTTTTTGGTCTAATTTTATAAATCTTTTATAAAGGTGTTATTGTTTTTGTTCTTGTTTAGACATTGCATGCTTTTATGGGTCCTACATACCACATGATATAGTAGAACACTATATCATGTGGTCTAATTTTATAAATCTTTTATAAAGGTGTTATTGTTTTTGTTCTTGTTTAGACATTGCATGCTTTTATGGGTCCTACATACCACATGATATAGTAGCCAATAGTAGAACACTATGCATGGTTAGCTCTCCTTTGATCAACATCTATAAGGATATAATGGTGTTGAATGTTTATTGATTTGTTATAATTTCTTATTGAGTTTCTATTTTTAGTGTTATATTTAAGTGTTTTGATTACATAATTTGTCCTAGCTAAGTGGTGGTGTTGTCATTGTTATATCTTGCATGTTATTGGTCATGCCTGTCACTCATAGAAATATGTGAGCATTAGTTTCACGGTTCAATCAAAGGATTTTCAGTCAAATACCTTGTACTCCAAGGAATTAGGTGTTTGTGCGCTTATTTTATTAGTATTTTTATTGCACTTCTTTGTCTTTATTGAAGTGATGCTATGGAAAATTATTGCATTTTACCTTGTTACATTTTTTCCTATAGAAGAAAACGGGGTTTGATTTTTTTGCAAGCTTTATTTGGCGAGCTTTTTGGAGATAAGATAGTTTGTAAGAAAAATGATACATTTTGGTGAGCTTTTATATAGTAAGTATTTATGAAAGAGAAATAAATACATTCACATACATACATAAATACATACATGCATATATACATGCATATTCTCAAACATACCTACCTACCTACCTACCTACCTACCTTCCTACATATATACATACATATATACATACATACATATATACACACATGTGTACAATACATACATACATACATGCATGCATACTCCCAAACATATACATGCATGCATACATACCTACCTACCATCCTACATATAAACACACATTTTATGTCAAAGAAACTTAAATATAGGCACAAACATACCTATCTATGTACCTCTCTTCCAATACATACAATTTATGAGACAAGGATACTTCAACTTTTCATGCATACTCAAAGACCAATATTTATTTCAACACAAGTAAAAACAACTATACCCGGTTCATATTTTCTTACAAAAAGATTGAGTTCACATTTCCTTACAAGAAGATATATGGTTGGTACAACTCCTTTACCATAGCGTCGCAAGCTACCTACAATAAGACTTTAGAGTACGTGATAGTATACTCCATCCCAAAGCAAGACAAAAATATTGAAGTAATCTCGCCTGTTTCGTATGAGGTATCTTCACTTTCTAGCATATTTGATATGCTTGGACATACTGATAGACATCTCATCTCATCTTTGGTCAATAAAATGATCGCTCAAGTTTCTCCAATGTACTATTGATACCACGATGCCCTCCTACAAGAGAATCATGAGCATCATGGAGAAGTGCCTGTCGCTTTTCTTTGAGAATGCACAGCCGGTTCTTGTAAAATAACTTGCGGGTAACATGGTGCTGACTACGAGCCAATCTAAATTGAATCCCAAATTCCAAAGAATCCATGTATTATGCCTTCATTCTGTCGAGATCTTTTTCCTATATTTCAAGCACAATGGACTCTGTAAATTTTGAATTGTGCCTTTTCGATTGAAAGCATCGACAATGGGGTTATTTGAGCCAGGGATGTATTCAATCATACCTCCAAACTGTTGGAAGATATGACTCCATCTGCCTGTCTGTCACTCCATTGGGCACTAGGCATGGTAAACTCTCTCCTTTAAAGGAAGTGTTTCCAATGTTTAAGTGTTGTCATCACTCCCAATAACTCCTTGTCATATACAAAATAATTCTTTTCCACATCATTTAATTTTGTTGGAATTAGGGTTGCAGGAAAGCACACAAAGCTTGGAGAAGAAGCTGCAAGAATGCACACAACACAAAGTGTATTAGATTGTGTCAATGTACAAAAGATAAGTTAGCCCTAGAATGATGGGCGTATGTACAAGCCAGGGGAAAAAACCTCCTAAAGAGGGAAAAAGTGCCCCGGCGGTCCTAAGTGTGTTCACACACATCACTGCCTATATATATGGCAACAAATCCCCCCTGGGAGTGATGGTGTGAACGAGAGCTGGCACTCATGTATAGGGGAGTGCCATGCCCGAAGTAGATCAATCCACAAAGGGGAGCAAGCCCAAAGCTTTGCGGAAAGCTTCAAACTTCTCACGAGAGGAAGTGCCTTTGTGAAAAGATCGGCGAGGTTGTTCTGTGTTGGCACATAGACCAAGCTGATCTTTCCTGCTGAGAGTCTCTCCCTGACATAGTGATAATGCACCTCAATGTGCTTTGTACGAGCATGAAAAACTGGGTTTCTCGCAACTGCCAATGCGCTCTGACTGTCAGTGAAGATAGAGGTGGCAGACTCCTGTCCAACACCCAAGTCAGCCATAAGCCATCTGAGCCACACACACTCAACCGTAGCTGTGAAAGCTGCCCTATACTCAGCTTCACAACTAGAAGTGGCCATAGTAGGTTGCTTCTTGCTCAACCAAGATATGCATGAGCTACCGAGCATGAAACAAAAACCACTTGTGGACACTCTTGTGTCATAGCAACCAGCCCAATCTGAGTCCGAAAAAGCATGTAAATCTGGCGGCAATGATCTCCCCTTGGGATAAAACAACCCAAGATATATGGTGCCACTCAAGTAGCGAAAGGTGCGTTTAACTGCCTTCCAATGCTGAGACCCTGGGCTATGCATAAACCTGCTCACCTGTGAGACTGCAAACTGAATGTCCGGCCTCGTAATGCATACATAAATGAGGCAACCAATAGCTGTCTGATAGAGTGTGACATCAAAGTGATCTCCAGCATCATGAAGACTCAACTTCAAACCTGTCTCCATTGGAGTAGCAATAGGCTTGCAGTCTTCAAGGCCAAATCTCCGCAACAATGTCTCAATATACTTTGTCTGACACAAGGCAATACCTCCATCACACTGCTTAAATTGTATCCCCAAATAATGATGCAAATGCCCCAAATCTGACATCTCAAAAGAGGCATTCAAATTAGCCTTAAAATAAGCAATATGACTTTTATTTGGTCCTGTGAGCAGCATGTCATCGACATAGAGAGCAATGATTAGATGTACATCATCCACACATTTAACATATAAAGTGCTTTCTGTTGGACTATTTTGAAAACCATGTGCAGTCAAATATGCATGTATCTTTTCATACCAACCTCGTAAGCAAGCTCGTGGAGCTTGCTTTAAACCATATAAAGCCTTTTTCAACCTGCACACTTTGTTTTCCTGTCCTTTTTGAACAAAACCACGAGGCTGCGATACATACACCTCCTCATGCAAATCTCCATTTAAGAACGCAGTCTTTATGTCCAACTGATGTACATTCCAACCATTATGAGCTACCAATGCACAAATGCTACGAATGGTAGTCATACGACAAGTAGGAGCAAAGGTCTCATCAAAATCAATGCCCTTTTCTTGAGCATAACCCTTTGCAACAAGTCTAGCCTTATAGCGATCAACACTGCCATCTGGCTTTCGTTTCAACTTAAAAACCCACTTACATCCAATGGCCTTTTTACCAATAGGCAAATCACACAAAGACCATGTACCATTCTTCATTATAGCATCATATTCACTTTGCATTGCAGCCAACCAATTTTCAGGTTTTTGTGCCTCATCAAATGAAAGAGGTTCTTCCTCTTCACACATACTAGACACAGCCAAAGCATAACAATCTGATGCGTAAGAGGCATGTTGAAAACCTGAACGAGTACGACTAGATATAGGTGCATCAATTTTACTATCACGCAAGGTTTGCACCAGCCATTTAGGCATATTTCTAGCTTGCTCATTTTCAGCCCTATCCTCAGAAATTACATCCTGTAAATCTGCATCAGAAATAGGCTGATGTATGATGTCGTTTGAAATCTGCATAGGCTGAATATTTGCCTCATTAGGACTTACATTTGAATTCCCACCTGTAAACAGAGACAACAATGTATCAAATACATCCTGTGAGCTCACACCTGTCTCTTTGGTACATGATAACAAAGGCTGCACAGCATCTTCCACAAAAACAACATCTCGACTAATCAAGATACGCTTTGACTGCGGATGATACAATCTGTAACCCTTGCTCTCAGCACTGTAGCCAACAAAAATGCATTTGACAGTCTTATCATTTTATTTCCTGCGTTGTTGCACAGGCACTAAGGCATAGGCCAAGCAACCAAAGACACGCAAGTGACCAATAGAAGGCTTCCTGCCATGCCAGTTTTCGTATGGAGTAATAGACTGCAAGGCCTTAGTGGGACACCTATTGAGTACATATGCAGCACACATGACATCCTCAAGCCAAAACGCATGTGGCAAAGCTTGGCTCTTGACCATACATCGTGCCATCTCCATAAGTGACTTGTTTTTCCTCTCAGCAATACCATTTTGCTAAGGGGTATACGGCACTGTACATTGGTGTTTTATCCCACGACTAGCCAGAAATGCATCAAACTCTTTAGACAAGTACTCCCCCCCTCGATCAGAATGGAGGGTGCCCACAGTACAATTGGATACATTTTCAACCATAAGAAAAAACTGTTTGAAGCACAAAAACACTTCGGACTTTGCTTCAGTGGATATACCCATGCATGCCTTGAGTAATCATCAATGAAAGTCACGAAGTACAAGTGTTTACCAAATGACGGAGTTTGCATAGGCCCACATACATCACTATGTACAAGTTGCAATTTGCGAGTGGCCCGCACAGAACCATCCTTTGGAAATGCAGAACGCTGCATTTTGCCCAAAATACAGCCTTCACAAACATGTTTCAATGGTGCCTCAAGAGGGGGCAATGAAGCAACCATATATCAAATTTCTGCAAACGCAGCAAACTAGCAAAGTTCAGATGACCAAAACGAGCATGCCATAGTTTTACATCTGAAACTGCCTTTTTATCAGAACCTGCATTTGCTGAATCTTCCACACACTTGTCATAAGAATTGAGCCTATACAGCCCACGAAACAAGGTGCCAGATGCAATAATCGTATCACCAGAAGTCAAATCATGAACAGTACATCTGTCATCCACAAATTTGACTACAAATCCAAGTCTAGCAAGCGCAGAGACAGACAATAGATTCTTCTTTATCCCTGGCACATACAAAGCATCTGAAAGTGTGAAAACGCTGCCATTTGCAGCAGTAAGCATAATTTTACCAACGCCCTTCACTGGGTAAGAAGCATTATTGGCACATGTGACAGTATTCCCATTAGAGACAGCCTCAAGACAAGTGAACATATCACGATGTGAGGTAATGTGCTTTGTAGCACCACTGTCAAAATACCATACATTAGAGTCAACAGAAACTACCAAACATGCATCATGTACAGATGGGTCATACTGGCAATACACGCTAAACACCCATTCTGTATCCTGCACAACATTTGCAGAATCTGCATTTGTAGAAGCATCCGCTATTGTGGCTGCATTTGACTCTTTCTTCTTTGCCTCTTTAGCCTTTAGCTTAGGACAATTCTTAATGACATGATCATTTGCCTTACAATAGTTGCACCTGGTCTTTTTCTTGCCTTTATCAAGAGCCTTCTCAGACTTATTGTTGCTACCTGTGGAAGGAGAAGAAGTTGCAGACCTACTAATAGGAGAAGAAATAGTGGAAGGGGTTGCCTTACCACTTCTTCTCTCTGCTGCTGGGCAGCAATAAATGCTTGATCAACTGCACGCTACCTGGCCCTGTTTTGCCTAGACTTCGCTTCTTGCAAGAGCTTGTTGACTAAAGTATCATACTTGACAGCATCAGGTTTGTCCTCAGTAAGAAGTCTCCACGTGGAAGCAAAAGTTTGATATGTCTCAGGTAAAGCATCAAGAACAGTCTGCACAAGAGAATGATCAGGAATGATCTCACCTGCAGAAATCAACTGTTCTTTGAGATCTTTAATCTTAGCAAGAAAAACATTCATGTCATCATCTTCTTGCATAATCTTCAATTCTAGCTCTTTACACAAGTAAGCGATTTTTGCCTCGTTACGACCTGCATACAATCCAGCTAGAATATCCCAAGCCTGTTTTGCTGTTTTAGCTTAATAAATATGTGGGGTGATGTTACGTTTGACAGAAAGTGCAATCAAGGCATGAGCCTGCATATCTTTACCATCCCAACGAGCTTGTTCAGCAATGGGTAAAACAGCAGCAACAGTAGAGCTGCTAGAACCTGCAACATCCTCAACAGATCCTACATCCACAGAACCTGGACGTACATCCATACCCTGCACAATGTTCCACACTCCTTTTGCAACCAAAACATGCTGCATCATGTATGCCCAAAGTGGGTAGTTACTATCTCCATCCAATTTGTCATCAGCAGCAGCAGATAACATGTGAAATACATCATTGCTGTTATCAACCATGGCCACTGACTGAAACTGATGCAAAAGCTACCTGTAATGAAGCAAAGACTGAACAAAAAACAACTCGTGCTATGTAGCACGGTCCACAATAGAGTACGTATGCCTGTTTTGCAGAAAACTACACTGTCAAAATTTTTGCAGAAAATGACGAAAACACCTGTGCAGAACTTGAAATGCAAAAACGGAGCCCGAAACGACCTCAGATGCGATTTCTGAGAACGTGTAGCCCTACGGGCTGATTTGCAGAGTATAGGGACTTGCAACCGCTCGTGAAAGCTCACCTCAATCGGAGAATGTGAGTCGGAGGGTGCTGGCGGCGTAGCCCTAGGAGCCGATGCCTGCTCTGATACCAATTGTTGGAATCAGGGTTGCAAGAAAGCACACAAAGCTTGGAGAAGAAGAAGCAATAATGCACACAACACACAATGTATTAGATTGTGTCAATGTACAAAAGATAAGTTAGTCCTAGAATGATGGGCGTATATATAAGCCGGGGGAAAAAACCTCCTAAAGAGGGAAAAAGTGCCCCGGCGGTCCTAAGTGTGTTCACACACATCACTGCCTATATATATGGCAACAAATTTCTGGCTGTAGTAAGCCACTGGGTGCCCTTCCTGTTGGAGGACAACTCCTATGGCTAAATTGCCGGCATCAGTGATTATCTCAAAAGGATCATCCCATGAAGCCAATTTGAGAACTGGAGACTATGACGCCACTTTTTTCATTGCATGAAATGTCCCAAGTGATTTGCTCGTGATAGACATTTTTTGACGACGCGTCTTCATGCCCTTGAGTAGATCAGTGAGAGGAGCTGCAAGGTCAGAAAATTTATCCATGTGGGTACTATATGCTTGGCAAAGACCCACAAAAGAGCGGATCTCTTATGCATTCTTGGGAACATCCCATTCCAAAATTGCCCTCACCCTTTCAGGGTCTAGGCTAATCCTGTTAGAATTGATGACATATCCCAGATAATGGATTTCTCTTACTCCAAATTTGCTCTTTTATGCATTGACGTAGAGCGCTTTGTCTCACAAAAGTTGCAAGACCTTTTCGATCATGCACATGCTACTCTGCAGTAGTAGAAAAAATGAGTATATCATCTAAAAAGATGAACACGCACTTTCCTATGAGCTCCACAAATACCGGAGACATCATCTTGTTAAATGTCATAGGTGCATTGGTGAGATTGAATGGCATCACTACAAACTCGTAATGGCCACGTTCAGTCCTGAAGGTTGTTTTTGGAATGTCAACCGTGAAGATCCGAACCTGATGATAGATCTATCTTTGAAAAGAACTTTGCACGGTTGAGTTGCTCAAGGATATACTCAATCCTGCGCATTGGGAACCTATTCTTCACTAGGAACTTGTTTTAAGAGCCTTGTAGTCCACGCATACTCGTGCGGACTTGTCTTTCTTTTGCACAAACAAGATAGGTGCAACAAAGGGTGAGGATGACGGTCAGATAAATCCAACGAGTAGTTGGGAAAGCTGATGCTCTAGTTTGCTCTCAAGTGCCTTAGAAAGGCGATGGGGTAACTTACTCGGTGGTTCTTTACTGGGGACCAACTCAATGCGATGATCCTCAAGATGACTAGGTGGGAGCTGTGGTGGAAGATTATCCTTTAGCGTGATGTCCTGAAACTATGCTAGGAGACCATCCAACTTTAGCGTTAATGGGGTTGCTGACTGAAGAGCAGACTGTTGGCTACTACAGACATAAATCAAATTACACTCGGCTCCTTTTCTGATAGCTCGTTGGGTCTGGACGTGTGAAATGAGGACTTTCTTTTGCTCCTCAATCTGGCCCTCCTGCTTATCGTCAAATACCACTATGGGTACAGCGTTTAAGGTGGGCAATAGTTGGATTGCATTGGTGGTTGATGCGGGAGGTGTTGCTGTAGTTGTTGCGGTGGCTATTGTGGAGGCAGAGGCCTTGGTTGCTTGCGCAGCCAAGGCGTTTAAGGCGGGCAAGAATTGGATTGCATTGGTGGTCAATGTGGGAGGTGTTGCTGCAGCTGTTGCGGTGGCTACTGTGGAGGCAGCATAGTAGTTAGGGGGTTGTTTGAAACGGGTTTCCTAAAAGTTTCAAACACGTATCAAACGGGTTTCGTAAAATAAACCCAAAGTTTCCTACTTACAGGTTTTTGCATGTACAAAATTTTAAATATATACTATATAAAATATATAAAAATAACACTAAATGCATAGAATACATGGAAACACTAATTTGAAGCCTACAGTCTTTGAGTCACAAGTAAAAAAAAACCCTATAACCATCCATCATCTCTTTTCTCAGGGGGGCTGAGAGGGGCGGGGGCGATGGTGAGGGGGAGGGGGAGGAGGCAGCGACGGTGGAGGTGGAGGTGGAGGTGGAGGGCGAGGTGGAGGTGGAGGCGGCCAGGAACTACCTCCAGGCAGGTGTGATCTCCCCCCTTGCCCCCCGTTGCTCCGGCCAGGAACTACCTCTAGGTAGGTGGGGTGGAGGTGGAGGTGGGGTGGAGGTGGAGGTGGCGGTGGAGGGCGAGGTGGAGTGGAGGTGGAGGTGGAGGCGGTCCACCCAGGCAAGTGTGCCCCTCGTTGCTCCAGCCAGTCCAGGCACCCGACATAGCCGAGGGATGGTCTAGCGCAGACCATCCCCCGGCTCTACCGGGTGCCTGGACTGGCCGGAGCAACGGGGGGTGGAGGTGGCAGTGATGGTGAGGAGGCGGCTGAGAGATGAGAGACTGGCCGAAGCAACGGGGTGGTGGAGGTGGCAGCGATGGTGAGGAGGCACAGTGGCATGACGATGGCGGAACGGAAGGTCATAGAGCTAGAGCAAGGATGGGATTTCATGAAGAAAGGGATCAGCAAGCTCATCAATCTCCTGGAAGGCGGGTAGCTGAGAGCTGAGAGACTGGCCAGAGCAACGCGGTGGTGGAGGTGGCAGCGATGGTGAGGAGGCGGCTGAGAGCTGAGAGGGCCGGCGGCGGCGTCGGCGGTGGAGGTGGAGTTGGAGTTGGAGGTGGAGGTGGAGGTGGAGTTGGAGGTGGAGGTGGAGGGCGAGATGGAGATGGAGGTGGAGGTGGAGGCGGAGGCGGTCCAGGCAGGTGTGCCCCCCATTGCTCCGGCCAGTACAGGCACCCGGCAGAGCCGGGGGATGGTCTGCGCTAGTGCAGACCATCCCCCGGCTCTGCCGGGTGCCTGTACTAGCCGGAGCAACAAGGGGTGGAGGTGGCAGCGATGGTGAGGAGGCGGCTGAGAGCTGAGAGACTAGCCGGAGCAACGCAGTGGTGGAGGTGGCAGCGATGGTGAGGAGGCACAGTGGCATGGCGATGGCGGAACGGAAGGTCATAGAGCTAGAGCAAGGATGGGATTTCATGAAGAAAGGGATTAGCAAGCTCATCAATCTCCTGGAAGGCGTTCGGCTGAGAGTTGAGAGACTGGCCGGAGCAACGCGATGGTGGAGGTGGTAGCATTGCATACTCAGTAAGAGTACATATCATATTAAGGTATAAAAATTTATTTTTAATTAGGCCATTTATAGGAGGTATCCTATTTATTAGTTCGCCATTATCCTATTTACTTTTTATATTTATAGGATGTGGCCTATTTATTAGTCTCGCCAATGCATTTATAAGAATGTATACATACAAGAAATGATGTGTATTCACAAAAACCATGTATTATACATACCATGATGTGTATTCACAAAAACCATGTATACATACCATGATGTGTATTCACAAAAACAAGTACTCTCTGCATGCAAGTTATATGGAGGTTTTCTTAAGAGTGATGCCCTTGGGGATAGAACTTAATAAGTCTTGTTCACCTTTGGTGGGTTTCATTATCTTCACACTCTCTGCATGCAAGTTATATGGAGGTATTCTTAAGAGACGCCCTTGGGGATAGAACTCAATAAGTCTTATTCACCTTTGGTGGGCTTCATTATCTTCATGCTCTACTTGGAGCTAACTTCATCTCATTGCTTACCTCCTTTGATGTGTCCCCATCCCCATTGTTACTTTTATATTAAATCAAAGGTTGCTTATGTTGGATATCAATGCTCTATCCTCAGCATTGTGACTATGCATGTGACATATTGCTCTACTTTATATGTCCAAGCACCCAAAAATGACTAGTTTCGATGCTACCTCCTTTGATGTGTCCCCATCCCCATTGTTACTTTTATATTAAATCAAAGGTTGCCTATGTTGGATATCAATGCTCTATCCTCAGCATTGTGACTATGTATGTGACATATTGCTCTACTTTATATGCCCAAGCACCCAAAAATGACTAGTTTCGATGCTAGTAGGTAGCTACAAATTGTTGTGGGATACACTTGACATTTTGCCAAGTAGTATGCATGTAAGTGTGGGTCGATAAGACCACACACATGGGTAGAAGGAGATCCTCCCCAAGAAACCTTATCTTTGGATTGTGGACCCTCAAGTGGAGCCCAAGTGAGCACCTAGATAACCTAGGATGGACTTAGAAGCTATGCTAAAGCAGCCTATGGTCTCTTGTTTAGTCTGTTATTATCCTAGTCACATGATGTGATCATTTCGGTCTATCTAGAAGAATACTACAATTAGACTATGTATAGCTGTACACATGCATTCCTCTTTTTTTTAAAGATAAAGAAGAATTCTACCGTAGGGAATTGTGGTGTAATGGTTAAGTGGGTTAGATAGATTGAATATTTGAATAATATATGGGACTAGATGTTAAATAGAAAAAAATGAGTGGTTGAAATTGGAAAGAGACCAACTTGACATCAAACTGGTAATTTGAAATTAGATAACTAGTGTTTATTTACATGCAAAAGTGGGGGTTGAGTTTAATGGAGGCTATCCCACAACTTGGCATGTCTAGACCCATGAGTTTGGAAAAAGTAAGATATTTCCTTGGCCTCTCTCAAGGCATAAACTAATATACGAAGCTACCATGTATATATATGGTTTTGTAGCACTTTGCTACGAAACCATGAAAGTGCTACAAAACCATGTGTATACATGGTTTTGTAGCACTTTGCTTTGAAACCATGTGTATATATGGTTTCGTAGCACTTTGCTACACAAAACATGTCTTTATGCATGCATAAAATAAACTTGTAATCTATCGTCTTCTATGCTATCCACCACCACAGAGAACCATTTCCTGCACACATAAGTAAACTATATGCTAAGCATATTGGAATAATGCATTTAGGCTATCCTTATAACTCATCGTGAGCCTAGTCATTTAAGATTTGATTTAAGGGCATTACCAAGCCCACTGGGGGAAACCATACGTCATTTGGGTATTACCAAACCCAAGGTAATGACCATCTACAAGGACACACCTAGACATAGAATTAGGGATGGAGAAGGTAAATTCACCACATCCTGAGAATAATGTGGCCAAGACAAAGCTGTCTATCTCTAGGTTGGATACCAAGCACTCTAGCTCTATGGTCTTGCAAAATCTATGGTAAATCTGGTCTGTGAGAGAGGTGAGGGTAAGGAGTTCTACTAATCCACTCATCAAAAGGCATCTCGATCATAGCATGATGAGTGTGATAACATGAGAGGAGAGTAGAAGTTAGGGAGTGTAGAGCAAATTAATAAACCATACTAGTATTATATTTATACTAATATACTTAATAGATATACTCATAATATTTTTACTCATAACTATACTTATATCTATAATATTTTTACTCATAACTATACTTATATTTACTACCATTCATATTTATATTTATACTTACAAATAAAGTGACTTGGAGATATACTTATAATTATAATTCTCATAGAATCTACACATTAAACACTGATCTATTTTCAAAGAATCTAAAAAGTAAAATATAATCATAAATTTTATTAAAGTTAAAAAGTATTTTTATTAATTAAAGATGGTGATTAGTACATAACGACCCCACAATCTCAAGGATGTGGGGGGGTAATACATTGCTTGCATGTTACATAGTATTCACATCTCCTCCTAAGCTTTTTACCATCTGGATTAAAATATTGGTTAGAGGATCATTTAACATCAATGTTATCTCTTGCCTAAGAAATGCAAGAGGCCTCTTTATATTGCTTGTAACTAGTTGTACCTCTCTATTTTGCACTTGTTATACATACATAGTGTTCTCCAAGTAATAAAGTTACTAACCATTAAAAAACTATATTAGGAAAACTATGCTTTTTTCATCACATTCATTCTAATCATAGCACTTCTCACCTAAAGGTAACATCCAACTTTGAAACTCAAGAGTTCATTCCAATCATAGCAGGTCTCACCTAAAGGTAACATCTAACTTTGTAACTCAATAGTTCATTCCAATCAGAGCAATTATTTGTATGAGAATGGAGAACGGGTAAGTCATAATCTCTCAAATATTACCCTTTATGTATACATGTTATGTGGTATGGATATCCAAACATAATGTTTTCTCGTTATGGTAGGTGGATACATTGGCGCTTAGTATGTTCTATCGAGTAAATTGCCATGTCCCTATTATTGATCGCGAGGCTGGGCAAAATGTTTCAAAGAAGTTATTCAACACTCAACGAAATTTCATTTTTGAGAAGAATAAGAGGCATCCATTCCAATGCACGATGGTCTTGGAGCGCTACATTTGAGGTGGTGCAGAAAGATCTCTTATGTTCTTTAGGTGAGACAATTTTCATTCTGTTCATTTTCATAGCTACTTTTTCAAAATACTTAGATGCACGTTTATGATTGTATTTCATTGTAGGTGGCTAGTGGAGACCTTCTCAAGTGAAGGAGATGGTGTCTTGGACGTTTTTGCGGGACGTGGAGGCTTGGGACGTGCATGCCAAGAGTTAAAAAGGTACTATATGGGGATAGAGAATGACATGGAGGTAGCCAGAGCATGTCTGGGAGATTTCTCATTAGAGGATAGGTCGGGATGACACGTAGAAGAATGCTATAATTTGTGGATCAAAAGACTTTGTAATCGAGATTGTCATGGTTTTGAACTTTAAAGATCAATATATACATTTTTTATCTTTAAAAGATTGTGTTTTATATTTAAGTAAGTAAGAAAGTATGTATGTATGTATATATGTTAGTGCGTAGGTAGCTCTTGTATGTATGTATGTATATGTATATGTATATGTACGAGGTGTATGAATTTAGGTAGATATATGTATATATATAATTATATCAATAAGTATGATGTGGATCAAAAGACTTTGTAATCGAGATTTTCATGGTTTGGAACTTTAAAGATCGGTATATACATTTTTTAATCTTTAAAGGATTGTTTTTTATATTTAAGTAAGTAAGTAAGAAAGTATGTATGTATATATGTTAGTATGTAGGTAGCTCTTGCATGTATGTATGTATATGTATATTTTGTATGTGTATATGTATGAGGTGCATGAATTTAGATAGGTATATGTATATATGTAATTATATCAATAAGTATGATGTGGATCAAAAGACTTTGTAATTAATATTTTTATAGACTAGATCTTTAAAAGACTAAAATTTATATTGTTGATCTTTTAAAGCTTGTTATTTATATGTAAGTTCATTCTTGGTCCTTTACAAAGCTCATAGTAAGTTCTTGGTCCTTTGCAAAGCTCGGACTACTTGTTCATTGCTCCAAAAAGCTCGGCAAAAAAAGCTCGCAAAAAAACCCCCCCAAGAAAACGGGGATGATGGTGAATTAGTGAGGTTTTCCCTGATACTAAATAAGTGGTGATAAATATGCTAAATAGAGTGCTGATAAAGGTAAATATTCTCAAATCTACATTATAAGATGCTAATTACATCATAACTTACAAGAGAGGAGTTTATCATTTTAATATAGGCAATGTATGGTCACACAATTTTTGATTAAAAGTTCACCCTACCACTAGTCAAAAGGACTTTGATTTTCTATGAGTTCATTTAATTATAGGATTCACATGTTTCAAATATTTGAGTTCTTTTTGGGTTGAGCATCGAGCAATGAATTTAATGCATTAGCTTGAGTAAGCATTACTTCTTTCTTACACGATAACTCATTTGAACTTGTTTTGTAAATAGAAATAGAAAGACTTGTGAAACTACCTTAAATTCAAAATGAATGTGTGTGTGTGTGTGTGTGTGTGTGTGTGTGTGTGTGTGTGTGTGTGTTAGAGAGAGAGAGAGAGAGCTTCAAAGTATGAAAGTTCCTTTTTGTTGCAAGTCGAGGTCTGAGCTCACAATTTTTCTACTAGATCAAAAGGGTTGTAGGTCATGCATGCATGCTCAAAAAGGAAAACACACACACACACACATTAATTAGAGCCTAATGCCTAATACATGCATATTGAGGTGGATGTATGTTAAGCAAAGCTCGTTGGGTGATTAGCTAGGTGCTTTGTTCTATCAATCAAGAAATTGGAGAGCAATTGGAGATGGATGCATATTTCTAATTACAATTGTGTAATTAGAGGTTAAGCAAACCCCACCCACCCACCCCCCCCACACACACACAAACATAGAGATGTTTATATAGTATAGCATATGATCTTCAAAATGGTACTAGAGCAGTTTGGGCAGCTTTTTAGAAACTCTAATTTTTCCATGTTGTGGTGTCCATGTTGCAGCAAGCTCAAGAGATTCTCACTCTAGCAGCTGTAGTAGAATGAGGTGTTCTTCCTCAAGTGCAAGTAACAAGAGAAGCACCCATGGTGTATAGAAGGTAGAGTCAAGAAAGGTAAAATGCAATCCTTGTGTATTAATTGCTTCAAAAAATACCTCTAGTATGTATTATCTTTGCATTTACAATTCCTTTAGAAAAGACCTCTATTCAATCTAGTAGACATTAATTAATCAAGCCCTATCAGGCTTGATTAATTAATTAATAGTTTAGTGTAGTTTAAGGTATTGCCTTAGTATAAGGTAATATCTTAAATGTTTATCTCATTATCTAGACTTTGCCTCACAACATTTTCATGCATATGCTTTCTCTTAACATTTGCATCACAACACTTTCTCTTAGCGTCTTCATCACACAACGTTGATCACCCACACTTTGCCTAAAAACGTTTTTGTACTATGCACATCAAACAAAAAAAAAGAATACTTTTTTTATATATCACTCTCAGTCATCGTGTCAACCCTCTCTCTCTCTCTCTCTCTCTCTCTCTCTCTCTCTCTGTGGGCCTTCTACCCATATGAAAAAAGGTAGATGAGTAGCTTTTAAAGAGGCATATGTGAGCAATGTGAGAGCTTTTATAGTGCTCATGGGACAAATTCTAGAGAGAGGCGCACATTCTAGATATGTCTCAAGACTTTCCTTCAATTGTTTTTAATAAAGTTTGGGAGCTTGGGACCTCCCAAGCTCCATTGCCACATGTCAAAACCCCAAAAAAAAAATCATTTCTAAGGTTTTCACCTTTCACATCATTCACCTATACTAAGGTTCAATAAACTTCCAAACTAATTAATGTCATATTATCTTTGCATTTACAATTCTGTAAAAAGGACCTCTATTGTGTATTATCTTTGCATTTACAACTTCTTCTCTTATAATCATAGTTTCTTATATTACAATCACTTTCTCTTAGCTCATTATACAATACACTAAAGTGAGATATTGGCCGCTATACTATAACTGTCATGAACTCTATGGTCAAGTGGGGATGCCCATGAGATCTTTGACATAAGAATGTGGGTAATGCCATTATTTTAATTCCATATGTGAAGTATGTAGATCGAGTTCCTTTTCTTTATATCATTTTCTAGGATTAATATGTTTAATCAGTTGTGTGTGCTAGTATGACATAGTCAGGATTAATGTGTTTAATTGGTTGTGCGACTAATATTATTTTGGTGTAGGCGATGATTGAGTGGTAGACTATGTGTTAGTCATGGGTGGAACATGTGTTGGACCACAATGAGATAGCTTAGAAGACATGTGATCACCTCTTAGGTTTTCATATTTGGCATTTATATTTTGAAAGGCCTTAGCCTCAAACCTTTGTACATACCAAATAGTATTTTTATGCTTTTGGTAGGTCCAAGACTCTATAAACTGGCTTGTTATATTTTTGGAAGGAGATTTTACGCTCAAGGACTCGAAAAACATTAGGCTTTATTTTTGGAGTATCTTTTTCTAAAAGCATGCATCAATATATTTAAATATGGGTGAGCGGTACGATGGGGCCACACTCACCCAGGGGAGACTGAACCCAACCATGTGTTGATGGTGACTTCTTCTCTATTTTTAAGCTTTCATGGTTTATATTATTTTGTTGAATTGTTTACGACGTAAGGTTTTGGTCTTCAATTTGTGCAAAGTCTATGTTCTATTAATTTTTATGTTTATGTTTAAGTAATTCCTCTCCAAAGTGTCATAAGATCCGCTCAAGGAGAAGATTTCTTGGACGAAAAAAAAAATTGAAGGCAAAAATTCATTTGAAGCTTTTTTGGAGCAGGTTACTCAAATTATTTTTGGAGAATTATAAATCTTCATCAAATCAAAAGGAAGTATTGCGGGAAAAAGAAAGGCTTGCAAAAGCCTGCAAAACAAAGGTACAAGGGCTTTGGACAAAGCCTGAGGGATTCATTCAAAAATCCAAAGGGCCAAGGTGGCAAAAGCAAAGAGACCTTTGGGCAAAGATTCAATCGTTTATGGAAAATTTCTAGGCCACCCGATCAAGATTTTAATCAAGGGATGAGGTTTTAAGCCACCTTTATGCATAAAACCACTTTCCTTGAATTGAAACCACCCTTCTTCTTCCCAAAACCACTTTCATGAATTTTAATCCTCTCCATAATCCATCTATATGGGTGGAATCAACACATTGAGGAGATTTCTAGCCTATTCTCACAATTGCTAAGCTTTGTCTCTATTTAAATCGCATAACGGAGGGCTTCTATTTTTTTGCAAATCCATGCCTACGAATTGCAACCTCATGGGCGGTTTTGTGCTATGCTTATGGGGAAGGTTAAGCTTAAGCAAAGCTTAATAACTCTACCATTCATATAGCTTCTATAGCTACTAAGGCTATAAGATATAAATAGCTACTAAGGCTATAAGATATAAAAAGCTTCTTTATTAAGCTTTACCATCAACCATTCAACCCTTCATAAATCAAGCTTCAAAACCCATGCCTTCTCAAGTGAATTAAAGGCTATCAATACACTTTTCTATTGGAATTTCAGAATCTGCACAAATAAACAAAGAGTTCCAAAGATTCAAATTTTGCTTTGGTCAAAGATGGAGATGGAGGGAGTTTCCATGCCATAAATTTTTATTTTGTCCTTGACTCTCCTATTTCTAAAATTTGGGACACAAATAAGTGTTTGGGCCTTCCACTTGCATACATCAAAGTTTGCCATCTTGATGAACCAATTGAAGGGGCTTCTTCAACAACTTTTCTAAGATTCCTCCAAGCTCGAAAAGCCACTTACAGATTTATTTGACACTTGGAGGTTGATTCTGGCTCACTCAAGAATCATTCAACACTCAACTTCCAACAAATTGAAGCAAGGCCGTAAGTATTATTCCGCACACATATTGTTTGCTTTTGCTTATCTTAAATACTATAAATTTTTGGAATTTTATTTTGTCTTCTCAATTTTGCATCATCAATAACCCCCAACAATTATGAAACAGCTTCAATCTATTCAAGCTCAAAAAAGAAAGAGCTAAAAGAATAGAATTGGAACAAATAGTCAACAGCATCAAGAAACGTGAACGAAGTGATGAGCCTCAATTTGACATCCATCGTACCATCCAAGAGCATTCACCTTTCAAAATTTTGATGGTAAGAAGGAACCAAAGATTGTATTGTCGTGGCTTAGTCAACTTGATGACTACTTTGCTAGTAGGGAAGAATTTTCTGAGAAAAACAAAGTTAAATGTGCAACTTGAAAGTGCATCTCTATGGTGGAGCACCATCAAAAAAGGACGAGATAGACCAAGGAATTGGAAGGAATTTCAAAATCTCATCAAACAAAATTTACTTCCACCTCAATACAAAGCTAGGACACATCAACACTGGGATATGCTACGCCAACTTGATAAAGAAACTATGTAATTGTACGTGGATAAATTTTTGGCAAACACTTATCCAACTTCAAGCCATCAAGAGAGTGCCATCGAAGGACCAAAAGCAAATATTCATTGCTAGATTGAAGCCTACACTTAGGCTGGAGATCAACATGTTTCAACCACACTCTCTATCCACGGCTATCTCTTTGGCCCAAAATTGTGTGTGAAAGAATGGAGCACTGAGGGAGAATAAACCACCATAGGAGTCTTATACTAACAAAATTAAAAAGTTTGTTCCTTTTTATAAGTTTGATAGAAATACCAATACGAATAGAAGCATATCTTCTAACAATGACAAATGAGGTGCCAACAAACAACAATAAGAAGAGTGAAGATGTGAAGCCAAAGCAGGTTTCCCTACCTAAAATTACAAGATGCTATAATTGCGGACAACAAGGACACATTGCAATCAATTGCCCGGAGAATAAGAAAAGCAAACCACCGCTCGAGTCAACATGATTATTGGTGAAGATGATGAGGATGATGATGACTTTTCTCTCTAGTACGAGGGTAATTCCAAACAAGAAGATGAATACGATGATCCAGGTATGCCTAAACTCATCAAAAAGAAAACCTCTCCTCATATGCTTCTTAAAATGAAAGGTACAATTAAGGGTAAGGAAGGAAACATATTTCATGATGATGGTAGTATACACAATTTTATTTCTGAAAAGCTTGTGCATGATCTTAAATTAGATGTTGCTCCTTCTAAGTAAAAGATTAAAACTACATTCCAAGGAACTAAATACCATTGCACTATGAAAGATGTTATATTATCCATTGCACCTTATGAGCAACCTTGCACATTTCTCGTTGCACCCCTGTATTCATACGATGTTATCCTCAGTATGCCATGGAGACATGAGCATAACCCTTGCATTGATTACAACTCTCATGATTTATCATTTGTTTTCAATTGTGAGCGTGTCTGTCTGAGGGAATCTAGTGGATGTGCACTCCTTAGCCACACCCAGGCTAAGCCATGAGGAAAAAGGAGAAGACTTATTTAGTCTTGGTTAATGAGCTTATTGCTTCTAAACCAACTCCTAAGGTACGAACAATTCATTTCACAATTTTCATATTGTTTCATGAGTGAGCTACCACCAGGTTTTCCTGATTCGAGACCAAAAGACCATAGGATAGACATTATCCCTAGTAGTATCCCACCTTGTAGAGATCCTTATAGGGTAAACTTTTTAGAGCAAAAAGTGATCCAAAATCAGATAGAGGACTTACTTGATAGGAAACTTATCATGCCTAGTAGTTCACCATACGGAGCACCTGTTCTCCTTATCAAAAAGAAGGATGGAATGTTTTGTATGTGTATAGACTACCACACTTTGAATAAGAATACTATCAAGAATAGGTATCCTATACCTCGTGTAGATGATCTCTTAAAAAAGTTGAAAGGAGCTAAGGTATTTTCCAAGATTAACCTTAAATCAAGTTACCATCAAGTTAGAATGCTCAAAGAGGATGTCTACAAGACTTCCTTTTGCACGCAAACGGGTCATTATGAGTTTTTAGTAATGCCATTCAGACTTACTAATGCTCCGGCTACATTTAGTTGTATGATGAATCGTATATTCTTGAAGCACAAGAATTTTGTGGTTGTCTTCTTTGATGATATTTTAGTCTTTAGCAAAGACGAAGATGAGCACGAAAAACATTTAGAGAAATTGTTCAACTTTTTGAAGGAGAATCAACTCTATGCCAATCTAGATAAGAGTGATTTCTTCCAAAAAGAGATTGAATACCTTGGGCATATTGTGTCTACCGCCGTCGATAAAATTTGTGTTGACCCTAAGAAGATAGAGACCATTAAAACATGGCGTAGACCAAACGACGTTCATGAATTGAGCTCTTTTCTTGGACTGTGTTCATATTATAGGAGATTTGTGAAAAACTTTTCTTACAAAGCGCATTACTTGACTGAATTGTTGAAAAAGGCCAAAGTTTTCCATTGGATTGACATGCATGAGAAATCTCTTAATGCTCTTAAGTACACACTTACACATGCACCTGTATTGACACTACCTGATTTTCTTAGGCCATTCTTTGTGGTAGTAAAAACTGATGCTAGTGGACATGGAATTGGTGCTGTACTTATGCAATCATCAGATTGCCTTTCAGAGTAGGAAATTGGAACCATCTGAGATTAATTATAGAACTTATGAGACAAAGAACTGATTGCTGTTGTGCATGCATTAAAAATTTGGAAGCATTATCTCATGGGTTCATAATTTATTATTAAAACAACAAAGCATCAAACATTTGCGTTCACAACCTTTGATTTCGAATAGGCATATTTTATTCAAAGTTTTCAGCCAGCTATTCAATATACTCCTAGACGTGAAAATGTTGTAGCTGATGCTTTGAGTAGGAGACCTAGCATTAATAACATGTCTGTTATTGAGGATATTTCACAACACGAAAGGAACCTATGAAAATGATTCTGACTTTTTTGATGCATATAACAAAATGAAGGATAATGATTGGTTGAGGCATATAGATTACTAATATGATGATGGATTTTGGTTCTTTCAAAAGAAATTGTGCATCACTCGACCATTTAGGCAAGTCATCATTGAAGAATCTTATCAACCCCCTTATGTTAGATATAAAGAGGTGTCTCATCTACTTTTCAAATTGTTACTAGAGATTTCTTTTGGCCTAACATGCATCTACATTGCAAAGTTTGTTTTTGAACGTGTTGTATGTCAAAAGATAAAAAGTCGTAGAGGAAAGAAATTTGGATTGCTTATGCCTTTACCTATTCCTAATGAACCTTGGGAACAAATAAGCATGGATTTCATTTTTGGTTTTTCTTTGACTACTAGCAAGAATGACATGATTTGGACTATTGTTAATAGATTTAGCAAACAAGCTTATTTCATTCCTTGCAAAAAGACATTGACTCCTTATATCAAGCTACACATATGTTCATTAAACAACTTTCTGCATCATGGATTACCAAATCTCATTGTCTTTGATAGAGATAGAAAGTTTTGTAGTGATTTCTTTGTTGACTACATTGTTGACTACATTGTTTGACAATGTTTTGTAGTGATTTCTTTGTTGACTACATTGTTTGACAATGTTGGTACAAAACTTTGTTTTTCTACTAGTTTCCATTCTGATTCAAATGGTCAAATTGAAGTTACAAATAACACCATTCTTAATTTGGTTAGATCCTATGTTTCATCTCAGCCTAAGTAGTGGGACAAGTATTTACACATTTTGCAATTTGCATGTAACAATTGTCCTCACACTGCTACCAAGAAAAGCACCTTTTGAGATAGTATATGGAAAGACTTTGCCAACTCTTACGACTCGTCTTTCACATTCTATAGAGGCTGCAGACTTATTTATTAGAGACTTTGACCAAATCCATAGTTTAGTGAAAAAGAACATTCAAAAAGCATAAGAAAAGTACATGAAATATGCGAATCGTAAATGCAAACATGTCATCTTCAACGAAGGAGACTATGTACTTCTTCGTATGGAGAAAAGGAGACTCAAGTCTATAGAGACCGACCCCATAGTTAAGCTAGCTCCTAGATTTTATGGACCTTTCAAGATCATTGCAAAGATTAATGATAATGCCTTTAAATTGGAGCTACCTTCTAATTGGCAATTCATAATTCTTTCTATGTTAGTCTTTTGAGACCATTTAGGGGTCCTCTACCTTCTCATCCTATCCTAGAAGAACCTCCCGAATTAGTAGATGAAGAAGAAAGTCTGGAACATTCAGTCTATTATTGACATGAGACCACCACTACACGCATTGACAATACTTATGTCAAGTATCTTGTGACCTTCAAGAACCATCCAATCGAAGATGCTAAATGGATGCCAGAAAGGTTTTTCCGTTCTTACCAAAACCTCATCCACTCATACCATACACGCAATTGAGGTCAATTTGCAACCCGAGTAAAAGGGAATGTTAGTCATGAACTCTATGGGGATGCCCATGTGATTATTACTTTCACATAGGAATGTGGTTGATGTCATTATTTTAATTCCATATGTGAAGTATGTAGATCGGGTCAGTATTTGTGTATGGGATGCACCTTTTATTTATATCATTTTCTAGGATTAATATGTTTAATCAGCTATGTGCGATGGTATAATATAGTCAGGATTAATGTGTTTAATCGGTTGTGTATGCTGACTAATATTATTTTGGTGCAGGCGATGATTGAGTGGCCGACTATGTGTTACTCTCACGGGTGGAACATGTGTTGGACCACAATCACAATGTGAAATCTTGGAAGACATGTGATCACCTCTTAGGTTTTCATATTTGGCATTTATATTTTTGGAAGGCCTTAGCCTCAAATCTTTGTACATACCAAATAGTATTTTTATGCTTTTGGTGCCCTTATTACGGCTACAATTTGCTGCACACAGCCGCCCAGATAGAGCCTCAAGTGGATCCCCAAATTTCAGTAGAATAGAGGAAAGAGTGAATACATTCAGTACAGTGGGAAGTCTATAAGTTGAACTTATTTGGATACTGAAGATATCATTGAAAGAGCTCATGGAGAGCCTACTAGCCCAAACCTAGGAAAAACCCTTTTACATAAATGCCATGGTCAACTTAGAAAATAAGAGCCAGAGATTCATATCTTTTCTAGCAAAGGAATTGAGTGATAACACACAACAAGTGGCACAACAACAAGTGGCAGCCAAGCAAATAGACAATCTCGAGCATTCCTTCAAATAGAAAAGCTTTGAAGCGTGGAATATTGGTCTCACAGACAAGCAAATCACCAGTCTCAAGCATTCTTAGAACAATAGAGAACAGAACGGCCTTGCAATGTGTAGGATATATTGGTCTCACAGCAGGCAGTTACTATTTAGCGGCTCTCATGAATATATTTTCTACCCTAAGGATGCTTGTAAGTTGTTTAACTCTCTCTGTGGTCACACTACAATGGGATCTCAAGGATTTTGACAAGAGAAGGTTTGTAACACTTACTAGAGTGCCTAACAAGTCATGTAGTTCCCACTCTGGTAATGGGCACATAGAGAATACAGGCTTAGAGATACTAGGGATTTCAAAATCTTTCCAATGCATCCCTTGGTGTTGAATTTCTAAATCATGGGCAAGGATACTATCCATGACACATAATTGTAGGAAGACACTTGTCTGAAGGGGAACAAAACACAATCACCTTGGAAGCTCTTGGTGATCTTCTCTTCACCAGTTTTATAAGTAAAACTTCAAAAATTTGATTCTTTTAATTCAAGGCTATGCAAAATTATAACCGGTTATTCTCAATTTGACCCGTGAAATTTACGCTAAAGGATGGTTTTTTTGACACTGCGAGTCCATTGAGTCATAGAGTCGGAGTGCCTCGACTATAATAGGCACGGTGCATTTAAGAAGCCAGGAGCATGGCATTGACGGTGTGGAAGTCGGCGGGCATCTCGAGACGTTTTTAATCGCTGAGATTTAAAATGGCCGGAGTTTTTCGGGGTGGTGCCCGAGTTCAACGCAACGTGCCCGAGTTTAGCGCCACACCGAGTTTCGAACTTGCATACCCACATAGCCGCGTGAACAGCTTACCACTATGATACACGCATTTCGCAGGTCCATGGGCGCGCGACTTGCTTAGACTCGGCTTAGTGCAGGTGTCCGGAAAAATGCTCCACTGAGAGGACGACACGTGTAAGTTTGCTTTTCGTTTTGAAAACTTTTCCTTTTTGAAATTTGGCTGCCTCGTTCTTCAAATTTTGAAACCTTCTGATTTTCGGTTTTGCTGAATCTTTTCTGCGCGCAGGAAGCTCCGTTCTCAGATCATGAGCTACTCGCCCGCCCCGAAACCATCAGGTGAGGAGGGCCTTCTGTGTTTTGTTGATTTCCTTTCAATTTTTCCTCTTCTCTTCGACAGGCTTTTCTAGGGTTTCAACTGTTTTTTTTCCCAATCGCTGTAGGGTCCTTTTTTTCCTTGAAAATCTAAACCCTAACCCTAATTTCACCCCCTAACTTTGACCCTAGTTTTCATTATATATGCCATAGAAGGACACATGCTTTTGCAGAGAGGGTATGCTTCTCTGGGCACCGTAAAAAACCATGATTCCTTGTTATAAAAACAGTATAATTTTTCAAACTATTTAGGTGTGTGGATGCATGATGTGTTACTACACGCACAGCTTGCTTTTTCTTACATGTTCAGTTTACATAAAAGCATGGTTTCCCTTTTTGCAAAGATAGTGCCGGTGATTCCTGGAACCCAAGCCCACAGGAAGGACAGGTCCAGTGGAAAAGGTAAGCTCCATCTTCTTCAAGCTTGCAGTTTGATTTCAGTTTTTTGTGCTATGTACAGACAAACTTGCAAGGTTCTGAGCTGTCTCAGGATAGTTACTCGTTCCCATGGGTAAGGAGGATTTCCCTGTCCAAGACATTTGGCTGGTCATGATGGGTCGCCTCATCTCATTACCTGTAACCATCATTATGTGCGACCGCCCTCAGTATGTTTATAGCTGATGCTTTAATATGAACTGTAAATGGCCTTAGCAGGGAGGAGGCGGAAGGCTGCATCACAGCAAAGGAGATCTGATCAGCAAGGTTGGGATGAGATACAACGTGACGAGGAGCTTTATGTGACACCTAGACCCATTCCTAGGTGGCAGGCAGGACGATCTACTAGGCGCTTACATCAGGATGGCTATGAGGATTTTGAGGATGACACTGATCTCCACATAGCCCTCGGTAATTGTTTTGACATTAGCTGATAGTGAAACATTGCCATGCATCTGGTTTTTGTATTTACAGTGTTTGTTGTTCTGCTGTCTCTCTCTCTCTCCCTCTCTCTCTGTGCACACGCATGTGTGTGTGACTGCAGTGCAGTGCACAAATAGGGTCTCAAAGTCTGGTGGCTTGTGTTTGTGCTGCAGCTCTCTCTCTTTCCCTGTCTGAGACTGGTCCCAGTGCACACGATGATGATGATGATGATGGGCAAGGTGCCAGCCTTGTCAACATGTTAAGAGAATCACGTAGCTTGTCCTACGAGGTAACGTGCCAGCTGTTTGTTATGTACATGGATGTATGAAGCTGATGTTGCACTGGCTAATGTGTCATGTTTTGCAACACTGGTCACTTCTCTCACAGAATCTTGTGCTGCTGGAAGATGTGAAATGCACGGCTTCCTCTGCCACAGTGGACTCACTGACTTATTGTATTTACGACAACACATATTCTGATGAGTGAGTGACTCCATATGGACAGAAGCTTATAATCTTGCTATACAAGATGCAATATGAATGTGTTAATGTGATTGCCTGATCAATTCTCTTATATGTTTGTTATCTGCCAGGCTTTGCACTATCTGCCAGCTTGACTATAAAGACGGTGATTTGGTAATGCTGTTGCCATGTATGCACAGCTTCCACAACGCATGTGGTTCTGAGTGGCTACTAAGCCATTCAAAGCTTTGCCCGATGTGCAAGCTTGATGTTACAGAGAAGGTCTAAGGGACGTTCTCTGTACAGTTTGTAAAGATGTATGTCATCATGGTATTGCTGCAGCTGGAGTCCCCTTGGGATCTCTCCCGTCATCCATTCACTTTTTCACAAGTTTGTGTACATTTATCTCCAATTGTGGATAGTTTGCATTCTTTTCGTTATCCCCTGTTGTGGACACACCCATTCGATCGTTTTATAGCAGTTTTTCTCCTGAAAGGCTGTGATTATCCCGTTTGCAAGTTACATATAAGTGGTAGGGTCATTTTCTCTCTGGGCCCTTGGCTTCTAGCCCTAGGGAAGACAACTTTGATTTTTCTTTTTGCAGGATATAAGGATGTTTGCACATGTAATGGTCCCGGTCAGCTAAAGCAGCAGATGGACGGGCAATTTTACCTGTGCTGTGCCACGGTTGAAAACCTAACAGACATCAGACATCCAGGGCCCAGGCCATGGCTTCCGGCAATTTTACCTGTCCATCACAGTACTGTACAGCCCATTGACACCATCCATTGCACTGAATTGGTGGGACTGACCTGCGCATCAACAGGTACTTTTAAGCAATCATGGTTGGACATAAATCTACGATTTGGATGGTGCCATCAGAGATGATCTCTCAGGACCACCTTGATTGGTTGATTGCTCTTTCCAGGTCTGACTGCTGTGCACCCTTATATACCTCCACGTCCGTTCAAACCATCCATCCACCATCAACCGTCCCTTATCCTAGATGGTGTCCCTTAAATTGCCTTCTTACCCCCTTGGATGTAGCATTACTGGTTTTGTGGCATGATCGTGAGAGTAAGAAGTAAACATGCGTCTAATACTGTCTGATCGTATCTACTTTTGGACCAGTGGAGCAAGTACCAAGTGCATGGGGTGTCTACTGATAGAATGGAGGTAGAACACAACCCATAAAGTATGATTTAGGTGGAATGAATGTGGTGGAGGTATTCTATGTGGATGCATGGGAAAGGAAATAGTGCGAGCCCTTAATGGGAGTTTATGCATACCGATCAATAATACTGAAAGCATTTAAGGTTCAAGAACAACAGCTCAATGACATGAAAGGTTCTGTATCCATTTGCTTTTCTAAGATCGAGTGCAGCCAGTGGCAGCCATGGCTTCTATGATCATGTTGTGCAACTTTTTTCCTGTGTTAAATGTGACTGCATTTTGCACTGAGCTTCTTGTATGCAACACATTTTCTGCACTGAGCTTCTTGTTCATTTCTGCAAGACTAGTGAATATATATTCTTTTTGATGTGCCTCACCCATTTGAAGGACTATGGACTGTCCCACATCTTGTGACTCCATTGCACGCGAAGGGCTATGCAAGAGCAAACAAAAAGACTTGATTTAAAAATCTCTTACATGCTTGGATTGAGATTCTCTATTTTTATTAGAGAGCTTTGTTAGAGTTTCTGTATTCTAGTAGAGAGCTTTGATAAGTTTGATTCTTATCCATATGTATGTGCAGTCATACAGTATCCAGTTCCACATTTTGTAGATAATGCATCATTACCTGGGAGTTCTAAAAGACTTGCTTTACAAGTCTCTTACATGTTTGGATTAAGATTCTCTCCTCTATCAGAGAGCTTTGTTAGAGTTTCTCTCTTCTGGTAGAGAGCTTTGTTGATAAAGCTTGATTCTTGTCCATATGTATGTGCGGTCATACTGCATCCAGTTCTACATTTTGTAGATAATGAATCATTACGTGGGAGTTCTAAAGTTATTTCTTGGTTGAACATTCAAGAAGCTATGTACATTAGATGAGAAACTTTAACCTCACAAAGTGGACATTCATGGAAGGCCAGAATGGCCTATGATGTACAGAATGTGGTCAGTTTATATAAAAAGGAAATCAAACTTATTGTGCAATAATGGAGACATTAGATTAGGAGAGGTGCGAATGTGCTTGCTCCTTGTTAAAGTTATTGGATTTCAAAGGTGCATGAGAATCTTGTATTTTGATGGGTTGTGTGCTAATCCCTTGGTGATGTTTCTTTTATTTCTTTTTGGATACTTTGCAATCCTTTGTCAATGGCTTTGGTTCTAGAGATGCTTTGGTTTAGGATAGCTTGGTATAGCTGGTCGTTGTGTTGAGGATCTTGTATGGTGTGTGTTTTTCAAGTTGTCTCCTATTGAAGAATATCGTGCTCCCCACTCTCAACCTCATCCGATGTTTGAATGTGATTTCCTCATCTTACATGGCTTGTTAGGGGTCTATCTCCATGCCTCTGTATCTCATGCATAAAAAATCTCATATGTATGATCTTCATATTTTATTACCCATTGGAGATCCCAAAACTCTCTCAAAAAAGGCAATGAAAGGAGCTACCTCCAATCCCAGGGTGACAAGGGCATCAAAGAATGTCATGATCATATTCTTTGCAATACTTGCATCTCTTGATTCTCTCATATGAGTATCTCCGTCTGAGAAGCATGCTAAACCATCAAAAAACAATTAGAAAAAAACACTTACATTACAACCATTAATTAGGATTAGGATCATTATTCACATCACATCAAGTCGAAAAAATCGTAAAAGACAAGGCCAAACCAGCTGTTAGGTAGGGGACGTGAGTCCACAGTCTCACGTAAAAGATGTTTGGACAAGGACAAGCTCACAGACTTGAGCTTGGACAAGGGAGATGTGAGTGTTGATATGTGAGCTGCGAGTCTAGACACATGAACTTGTAGATGTGAGCTTGGAGACGTGAGTTTGGAGGTAGATATACTTAATATAGTATGGACTAATAATTATTGTCATAAAGACTTGTATGGACATACCTATCCATGTCCTTGGAAGATTTTTTTGTCTTACAATTTGTATCAGCTATAAATTCTAAGAAAAATTCTTATTCTTTATAATTATTGAAAAATCAAAGACACTTATTATCTAATAATTGCAGACCAACATTGTCATAGGTATAGTTTCTTGATTTTCATGTCCTAGATAAGCCCATTTCATACAAGGGAAGTACATGAGCCGAGTTCATATAAAAAATGCGTGCGCTCGCATATGTAAGCAAGCACAAGTAATCTTGGATATGTGAGCCTAGAGAGACGTGAATATGGACACATGAACCTATATACTTAAACTTGTAGACATGCTTCTGTTGAGACATTCATGTCCAGCAGTTGTACAAACAAGGATGAAATATTCAGAATTTCCTCTGTATCTTTCACAACCTCCTGACATGCATCACAAGCTTCCTGATCTTCTTCTTTCACGGCTAACATCAATCGAGCAAAATATTTCTTCAGTCGTCGTAAACCATTCACTCTCCTTTTATGCTTCTTTCCATTCAAATCAGCCAGCTGATAACTCCCATTATCAAATTTTCTCTCAACTTTATACGGACCTTCCCACTTTGTCTGGAATGCAGTATGAAAAGTACTATCCAACTTGCTATTATACCTGAGAAGAACCAGATTACCCTCTTCAATTTCTTTCTGCTCCACCTTCTCATTCTCTCTCTCTTATCTTTTCAATGCACTCAAATCTTCATAGAATTGTAGTCTGAATAATAACTCTACATTGATCTTGAATTCTACACTCAAATCGAAGATGTGAGCTTGGAGATGTAAATCTAGATATGTGATTTTATTTTATTTTTGTATGAAATTATTCTCAAACTTGCATTAGAAACACTAGGGACCTTTGATGTGAACTTGATCTAGACTAATAGTTAGAAATGATAATATAATCAATTAAAGTGCATCAAACCACTCCTTCTCAAACCCACCAAGCCTTCGTTCGATCTTAACAAATGACCAACACTCAGTAGAGTGCTCTCTTGTACTACACGAAGGAGGAATATTCCATAGTACACGTAATAACAACCCAAGCAGGAGTCCCACTCTCCTTAGGAACCCATTATAGAAACACCTTTACCATAGAACCAAGTTCCAGTTCTTCTCTATTTGGATACGGAGAGGTTTAAGGAGCTAGTGTCAGGGACTACCTCATCACAAAGGGATCCACAAGGGCATTCATAGAATGTGTACTCAATCGTCACAATGAGTCTACAATCTCAAAGCTAGGTTGATGGAGGACACGTGCCATTGGAAACCATGTAACTTAACCTCATAGGGCAAGAGATTCCATATCCTGAAACAAAGGATTTCCCGCAACCACCTCCTTACATTCCACCACCATGGCACGGGAATACGTGAAGATACTCTAAGGATGTCATTTGAAATGGGAAGGGAGGTTGCAACAAACACAACACCTAGAGACTCAGAGTTGGGCAAAACCAAGCCAATCCACATCTCAAGGATGTGGAACAAATTTTATGGAAATGTAGATTTCATTCAATACCTTGAGAAGTTCGATTAAATTTGTAAGGCCATGGGATGGATTGATGATCCTACTAAGATCTGTTCATACGGTCTTTGTCTTTAAGACAAAGTAGGCTAGCGGTTGAGGTCTCTCTAAACCCACTTGAAAAGGCTAGCTATGAGGTCTCTCTAAACCCACTTGAACAGGCTAGCTATGAGGTTTTGAGACACTTTCATAGTGGGATTCACCAAAGACTGGAGCTAGATGGAGCTTCATTGCATATATTTATAAACCTCAACCAGGAGAGGGGTGAGAGGATGCGGATTACATTGCTAGAATTAAGTATTTCCACATGAGATGCATCAACCACAAATGATGATGATCTATTGCTCATCGATCAATTTATGATTGGTCTTAAGAGCAAAAGGCTGAATGATCATCTCTATAGGTCTAGGAACTACATCTTTGATGAGTACTTTTGTGAGGTAGTAGACCTAGTGGGGATAACATGTAAGACAAGGAAATAGAAGTCATCCACTTGAACCAAGAGATAGGGGACACATCATCCACTTGAACCAAGAGATAGGGGACGCTTCATCGTTGGCCAAGGGTGCTCAACCGGTACTAGCTAGAGTCCTAGTTAAGGACATGAGCATGGACGAATTGGTAGAGAATCTACTAAACCATCTAGACCAACGGTGGTAGGGATAGTCTCAAGGGAAACCTCAAGGTCAACACCAGCCAGTATCTCAAGCATGACACTCGCGTTTGTTCCCATGAAGAGGCCTGGTTTGGTGTGTAATTTGCCACCATGGAGTGTCCAATGTTGAGGCCTAGATAACAACATTATTGTGCTCATTGCTAGTGCCACGAGAACCCGGCACAACATATGCTCCCGATGCCAAAGCAACCACTAGCTCTATTGCCCATACCAAATGCTTCTCAACTGGCAAGCTCCATGACCTATATATCAAAACCTCGTATCGCAGATATGTATAAACTTCCACCAATGCCATACCCAACTTTGATATTACCACCCCAACTAGTTCCTCTTGGAACCATACTAATACAACAATACTTGGGACATTACCCGTGGACCCCGAGAGTCCAAAACAAGAGAGATATGAGTCATATGAGTAGTACTATGATTTATATGAATATCCAAAGCAATCTCTAGCCATAGATTATACCTCTTTGTTTGAGGACATGGTGTAAAAACAAAGAGCAAAAGACATCAATAATATGGCACATAGGCCACCTCTTTAATGCTTCATTATAAGGCCCCCCCACCGTGTTGTTGCCAAGTTCCTCATAGAGCCACCATCGCACCTAATTCCCCAACTCCATCCTTGAATCTAGTGCCAAAACCATGTCATTCCATTTGGAGGCACATGTTACAAGTGTGGATTCAAACATGTCCTCAAGGATTATGACCCGTGGGCCAGAACATCGGCCGTTTCAAAACAATGACCTTTAACTTGCTACGCATACAAGGTGGACTTATTCATATAATCCTCCATAATGCCATCATAAGGCTCCAAACCAAGTTGAGGAAAGTTGCCAAGGAAACATCCAAGGCAACAAAGAAGTAGAAAGCTCAAGCTTCGACCTCAAAACCAATAGCCTAAGAGCCAGAGGTGCAAGCCCCAAATGGTGTAGTAGCCCCTAAAAAGACCAATGAACCAAAACTCAAGGTCTAGAAGAAGAAAACCTAGAAGAGCACGTGTAAACATAACACACAATTAGTTGTCAAGGGCAATGACAAACCATTGAAAGTGGTTTGAACCGATAGCTTTGAAGTTGCCCCCCTTGCATGGAGACAACTTGAAATGTCCCATTCAAGGTAGCTCTTCCCAAGGAAAAGAAACCCATTGACTACAAAAAACTTCCAAGGAAACTTAGAGTACCCCAATCCCTTGTTGGAGAAAGAGAGAATGAAACAAGCCCAAGAGCTTGTATAAGGAAGATGCAAGTTGAACTAGCCAATACTTAAGGAGTACAAACCATTGACCCCGCTGAGGATAACCTTGACTCCATTCTGGAGCCAATCATAGAACCAATGAGGGGACCTTAGTGCCTGCCAAAGGCCTTTACCGAAACTATCACCATTGTTAAGAGGCCACAAAAAGTGCTAGTTTTGGAGCCTTTACCTCTGGAACCAATCCGACTAGATTCTGTATTTATCGAGAGTGAGGTTTTTCTAGCAGCAGTGAGGTATTTTTGGCGACGTGTGTTAGACTATTTCGCCTCCTCAAATAAAATTATATTTTTATATAGAGAAGTATTTGTGAGGATGAGTCTCTCTCTCTCTCTCTCTTTCTCAACAATGAGTTATCTTTATGAGGGATGTCGCTATCAAGTGTCTATGTCAAGCCGCCCCTACAATCTTAGCCTACCCAAGGACCTTTACAACCTCAAGAGCCTTCAGATTGTCTACCTTTCATTTCTGGCATACACCCATCATGTCCCACTGGGTGTGCCAAGTATTAGGGGTCTAATACCTCATGCCTTATTATTACATTTATATGGTGCTTAGACCTTAGGGGGGATGCACCCATTCATACATGCTCATACTTTTCATATGGCTTGCCAATGCATATTAATGCCAAAATCTTCGCATGTCGACCGGACTACACGTTGGAATGGCAACTTTGGAACCGCGCAATGCATATGTTTCTCCACCTTCCTTAGTTCAAGAAGGACGGATCTATGTTGGTCGTATCTGCGTCTCCTCATTGAGTGCAGTGTAGACATTTTCTTTCCCGAACTAGCTTCTTTACCTACTTTAGGATCATTTGTAGATGAGAGCCTTGCGGTCTTCTTCGTACACGCCATCTGAAAATAGTCATAATGTTACATGACAAGTTTCTCAATAAATACATAAGACAATAAAATAGCAACAAATCACTACTACAATGCGATTTGGGCATATCAGATACAATCACAACACAATCCTCGCGTTGTAGTGATTTATCACGTGTAGCACTTCAAAACACAAACACTACTGAAAAAGTTAACTTGGATAACGAAATAGCTTCAAATCACTACAACGTGATATGGATACATCAGACAGAATCTACATCAACTCCTCGTGTTGTAGTGATTTCTCAAACAAACCCTTTCATTTGACAAAATAACACATGAACAATACACCTAACAATACCTATGATGGTAAAATAGGTTCAAATCACTACAACGCGATATAGGCACATCAGACCTAATCGTCATAGGTACCCTCCTCGTGTTGTAGTGATTTCTTGCACAGAGTGTTTCATTTCACAAAGTAAGTCATGAAAATAAGTCATAAATAACATACACGACACAGAACAATGTATAGGACAAGAAAGTATGTCCAAAACACTATAACACAATATGGCTACATTAGAAAAAATCGTAATTCATTCTTCGCGTCGTAGTGATTTGTCAGACATTGCCTTTTGTTTGACCCAATATCTAATGAATGTAGGTAAAACATGATATATATGATTGAGAAATTCATTTAAGACCAATAGTGATTGCTCCCCAAAGAATCATGCATGAAAAATGTTGAACAGATGTACACTTGCTTGATAAATCGCAGAGATGGCATAGATGAAGCACAATAGAGGAATACACACAGTTGAAGGAGGCAAAACGAAACGGGGGCAAAAGACAAGGACACTTGACATTTACCAAGGATAAGTACCACATTTACCGAGGACAAGTATGACACATGTGTGAAAGAGCATGTCAACACGTGTGAAGGAGGATGTGGGGCCATACTCATTAAATAGATAATGATTACGATCAATCCATTTTTGACACGTGTCATCATACGTGTGCAAAGCATGTGGTCTGCCATCATGCATATCTACCACGTGTACAGACTATTAGTTTCTGTGGATAAAGCTGACCCACATTCATTATTCATTGCTTATTACTCTCCTGCAATTTTTCTCGCAGTCGTGACCGGCACGTTGCTTCTTGCTCTCGTACAGTCAACTTCGTTGGTTGCTTCTTGATCTCCCAGTGAATTTCACGGTATGTTTTCAAATATTTTCGCGTTTCAATTTGGCCAAAATTGTATAATTGTTTTATAAACACTCCATCAAAGATTTTTGCTTTTAGATTTTTAAGAATTTAAGAATTTTTAAGAATTTTGCTTTTAAGATTTTTGCTTTTAGATTTTTAAGAATTTTGCTTTTAAGAATTTAATTTATTTCTCACAAATATTTCATCAAATCACTACAATGCGAAGAGAGATCTCGGTGAGAACTACCGTACCCATATCGCATTGTAGTGATTTTGCCTACAATGGTAATTTGTTTGCATAAATTTCTTCAAATCATTACGTGAGAAGAGGTCTCGGTGCGAACTCTGTCAAAAGCATATCGCGTTATAGTGATTTGTCCTACTGCCATTATTTTTTTGCTTTTTCCAAGATTTCGACATTTAGTTTTTTAAGAAACATCACTATGATGGTTATAAGGCACATCACTATGCATACATGGCAAAAGTTGTGCAGGTTTACCTATGATGGTTATAAGACACATCACTATGCATACATGGCAAAAGTTGTGCACGTTTGTAGAGCCACAATTGCATACATTAAGTCGGCCAGCAATAAAACACTCCACGCTTGCTGATGGGACAATCGGCCAATCACACGTCTGCTGATGGGACGGTCGGCCAGCCACTAGGTGCTCCTGCCAACCTCTGGCATCCCTCCACACCACTGGAAAATGGGAAAAAATAGGAAAAAAATACGGGGAGTGAGGAAAAATGATAAAACACCTCATAAGGGCGGGCACACCCACAACAAAAGTAGACAGGAGATGACTTCTAACACCCCCTCTCAGCTCCTGGCTGTGAAACCAACCCAAGGGAGCTGGAGTGCCGCCTGAGCGTAGCCTGAGGTAGAGACTTCGTGACGAGGTCCGCCGCATTGTCCTCCGTCGAACAATAAAGTAGCAAGATGTCACCAGCCAAGATCTTCTCACGTACAAAGTGATACTGTATCTCTATATGCTTGGTCCGGGCATAGTACTAGAGCAACCGTAGGCTGCTTCTTGCTGCTCCAAGTCACAGCAGCACTCCCCAAAGAAAATATGAAGCCACTAGTAGATCTTCTATCTGAGATACTACCAGCCCAATCAGCATCTGTGTACCCATGTACACATATCTTTGTCCCAGTTTCATAAAATGGTCCACAATGCAAAGTAGACCTCACATACCTCAATATGCGTCTCAATGCAAAGTAGACCTCACATACCTCAATGCATCCAAATGCGGCTTCCGAGGAACCTGCATAAATTGACTCACCAACCCGACAGCATAGCTCAAATCTAGCCTGGTGATCGTCATGTAGATCAAGCTTCCTACTATGCGCATATACATAGTAGGATCCTCTAAAATCTCTCTTGATTCTGCACTCAACTTGCCATTCGGATCCAATGGCACTAAGATAGGCTTACAACTTGTCATACCATATTTGGACAACATGTCCAAGCCATACTGTCTCTGCAGTAATCCAATACCATGTGGTGACCTAATCACCTTAATGCCCAAGAAATATCTGAGCTCCCCCAGATCCTTCATTTCAAACTTCTGTCTACGCAAGATCTTTACATCAAAGATCTCTGCATCATGGTCCCCTGTAATGATCAGGTCATCTACATAGATGACAACAAGCACAACTCCTCTATCACTATGTCTCACATACAGCGAGAAATCTGCATTGGCTACATGAAAGCCAATAGTGACAAGATATTCATAAATCTTGTCAGACCATGCTCTTGGTGCTTGTTTTAAGCCATACAAGGCTTTCTTCAACCTGCAAACATGCTCGGGGTGACTCACATCCTCATAACCAGGTGGCTGCAACATATACACCTCTTCCTGCAAATCCCCATGCAAGAATGCATTCTTTACATCCATCTGATGTAAAGACCATTGCTTTGACGCAACCACTGCTATCACAACTCTCACTATTGCCATCTTGGCAACTGGGCTGAAAGTTTCCTCATAATCAATGCCATATGTCTGCGCGTATCCTTTGGCTACCAATCTAGCCTTGTACTTGCTTATGCTTCCATCACTGTTATGTTTTACTTTGTACACCCACTTGCATCCAATGGCTTTCTTGCTACAGAGGTGCTGCTATGGCAGCATGTGAGGTAGGTTGGTTGAGAAAGCTACGTGGATAGACAAGTTGTCATTTTCTCTGACAACATTAGCAGTATACAGTTGGCCAAGAACCCGGTTTTTCATGCTCGCACGAAGCATATAGAGGTCCACTACCATTTTGTCCGAGAGAAGGTTTTGGCAGGAGATGTTGACCTTGTTTATGTCAGCAACACAGGATCAGGTAGCTGACATCTTCACCAAAGCATTGGGTACAGAGAAGCTTTGCAGATTCAAGGCTTCGCTTGGTGTACATGAGATGGAGTTGAGCTCGAGGGAGGGAGTGTTGAGATATCGAGCTCATCTAGTGAGGCGGTGGACACTGATGACCTGCCTGGGGGATAGGCCCCACACTTACACCACTGGCATGGTTGGTGAGATCATGTGTGATATGCAGCCAGTGGGATGACAGGCTGTGTGACAGTCATTCTAGACTGGCATAGTTATAGCGTCAGCTCATTTAGTTGGGTTCACACGATAGAGAATCCTAGTATGTATTTGGTTGAGTACCTTTCATATTGTGTGGACTCTTACCTTTGTATATGGTGTGTTGAGTGTTGTGTGAAGAAGAAGAAGATTTTCAGCCTCTCACCTTGTGTGGTGTGTGTGTGTGCTTGCAAGAGCTCAAGCTCTCTTCTCCCCCCGCATCTTTTCACATGTGGGGGGGGGGAGAGGGGGGGCACCCCCATATGCTTGTAAAGTTTGGTCATGATCCGAGCATGTTTGGGTTAGTAATTAGTGCCCGGTGCAGATTTCCCAGTGTGGATTTTTCAAGTCTCTTGGTACTGAAGAGGCCATGGAAAATCCGAGTCTTCCCCATACCATCATACCCAAACATTCTCCAATGGGGGCCAAACTTTGCAAGCATGTCGAGGGGACCCACCCCCACATGCTTGTAAGGTTTGGTCACAATCGGAGCATGTTTGGGTTAGTAATTAGTGCCCAATGTGGATTTTTCAAGTCTCTTGGTGCTTAAGAGGCCATGGAAAATCCAGGTCTTCCCCATACCATCGTACCCAAACATGCTTCGATGGGGACCAAACTTTATAAGCATGTGGGGGGGGGGGGCCACCCCCACATGCTTGCAAAGTTTGGTCATGATCCGAGCATGTTTGGGTTAGTAATTAGCACTTGGTGCGGATTTTTCAAGTCTCTTGGTGCTTAAGAGACCATGGAAAATCCAGGTCTTTCCCATACCATCGTACCCAAACATACTCCGATAGGGGCCAAACTTTACAAGCATGTGGGGGAGGCCACCCCCACATGCTTGCAAAGTTTGGTCATGATCGGAGCATGTTTGGGTTAGTAATTAGTGCCTAGTGTGGATTTTTCAAGTCTCTTAGTGCTTAAGAGGCCATGGAAAATCCCGCTCTTCCCCATACCATCGTACCCAAACATACTCCAATGGGGACCAAACTTTGCAAGCATGTGGGGGGGGCCTCTCTCTCTCTCTCTCTATCTCTCTCTCTCTCTCTCTCTCACACACACACACACACACACACACACACCCACCAAGAAAAGGATAAGAACACACATGTTGTAAATAATGAAGAACACACATGTTGTAAATAATGAAGAACACACATGTTGGGGGCCGCCATGCACGTGCTCTTGATGGAATGTAAGCCCAAGGTTCCAGGTACTGTGTCATAATCATGGGAGGCTCTACGGTCAATCATGCCACCATCCACATGCTAAAAAAGCCTCCTGACAATCCAAGCATCACATTTGGGATACGATGATGCTGCACTCCCACACAAATGTTGGGAGCACCACTCGACTACGTGGCCCGCATCTCTAAACCGCTTAGCATCCTGCCTAGCTGATGATGCCTCAGGGCACATTTCACACACGCGCCTGCACCATCATGCTCTCCCTTCCCATGTGACCAATATCAAAGAATGACCAAATCACTGGGATACTAGACTGCACATGCCACCTATAAATCCATAAAACAAAGTCTAGTTATTATTTTCTTTAAGATGTTCTAGTGAATTTAGTTTAATTACGAATATAAGCAAACCATAAGTACTACCTGTAGAGCCAATAGAATTGTCTTACGACGTGAACTGTGCGCCACAACCATCCAACCAAACCCATCCATTAGGACGTTTTTGAGGTCTTTTGGAGGGCCTTGTAAGAAATTCGAGGATACCTAATTTATCTCTCTAGAAAAAATGTTTAAAAGATACTCTCATTGAGAATGTGTACTTGACAAGAGACTATCGTAAATATATAGAAAGTGGATTGAAAAGCTACATGTCACTCTCTATCTTTCTTGTTTGAAAAAAGTAGTGATGTCATCTTTTTTCAAAAAAGTAGTGATGTCATCTTTCTCGTTTGAAAAAAGTAGTGATGTCATCTTTTTCAAAAAATCTGTACTACTACACTAACATAGCCTACTCTTAACTACTGATATTTTGTGTAGTTTGTGTTTTTGACACAACCATTGTGTCCGAAGCGCCCAAAAACCCCAAGAATGACTTTTGAATCACCTCAATCGGGTACTCGGAGAGGGAGAAACGAGCAAAAAAAGGCCCTTGAGGAGCTAGTGCCGAACAACGTGCAGAGGACTTTCCAAAAGTTTTGGAAAGCCCTCTGCGCACTGTTCGGCACTAGCCCTGAGGGGTCTTTTTTTGCTCGTTTCTCCCTCTCCAGGTATCCGATTGAGGTGATTCAAAAATCGTTCTTGAGGTTTTTGTTGCTCCAAACACAATGGTGGTGTCAAAAACACCAAATTTTGCACAGATTACCATCATACAAAATGTATGGACTCAAAAATTTATTGCAACAAGTACTTTCATGTAAGCGGCCATGATGTAGGTTGTATTCAATGTATACTTGACAATTTTTGAAAAAGATGTTGTCCTTGAAAGTCCGTGCAACCTTTTTACAAATTTTTTGAATGAATATAGCTATTTTTCAATGTTATGTTGGCTTCCTGCTCATTGGTTGAACTCTATTTTCTCTCTCTTCTAAAAGGCCCTCCAAATGACCTCAAAAATGTCCTAATGGCTGGCCACGTGTGATCCCACAATCTCGTTAAAAATCGTCATGGAGATGAAAACAGTGTTGCACAAAATGTGCATCATGTAAACGATCATCATTGATATAGAAATGATACTCTCGAATAATGACACGGGCCTCGGGGGTACTCGCTATCCATCTACATGGGCCTCGGGGGTACTCTCTATCCATCTACATGGGCCTTTGCATGTCGATAGCTAATGTGGACCATAATAGCAACTTGGTGAGGTAAGCAAGAGAGACGATTAGGACACAAAAAATCAAATAAGTAATATATCTCAAACATGAAACAAATATTATTGAATATAACCATTACCTGCTCCGAGAAGTAATACTCAAATTGTATCTCCTGAAAAGGTGTGAAGGTGTAGTTCTCTGTAAAATCAATCACAGAGACGACCACACCAATAGGAAACTTTGCCAGGCATGCTCGGAACTGACGATCCTACCATTTGGCACAATGACTATGCCGTCGTATATAGGGGTAGATCTGCTCCCTAAATGTGGCTCTGTGAAGTGACAACGTGGTGTATGTTTGTCCATGAGCTGCAACTTCCTGGATTGCCCACCACCACTCTGGAGCTGGTGTGTCACATACTCATAACGTTGCCAATACCATGCTATATCATGCAATATGAAAATGAGGAACCATCCATGAATAATGATCTTCACACTCCAAGATCATGGAGTGGATCATGTCAAAATATCACATAAGAATCTGCATGAAGCATCAGCATTTGCATCATCATAGGCCAACAATAACCTATCACCATAAAGATATATCAATGTAGAACCACCAGCAGTCGGATCCCAAGATGGCACAACACCAAGATCAATCAATGAAGCATATGGTGAAAAAGGATCACCGAAGAAATGAACTAAGTAGGCTAAAAGCATATGCACCAATAAAGCATGTATGGTTGGATCATCCTCCAAGGAGAATACTGTCATATCAAAATGATCCATCATCGCGGTACTAGAGCAAGAGTATGCTCTTCCACTAGAATATCATCTAACGCATCATAATACTCTAACTCGGACATGGCATCGTAAAAGATATTATCATCAAAAGAATGATCATAATGACTATGATCCACATAAGAAACATCATGAAGAACATGTGTGTCATCAATCAAGGTGATAAGAGAAATCTGCTCCTTCCTCCCTAATCACTGCATAGCATAAGGAGGGCCTTCAAGAAATATATATCCCATATCAGCATCAAAGATTATAAACAGATAGAACCATAAATGTATAATATCCACATGCCAATAGCATAGAAAAATCCATACTCTCCTACTGCAACTCCTACTGCAACATAAAATCCATAAGCATATTCCTGAACATCCATCATATGAAAGAGCATATGAAAATTTCCATAAAGATATGTTTGACTTGTTACCTATCATAGGCAACAAGGTGAATATATCTCTTATGAATATTTGCAAATCCACTTTTGCATGGATAGGCAAATCAGCCCTATCATGCCTAAAAATATAATGAATATCATCGTGGATCACCATAGCATCATCAAGAATAATATCATGAGAAACTAAAGAGATAAAGTGACTAACACACATACTAGAGTTTATACAAGCGATCCATAATGTGAATTGTGGATGACTCTGCCGGTCCATCATCATGGGCAACATCATCACCATGATGATCAAGAGAAAGCAAAAACTTCATGATCACTGCATTATTATCATGATAAAAAGAATCATGACAAATAAGCACGTCATCCATACACAATGCATGATCCATAAAAAACCATAAACCTAATCAACATGAAGATCAAATATCATGAGAACCTAGAGAATCATCAAATCAGATCACATCAATATGATCATGACCATCGTGCATAATAGGCTCAATAGATGGGACCTCCAAATTTGGATCATGAACATCATGTGTAGTAGACTCAATGTGAGTCTCCACACCTGCATGAAACATTGGATCACCATTAATAGAGTCAAAGAGACTCATCATATCTGCATCAATACTAGTAAGATCTAGCTCCTCTAGATCATTAAGAATCAGGGTGAGAGTATCGTCAACTACATCACCAATGTAAATTGGATCAAGAATCTGCATATCTGCACTGGTCACAACTACATGAGAACACTCTCTATCCACAACATATGGCTAATCTGGAACCATAGAATTATTCTTGTCCAAAAATTGAAAACCACTCCGATCATAAGGATGTCGATAAGACACAGGAAAGCAAGAAGTTGTCGGATGTCGAGTATGGAAAGCTAACATCGTACACATAGCCACCTGAGGTACCATGGAAAACCACACCTTCGGACTACGAGTTGATATATAGATATTAGAATCACTATTAGACACCAAAGCCTCCTCTGTCGTGGATTCCTCTTCCAACTTGAGAGCTTTGTGTATTCGACCATCACTAACAAATTATGTGTACTCTAGTGAATCATCATAATCTTGAACATCATCCAAACCCTCAAATCCTTTTGTGATGCAAAGCTAGGGACATCTGAGAAATCTTCCTAGCACTTCCGATCTTCTGGTTCTCCCATGCACTCTCAACCTCCACCATATCCATTCCATCATCATGGCTATCAGTATCACTCTCATGATCACTATTATCTGAATCTGAGTCACTCTCATAGATCTCTTCTAGCTCCTCTATACGACTGGCCGCAATATAGGTATCCTCTTGCCAGCTAGAACATGATTTGTGTTTACCCCTTTCATGATAATCATATGCATTCTCTAGAGTATTTAAAAAATCCTCCAAATTCTCTTTAGCTCTCTCCAACATCGTAGATGATTTTGCTTTCTTTAATGCCTTAATGATTCCATACAATTCCTCAACAAGATCAACCATGCAATATTATTTGCATCTATCCCTCTTATGACAAGGCTCACATAAGTAAGGACATTCAGATGTGCATGTAGCATGGAAACAATCCCTTAGGTGTGTTATTAACCGAGATAAAATTGGAGCTTAGATGCTGTCACCTCCATTGTTGGACTCTGCTCTCTCAGAGGAGGGTAGTGTGTCAAACACGGATCTCGAGACTCGGATCTTTGAGGCTTACCTCGAAATTAGGTTTAGTAGCATCCTTAGCGTATCTGCCAGATTCTCGCACCACCTATCACTGACGAAAGAGGTAGCAAGCTCCGACTGCAAATGCTGCCGTCGTCGGAAGCTCCGACGACTGATGCCGGGCTATCCGTGACCCATGATCAGCTGCCGGACACCACCGCTGCTTCGATAGCAGATCCAGATCGGATCTCCAACTTGGTTTTCCACTTGACACAACCAATAATCCACAACCTCTGCTGACATGGCCTCAGGCCTTGGAATACAGACATAGCTACTTGCTCCAGACTCCGTCAACATGGAACCAGCTCCTTCAAACGTCGACTTGCACTAGTTCTTTGCTGCATGGACGCCTACGTCGTAGCAGATCCAAACGTTAATGGAAAACGATCCAAGCCGGTAGATTTGAAAGTGGGGCAGCAGATTTGAGAGTGGGGTGGTGGATTGCATATGCCGGATCTAGATCGGCTAGTGCATGGACGCCTACTTTGCAGCAGATCCAAACGTTACTGGAAAACGATCCATGTCGGTGGATTTGATAATGGGGTGGCTGATTTGAGAGTGGGGTGGCGGATTGCATATGCCACAGATCCAGATCAGCTGGTGGATTATGTGTGCTACCGTCGGCGGCGGCTGCCGGCAGATTATGCGTGCTACCATCGCCAGTCTACCATCCTTACTACACCCCCCTGAGATACCCTAATGTCCACGCTGCTACACATGCTGCAGGCGAAGCCATTGCTGCAATGTCTAAGGCACCCTTTCATCATCATCACCAGAGATGCAACCAGCACCAGCAGCAGATTGCCAAGTTTCGGAGGCAAACGCCTTCAACGAAAAGAGAGTAAATTGCAAACGTTGAATAATAACAGAGAAATTGCTATGGAGAACTTGCTCAAGATTGCTTGATTCATTTAGAAGTTGTCTTGTAACACCATATTAGATAATTTGGGAAAAATCCCATTCCCATTTGAAAAATGGAAGCATGGTGAACTTGTCCAAAAGTTTGTCAAAACCCCCTCATGTGACATATCATCGGAAAGATCTTGAAGAGTAGAATCTAAATCTATGATCTCCGACAAATTTAGAGTTAGTATGTTTAAGATATGTCCAAAACTATATGGAGTAATTGATTCCCAAAATGTGAGATTTTTCCCAAATTACCTAATATTGACTTTTGTGTTGAATATAAAGATGAAGGAGTAGTTTATAACTCCATGCAAGTATGTGAAAGGTGCATCCCTCTTCTGTCTAAGCACCATATAAATTGCTATGGAGAACTTGCTCAAGATTGCTCAAGATTGCTTGATTCATTTAGAAGTTGTCTTGTGTTGAATATAAAGATGAAGGAGTAGTTTATAACTCCATGCAAGTATGTGAAAGGTGCATCCCTCTTCTGTCTAAGCACCATATTACATTCTGTCTAAGCACCATATAAATGTAATAATAAGGCATGAGGTGTTAGACCCCTAACATACCAACCTTAGCTAAGGCCTCGTGAGAATATTTTAGCAAATAAATAAGGTCCGAAAGAAATTCTTACATCAATAGTATGTAACGAGTAAGAGGCTCGAGAGAGAAAATTTTCATAATTTTGGCAAACTTGGAAGAATAAAATCATTCAAAGCAAGATTTGTAAGTCAATATAACTATTTTATATTTCTTAGTTAGCATTACATTGTAATTAGTTAAGTGCATTAACCATTTGTATATTCTTAATTTAATGCAAATAGAATGCAAACTGTGGTCCTCTTACTCTTGAGGAGATTGAAATAATGAAAGATTATATGAAGCAATAAAGTATCACTTAGCAAATGTAGGCATCCATCTACTCCCAAAGGTATTGTATATTTTAACTCTTCTTGTTATATTGTAATATTTATTATTTTTCTTGTAAATATATGATGTTAAATATCACATTGTGCCATTGTAGGAAGCTAGAGTAGACTCCTTGTCTAAGGATGCGGCGAGCCATGGAGAGAATGACCATGATGATTGTGATGGTGATTATGGGGAGTCGAAAAGATCTGGTAGAGGTACATCACCGATATAGAATTTACTAGTTGATCTCTACATTTTGTATCTTGTACCATGATGATACATTTTATAGACGTATTTACTATTATACTTATATATTTTGTAGATGTATTTAAGCATACTTATATATTTTATACTTGCATCGTGATGATGCATATTCTACACATTTATCTCTACTTATATCTTTTGTAGTTGTGTCATGATGATGCATTTTGAAAGTGCGCGTGCACACACACACACACACACACACACACACACCATTAGAGAAAATGTGGACTCACTTTTGGGCCCTCTAAGAAATGCCAAGTCATCATTCTATTATGAAAAGGGGGATCGTGGATAACTCTATCCATAGTATCTCAAAACGATATCATGTAACATATCATTGGAAAGATCTTGATGAGAGGATTCTAACGCACCAACCTCCGATAAATTTAGAGTTTTTATGCTCAAGTTATGGCCTCCCCACCAAAAAGTAACCTCAAAAGTTTCGTTACAGAAGCCTCACTCTCATGGGTCCTTATGGAATATTCCCTAGAATCTCAAAGAGCTTAAAAGGCTCAAAAGTGAGTCTAAATTTTTCCTAATGTTGATGATTATCTCAATATTAGGTCTTTTTTATACAAAATCATTGCATGTTTAAATAAATCCAGTTAACATTTCAAATCAAAACCTTGGCTATCCTTTTGAAGATGCCACCTGGGAGAATGAAACCGATCTGTTTGCGGGATTACCCCCAGTTTGCGAGATAAGGGCATCTCGCGTTTTTCAAGTGGGAGAGAATGTAAGATTCCTCCCCAGCCTCTCAAGATGTCCAGCATCTTCCCCTGTAATCAAATCCCTCTTCGGACATATAAAAGATCTTGTTTCTACCAGTTTTGGCCTAGAGAGAGAAAATATTCTAGAGAGAGAATATTCAGTTTTTAAATATTTTTGGATAGAAAAATACCTCATCTTATTAAAATAAGTTCCCTTGAAATAGAAGTTCAAAAAGATTTCCAGAAGGTGCATTAGAAATTAAGTATATTCTGTTCAAGAGATATTATCCTGGGGGTCAAGATTTTTTTGAAATTTTAAATTAAAGTTCCTATGGACCAATAAGATTCATCCAAATGTAGGGAGGAGATAAATAGAAGAATAAAAGAAAAATCTCCCAAAAATGAGTAAATACTCACATAAGAAGAAGAGTTGACTAAGGACAAGGTTAATAGTTAAAAAAGAGAGATATTTAGGTGAAATGATGCATTTTTGACACCTCAGTATGGGGGAATTCCCCTCATGAAGGAGGTGCCTATTTCACATGCTTGAATGAGTTTTAAACTCCCAAATAATGAGATATTTTTATCTCTCCTCTCTCTTGTTTCAACTACATCCAAAAAGTGGACTAAACTGACTCAAAAATGGTTAAAAATTGACCAAACTGATCTAGAAAATTTTAGAATCAGTTGGCTTGGTTAGAAGCTCACTTTTTTCTATAAATAGAAGCCTTTCCCTTTGTTGAAACTCAATAGTGTTTTGCACTGTTACCCTGCCTCTCCCAAGTGCCAAAAACAGTGAATTTTATTCATAATTCATTAGTTTTTGACCTTCCCTCTTCCAAAAGATTGGTGGCCACTCTTGTTTCAAACAAGAGTAGAATCCTCAAACCATCAAGCCAAAGGAAAGCTCTCAAATTATCTATGTAAGTTGGAGATTCTTCTCTTTTTTATTTCTTTTATGGTTTTTTATTCGAGGAATTCTGTTTGAAATTTAGACCTGGATCTAGAAGTATTGAGATACGGATTTAAGATTATTCATGTTTTTCAATAAAAATCAAAACTGAAAACTTGCATAGAAACCCTGTTTTCTAAAGGACTGTCTTACGCCAGAATGCTGGAGGGAGCATTTGGCATATATGTTTTAACTAAGGGAAGTTCGGTTGCAACAGCTGGTGGGGAGCATTCGAGGGATAGCTCATGCGGCAAAAACCGGCCCAGGTCTTGACCAGCCTGGGTATGGTGAAAAATGGTGCGCTTCGGGTACGATGGGCGAGGGCTGACGAAGTGGTCCCTGAGTGAAGTGCCAGGACACCTAAGGAGGATCCTGGAGGGTTCTGACCAGGCGATGCAGGGGCTCGCAGTGCTTAGGACACCCATGCGTATGTCGAGGAAGATATATATATGTATGGTGACGAAATGATTATTGTAATCTGTTACTGGATCTCATTGCTGAATGACCAGTTCCCAAACGGAGAGTCCAGAGTGGTACTATTTTTGTGAAACAAGGGATTGAATGGAAATTTCAAATTTATGAAATCTGTAACCATATTTGTTTTGTCAATGGATTATTTTTATATTAAAGTTTTAAAGAGGAGTGTGTGCGTATCTGTTCTCTAAAGCTAAAGTTAAGAAAGGCAATTCAATTATGGGTGGGTGAGTACTTGTTTGGTTCCACCGATTCCAGTGGTAGGGTGGTGGCTAACCCATGGGCCGGATGGGGTTAGGCTGGAATCAGTGGAGTTTTAATAATCAAACTGAAAAATCTTAGGATTACGCTAGGATTCGAGTAGCTAGTTAATTCCCTGATAAATTTCTCAATTGAGTGGATCAACGGCTGTGCCTGATCTTGATTAGGAAAAAAGTGTTGAAATTCCTCAAATGATCAAATTATATCAGCGATAGTTTCCTTCTATCTGGTTTATTCAGGTGAAGGATAGTTTAGAATTGATCTCGTTAGAAAAAATTTCGTTAAGAAAATTCAAAAAGGTGGAACCGTCCCTGCTTTCCGGGCATGGAAAATTTTCTCGGTTTCAGTTTTCGGAGTGACCACCAGCTTAGTCTCGTGCCAGGACATTCGTGGGTGAGGCCCCGAGTGAGAAACCCTGCCCCGCGCATGAGGGGGCTGCTTCCGCTGTCAGCTACCAGGAATCTGGTGCACGGAGGGGACAGAGGGATCTCACATATTTTCTTTTTTCATTCACAAGTTTTACTGTTTGATTAATTTCGGATGCTTTGAACTGTTGCTTCTTTTTGGCTTTGTGTACAAGCTTCCTATATGTCCACTGATGTAATTCCTCTAAACTACTAGCTTTTTTTGCTCCTCCACCATGTCTTATATGATTGAAATACTCGAAGCGTGCTTGATAATGTGCTTTCTCCATTCCCTGGGTTGACCATATTGATAAACTACCATACTTCTTTGCAAACCAAGGGGTATGATGGTATATAATATGCTTCAAGAGAATAAAAGTATATATTAATTAGTATATTTTTCAATATACAGTATAAAAACTAGTTCAACGCATAATCAATCTAATACCATATAGTGGGTGATGTGTTGATCCGTCCATGCATCAATCATTGATCTCTTGAACTCATCTAGCACTGTTTGAAATATCTCATGGTCCTCCTTCGTCCACACTTTCTTGTCACAGAACTTAAACATAGTGTCTAAAGATTTCCACACCTTGGCTTTCCATGTTCTTGCTTGACCATTGTCTGCATGGTCTACTACTACATTGTGAATGCACTTCCACCTATTGTATTTTATGATCTGCATTGATCATCTTCTTCTACGACCTTCTGGTGTTGGTTCAAATAGAAACCTTCTTGCTTTAACACCCCCAATGGAAGGTTTCTTAGGTACATTCTTCCCATCCTTAGACCTTTTTTCATCTTGTCTAATTTTTACACGTCCACCATGCAAACCAATGTCTGATAGAACTTTCTCTAGTGCTTTGATGGATGTAACCTTTGTTGTATTGGGCTGTAAAGTCCATGCAAAACATATGTATAAAAACAAGAGTTTTTCAATGATTTTGCATGATTCTGCAAAGAGCATGCATTCTACAAATGTGGACACTTGCAATGGAATATCGAGAATTGGCTTGAAGTTTAGGTCTTTCAACCGGTGCCTTCTTCCAATGCCTCTTATCAAACACCTTTGCACTGCACATGCAATATAAGCAAGGACTTTTTGAATTGGCACCCTTTGACACATTGTGTATACATTTGGGTTGTTGCAAGATCAGGGTGTCCAGTTTTGTCCAGTTTATGTTGGATTGGGACAGTGCTTGGAGAGCAAATTTGGGGAGCAAGGTACTTCAATCGAGATCAAGCAACTAACATAAAATACACATGCACTCAAATTAACCCAATATAACTTAAATTAACATAAATTAGTCTAATTAATCAAAATTAATAAAAAAATATGATGAAATGATTAAAAAATAATCTTTCCATGCTAAGAGTGATCCAGTCTTTTTAAGGTCCAATGCTTAGTGCTAAGTAGCACTAATGAAGCTATAAAACAATACTAATGAGCCCACTAATTACTAATCCAAATGAAAAGAGCAAGGAGAGTGAGAACGATGTGTGACATTGAGGCAAAAAAAACTTTTCGGTTTTATAACCTCGATCGAGGTTCAGTGACATGCATTTAGGGTTTGCAACAAAAGATGTATGCTCGATGTACGCACGGTTTTAGGGTTAGTGAAACAAACGGCCAAGATATGCATTTGATTTTAGGGTTGGTGACGACTGCGATTTGAATTAAGTACCTCATTCAAGGTACATGGACGGCTTGAATTTTGGGTGATTACCACGATCGAGGTATGTTTGACGGTCGAGATTCACTTCATACCTCGATCGATATATATAAACGGATGGGATCGCATCTTTAAATGTACGCAAATGGATGGGTCGGATTGTGTAGATGTATCTTGTTTGAGGTTTTTTAATGGCTTTGATTTCATCTTGGTATCTCAAACGAGATATGTGGATGGATGAGATCACATCTCTATACCTTGAACGAGATTTGTCAATGGTCAAGATTATATTTTCTTATCTCGTTCGAGATATGTGGACGGTGGAGATGACATCATTGAATATGCTAAATGTATATCTAAGTGCGCATGTCGAGGGGGATCCACCATGGCATTTACGTGGATCCGAGTAGCATGCATATCTCGATCGAGATAATGTGGTGGCGGTGACATGTACTGGTGACATGGATGGTGACTTGAAACCCGGACCTGCTGGCATGGCGTTAGTTGGTATCTCCTTTGAGATATGGCGCTTTAGGCTCGGGAGGCACGTGTCATGTTTTAAATGATGGCAATATCACGATTGAAGTACTCCACCCGAGTTGCATCAATGTCCTAATTTTAGAGAGAGTGAACGAAACTGAGTACCCTCATATTGCAACCACCCTTGAACAAAGATGCGAAGCCTTTGGAAATATAAAGTGCCACACCAAGGTACATGCATTGAACCTATCCTTAGTGGGAAAGGCTAGTCGATGGTTTATCACATTGGTGCCAGCAATTAAGACAAACTTCAGGACCTTGAAAATAGCCTTTATCAAAGGCTTTTCAAGATAAGGTGATCGGTGGAGTGCATCCAAAGAACTCTATTCAATTGAGCGGAAATAAAATGAAACCATTAGAGATTTTATCCTTCGCATAAAAATCTTGGACTCATGATGTGAGCCATGGGAGAAACTAAACGATGCTCAATTGAAGAGATGTTTCATGATGGGTGTAAAGAATAATGGCTTACACAACTTGCTCATTGTATCCAATCCGGAAACATTCGATCAATGTTGTATAGAAACAATATGTTTAGATGACAACATGATGGAGGATGATCACGATACAAGATATTCCTTATTTAAACCAAGTGAAGCAATGGCTAAAGAAAAATTGATTTCGGAATTGTCATTCCCTGAATTCTATGCACCCTTGCTTAAACGCTTTGAACTAGAATCTCCAAGAGAGGATAAGCCCCCTCAAAACCACACATCCTTAATGCCTCTCAAAGTGATGGACGAAATGCCTTGTGTTCATTGCCATCACTATGTCCATCCCAATCCCCATTATGTGTACAATGCGCCTATTTTTCTGTACTGCATATATTGCAAAACCTTTGGTCATGACACATCACAATGTTCCAATTCACCTACAATTAACTCAAAACCTCCATCTCCCGTGCCCCAAATAGAAACGGTGCAAAGGGTCGAAACTACTTAGGAAGCGGTTAAGCAAACACTTCATTGTTCCTATTGTCGTGGACCACACAAAGTGGCAGAATGCACAGTTTGGAATACTTCCATGGCTAGAGTTAGTGACAATTTTCAACGCATATGTGAATGATGTGGCATCGATCACATATTCCAAGATTGCCTAAGGCGAGTTGCTTCACTGCAACTTGTCTCTCACAAAATACAACTCTTAACATCTTGAGTGTGCAAAACGAGCAATTTTCCACGCCACCCTTGAATGTGCTTACACACCTACAGGCTAAGGCATGAGAAACAGTTAAGAAGCATGTAAAAGAAAACACTTCAAAATGGGTAGAAGAACATGTTTTAAAACACAAGCCAAAAATGGAAGAAAAATCTTCCAAACCCAAGAAAAATAAGGGACAACAAACTATTGAAACCAAAGTTGAAATAAACGATAGAGGAAAGAATCCTGTGGAGGATCTCACCCCCCCAAAAGAGCCAAAAGCTACACATGATGCAGAAGCATCCACCTCAAAGGCTACCACTCAAACCACAAAACCCACGGATAAGACAGAGAACAAAAAAACAAAAAAGAAAGTTCATTCTCGTCGCATGGCAAACATAATGAAAACCTAACGATCCAAGGAAAGTCAAAAAATGATACAAGTTCTATTACTTCACATAGTGAGGATGAAACAAGTTCTGAATCGTCACTCAGTGGACCTCACATACCAATCAAGAAACTAGAACCCGCCCAACCACCCCAAACTGAAAATCATCATTGCATGACATATGCACAACACAAAAATTAAGCTCAGGAGAGCATGCTTAGTATTGTTGAGTGTCATACAAGATCACACTCGTTGTGATTGACCCTCATAATATGTAAAACCTATAAAAGAAACCAAAATACAAAAATGAGAGGAGTATCGCTTCCCCTTTCAAGAGGTACACGTACTCTCTACAAAAGAGTCACTAGAGGCAGATTGCACAAATGACGTGGTTGAAAAAGCATGTGAGGAATTCGACAAATCCCTTACGAAATAAAAGTAGTATCTCAAATCCTCATTTGGAGGAGTGCTCTTATCTCATGGTGAAGCTAGCATAGCTTTAGCCCTTGCACCTTTAAAGGATAAAAAATGAGTAATACCAAGACATCAAGAACTACACAAAACATGACTTTAAGGATCCGCAAGTTTCCAAAAAGACCTCACTTAAAGTTGTCAGAGGACCAAGTGTGCCATTCTACACATTGGGTACTATTGAAGAAGCTGAAAGCCAAGAAGACGATGAAAGTGAATGGAAAAATGAGACCGAAATGTGTTTGAAGCTAAAATAAAAATTAAAACATCCATGGTTCCACTTGAAGATTCTATCATGGTATGGTTAGATTTCCCTATGGGCAATGATGTTAAGTGCAAACGCGTGTTGATTAGCCCTCGAGCTAGTCATAACATCATGACAACAGACACTTGGTTGTCATTGGGACAACCAAAAATCATCCCTAAAGACAATGGTCTTGCAAGAGGTGCCAATGGACAAAACATTGAATTTCGAGATTACTTTAGCTATGTTACTTAAACAATCGGTGGAAATGTGGAATTTAGATTCCATACTACCCTATATTCCCTTGAGTATGATGTCATCCTTGGTGGAACTTGGATATGTGACTCATTGTATTCAATTGATGAATCCATGATGCAAATAGTCACCTTGAACACTCTTGCAGGCATTGTGTAATTGCTGTTATGGGAGGAAGAGACCTTGGAGGAGTTGGAACTTCCAACATATCTTACTGAGAATATCCCAAGAATTATGGTTGCATTGAAACTTTCCACTGTGAGCACTGGGAGTAGTGCTGTGGATAAAGAAAAGAAGAAGGTTGAAGGAATTGGAATTACAGGTTATGAGTCGTCAAGTTCAGAGAGTTTGGATGAGGAGCTTGGCATACCTATTTTACGCACACCGGGTGCTAGGCAGGATAGATATGTGCCACCACATGCTAGAGTGACAGGTGTTCAGAGTGATCCGCATGCATTGCGGAGATCTCAAAGGGTCAGGTATCCAGTTCTGACAGGTTGACATATCGTGATTTTGCTATACATTATGCATATATGACCTCTTTGGTGAAGCATGTGGAACCTACATGCTATATATAGAAGCTATTGGAAAGAATGTATGGGAGAAAGCAATGGATGTTGAGATGGATGCATTGGTTCATAAATGACACATGGGATTTGGTTGCATTACCACCACAAGACAAAAATGTTATTGGTTGCAAATGGGTTTACAAAGTGAAATGCAAGTCAGATGGTTCCATTGAGTGACATAAAGCGAGATTGGTAGCTAAGGGTTATGCACAAACCCAAGGCTTGGACTATGATGAAACATTTAGTCCAGTGGCAAAGATGGGAACAGTGAGAACAGTCATTGCTATGGCTGCAGCAAATGGTTGGGAAATGCATCAAATGGATGTAAAAAATGCATTTCTAAATGGTGATCTACAAGAAGAAGTGTATATGGCATAGCCAGAAGGATATGTACACCCAAAGGATCCTACTCATGTATGCAGATTGAAGAAGGCATTATATGGTCTGAAGCAAGCACCTCGTGCTTGGAGTGATAAGATGAGCAGATATCTTATCTCCCTTGGATTTCAGGTTTCTACAGTAGATTCTTCACTCTATGTGAAGAAAATAGATCATGGGATTATTTTACTTGTCATCTATGTGGATGACTTGATTATCACAGGAGATCATGGTACAGATGTGATGCATGTCAAGAAAGCATTGAGTGGGCCGTTTGACATGAAAGACTTGGGTGAATTGAGATACTTTCTTGGAATTGAAGTGATCAAAGCAGGTAGCTCATATGATAGGAGGTCTACTAGTGGTTATGCCTTTACACTTGGAAGTGTCGTGGTGATTTGGAGTAGCAAGAAGCAACCTACTGTTGCTTTATCTAGTACAGAGGCTGAATACAAGGGTGCATACATTGCTACTTGTGAAGGAGTATGGTTAAAGGGTCTCTTGGTAGATTTGGGTGAGCCTATTTTGATGGCAAAGTTGTCATTCATTGTGACAACATGAGCAGCATACAGTTGGCCAAGAATCCAGTGTTTCATGCGCGGACCAAACACATAGAGGTCCATTATCACTTTGTCAGAGAAGGTGCTGGATGGTACAGTGGATCTACAGTATGTGAAGACTGAAGAGCAGGTGGCTGACATCTTTACAAAGCCACTTAGCAGGGAAAAGTTTGAGTACTTCCGTACTATGTTGGGAGTACATGGGATGAGCTTGAGGGGGAGTGTTGAGAGCTTTGATAGCCCAAGCTCATCTACATCTTCATCTATGGCAGTACATCATGAGCTTGAGAGGAGCTATTGAGATTCAATCTCGATGTCAGTGTTGTGTGCCAGCTATGCTATGTGCTGGCATATCAGGTAGCAACATGTGTGAGACATAAATGACCGCGTCCAGCTAGTCATAGTGTGTGGACATTAGCTAGGGTTAGATGTGTGTGGACACAACTCATAGTGTGTCTTGTGTATTATGGATTATGGCTTTATGGATTGTGTGAGAAGGGAGATGGCTTCCCTCTATGGTTAGGGTTTGCAATATACATTAGGGTTTGCTCCTGTGTTTGTGTCTCCTCTCCCTCTACCTGTTTTTCAACTAAAAGACCATTGAACGTCACTCAACATTAAAAGCCATCAACAAAGCTTGTCAATTCTTTGCATAATACAAAAGTCTTCAACGCGATCACGAGGACGCGATCGGCATTAGGAAGGGGGGAATGTTAATTTATTACTAGGGTTAACAAGAGCTACTACCATTATATTATATTAAGGATTCAAGGTATATATACCAAAAGGTCATACGTTCAAGATATAAAAAAATGATGTCCAAAACTAGAACTTGGACGGGCACCCGTAATGGTCCTGTGGAATACTTATGGTGATTTCTGCAGTGTGTGATAGTAAGTTAGGATGAAGTCCCAAGTAGTGTCCCTTATGGTGGATATATTATGAAAGTAGTCATTGTAATAGCATTAGGTCTCTCTTAGAAGCCTAAAGTCCCCGGTTGGCCACGATTTGAGTGAGTGTGAACACTTATGGCCATGTATATAAGTGAATATCTCTCATAATACAAAAAATCTCCCATTGTGCAATAGAGTCTTGCTATTGCTAATCCTCTTGCTAACCTCCCATTGTGCAATAGAGTCTTGCTATTGCTAATCCTCTTGCTAATCTCTCTCTAATGCATGAGAGTAGGGACGAGTACACGTAGTGCAACGTGACGATGTGACAATACTCGCAGAGCGGGAGACGCAGTGGCATTGCTTCTCAAGGAGTTGTAGAGCTTGGAGACCTCAAGGGGTACGATGAATCTCATATCTCCTAAACCGTGAATCCGATGAATGCACTCTAGTGCTCATCGAAAAGCCGACATCGAGCTCTTCGAAATTGGTCTTGAGCGTCCGAGGCAAAATGCATCATTTTGGCTTCCGACCAACAACCTCAAAATTTGACCCAAAAATCTAGGCAAAAACAGCTCCTAGAGCACTAAAAGCACCCAAAACAGTCCATAAATGATTGTGAATCATATTCAAGATACTGTTTGAGTGCCTAAATGACAAAATCATGAAAAAATCTAACAGACAAAGTTGTAGTACTCCAAAAATACCACAACGCTCTGATACATAGAGTTTTTTCAAATTCTTTTTGAAACACATTCAAAAACGGGCTGCGAACAGGGAAAATCTTTCTGATTTTTTTTTCATTTTGAGACCTCCTCTTCCATCTTGAATGCTATGGGCATGTACCTTTCCCAGAAAATGATCTCCAAGAGGTCATTCATGTGTGTGTAGCGCCTAAGCTAATTAGGGCAACGGACACCTGTTTGACCTAGTGAAGGGTACGCCAAGCCTCCCGAGGTTGTAATAGGCTCTAAGAAAACTTAAGAAGAAAAAAAAAACACCTATTTTTGCGCATTAAGGAGCTATCGACAACGTCAAGATATGGCAATGATAGGCTCACACCCAGACTAAAGCCAATGGCTGATATCTTCTAACTATTGAGATCCATGCCCCAAATGCATCTCCCAATACCATTTTCCATGCCTACAACAAGCGTGTCATCGAGTTTTACACCCCTTGTCACATTAATCCCTCGAGGATTTGGCACCTTGCATAGCACTACCACAAGTCCTAAGCCTTTAGACATGCTAGGTACCAACCCTTAGATACCCGCACCTTGGACATATTGACTAATCTAGGAAGGGGGGTTGCCCAAGAACTAAGTGAGTCCCTACCCATAGAACACTCACACACGGCCTCAATGACTCATACAAAAACATGGCCGTACAGATTTCAAAAATCATGGGCAAATACGATGCAACAACTGATCGTGTTTAATTCATTAAAATGTTTGAACAAAGATGCCGATGATCAAGACAAATTTCAGGACCTCAAGGACAACCTTTATCCATAAATTTTTAAGACAAGGTGATCAGTTGAGTGGAGCAAAAAAACTCTATTCAATTGAGCAGAAACAAAACGAAACCATTAGATATTTTATCCTTCGGATAAAAATCTTGGACTCACAATTTGAGCCATGGGAGAAACTAAACGATGCTCAATTGAAGAGATGTTTCATGATGGTCAAAAGAATAACGGCTTACATAACTTGCTCATTGTATCCAATTCGAAAACATTCGATCAATGTTGTAAAGAAGCAACATGTTTATATGACAACATGATGGACGATGATCACGATACAAGATGTTCCTTATCTAAACCAAGTGAAGCAATGGCTAAAGAAAAATTGATTTCAGAATTGTCATTCCCTGAATTCTACGCACCCTTGCTTAAATGCTTTGAACCAGAATCTCCAAGAGAGGATAAGCCCCCTCAAAACCACACATCCTTAATGCCTCTCAAAGTGATGGGCGAAATTCCTTCTTGTGTTCATTTCCATATCGCAACGTCCATCCCAACCCCCATTGTGCGTATAATGCACCTATTGTTCTCTACTACATATATTACAAAACCTTTGGTCATGACACACCTCAGTGTCCCAATTCACCTACAATTAACTCAAAACCTCCATCTCTCCCAAACAGAAAAAATCCAAAGGGTTGAAACTGCTCAAGAAGCGGTTAAATAAACACTTCAATGTTTTTATTGTCGTGGATTGCACAAAGTGGTGAAATAAATAATTTGGAATACTTCCATGTCCACAGTCACTGACACTTTGCAACCCATATGTGAATGATTTGGCATCGATCACATATTCCGAGATTGCCTAAGGCAAGTTGCTTCAGTGCAACCTGTCTCACAAAATACAGCTCTTACCATCTTGAGTGTGCAAAACAGGCAATTGTCCACGATACCCTTGAATGTGCTTACAGGCTTACAGGCTAAGGTACGAGAAAAAGTTAAGAAGAATGTAAAAGAAAACAATTCAAAATGGATAGAAGAGCATGTTCTAAAACAGAAGTCAAAAACGGAAGCAAAAGCTTCTAACCCAAGAAAAATAAGGGACAAGAAACTATCGAAACCAAAAGTTGAAATAAAGGATAGAGGAAAGGAGCATCTAACCCCACAAGAGCCAAAAGCTACACATGATGATGCAGAAGCGTACACCTCAAAGGATACCACTCAAACCACAGAACCCATGGGTAAGACAAAGAACAAAAAACAAAAAAGAAAGTTCGTTCTCGTCGCATGGGCACATAATGAAAACCTGATGATCCAAGAAAATTCAGAAAATGATACAAGTTCTATTACGTCACGTAGTGAGGATGAAACAAGTTCTAAATCGTCACTCATCAGTGCACCTCACAGACCAATCAAGAAACTAGAACCCGCCCAACCACCCCAAACTGAAAATCATTATTGCATGACCTATGCGCAACGCAAAAAGCAATCTCAGGAGAGCATGCTTAGTATTGTTGAGTGTTATATAGGATCACCGGTTGTGATTGAACCTCATAATGTCAAATCTATAAAAGCAACCAAAATGCAAAAATCAGAGGAGTATTGCTTTCCCTTTCAGGAGGAAGACGTACTCTCTAGAGAAGAGTCATTAAAGGTAGATTGCACGAATGATGTGGTTGAAGAAGCACGTGAGGAATTCGATGAATCCCTTACAAAATTAAAGCAGTCTCTCAAATCCTTATTCTGAGGAGTGCTCTTCTCTCCTGGTGAAGCTAGCATAGCTTCAGTCCTTGCACCTTTTTAAAGGCTAAACATGAGTTGTAACCAAGATAACAAGAGCTACATAGAACAAGACTGTAAGTATTCGTCGCAAGTTTCCAAACTAACCTCACTTAAAGTTGTCATAGGACCGAGTGTGCCATTCTACACATTAGGTACACATTAGGTACACTTAAAGTTGTCATAGGACCGAGTGTGCCATTCTACACATTAGGTACTATTGAAGAAGCTGAAATCAAGGCAGTGGATGGAAGTGAATGGGAATATGAGATTGAAACGGGAAATAAAAGCTGAAACATCCATGGTTCCACTTGAAGATTCTATCATGGTGTGGTTGGATTTCCCTATGGGCATTGATATGGTAAGCACAAATGCGCATTGTTTAGGCCGTGAGCTAGTCATAAGATCATGACAATAGACACTTGGGTGTAATTGGGACAACAAAAAATCATCCCTAAAGACAATGGTCTTGCAAAAGAGGTGCCAATGGACAAAACATTGAAGTTCTTGGTTACTTTAGCCATGCTACTCAAACAATCGGTGGAAATGTGGAATTTACATTCCATGTTATCCTAGATCCCCTTGAGTATGATGTCATCCTTGGACCTTGGAGGAGTTGGAACTTCCAGCATATCTTACTGAGAATATCCCAAGAATTATGATTGGATTGGAACTTTCCACTAAACTCACTACAATTCAAGCACAGTTTTATCGCTCGTCAACGAGAGTAAAATCTCATGACCCTCGAGTTATGGGATTTTTAGGTCAACCCAACACTCAAAGCTCATCCTGAAAGAAGTCCATTTACACAAGACTTGAACATGCCATGTTTGGGGTACTTTGAACATACAATGTATATTGAAACTAACCCCCTTACTTGGAAGTTTTTTGTGGTTGAGCATGTGTTAGAAGTAGATTTGATCTTAGGGCATAAATGGACTATTGCTACCCAAGCACCACTGTGCTTTGCTATCGATAGGGTCATCATGATGGTCAACGACACAAAGTTAGCAATACCATACTGCTAGGAAGAGGATCCAATCCTAATGGATTTCTATGATGCTGAATGCAAAAAGTTACAAGCCTCTTCCTCGGAAGCCCCTCTACACATGAAGACCTCCCATCTGTGTCACTGACCAACTCAGACACTACCTCTTCCACTTTATCCTCACCAATGGAGTTAAATGCCAAAACCTCGCAATCAACAGCTATTCCTGAAAAAGTTCCCCAAGTGCAACCATATAACTCTAAACAGGGATTGGAAGGAAAAGCCCCGGAGTCAACAACTCTTCATCAACCACCCTCACCAAAGGAAACGACTGCATGCTCAAAAGCCTCATCATCAACAACAACCACTCCACAAAAGACTTAAGCCTCATCATCAACAACAATGCCATGAGTCTCAAAACCGCAACCTCAACACTAACCAATGTGAAGGAGGGTCCGAAACCTTCCATTTCATCATCCAAAAAGAAAACTCCACCATGACAAACAAAATCAAGGTATCTTAATGGTATCAAAATGTTGGTGGAAAAGCAGTTACTTGTAGCTCAAGGCTACTACGAAGGTGCCAATCAAATTTGGGTGTCTTGACAATCAAAGCCTCTTCCTTAACACACAACTTAGAGGCCAAGAAAGAATAAAAGCACTCCACAACACCGTCCACAAAAGCCTAGGCGAGTTCCTCAAAGAACTCCAGCAACTCAACAAGTGTGGGTACCAAAAAAATTATTGCAAGCACAAGGGTACTACCAAGGTAATACCAAAGCTTGTATTCACCCAAACTTGCACAAAGGAGGCCTCAGCACCAAAGTCATGAACCATTAACTCCTACTATTCATCAAAGATGGGTGCCTGTGAATGTGCTTTAACAACAAGGGTATTATGATGGTAATACCTTCATATGGTTGCCATAATCAAACAAAGTGAAGATAGCCTGACCACCAAATTCAATCCTAATAGCTTCACCTAAAGTTTGACAAGAATGGAGACCCAAGCAACACAAAGCAAGCCACGCAACCCATCTCTTACATATAACACATACACAAGAGCTTGCTTATTCAGTCAACCCCAATGGCAACCAACCAAAAGCCTTCCTTATCTCCTCGACAACAATTGAGCAAAAAATTCAAGAAACAATACCCACGTCTGCATTGGAGACTTATGAGCACATCAAAGACAAACTCACAATGCTCTTGTCACCCCTTTGGAGGATGAGAAGCATGAGTGTAGAAGCTACGTGGGGTCAGACGTAAGAATCTGTTCTCTCAAAAAGGAGAGTAGACACAAGAACCTGTTGCTTGCAAGGTGGTAACCCAAAAAGAAAAAAGGGAAAAAAAACAAAAGGGAGTCACAGAATGGCCTACATGCAAAATAGTAGAATATCACAAAAACTTACTTCACTAGCCAATGCATTTTTGTTAAGCTTATAGTTTACCATTCTTCTGGCTAAGTTAACGTAGCATCTTCTCCATGAGTACATAACTATACTCATGCACTGGAGGACATTTTCACCAAAGCCTCATCATCGACAACCTTTCAAGTACATTTCTAGATGGAGGGCCATGGTACTGTGACACGAAGTTGGGGTTTGGACTTCGGTCACTTCTCAGAATCAAAACACACTTGTATGAAACCTCACAGCCTCCTCACCTCCGTTTCTCTCCCTAGGTTAAGATAAAGATATACACATCAAAGGTGAGATCATAATTCATGGAAGGAAAGATGAAAGGCTTCGGAGAAGCAAGAATTTCAGCTAGTCTTGCAGCTCCAAACAAGAGGGTGATTCTTTGTTGGAAGAAAATCTTCCGACTCAGGATTATGTGAACGGAAACATACGGAGAATATTGGTAAGGTTCATCCGTTCGAATTGGACGATTTGGTCGGAACATATTCAAGCAAATGAATATAGCAATCACTTACAAGACGATAAGACACATGGGGTTTGCCTTTTGATAAGAGATTAGGAGGAATTAATCATGATTAAAAAGAAATAATGGCCAAAAAGCTATAAAAACAGAGATACACAGAGAATTGCAGTTTTAAATCCATATAGGCTGTGTAAGAGAGGATTATATAGATGCGTAGAGCTTGAAGAGAGCTTCGCGTCCATATAAAAACTTTCAAAAACGGGCAACCAAGCGAAAAGTTATGAGCATTTTACTACAAGACTATAAAACTGTCAAAATTCTATAAAAACAGAGATACACAGAGAATTGCAGTTTTAAATCCATATAGGCTGTGCAAAAAAAGATTAAATATCTACGCAGAGCTTGAAGAGAGCTTCGCGCCCATATAAAAACTTTCAAAAACGGACAACCGAGCGAAAAGTTATGAGCATTTTACTACAAGACTATAAAACTGCCAAAATTCGCCTAAAAATTAGCAACTTTGGGAGAAATTCTAATCACTCATCAATGAAGTAAGGGATTAAGAAATTAGTTACATGAGTGGAAAGAGCATAGAAAGAGCTTCCTAGCCATATGATCAATTTAAGAAACCAACACCCGAGTGTGATGAGTAATTACCGGTTGAAATTTGGGTATTGGACCACAAAAACTGCACTTCTCTCTCTTTGCATGAAACCTCAATTTTCACATAGCCTCTTGCCTTTCATCTCCTTCATGATTCAAGCTAGAGGGTAAGGGTTAACATTGCTCAGCGGACAATCGTAAAGATTTACCTATGGTCCCCAAAGTCTTTCCACATGCTTATTACCACTAAAACCATTGGTACCTCCAAAGGAGGGCGGTAATAAGGCAAGGGCTACCTTGAGAAGTCACAGGCCCGCCAAGATAATAACTCCTTATCCCACTTATCATGAATTATCAAAGAGGTCCAAAATTGGGTTAAGCATGAGGAGCTAATGCTAAATGAGACATTCACATGTAAAGAGAGTGTTTGAATAGGGGTTTGAAAGCTAAGAGAATGGCAATGACACAAAATGCTCAATTGAGGAGGCTCATTCCTTGATTTGAAAGGGAGAGGAGGGCTCCTTTTATAGGTGGAGAATCACCCTCTCTTCCATTGTTACAAATTACAACATAAAAATCTTCAACCCTTCAGTGACATAAGGATAGATGTCACCATCAATTGTCCTCTTAGGCTAAGTCTTCTATTGATTATTAAATTGAAGACTTTTTGACTTTGAGAGTGTGATGAGATAATAGCCAAGCCTAAGTGGCATGTAGGTGGAGATCCCACTTACACATGGCGGAATTCTCCTCTTCCATGTAGGCATTCTAGAAGAATCTTTCCCAATTATGCACCTACACACACTCCTCCACATGCCTTCCACACTCCCCAACTTATAGCCTTATGGTGAATACCATATTAATAATACAATTAAAATCCATGTGAGCATGAAGGCCCACTTTTATTTTCCACATCACTAGCCTATCTACCATACCAAAGTATTTATCAAGCATACTTGTGGCATTTACAATGTGTGCACCCTAAATCAAGTAAAACTGTCGTATCACCACGCCGTTATTCCATTGTGGGTGCCGCAATCTTCTTGCACAAGCTTCCACCTTACTACCATTGAGAAACCATCAAAATATGCACAAAAATTGAAAATGAAAGATATCAATTTTTCATGTCACATCTTCCCCCCCCCCCCCCCAGCAGATCCTCCATGCTTGTCTTGGGGATCTGCTGGCCATAGTGCTCGAGGGTAGAATATCTTTAGCGGGTACTCATTGGCACGTCCGGGAACCTCCTGGCCACTTGCATCCTTTAGAATATAGGTGTTATTTTTGAACTTTTGCTTTATCCTGAAGGGGCCTTCCCATCGTCGAAGAAGCTTCTTATCTAGCCATTTCTCCACGCGGCCATCATACCTCATGACTAAGCTTCCTTGCTTGAGTTCTGGCTTCTTCTTCTTCCTCGTGAGAGTGTCATGCCTTGTCTTGCGCCGTTGTTGTGCAGCCTCCAAATTTTGAATTGCCTGAAGTCGCCTCTCATCCAAGATCTCGAGTTGTGCTAGGCGTTGGGCATGTGTTTCTTCTTCATTATTCAAGCGTGCAAAAGATGTGCGAAGGCTTGTGATTTCCAATTCTATTGGCAAAATAGCCTCCATTCCATAAACTAACTGAAAAGGTGTGAAACCAAGAGAGAGTTTGTGAGTTGTCCTATAGGCCCATAGGACTTCTGGCAAATGCACATCCCACTTTCTCTTCATAGTATCCACTAGCTTAGACAAAGATCCACAAAGTAGTCCATTAGTTCTTTCTACTAAACCATTACATTGGGGATAATAGGGAGTTGACATAGCATGCTTTATTTTTAATTTCTGCACCAAAGCTTCAATCAAGTCATTCCTGAAAGACCTCCCCCCATCTGTAAGGATTTCCAATGGACATCCAAATCGGGCACATATGTATTCCCTGAGAAAGGACGCCACAGCCATTGCTTTATTATTGACCATTGCCTTTGCTTTTGCCCACCTTGTTGCATAATCTGTGGCCACCAATATGTAATACTTCCCATGTGAGGAACGAGGAAGTGGGCCCACAAAATCTAATCCCCACCTTTCAAATGGACCATATGCTGGGATAGGGTTTAAGGGTCCGGGAACCAATTGCTTATGCCCATATGCCTGGCATACTTCACAGCTTCTGCACCACTCATGGACATCTTTGCTGAGTCGAGGCCAATAATACCGTGTGTTAAGGATCCTCCGAGTTGTGCTGGCTGAGGCAAAGTGACCTGAACATTCATGACATAATTCCATAATCCTTTTAGACTCCTCTAGGCTCACCACCCTCCTAAGAATCTTATCCTTACCTTGCTTGTAAAGAACATCCCCTAGAATTGTGTAAGGATGAGCTTTCCTGGTAAGCCTTTGCTTCTGTTGAGGATTCAATCCAGGAGGGAAGTATCCTGTATCTAAATAGTGTTGAACATCTTGGAGCTCAGGCCAACCTGTATCCATTAATGCAAGAGTAGCTACTTTGAAAGAAGCCAAGGTTTTAGTAGCCAATTCATCAGCCTTCTGATTATCCTTCCTGTTAACATGCATAAATTTACAAAACTTAAAAGCTTCTTTCAACTCCATTGCCCTTTTATACAATTCTTGGAGATTAGGACTCCTTGCCTTATACTCTCCTTTCATTTGTCGGATGACCAATTGTGAATCCCCTTTAACCTCTACCTCTTCAATTCCATCTTTTATGTAATCTTCTAATCCCCAAATTAATGCATTATACTTAGCCACATTATTTGATATAGTCTTTGGAAATTCCCTACCCTTGGCCCATACCTCTTTTCCTTCTGGATCGAATAAAACTATCCCCCCAGCCCCACATTGCCTGGAAGGGCTAAAGGCTCCATCAAAATGCATAGTGAAAGCAGTTGGTGGCGTTTCCAAATCTTCATATACCTCTTCCTTTGCTCCTGTTCCTTCTTCCTCTTCCTTCCTTGTAAGCAAATCTGCAAGAGAGGCCCTAGTGGTGTTTTCTGTAATAAAAGTGAAAGAGAATTCTTGAAGCTCGCAAATCCACTTTGCAAACTTCCCTCTTGTAGGATTGGGTTTACGGACCAAGAATTGTAAAGAAGGTTGAGATGTGAGGAAGAAAGAAGTGCGAGGTAACAAGTATGACCTGAACTTCTTTACTGCAAAAACAAGAGACAAACCACCTTTCTCCATTTCACCATACCTCTCCTCGGCATCAGTGAGTTGTCGGCTTGCATAATACACTGGTTGCATACGCCCTTGCTCTCCCTTTTGCAAGAGTATAGCACCCACTGAATGTGATGAGACACTTGGGTTCACATAAAAGTCCTCCCCCCACCTGGGAGGCTGCACAATTGGACTTTGACTCATGCATTACTTGAGCAAACAAAAAGATTGAATTTGATCGGGCCCCCATTGGAAAGAAACATTCTTCTTTGTTAATAGATTTATAGGATACATCTTCTCAGAGAACATGTCAACAAAGCGTTGGTAATACTTTGTTTTACCCAAAATCCTCCTTACCTCCCTTACATTGGTAGGTGGTGGGAGGGCCACAATTGCCTGCACCTTCTCAGGGTCCATCTCTATGCCTTCTTCTGAGATAACATGTCCCAAGAGAACCACCTTCCTTCGTGCCAAGCGGCATTTTCCAGGATTAAGACACCCTTTTGCATCATCAATACTTTGCAAGGCCAACCTCAACTTTTCCAAGTGATCCATGCGGCTTGAATAAATGCAAAAATCATCCAAAAAGACCCTTATAAACTTTCCCAAGTAAGGTGCAAATACCTGACTCATGAAGCGTTGAAAAGTTGCTGGTGCATTGGTCAAGCCAAATGGCATCACCCTATAGGCATACACTCCCCAAGGGGTGATAAATGAGGTTTTCCTTTGATCTTCTTCACAAATCCAGATTTGGAAGTATCCAGAGTATCCATCACACACTGAATACAACTCATGACCTGCAACTTGATCCAAAATCTCATCCTGAAAGAGTAGAGGGTAATAATCTTTGTGCATGCATTCAGAGGGCGAAAGTCCACACACACACGCCATTTTCCACCCTTTTTGGGAGTGACTGCACTGGGGAAATCCATTCTGAATTCTCTACTGGAAAAATAAATCCAGCCTCAAGCAAATTTGTTACCTCCTTCTTAAGCACCTCTGCTTGCACTACTCCCAAACGCCTTAGCCGCTGCACCACTGGCTTACTTTGGGGCTTGAGATCAATCTTGTGCTCTACTAGGGTAACTTGGCGTACTTGTGAGTAGCTGTTTGCAAAAAGGTTAGGAAATCCATCCAACATTTTTAAGTAATCCTCCCTTTCAGTACCTGCTATGGACTCATCAAGAAGAAGTCCATTTTGTTGGTGAAGACTAGTGAGGTCCACATCTCCTTTCTTGCACATGGTTGAAGAAGGTTCCCCTTCCAAGGCTCCATTGTCTTCAACATCCCCTCGATCCCTTCCTAGGGAAAGACCAAATGCAACTCCCTCCACCTCTCCTTCTGAGATGGAATCCTCGGAGCTACCACTTGTCTCTTCTTCATCGGATGACTCTGACTCTGAACTTTTGGAAGTTGAAGGTTCACCTCTTACCACCTTTTTGCGACGACTCTTGATGTTATAGTGGACCTTCTTATTCTCACCTTGTAGAATAAGATCACCTTCTTATTCTCACCTTGTAGAATAAGATCACCTGTCCCACTTTTGAATCGCCTTCACTTGGCGAAGCCATGGCCTACCCAATATCAATGGGTAAGCCCTAGCATCAGGCTTTGTAGGAATGACCTGAAAAGTTGTAGGCACAGAAATACCACATACATCCACTCCCAAATTCCTGACAATTCCTAAGGTTTTCACCCTAGTATTATCAGCAAGTTTGATGCGATAGGGAGAGTTAGTAGAAAACTTTAAATCAGCATCTTTCATTGTTTTTTCACTCATGACATTGATTGATGCACCTCCATCAATGTATGCATTAGAAATTGTTTGCCCCTCAATGATGACATCAATCATAGGCACATCATCTCCTACATCAATATCCACCTTCTGAACCATAGGAGTCCCATTATCCCTCTTCTTCTTTTTCCTAGATTCCCTTGTGCTAGCCAGCTTACCCCATTCCTTTCTGAGCTTGGGAGAGAGTGCCAAAAGCTGCCCAAATGTGATTTGTGCCGTTTTCTCCCTAAGATCTGTCAAGAGGTCATAACTAAGAGATCCTTGTCCAAGAGGAAAATCAGATTGTCCAATTTTTCTCCTAGATGACTTCTTCTTCTTCTTATTTTTCTCCTCTTCTTCAGATTTATCTTCTTGTTCTTCTTCTTGACTCCTAGTTTTACGACCCCCTTTTTGCCATTAATGGCATCAATGTTTCCTCTTCTTCTTCTGAGCATGTTTCCTCTAAAAGTGCTAAACTTTTATCCTCACTTTTTCTCAACTTTGGACACTCAGTACGATAGTGCCCCTTCTCTTGACATTCATAGCATGTGACACTACTTCTATCCCTGGGTTTATCCTCAGCTCGTGGAACCCTAGGTGGCCTTGCATTGACTAAGTGTAACTTCAAATCAGCAAATTCTACCATAAGTTGTGCAATGTTATGATCCAAGGATGGAGCTTGTACCTGAGATGTTGAGGCTATCTCTACTCGTGGTGGGGTTGGCACACTTGGAGAAGATTGGAATGTGGACTCAATATGAAGAGTGGCCTCCTTCTTCAAAGCAATACGAAGGGCCTCTTTAAAACTAGTGGGATCTTTACTAAGAACTTTTCCATGCAAGCGGGGATCCAAAGCCCTGATAAACTTGCTCATCTTAAGGTGCTCCGTTGCTAAAGAACTCTTTGAATCTTCCATAGAAGGTGAAGAAGAAGAAGCAACAACATGTAAAGCAGCTTGTTGATATTTGATGAATAAGGCTTCATACCTCACTGAAAAGGCAGAAACTGACTCTCCATCCTTTTGGAAAATTTGATCCAATTGCAATAGTAAAGCATTTAGCGACTCCACTGTCCCAAATCTCTCCTTCATTGCTTTGGTCAACCTTGCCCAATCATTCTTGGACTCCTCTGGCAAAGCCTCATGCCAAGTTAAGGCCACACTCTCCAAGAAATCTGGGAGTATTTTTGCCCTCTCCTTCATAGACCAACCCGTTAAGCGGCATGCTCGATTAAACTCTCGGAGATAACTCCCCGGGTCTTCTCCTTCCGATCCTCGGAACACCGGAATGTTGAACATCTTGCACCAAAAGATGAGTAGCAACAAGGGAAATTTGCTTATTTCAAAATAACTTTCCTTTGATCATGCGGGACCTTGAGGTTAAAATAGAATAATTCTAAGTAAAACCTGCCCGCCGTCTCCACCAAAAGATGTTACACGAAGTTGGGGTTTGGACTTCGGTCACTTCTCAGAATCAAAACACACTTGTATGAAACCTCACAGCCTCCTCACCTCCCTTTCTCTCCCTAGGTTAAGATAAAGATATACACATCAAAGGTGAGATCATAATTCATGGAAGGAAAGATGAAAGGCTCCGGAGAAGCAAGAATTTCAACCAGTCTTGCAGCTCCAAACAAGAGGGCGATTCTTTGTTGGAAGAAAATCTTCCGACTCAGGATTATGTGAACGGAAACATACGGAGAATATTGGTAAGGTTCATCCGTTTGAATTGGACGATTTGGTCGGAACATATTAAAGCAAATGAATATAGCAATCACTTACAAGATGATAAGACACATGGGGTTTGCCTTTTGATAAGAGATTAGGAGGAATTAATCATGATTAAAAAGAAATAATGGCCAAAAAGCTATAAAAATAGAGATACACAGAGAATTACAGTTTTAAATCCATATAGACTGTGTAAGAGAGGATTATATAGATGCGTAGAGCTTGAAGAGAGCTTCGCGTCCATATAAAAACTTTCAAAAACGGGCAACCGAGCGAAAAGTTATGAGCATTTTACTACAAGACTATAAAACTGTCAAAATTCTATAAAAACAGAGATACACAAAGAATTGCAGTTTTAAATCCATATAGGCTATGCAAAAAAAGATTAAATATCTACGTAGAGCTTGAAGAGAGCTTCGCGCCCATATAAAAACTTTCAAAAACGGACAACCGAGCGAAAAGTTATGAGCATTTTACTACAAGACTATAAAACTGCCAAAATTCGCCTAAAAATTAGCAACTTTGGGAGAAATTCTGATCACTCATCAATGAAGTAAGGGATTAAGAAATTAGTTACATGAGTGGAAAGAGCATAGAAAGAGCTTCCTAGCCATATGATCAATTTAAGAAACCAACACCCGAGTGTGATTGAGTAATTACCGGTTGAAATTTGGGTATTAGACCACAAAAACTGCACTTCTCTCTCTTTGCATGAAACCTCAATTTTCACATAGCCTCTTGCCTTTCATCTCCTTCATGATTCAAGCTAGAGGGTAAGGGTTAACATTGCTCAGCGGACAATCGTAAAGATTTACCTATGGTCCCCAAAGTCTTTCCACATGCTCATTACCACTAAAACCATTGGTACCTCCAAAGGAGGGCGGTAATAAGGCAAGGGCTACCTTGAGAAGTCACAGGCCCGCCAAGATAATAACTCCTTATCCCACTTATCATGAATCATCAAAGAGGTCCAAAATTGGGTTAAGCATGAGGAGCTAATGCTAAATGAGACATTCACATGTAAAGAGAGTGTTTGAATAGGGGTTTGGAAGATAAGAGAATGGCAATGACACAAAATGCTCAATTGAGGAGGCTCATTCCTTGATTTGAAAGGGAGAGGAGGGCTCCTTTTATAGATGGAGAATCACCCTCTCTTCCATTGTTACAAATTACAACATAAAAATCTTCAACCCTTCAGTGACATAAGGATAGATGTCACCATCAATTGTCCTCTTAGGCTAAGTCTTTTATTGATTATTAAATTGAAGACTTTCTGACTTTGAGAGTGTGATGAGATAATAGCCAAGCCTAAGTGGCATGTAGGTGGAGATCCCACTTACACATGGCGGAATTCTCCTCTTCCATGTAGGCATTCTAGAAGAATCTTTCCCAATTATGCACCTACACACACTCCTCCACATGCCTTCCACACTCCCCAACTTATAGCCTTATGGTGAATACCATATTAATAATACAATTAAAATCCATGTGAGCATGAAGGCCCACTTTTATTTTCCACATCACTAGCCTATCTACCATACCAAAGTATTTATCAAGCATACTTGTGGCATTTACAATGTGTGCACCCTAAATCAAGTAAAACCGTCGTATCACCACGCCGTTATTCCATTGTGGGTGCCGCAATCTTCTTGGACAAGCTTCCACCTTACTACCATTGAGAAACCATCAAAATATGCACAAAAATTGAAAATGAAAGATATCAATTTTTCATGTCACATCTTTCCCCCCCCCCCCCCCCCAGCAGATCCTCCATGCTTGTCTTGGGGATCTGCTGGCCATAGTGCTCGAGGGTAGAATATCTTTAGCGGGTACTCATTGGCACGTCCGGGAACCTCCTGGCCACTTGCATCCTCTAGAATATAGGTGTTATTTTTGAACTTTTGCTTTATCCTGAAGGGGCCTTCCCATCGTCGAAGAAGCTTCTTATCTAGCCGTTTCTCCACGCGGCCATCATACCTCATGACTAAGCTTCCTTGCTTGAGTTCTGGCTTCTTCTTCTTCCTCGTGAGAGTGTCATGCCTTGTCTTGCGCCGTTGTTGTGCAGCCTCCAAATTTTGAATTGCCTGAAGTCGCCTCTCATCCAAGATCTCCAGTTGTGCTAGGCGTTGGGCATGTGTTTCTTCTTCATTATTCAAGCGTGCAAAAGATGTGCGAAGGCTTGTGATTTCCAATTCTATTGGCAAAATAGCCTCCATTCCATAAACTAACTGAAAAGGTGTGAAACCAAGAGAGAGTTTGTGAGTTGTCCTATAGGCCCATAGGACTTCTGGCAAATGCACATCCCACTTTCTCTTCATAGTATCCACTAGCTTAGACAAAGATCCACAAAGTAGTCCATTAGTTCTTTCTACTAAACCATTACATTGGGGATAATAGGGAGTTGACATAGCATGCTTTATTTTTAATTTCTGCACCAAAGCTTCAATCAAGTCATTCCTGAAAGACCTCCCCCCATCTGTAAGGATTTCCAATGGACATCCAAATCGGGCACATATGTATTCCCTGAGAAAGGACGCCACAGCCATTGCTTTATTATTGACCATTGCCTTTGCTTTTGCCCACCTTGTTGCATAATCTGTGGCCACCAATATGTAATACTTCCCATGTGAGGAACGAGGAAGTGGGCCCACAAAATCTAATCCCCACCTTTCAAATGGACCATATGCTGGGATAGGGTTTAAGGGTCCGGGAACCAATTGCTTATGCCCATATGCCTGGCATACTTCACAGCTTCTGCACCACTCATGGACATCTTTGCTGAGTCGAGGGCAATAATACCGTGTGTTAAGGATCCTCCGAGTTGTGCTGGCTGAGGCAAAGTGACCTGAACATTCATGACATAATTCCATAATCCTTTTAGACTCCTCTAGGCTCACCACCCTCCTAAGAATCTTATCCTTACCTTGCTTGTAAAGAACATCCCCTAGAATTGTGTAAGGATGAGCTTTCCTGGTAAGCCTTTGCTTCTGTTGAGGATTCAATCCAGGAGGGAAGTATCCTGTATCTAAATAGTGTTGAACATCTTGGAGCTCAGGCCAACCTGTATCCATTAATGCAAGAGTAGCTACTTTGAAAGAAGCCAAGGTTTTAGTAGCCAATTCATCAGCCTTCTGATTATCCTTCCTGTTAACATGCATAAATTTACAAAACTTAAAAGCTTCTTTCAACTCCATTGCCCTTTTATACAATTCTTGGAGATTAGGACTCCTTGCCTTATACTCTCCTTTCATTTGTCGGATGACCAATTGTGAATCCCCTTTAACCTCTACCTCTTCAATTCCATCTTTTATGTAATCTTCTAATCCCCAAATTAATGCATTATACTCAACCACATTATTTGATATAGCCTTTGGAAATTCCCTACCCTTGGCCCATACCTCTTTTCCTTCTGGATCGAATAAAACTATCCCCCCAGCCCCACATTGCCTGGAAGGGCTAAAGGCTCCATCAAAATGCATAGTGAAAGCAGTTGGTGGCGTTTCCAAATCTTCATATACCTCTTCCTTTGCTCCTGTTCCTTCTTCCTCTTCCTTCCTTGTAAGCAAATCTGCAAGAGAGGCCCTAGTGGTGTTTTCTGTAATAAAAGTGAAAGAGAATTCTTGAAGCTCGCAAATCCACTTTGCAAACTTCCCTCCTGCAGGATTGGGTTTACGGACCAAATATTGTAAAGAAGGTAGAGATGTGAGGAAGAAAAAAGTGCGAGGTAACAAGTATGACCTGAACTTCTTTACTGCAAAAACAAGAGACAAACCACCTTTCTCCATTTCACCATACCTCTCCTCGGCATCAGTGAGTTGTCGGCTTGCATAATACACTAGTTGCATACGCCCTTGCTCTCCCTTTTGCAAGAGTATAGCACCCACTGAATGTGATGAGACACTTGGGTTCACATAAAAGTCCTCCCCCCACCTAGGAGGCTGCACAATTGGACTTTGACTCATGCATTCCTTGAGCAAACAAAAAGATTGAATTTGATCGGGCCCCCATTGGAAAGAAACATTCTTCTTTGTTAACAGATTTATAGGATACATCTTCCCAGAGAACATGTCAACAAAGCGTTGGTAATACTTTGTTTTACCCAAAATCCTCCTTACCTCCCTTACATTGGTAGGTGGTGGGAGGACCACAATTGCCTGCACCTTCTCAGGATCCATCTCTATGCCTTCTTCTGAGATAACATGTCCCAAGAGAACCACCTTCCTTCGTGCCAAGCGGCATTTTCCAGGATTAAGACACCCTTTTGCATCATCAATACTTTGCAAGGCCAACCTCAACTTTTCCAAGTGATCCATGCGGCTTGAATAAATGCAAAAATCATCCAAAAAGACCCTTATAAACTTTCCCAAGTAAGATGCAAATACCTGACTCATGAAGCGTTGAAAAGTTGCTGGTGCATTGGTCAAGCCAAATGGCATCACCCTATAGGCATACACTCCCCAAGGGGTGATAAATGAGGTTTTCCTTTGATCTTCTTCACAAATCCAGATTTGGAAGTATCCAGAGTATCCATCACACACTGAATACAACTCATGACCTGCAACTTGATCCAAAATCTCATCCTGAAAGAGTAGAGGGTAATAATCTTTGTGCATGCATTCAGAGGGCGAAAGTCCACACACACACGCCATTTTCCACCCTTTTTGGGAGTGACTGCACTGGGGAAATCCATTCTGAATTCTCTACTGGAAAAATAAATCCAACCTCAAGCAAATTTGTTACCTCCTTCTTAAGCACCTCTGCTTGCACTACTCCCAAACGCCTTAGCCGCTGCACCACTGGCTTACTTTGGGGCTTGAGATCAATCTTGTGCTCTACTAGGGTAACTTGGCGTACTTGTGAGTAGCTGTTTGCAAAAAGGTTAGGAAATCCATCCAACATTTTTAAGTAATCCTCCCTTTCAGTACCTGCTATGGACTCATCAAGAAGAAGTTCATTTTGTTGGTGAAGACTAGTGAGGTCCACATCTCCTTTCTTGCACATGGTTGAAGAAGGTTCCCCTTCCAAGGCTCCATTGTCTTCAACATCCCCTCGATCCCTTCCTAGGGAAAGACCAAATGCAACTCCCTCCACCTCTCCTTCTGAGATGGAATTCTCGGAGCTACCACTTGTATGTCTCTGACTCTGAACTTTTGGAAGTTGAAGGTTCACCTCTTACCACCTTCTTGCGATGACTCTTGATGTTATAGTGGACCTTCTTATTCTCACCTTGTAGAATAAGATCACCTGTCCCACTTTTGAATCGCCTTCACTTGGCGAAGCCATGGCCTACCCAATATCAATGGGTAAGCCCTAGCATCAGGCTTTGTAGGAATGACCTGAAAAGTTGTAGGCACAGAAATACCACATACATCCACTCCCAAATTCCTGACAATTCCTAAGGTTTTCACCCTAGTATTATCAGCAAGTTTGATGCGATAGGGAGAGTTAGTAGAAAACTTTAAATCAGCATCTTTCATTGTTTTTTCACTCATGACATTGATTGATGCACCTCCATCAATGTATGCATTAGAAATTGTTTGCCCCTCAATGATGACATCAATCATAGGCACATCATCTCCTACATCAATATCCACCTTCTGAACCATAGGAGTCCCATTATCCCTCTTCTTCTTTTTCCTAGATTCCCTTGTGCTAGCCAGCTTACCCCATTCCTTTCTGAGCTTGGGAGAGAGTGCCAAAAGCTGCCCAAATGTGATTTGTGCCGTTTTCTCCCTAAGATCTGTCAAGAGGTCATAACTAAGAGATCCTTGTCCAAGAGGAAAATCAGATTGTCCAATTTTTCTCCTAGATGACTTCTTCTTCTTCTTATTTTTCTCCTCTTCTTCAGATTTATCTTCTTGTTCTTCTTCTTGACTCCTAGTTTTACGACCCCCTTTTTGCCATTAATGGCATCAATGTTTCCTCTTCTTCTTCTGAGCATGTTTCCTCTAAAAGTGCTAAACTTTTATCCTCACTTTTTCTCAACTTTGGACACTCAGTACGATAGTGCCCCTTCTCTTGACATTCATAGCATGTGACACTACTTCTATCCCTGGGTTTATCCTCAGCTCGTGGAACCCTAGGTGGCCTTGCATTGACTAAGTGTAACTTCAAATCAGCAAATTCTACCATAAGTTGTGCAATGTTATGATCCAAGGATGGAGCTTGTACCTGAGATGTTGAGGCTATCTCTACTCGTGGTGGGGTTGGCACACTTGGAGAAGATTGGAACGTGGACTCAATATGAAGAGTGGCCTCCTTCTTCAAAGCAATACGAAGGGCCTCTTTAAAACTAGTGGGATCTTTACTAAGAACTTTTCCATGCAAGCGGGGATCCAAAGCCCTGATAAACTTGCTCATCTTAAGGTGCTCCGTTGCTAAAGAACTCTTTGAATCTTCCATAGAAGGTGAAGAAGAAGAAGCAACAACATGTAAAGCAGCTTGTTGATATTTGATGAATAAGGCTTCATACCTCACTGAAAAGGCAGAAACTGACTCTCCATCCTTTTGGAAAATTTGATCCAATTGCAATAGTAAAGCATTTAGCGACTCCACTGTCCCAAATCTCTCCTTCATTGCTTTGGTCAACCTTGCCCAATCATTCTTGGACTCCTCTGGCAAAGCCTCATGCCAAGTTAAGGCCACACTCTCCAAGAAATCTGGGAGTATTTTTGCCCTCTCCTTCATAGACCAACCCGTTAAGCGGCATGCTCGATTAAACTCTCGGAGATAACTCCCCGGGTCTTCTCCTTCCGATCCTCGGAACACCGGAATGTTGAACATCTTGCACCAAAAGATGAGTAGCAACAAGGGAAATTTGCTTATTTCAAAATAACTTTCCTTTGATCATGCGGGACCTTGAGGTTAAAATAGAATAATTCTAAGTAAAACCTGCCCGCCGTCTCCACCAAAAGATGTTACACGAAGTTGGGGTTTGGACTTCGGTCACTTCTCAGAATCAAAACACACTTGTATGAAACCTCACAGCCTCCTCACCTCCCTTTCTCTCCCTAGGTTAAGATAAAGATATACACATCAAAGGTGAGATCATAATTCATGGAAGGAAAGATGAAAGGCTCCGGAGAAGCAAGAATTTCAACCAGTCTTGCAGCTCCAAACAAGAGGGCGATTCTTTGTTGGAAGAAAATCTTCCGACTCAGGATTATGTGAACGGAAACATACGGAGAATATTGGTAAGGTTCATCCGTTTGAATTGGACGATTTGGTCGGAACATATTAAAGCAAATGAATATAGCAATCACTTACAAGATGATAAGACACATGGGGTTTGCCTTTTGATAAGAGATTAGGAGGAATTAATCATGATTAAAAAGAAATAATGGCCAAAAAGCTATAAAAATAGAGATACACAGAGAATTGCAGTTTTAAATCCATATAGACTGTGTAAGAGAGGATTATATAGATGCGTAGAGCTTGAAGAGAGCTTCGCGTCCATATAAAAACTTTCAAAAACGGGCAACCGAGCGAAAAGTTATGAGCATTTTACTACAAGACTATAAAACTGTCAAAATTCTATAAAAACAGAGATACACAGAGAATTGCAGTTTTAAATCCATATAGGCTGTGCAAAAAAAGATTAAATATCTACGTAGAGCTTGAAGAGAGCTTCGCGCCCATATAAAAACTTTCAAAAACGGACAACCGAGCGAAAAGTTATGAGCATTTTACTACAAGACTATAAAACTGCCAAAATTCGCCTAAAAATTAGCAACTTTGGGAGAAATTCTGATCACTCAATGACTCTTCTTGGCTTGATTATTTCTATAGAGAGTACGTATTCCTCTTCAAAGGGGAAGCAATACTCCTCCGATTTTTGTAGTTTGGTTGCTTTTTTAGGTTTGACATTATGAATCACAACCGGTGATCTTGTATGACACTCAACAATGCTAAGCATGCTCTGTTGAGCTTGCCTTTTGAGACGAGTTCTAGTTTCTTGATTGTATTGGGAGGGGCCACTGAGCGACGAGTAAGAACTTGTTTCGTTCTCACTAAGTGATGTACTAGAACTTGTGTCATCTTCTGACTTTCTTTGGATTGTTAGGTTTTGATTATGTTTGCCCATGCGAGAATGAACTTTCTTTCGGGTTTTTGTATCATGTGTCACACATGTGGGTTTTGTGGTTTCAAGGGTAGCCTTTGAGGTGGATTCATTTGCATCATGTGTAGCTTTTGGCTCTTTTGGGGTTAGGTCCTCCACAGGCTCCTTTCTCCTATCCTTTATTTCAACCTTGGTTTCTACAGTTTGTTGGTCCTTGTCTTTTTTTTTTTGGGTTTTGGTTTTCATTTTAAAACATGCTCTTCTACCCATTTCAAAGTGTGTTCTTTTGCATTTTTTTAAATTGTTTCTTGTGCCTTGGCTTGCAAGCGTGTAAGCACATTCAAGGGTACCATGGAAAATTTCCCGTTTTGCACCCTCAAGATGTTAAGAGTTGTATTTTGCGAGACAAGCTGCATTGCCTTGGGCAATCTTGGAATATGCGGTCAATGCCACATTATTCACATATGGATTGCAAAGTGTTAGTGATTGTGGGAATGGAAGTATTCCAAACTGTGCAGTCTACCACTTTGTGCGATCTACGACAGTAGAAGCACTGAAGTGTTTGCTTAACTGCTTCTTGAGCATTTTCTACCCTTTAGACTGTTTCTGTTTGAGGAAAGGATGGTTGTAGTAGTGATGTAACTATAGGTGAATTAGGACATTGAGATGTGTCGTGACCCAAGGTTTTGCAATATATGAAGTACAAAAAGATAGGCCTAGGGTATGCACATTGGGGATTGGGATGGAGGTAGTGATGACAATGAACACAAGGAATTTTTTCCATCAATTTGAGAGACATTTAAGGATGTTTGGTCTTGAGGGAGCACATCCTCTCTCTGATAGTTTGGTTCAAGGCTTTGAAGCAAAGCTGTGTAGAATTAAGGGAATGATAATTTCAAGATCAATTTTTATTTAGCCTTTGCTTCACTTGGTTTAGATGAGGAACATCTCATATCATGATCATCCTCCATCATGTTGTCATATGAACGTATTGATGATCGAATATTTCCAGATTGGATACAAAGATCAAGTTGTGTAAGCTATTTTTGCTTTATGCCCATTGTTGTGCCTAGTAGAGCTCAGTGGTGGTAGAAGATGCAGGTAACCCACTCCCCACATCGTGAACACCACCTTGGTATCGCACGCCGTGGAGGCGGCGAATTGTAACCACGAGAGAGCCATTGCCAAGAACAAGAAGCCTCAGTGTAAAAGGAAAACTGGTCACTACAGATAGAGATGAGGGGATGATATGGTGTTAGACATGAATAGAGATAGATGCTTAGATAGAAGGAATGTATGAAGGGTGAAGTCATTGTTGTATGCTCTCAACTGATAGTTGATAGTTATTTCTTGAAGCTTGTTATAGTGATAGACACTCAAATAATGGTAGTCTTTGTTAGGGAATTTCTCTATATTAATTTGCAATACTTCTCGAATATAACTAAGAGCAAGCTTTCCATTTCATTATTGTTCTGTGTTGCTCTCTGCATTATGTGGATAAAGTTTAGAGCGTCTCTGTTTTACTAAACATGATGTTTATGTGTGAGAGAGTGAGTGAGATAGTTAGTGGTGTGATGTAGAGTGAGAAAAGAGAGAGTGAGAACACAGAGAGTGAGAGTGAAGGTTTATTTAGTAGAATGGTGCTCTGTGTGTCCCCGCTGACCATTTGGGAGTTGGTGTTCTTACCCAAAAACTTTGAAGGGTGACTACACAGGTGACTGCATGTCTCCTACGGCATTGCCTGACTGGTCTGTCACCACAAACTACTGTCTTGCCGTTCCACTCTGAGAGGAAAATTAGCAAGAAACACCCATTATGAAACATCTCCTCAATTGAGCATCATTTAGTTTCTCCCATGGCTCACATCATGAGTCTAAGATTTTTATCCAAAGGATAAAATCTCTAATGGTTTTGTTTTGTTTTCGCTCAATCAAATAGAGTTCTCTTGCTGCACTCCACCGATCACCTTGTCTTGAAAAGCTATGGATAAAGGATGTTTTCAAGGTCGTGAAATTTGTCTTAATTGCAAGCATCAATGTGATGAACCATTGACTAGCCTTTCCCACTAAGCAAAGGTTCAACGCATGTACCTTGGTGGGGCAGTTTGAATTTCCAAAGGCTTCACATATCTGTTTAAACATTTGCATGAATTAAACAGGATCAGTCGTTCCATCATACTTGCCCATAATTTTGGAAATTAAGGCCATGTGTGGATGCTAATGTGATTAGAACCTTATTTAGTCCTTGGGCAACTCCCCTTCCTAGATTAGTCAATATATCCAAGGTTTGGGCATTTAGGGATTGCAAAGGGTTGGTACCTAGCCCTTCTAAGGTGTAGGTCTTGTGGTAGTGCTAGGCAAGGGACCAAATCCCAAAGGGATTCATGTAACATGAGATGTAAAACCCGATGACACGCTTGTCATTGGGCGGCAAATGGTATTGGGAGGTGCATTTAGGGCATGGATTTCAATGGCTTGAAGATTTCAGCCATTGGGTTCAGTCTGGGTGTGGGCCCATATAATTCCTCTATTGTTGCCATATCTTGACTTTGCCAATTGCTCCTTAATGAGCAAGCACACGTGTTTTTTTTAAAGGTTTTCTTACAACTCGTTACAGCTTCAGGAGGCCTGGTGCACCTTTCTTTGAGTCAAACGAGTATCCGTTTTGCCTTGATTATCTTAGGCACTAAGCACACGTGAATGACCTCTTAGAGATATTTTTCTAAAAAAAGTGTGTGCCACTGGTATCCCAGATTGAAGCTGAGGTCTTAAAAGTGCATGTGAACAGGCGCCCCCCTTAGGATGAACTTTTTCGAAAAAAGTAGATGCCAGTAGCATCCCAGATGGACAAGGTCTCAAAACCTATTTTCTATCACTGTCTCAAGATGATTTTTTTTTTCAAAAAGATTTTTCGTGTTTTGTAGCCCATTTTTGAGTGTGTTTCAAAAAGAATTTGGAAAAACATTGTACGAGAGACTTGTAGTATTTTTGGAGTACTACAACTGTCTCTTTGATTTTTTCATGATTTTTTTGTTTAGACACTCAAAAAGTAGCTCAAATATGGCACATAGTCTTTCTCAGGCTATTTTCGATGATTTTTAGTGCTTGAAGGCCCAGTTTTTTGCCTCGATTTTCAGGTCAAATTTTGAGGCTACTGGTCAAAGGCCAAAACGATAGATTTTTTCCTTAGACTCTTGAACAAATCCGAAGAGCTCGATGCATGCTTTCTAATGAGTACTAGCACACGTTCATCAGCCTCACGATTTAGGAGATATAAGCCTCCAAATAGGGCTATTTTCTATGCTCTTTGTTTCCCCCCTCGGATCTTTCATGTCGTGAAAGTCAAGACCTTTTCACGTCATGAAATGGATCTCACCCATTTTTTTTTCTTCACGGATCTATCTCATGGCGTGAAACAAAGGGCATCTGACGCCATGAAATGGATCTCACCCATTTTTTTTCTTCACGGATCTATCTCATGGCGTGAAACAAAGGGCATCTGACGCCATGAAATGCATCTCACGCATGAAATGTATTTCATGATTTTTTTTAAAATGCGGACCTGTTTCACGACTGGGTATTCACGGATTTTGTTTTCACGCGGGCCTATTTCACGACATGAAAGTCAGGGTATTTCACTTTTTTTTTAAAAAACGCGGGCTTGTTTCACGATGTGAAAGTCAGGGTTTCACAAACACGAAAACGTCAAATGGGTGTTTCATGGATTTTTTTTTTTTGGAGTCTAGAGGGAAATTTGAGTTTCCTTGTGTGGAGGGAATATTTTTTATATTTTAATTTAGGGAGATATGGAAATTTTCCAAAAAATGTAAGTGGGAATAAGAAAAATTAACACTTTTATGACACCCCCTTACATCCCTCATAAATTACTCCCAAAATGGAAAAATTGACAATTCATTGGCATCTTTTTATTCAATGCTCATTAACGTTAATGAGTTATACAAAAAAGTGCTTAAGAATTAATCAAAGATTAACCAAGTAATCTTTTTTCCTTTTGGACTAGTTAAAGGCTCTAATTAACCACTAATCTTTTAGACTAATTAAAGGCTCTAATTAACCACTAATTCACACCATTAAGCACATCATTGGATAGGACATGAAATTGCTAAGCTATGTGCATCAACTAATATGTAAATTAATTTATAATTAGAGATTAATTAAACTCTTAATTTTAGTCTCTTCTCTTTATGCAAAATTAGGCCAAAGAGAGCAAAAACTCTCTAATTTGTGAAGGTGTTGATGCAATTAGCTGTTTTGATGCATCTAGATGCTCCCAAAACACCTAAGAACACTGATTTCGACCGCTTACATGATCGATTTTGACTCCAAAAAACACATATTCTAGTTTTTTGCCTATTGAACTGGATTAATCAGTCCTTAATGATAAAAACCAATCAATTAAGGAAGATTAGTCACTTTCAAGAGTTTTTTAATATTTTTGAGAAATTTCTTAAATGATTAAGACACCCCTAATATTTGCCAAAACTCTAATGCATACAAATCAAACAAAAAAAACATAAATCAAGCAAAAATTAATGATTTTAGCTCTATGTTTCACTCCTCTAAAGAGAGCTAAAAATCACAACATTGTAATCCATTGCATTGTTTGATGCAATGGATGTAAAATGAATCTAACCCACTCTATGTGCACACTTAACAAACACTAAAACTAGATTAAAACTAATTAAACAACACATTTAAGCCAAGAAATAATTCTTTCAAAAGACAAAATAGAGAGCTATTTCTCACAAAATCACACACAATCTCCATCAAAACCACATCTCTTTCATGGTAAACCACTAATCATTCGAATGGGCAATGGGTATACATAGATTAGAGAGAAAATAGTGGAAAAAGACAAGGGATGGTTCCCCGGCAAATGGCGCCAAAAACGTTATGGCTCACCCAAACCTCCATTTTGAAACACATCCAACAAGAAGATTACCTGGTGAACCGCAACTGTCGTGGTGATCTTTCTTATGGCCGAGCTCATAACCTCCCTTGAGGTCTCTAAGCTCCACAACTCCTTGAGAAAAAATTCCACCGCACCTCCCTGCGAGGGTTGTCATACTGCTGCGTTGCACTATGTGTACTCGTCCCTCCTCTCACCTCACTTCACTTACACACACTCACTAGCATGGATTAGAGAGAGATTAGCAAGAGCAAGCCACTATTGCACAATGGGAGAGTTCTTTGTATTATGATTGTACAATGGGAGAGTTCTTTGTATTATGAGAGATATTCACCTAAACCCCCATTGAAACATATCCAACAATAAGATTACCTGGTGAACCGCAATTTTCATGGTGATCTTTCTTATGGCCGAGCTCGTAACCCTTGAGGTCTCCAAGATCCACAACTTCTTGAGAATAAATTCCACTGTGCCTCCCCCCACAAGGGTTGTCACACTGCTGTGTTGCACTATATGTACTCGTCCCTCCTCTCACCTCACTTCACTCACACACACTCACTAGTATGGATTAGAGAGAGATTAGCAAGAGCAAGCCACTATTGCATAATGGGAGAGTTCTTTGTATTATGAGAGATATTCACTTATATACATGGCCATAAGTGTTCACACTCACTTAAATTGTGGCTGGCTAGGCACTTAGGCTCATAAGAGGCCTAATGCTATTACAATGACTACTCTCATAATGACCAAACTGATCTGGAAAATTCTAGAATCAGTTTGCTTGGTTAGAGGCTCACTTTTTCCTATGAATAGAAGCCTCCCCCTTTGTAAAAGCTTAATGGTGTTTTATGCACTATTACTCTACTCCTACCCAGAGTCATTTGCAGTGAATTTTCTTGATAATTCAATTGTTTTTGGCTTAATCGTCTCCAAAGCAATTGGTGGCCACTCTTGCTTCAAACAAGAGTAGAACCCTCAATCCCTCAAGCCAAAGGAAAGCTTACAACTCCATGTAAGCTAAAATTTTCTTACTTTTTAATTTTAAATCTATGGTTTTCTAGATTTTCTTGTTTTATAATTGATTGAAGTAAATTCTAATGCTATGCCTTGTTGAAAAGGCCACCCCCTTCTCTTCTTTACAATTAAGCCTTTCTTTTATCGAATGAATAACAAAAAGATTAATTAAACTTTTCTTGTTATTTACTCTCTTGATTTCTAAAAATTGAGTAGATTAGAGTCCTATACATCTAGATTGGGTTAATTTAAGTTGAAATTAGAATGATAAAAATGAGAAATGGTTAGCCATACAAAGGAGGTTATGGTAAAATTTTCTAAAATTTTATGGAAAAGAAAGTTTATTTTTATGTTATTCCAAAAGAGTAATTCCCACCATTTGTGCATTTTAAAAGAAATATTCTAATTTATTCCATGTACATATTCACCTATGAATATGCATGGATATCACTGATATTAATTATTAAATTTAATTTCTATACATAGAAAGATGCATAATGAAATTTTTTATTATTATAAAAGTATTATTTTCATTGAATTTAATAACTATGCATAGAAAGATGCATAATGGAAATTTTTTATTATAAAAGTGTTATTTTCATTGAATTTAATTTCTATGCATAGAAAGATGCATAATGAAAATTTTTTATTATAAAAGCATTATTTTCATTGAATTTAATTTCTATGTATGCATAGAAAGATGCATAAAGGAATTGTTTTTATTTCAAAAGTGTTATTCTATTAAAATTGATTTTTATGCATAGAAAGATGCATAAAGGAATTATTTTTATTTCAAAAGTGTTATTCGCATTAAAATTGATTTTATGCATAGAAAGATGCATAAAGGATTTATTTTTATTTCAAAAGTGTTATTCTCATTAAAATTGATTTTATGCATAGAAAGATGCATAAAGGATTTATTTTTATTTCAAAAGTGTTAAATAAAGGGACTTAACAAGAATTTTCGTATTGATAGGAGCATGGATTGAGGTCGTCATGGTAGAAATGATAACCCCCAACTCGATGAGGAAGAGCTCGACTTGGATGTTCATAAAACTCTTCATAGATCGCAGCCTGGACCTTTCAAGGGTGAAGGGAAAATCTTGGGAGAGGCTGTGGAGAAGTGGATCGAAGCAATGGAAGAGTACTTTGATGTCACTGGGTACAATGAGAAGAGCAAAATGGCTCCTGCAAGGCTGAAGATAGTAGAAATAGCCAGAGTGGCATGGAGAAACCACTGGGAGACAAACCGTATGGATCAGAATACCCAGACATGGAATGATCTCAAAATTTACCTAAGGACGAGGTTTTGTCCTCCCGGCTTTTTGGAAATAAGGATGAATGAATTCTTAGAGTTAACCCAGGGGAACAGAACTATTGAAATATATCACCAAGCGTTTGCTCTCCTCCTCAAATACTCGCCACCTCTAGATGAAGAACAGCTAATGGCCAGTTTCATTCGAGGACTGAACGAACCTTTGAATATCCTGGTGAAGAATGCCAAGCCAGTTTCCATGGCTGAAGCAATGCAGATGGCGAAGGATTTCGCCAAGGCCTTTGATGTCAAATTCTCGCTGAAGCTAGCACCATCACCTTTCAAAAGGTTTTTAATTTGAGAAGGTGATTCCAACCTTCCACCGCCAAAAAGATATCAGGGTCAACAAGCCTAGGATATGGGAAGTTCATGAATGGAAGAAATGTCCTTTTCCTGAAACTCAATCCCCTGGAATTCAACTTCAGAAGTTCCACCCTTGAACAAGGGAGTGAAATGCTATAACTGTCAAGGATTTAGACATCATAGTATGGATTGCCCAACTCCTTTTGGATCAAGGTTTTTAGGGCAAGGAAATTAGGGATCAAGATTCCAGACTCTCCAGCTCCTTTCTTCCAGAGTAATCACGTTTCGTTCCGCCAAAATCAAGGAAATCCCAGAGGTAGACCCTCTAACCAACCCGCAGTCTTAATCCAAAGTAATGCAAGACCTCCGCCTCAGAATAGGGGAAGTCAAAGAGAGATGTTCCCAAATCGGCCGTGCACTTCCAAGGCAGTAACGTTGGAAAAGTGATTGAAGAAGAAGAAGAAGATGAAAGAGATCATACTCCACCTGCGAGGTGAGGACATCTCGAATTTTTTAAGTGGGGTAGGATGTAAGATTCCTCCCCAGCCCCTCAAGATGTCCAGTTTCTCCCCCTCTAATCAATCCCCTTTTCCGAATAATAACAGATCTTGTTTCTATCTATTTTGGCCTGGAGAGAGAAAATGTCTAAAGGGAGGTAATTCAAAATTGAGATATTTTTGGATATAAAAATCCTCCTAGTGTCTAAAATGATTTCCCCTGAAATAGAAATTCAAAAAGAACTTTCCAATGTGCAATTGGAATTAATTAAAAATAGGTATAAAGGACCTTAGCCTAAGGGTCCAGATTTTCAGAAATTTTTGAATTATGCTCCAATTAAGGTTCCTATGGACCAATAAGATTAATCTAAATGTAGGGAGGAGATAAATTGAAGAAAAAAAGAAAAACCCCCAAAAATGAGTAAATACTCACATAAGATGAAGAGTCGACTAAGTACAAAATTTATTAGTTAAAAATTAAGAGATATTTAGAGAAAATGATGTATTTTTGACACCTCAGTGTGGGGATCTCCCCTCATGAAGGAGACGCCTATTTCACATGTGTGGAGGAGTTTTAAACTAAAAAATAATGATATATTTTCATCTCTCCTCTCTCCTGTTTCAACTAGATCCAAAAAGTAAGCTAAACTGACCCAAAAATGCTCAAAAATTGACCAAATTGATCTGGAAAATTCTAGAATCAGTTTGCTTGGTTAGAGGCTCACTTTTTCCTATAAATAGAAGCCTCCCCCTTTGTAAAAGCTTAATGGTGTTTTATGCATTGTTACTCTACTCCCACCCAGAGCCATTTACATTGAATTTTCTTGATAATTCAATTGTTTATGGCTTAATCCTCTCCAAAGCAATTGGAGGCCACTCTTGCTTCAAACAAGAGTAGAACCCTCAATCCCTCAAGCCAAAGGAAAGCTTACAATCCATGTAAGCTAAAATTTTCTTACTTTTTAATTTTAAATCTATGGTTTTCTAGATTTTCTTGTTTTATAATTGATTGAAGTAAATTCTAATGCTATGCCTTGTTGAAAAGGCCACCCCCTTCTCCTCTTTACAAATCAGTCTTTCTTTATTCTATAATGAATAACAAAAAGATTAATTAAACTTTTCTTATTGTTTACTCTCTTGATTTCTGAAAATTGAGTAGATTAGAGTCCTATACATCTAGATTGGTCAGCCATACAAAGGAGGTTATGGTAAAATTTTCTAAAATTTTGTGAAAAAGAAAGTTTATTTTTATGTTATTCCAACAGAGTAATTCCCACCGTTTGTGCATTCTAAAAGAAATATTCTAATTTATTCCATGTACATATTCACCTATGAATATGCATGGATATCAATATTATTAATTATTAAATTTAATTTCTATGCATAAAAAGATGCATAATAAATTTTTTTTATTACAAAAGTGTTATTTTCATTGAATTTAATTTCTATGCATAGAAAGATGCATAATGGAAATTTTTTATTTTATAAAAGTGTTATTTTCATTGAATTTAATTTCTATGCATAGAAAGATGCATAATGAAAATTTCTTATTATAAAAGCGTTATTTTCATTGAATTTAATTTCTATGTATGCATAGAAAGATGCATAAAGGAATTATTTTTATTTCAAAAGTGTTATTCTCATTAAAATTGATTTTTATGCATAGAAAGATGCATAAAGGAACTATTTTTATTTCAAAAGTGTTATTCTCATTAAAATTGATTTTATGCATAGAAAGATGCATAAAGGATTTATTTTTATTTCAAAAGTGTTATTCTCATTAAAATTGATTTTATACATAGAAAGATGCATAAAGGATTTATTTTTATTTCAAAAGTGTTATTCTCATTAAAGTTGATTTTTATGTATAAATAGATGCATAAAGAATTTTTATATCAAAATTAAAATTCTCTTAAATTCTATGAATAGATGTGATGTGAATCAGATAAATGGGAATGAATGGATGGATGAATGTGATGTAAATAGATGTGATATGAATCAGATAGATGTGAATGAATGGATGGATAGATGTGATGTGAATAGAGGTGATGAGATGTGATGTGAATCAGATAGATGTGGATGAAGGGATGGATACATGTGATGAGATGTGAGGTGATGAATCAGATAGATGTGGATGAAGGGATGGATACATGTGATGTGAATAGAGGTGATGAGATGTGAGGTGAATAGATGTGTGATGTGGATCAGATAGATGTGCATGAATGGATGGATGGATGTGATGTGAATAGAGGTGATGAGATGTGATATAAATCAGATAGATGTGAATGAATGGATGAGATGTCATGTCATGTGAATCTGGATGTAAATGAATGATATGGGATGTGAGTGGATGTATGTGAAGAATGGATGGATGTGGATGAATGAGATGAGATGTGTATGAATAGATATGATGTGGATAGAAGTGATGTGATATAATTAGGATGTGAGTGAATGTGATGTGTGATGTGAACGAATATGATGTGATGAGATGTGGATATGGTGGTAGATGCGAGTGAATGAGATCTGATGCGGATATATGAGAACAGATGTGATGAGATGGAAAATGATGTGATGAGAATGGGAATACATATGAAATAAATGAGAATTGATGTGGAACAATTGGAAAGACGAGAGTTCGTTATAGAAACTGTATTTATGATATGTTTTTAAATGACTGTTTTATGTTAGGAATGCTGGGGAAGCATTTTGACCATCTTGTGAATGAGGTCGTGGTGGAGACCTAATCTGATAAAGTTGCAACAGCTGATGGAGTGTCAAAGGAGGACGTCTCGAGTAGAAAAGTCGACCGAGGTCTTGACAAGCCTCGGTTCGATTAAAAATGGTGAGCTTCCGGTACGGTGGATGAGGGACCAAGGAAGCGGCCTATGAGTGAAGCGCTAGGTCAACTGCGAAGGATCCTAGAGGGTGCTGACCATACGATGCTCGGGCTCTGGGTCACTGACGATACCCACGCGTGCGTCGAGGAAGATTTTGGAACAAGGAGTAAGAGTTGTTTTCTGAATTCGAGCATGGATCTAGTTGATTGACCTTGCTGGTCCTCAAACGGATGAGTCCATGGCTCTTTTATATGGATCCGTTGTTGATCTTGCTGATCTTCAACGGAGATTCCATTTTGATATGTGAATATATTGCCGAGTACTATGAGCTAGGAACCATCGAAAAGGCCCCTAAGTGGATAGGTGGTGAGCGTTCTGGTTGCCAATGATGCCATAGGTACACCGATGAAAGGAATGATTGGAATTCAATATTCAACCAGAGATTTTGAGGTTTATGATCAGTGACTCTATGATTTCATAAATGATTGTTTTAAAGACAGTTGAATCTGTGAAAAAGGCAATTTTATATTGGGTGTGTAAGTGGTGTGACTAGTTTTAAGTTTACATGAATATCTAGCTAGGGGGCCTGGGAACTCTTTTTCCTGGTACCCGGGACAAAACCTAACCAAATTCCTAATTGGATCCCATCACTACAGTGGTTGGGTGGTTGGCTAACCCACAGGACTAGATGGGGTTAGGCTGGACTGATGGATCCCTAAAATGAGACTCAATTCTGTTATGGTACGATAGATTAAGTAAATCATGGATAAAAATTGTTCTATGGAAAAGAATCAATGGCTGTGCCTCTCAATGAGGAAAAAAGCATTGGTCTCTATAATCCAAGTGCAATCTTTTCCTTGATCTGACTATAAGACTTACGGGTTCAGTCAGATTAGTTCAGTTAGTTAAGGCTTTTGACTACGTTAGAGTAAAAATATCCTAGAGGAATCGCCCGTGCTTTCCGGGTGAGGGAAGTTTTTTCGAGTTCGGTTTTGGAAGAACCAAGGGATTAGTCTCTCGTCCGGATATCCGTGGATGAGGCCTCGAGTGAGGGACCCTGCCCTGCGCAAGAAGTGCTACTTCCGCTGCTAGTACTCCTGAATTTGTTGCACAGGGGGATAGGGATCTCTCATGGAGAATCTCTCATATAGGCACCCGTGGACATAGTCAAAGTCTCGAGTAGATTGTTGTTTCCACATCTTAAAGCAATACTTAAAGGTGGAGTATATGAGGAGATTTTTAAAGTGTATCATGAATGCCATGCCGGACTCATCCATAAAAACTTCACCATCACTCCTTGTAATGTAGTACATGTGGCCCTCTAGATTTAGGTCTGTGAAGGGAGGTGAATCGAGCCTCTCACTCTTGCCTCTAAAACATTTTCCCAGGCAAGACCCTCCCCCACCTCTACTTGAGGACCTCCCATACCTCTACACTCATAGGCTTGACATGAATCAAAATGTGTAGGGGTTTAAAGAGGAGTAGTGTAGGCAAGGGTTTAAGTAGCAGTAGTGTGGGCACTAGGGATAATAGAGGAAAGAGGAATTTGATGGTGGACAATTGGAGGATTGGTCAATAGAGTGGATGTTTGGTAGTGATGATTTTGTTCCTCTAAAATAAGTAGCAGCAACACGCAGGCCATATTAGGTAGACAATTAACGTGGCCCTTGCATTAAGAAAAGCAGTTTGGGCCAAGTTGCCGCCTAGCACATGGAATAAGAAGTGAGCTTGAGGTCTCATGGCATCCTTGTATACACAATATGAAGCAAGGGTAAGTAACAAACCTCATCGTATTGAAGCTAAAATGGCAAGAACAGAGCAACAAACCTCATCATCTACATCTCCCCACCCTAATCACATCAATGAAATAAGAGAAAGAAACCACATCCTACATTATAAAGCTTTATGTTTATGTCTTAATACATATGCATTAAGCTTAATATGCATAAAGCTTAAGTATAAGGTGTGGAAAGATTCTAGGAAAAGGTGCCCCCCAGATGTAGGGGAGATGGCACAAATCAAGGAGAAATCAGTGGGATTAGATGCTTGAAATCTTATGGATGTAAAACCTATAAATTGAGGCATTGGCCTAATGAGAAATTGCTAGTTTTTGAGTATCCATGCCTACTTTAAGCTATTATATTTATTGTACACTAATCTCATCTTAATCACCTCATGCTAATCAAGTTGATCCTTGCATTTGATCCACCATAGCCCACTCTTGATTGCATTTCAACAACTTGTAATGTGCAAAGTACATTATACTAAAGTTTTGCGGTCAAATCTACATTTTAGGCACGTTTGGCCTCCGTTAGCCACTATAAGGTGTTTTTAGGCACTTCTAGAAAGTTTTGGTTTGGAATTATCTTTGTTCAAACTTTGGTTAATTGTAGTGTAGGAGTGAATTTTGGGTGTCCAGATAGTGATTGCACACGTATTACTGATTATGGGTGTATGTACTGTACTCTGGTCATGTGTTATGATATACAGATTGTGAAATAAGTATCATTGTGCAAGAGTTATAATAGGTATTGCTGTGCTATAGGTTGCATACATAAATTGTATGTTTGTAGATTTCTGGTTGCTCTGCAAGTAAAGATGTCTAACAACATCAACCAAATTGTATGTTTGTAGATTTCTGGTTGCTCTACAAGTAAAGATGTCTAACAACATCAACCAAATTGTTAGTGTGAGATTCTTGATAAGAACAACTTGCATGTGTGAAAGTTAAGAATGACCAATTTCTTGATGGGAAAAGGATTTTGGGACTATGCTGAAGGAGACAATGAAGAGTCTCTGAAGCGAACACTACTCTAGAGATAAAGGTGTACAAAGACCCAGGGTACAAGGAAAGTCATGTATTGGATTTCAGTCTCACTGTGACAACAGATACTATGATAGGGCATATACAAGATGCCAACACTCTAGTTACATGGCAAAATTTGGTGAAGGGTATTGTTGAATCCCTTGGATATATTAATGTCTCAATGGAAGATGATGACTTGGTGAGTGTCTGTTTGAATGGGCTTGGCAAAGAATACAAGCCATTCAAGACCCCATGATTGCTATAGGAGGGAATATTCTCAACTTTTAGGATTTAGTGTCTATGTTATAGAAGAGAAGTCTTTGGGTGAAGACTCTTCCTTGGCAAATCAAACATGTTAGAATAAGACTTCTACTCAAATTCAGGTAGAGGTAGAGATAGAGATTGCAGTCAACAAGCAAAGGTGGGGTGGCCATTTTCAAAGAAATCATAATTATGAACATTAGCAGTCCACCAATGATTCGTAGCACAACAGTAAACACACACAGGTAGAAGAGGCCAGTCTCAAGGTAGGGAGAGCCAAAGAGGCCGAGGCAATTGACAAAGACTACAATTGGGATTAGGTCCAAAGGAATGCTTTTATTGTGGCAAACTAGGTCACTTTGCAAAACAAAATGTCACAAGAAGTCGAGTGACATAAAAAGTGGCAAGTTGTAGAAAAAAAATGCATCTTCAAGCAAGTAGGCTGAAGATAGATGTGAGCATTTGTTTGTTATGCAACACATGTTGAATTCAATGATTTCAGATGTATCCACAAATGGTGATGATGTATGGTATATGGATTTGGGAGCCTCTATCATGGGATGAGTGGTTTAGAGATATCAAAAATCTAGAAAAACTAGGTTATAGACACATGGGATGACATGGCTTATCCTATTGCTCACATTGGGAATGTGCCATTGGCTAGGGAGGATGTCAAGATGAGGTACTTGGCTAATGTAATTCATGTGCCTAACATAACAAAGAAATTAATTTCTGTTGGGAAGATGATTACGTAGGGTTTGCAGGTATGCTTTAACCCTGAGGGTTACTATATTGAGGGCTTCATCAACAAATATTGTTTGGTTGTAAAGGGAAAAAGGGTGGGGCATAATGTTTACTTTGGAAGAAAGCATGCTTGAGATAAAAGCTGCTATGTTTACACAAGATGCATGTGTTGTGATTGATATAGATATTTGGCACAAACACATTAGTCATGTGAATGAGCAATGATTGAAGTCTATACAAAATTTAAAAATTGTTACAGGTTTGCCAAAGTTTAACTTGGATGGAATGTATAAAGTATGTGAAGCATGTCAATTTGGAAGGAAAACAAAGTATGTGAAGCATGTCAATTTGGAAGGAAAACAAAGTATGTGAAGCCACACAAGGACACCAAGGATAGATCCAGGACCATGTAGATTATGTACGGTTAGAAACCTTGTTTTAGAGATTGACGTATGACGGTTATGTAGCTCACCAATATTCATACATGGAAAAGGTTGCACACATGAGGTCGAACCCACATGTTTTGAGAATGATGTTGCGCATATACATTGGGAAAAAGCCATGGAGGAAGAAGAAATTGGCTACAATGGGACATGGGAATTAATTCCTTTTCTTGAGGGTAAAAAAGCTATTGGATGTAAGTGGGTCTACAAAGTGAAGCACAACTTATATGGAGGCATTAGCAGGTACAAGGTGAGATCGGTTACCAAAGGTTATGATTAGACCTACAACATTGATTATGAGGAGATATTCAGCCCCGTTGCCAAGATGGCAAATTATGAGAGCTATTATTACAGTGGTGGCTATGTCAAAAGGTTCGTTTTTGCATCAAATAGATGTAAATAATCATTCTTGCATAGTGAGTTACAAGAAGAAGTATATTTGGACTAACCACTTGGTTATGAGGATTTGAGTCACCTGGATTATGTGTACATGCTACGCAAAGTATTGTATAGCTTGAAGAAGGCACTGAGAGCATGGCATGATAAGATTGCATCGTATCTTATCACCATTGGCTTTCATATGGTAGAAGATGCTGAGTGATAAGTGGATTGTGGTCATCACCATTTATGTGGATGACTTGATGGTTTTGGGGGCCATAATGAAGAGAAAGTTGAGAATGAAAAGGGTCTCCTCCTCAAGAAGAAGTTTGACATGAAGGATTTGGGTGAGATGAGATACTTTCTTGCCATTGGCATCATTAGGATGCCTGAGGGCATATGATTGTCACAGAGTCAATACGCATTGGACATGTTGTCCAAATATGGTATGGCTGGCTATAAGCCCATTTTTGTACTATTGGATAATAATGGCAAGCTGAGTGCAAATGAGGTGAGATTTTGGAGAATGCCTCTATGTTTAGGAAGATAATGGGAATCTTGATCTACATAATGATCATCAAGCCAAACATGAATTACACAGTTGGTTAGAGAGCCAACTTATGTAGGTCCCTTGGAAGCCGCTTTTGGATACATGATAGAGTCAATTTTTGAGCTCCTGGGTGTGTGGTGGTACAACAAACCTAGCAACAAACTATAGGGAATGTAGCAATAAAAGATATTGTAAACGCTATTACATTTTGCTACTAGGTTCATGACGTGTTACTGTGTATGCTTATTGTATAAATATTATAATTCTTATGCTTAAGCAATGCTTATCCTTATGCATAAGCATTACAATTCTTATACATAGGAATGAGCATTGTGATGCTTATGATTATGCATAAGAATAAATATTGCAAAGGTTTTACATTAAGCATTCCAATTCTTGTGTAATAAGTAGTATTGTATGCTTATGTATAAGCGCAAGCATTGTATGATTATGTGTAATAATAATTGCAAGCATTGTATGCTTGTGTAATAAGCATAAGTGTAAGCATTGCATGATTATGCTTATGCATAAGTGTGTAAGCATTGTTTGCTTATGCTTATGCTTATATATAAGTGTAAGCATTGTATGATTATATATAAGTGTAAGCATTGTATGATTATACTTATACTTATGCATATGAATAAGCATTGCAATGCCTATCCTTAGGCATAAGCATATGCTTATGCTTATGCATAAACAATGCCCATGGTTATGCATAAGCAATACAATGCTTATGCATAAACATACGCGTCACATAATGTTTATTTTTTATCATTGGAATGCCCATGGTTTTTCATAAGCAATACAATGCTTATGCATAAGAATAAGCATTGCAATGATTATTCTTATGGTTATGCATAAGAATAATCATTGCAATGACATAAGAATAATCATTGCAATGCCCATGGTTATGCATAAGCATTATAATGCTTATGCATAAACATAAGCATCACATAATTCTTATGCATAATCATTGAGATGCTTATTCTTATGCATAAGCATTGCAATGCTTATTCTTATGTCATTGAATCATAAGAGCTTATGCATCTCATGAGATCTTAAGAATCACATCAGATATTGTGTGCTTATGTAAGCATAAGGTTTTATAAATTATGTGTATTGTCCCTTCTCTATTTTATAGGTCATCCACCATCTACCTCATTGTGGTGGTGACCTCTATGGCTCTATGTATCAGCTTATTAATAAGAGATTATGCATAATCATTTGCAACACTTATTCTTATGTCATTAAAGCATAAGAGCTTATGCATCACACACAATAACTTAAGAATCACATAAGATCTTATGCATGGTGTGCTTATGTAAGCATAAAATCTTATGTGCCTATAGATGTAAGCATAAGATCTTATACATTATGTCTATTGTCCCTTATTTAATTTTTAGATCCTCCATCTATTTCATTATGGTGGTGAGCTATGTGGCCTATTCATAGAGCTTACAAAGCCTATGAATAGGCCCTATGTGGCCTATTCATAGAGCTTACAAAGCCTATGTATAGCTTATGTGCATGAGCTCTGTGCTCCTTGGGCTTATGCGTAAGGTCTTATGCAACATAAACCTTAATGTGGATAAGGATTATGAGGCCTATGTAAAGGAATTATATGGCATACACATATGGCTTATGCACAAAACTTATAAGGCATAAGACCTATGATGCATTATTGCATGTACATTATGGGTCACAATTTAATGAAGGCTTATAAGGGCACCAAATATTGCATTATGTATTGTTCAATCCTACTAATTAATATTTGATCTTTGGGTAGTATAGGTACTTGGTTGTTGAAGGTGCTCTTCTCTCTAGTTTTGTTTCTCTTTGAGTGATCTTATCTTCTTGAAGGTTTATAAGGGCACCAAATATTTCTTTAAGTATTGTCCAATCCTACTAATTCATATTTGATCTCTAGGCAATATAGGTACTTGGTTGTTGAAGGTTCTCTTCTCTCTAGTTTTGTTTCTCTCCAAGTGATCTTATCTCCTTGAATCTCATAATGTAAGATCTTTTATTTGTTCATGCTATCTCTTTCTTGCTTTATTCTTATGTAGTGGCATATGCGGTGGTTATAAAGCTTATGTGATGCATGTATAAAACTTTATCCATACTCATAAAGCTTATGTAGTCATATGAGCATGTCAAATTCATAAGCCTTCTGGCCATACTTCTTTTCTATACTCTTTTTTTTTTGTGTTTTTTTAAATGAATTTAGGTGACCAATAGGGTGCAGCACACTTTTCTTACTCCTCGAGAGGCAAGATCTTCTCTTAATACCCAAGACTTAAGCTCTCTCTCTCTCTCTCTCTCTCTCTCTCTCTCTCTCTCTCATGCTTTTAATGTTCAAATGGTGTCCTCATACATATATGTCATGCACACATAGGCATACCATGCATTCATATACCATGTGGTCATATTGGGTACATATATATACCATGCATTCATATATACCATATCAACATGTTAGATTATATACATATATTGAAGAGTCTAGAATAAGATATGAGTATGTATAAGATAATCATGTCCTTATTCCTTTGTTAAGGAATCAATACCCTAACGTGTCGTGGAAAGTTGCCTATTTGCAGAGCTCGAGCTAGGCTCAAGAGCTCCACCACAGCTGCTCATCACCACCAATCTCCCGCACTTGTTGTCACATCGAGGCGGTTGCTCGAATCCTACGGGTGATGCAAGATCTCTCGTGAAGATTGTGTGGGACCTCTATGGAGGAAAAAGAGCGCATTGGTAGCCCAATCATGGAAGTAAGAGGGAGGGAGAGGAAGTAAGAGGGAACAAGTGATTAGCACTAATCACTCCCAAACCCTAACCCTATCCCTAAGTACACCACACATGCTAGATTAGAGTTTTAAGAGAGAGAGAGAGAGAGAGAAAACTCCACTTCTATTGCACAAATGGGAGAATAAGTTACAAACAAGAGAAATTAGCTTTTATAGTTCCAAGCCTTTTCCCACACTAGGCCACCTGGGAGTACGTGACTCGAGGCGCCCAAAACATAGCTACAAGGCTTTTCTCTATGGTTTGGCCAATCGACCAAGGTCCTCTTGTCTGTCCATCAAAGATCAATAATTGGGAGTGTCTTTAGGTCGTTTCCCTCATCAAATGACGGGATTTACAAGATAGCACGGGTGCCCATTACATAAGTGTGCGGACATAGTTGTCATAGTAGGAATGTGTTAACCAATATGTGGTTAACATACTCCCCTTCCTAAAGACAATCGCGTCCTCATGATCGGTGAGGGGTTATCGAGGCACGTGGGGAAGTACCACACTTGGTTGGTTCTCTTGTCTCTCCAAAAATGAGAGGGGGCGGGGGAGTTAGTAAGATGGAAAGAAATTAGTGAAGTACTGGTGATTAAGTATCTAGCTAGTCTGATGGGCTCTTATCAGTTTACTTTTTTGGATGTGCCTAGTAGTACTCTTTATTTTGTTTTTATTTGTTACTTTTGTGGTAGGACATCCTCATTAGAGGAGTCTAAGTACTTGAATGAGTAGACTAGCATGGAATACATAATGACCAGTATCCCAGTGGTAGGTGGTATGATGAAGGAGGGGTTAGTAAAACAATGATGTTAGTAAGAAAATGGCGAGGGGGGAATCCCAGAGGGACAACGAGGCAACATGCATGGAGACTTCTTGCAATCCAAGATGTCGATGGCAATGTATATGAAGCTCTAGCATCTTTGTCAAGACACCATGATTCGTATCTTGGCTCCCATGGTTGTTGAGTTATTGGGTTGTGGTGTTCTCTCTTTTTTTTAATGCTTTGTCTTCTTCTGTCATTGGAGCTCTAGGATCCTATATTGATAGGAGTGGTAGTTAATGTTGAGGATCCATACATGTGGAGCCAAAGAAGAAGTTAAGGGTAGGATTGATTAGGCATGAAGCATAGTTATTTGGGTGAAGCGAGGGCGATTAAGAAGATCCAGGTGATGGGTCATACCATTGACTAAGCTTGTGCCCATGGCTATTCATGATCAAACTTTGTACGGTGTATGCGTACAGGACAGAGCTCAGTGAGATATATAGGGATTGTATATGGGCGAGGGTAAAAGGTGGGCCCGTGGTTCTAATCACCTAGATCCTAATCGCCTAGGGTAAAAGGTGGGCCCGTGGTTCTAATCACCTAGATCCTAATCGCCTAGGGAATCCCTATTTTTTACATGTGTTTAATTGTCAGCACCCCTAAAGAGGGTTTTGTATTGAGTGGCCCATGTGGCTAGATTTGTGAGCTTACCTTTGAGTTTATCTTTGAGTGGTTGGAGAAGCTGAGCCATTTATACCACTGCCCCTTAGTTTGGTGACAAAGTCAAGAGGTGGGGTGGAGCTTCATGGAGGCTCCATTAGGGAAAAAGGGTGGGAAAATTGAGCATTTGACTACCCACCATGGGTTGGGTGAGGGAAAGTCTATAGGATTTTGTGAGGAGGAGGGGACTTTCCTGCTCATTGGTCGCCAAACTATCTCGTTGGTCGCTAAACTATCTTCATCGATTGGAAAAGTACTAGCGTGGTGGGTGTGGTTTGGGAAAATTGTTAAGGGGTATGCCTTGGGAGCCAAATGATGGAATTGCCATCATGGAAGCCTTGGGCTTCTAAGAGACATTTGGGCACCCAATGGTGTCGAGTGATGAAAGGTCCATGGTTGTCGAGGCTTCCGGATTTTTTTGTCGATGAGGATTTGAGCTATGATGTGGTTATCAACGTGGAGGAGAGGCTCTTGATTGTGGCTTTGGGAGCCATAGGTGTGTGTTACCTTCATGGAAGCCTTGAGCTTTGAGCAAGTTGGTAGGCACCCAGCATCGTTGGCTATGTGGTGCTTGGGGTTGCCTAACCCGTGGCTGTGGGACCTTTTGTTAGCTTCCTAGGGAATTGCTGTGGGGAATGAGCACAGGTGGCATGCTTGGGTAGCCAGAGGCAAGTGTTGCCTTCATAGTAGCCTTGTTCTCATAACAAGCGGTCGGGGATGAGCCAATGTTGAAGCTTGGGTGTTGGGCTGGTTGTTGTTAATTTAGTTGGCCTTTTGTGTTTGGGTTTTAGAGATGGCCATTTGGGGATCCACAGTTTTGTGTAGCCATCTTAGAATCCCTGGGTGGCAAGAAGATTCTTGGGCACCCCCACCATTGATTGTCATGATAAGGATATGAGGTCGGGTGCTTGCAGTGTGGGTGGTCGAGGTTGTAGAGTTGAGGGGCAATGTCGACGATGAGGATTGATTGTCATTGGTGGATGGTGTTGACAGTGGCCGATTGACCGATTTGGTGAGGCATGGGGTGTGGGAAAGTCATGGGCGAGGCTGTGTGTATGATTTCCTCTTGGGGACACAAGAGGACTGAGTGGCATCAATCCACTCTTTTCCAGTGATAATCCGTCCTTGGAGTGCTCCTACATTAATAACATGAAATCGGCACTCCAACTGGTTATTTCCAATAGAAGTTTCAGGAATGAAAGACCCAACACTCATTAAATGCATTTCGTGTGATATTTTATGTAAGTGTCTTCTTTTGTTAGTGTGGGTTTTCCAAGAGATTTCCACGCCTCCAAGAATATGATATTGGTGGACCATAGGATATATGTGGGCTTGCCACTGTTGTAGACCATTCGTGAGTCGGGAGTCCAATCCATATGCTTGGAGGTCTAGTGGCAGTTTAGGGGCAGTGGAAGGCTTACCAGTTATTGTGGGGGGTGTGAGAATGCCCTTTGTGGAAGCTGTTGGTGGGGTTAGAGGATCTGATTTGAGGCACTCCCTATCCCAGAGGATCATTGTTACCTTGCCCTGGGGGAGCTTTAGGGTAGCTATGTTGTCAATGGATTTAACTATACTTGTAACATTCTGGACCCAGTTTCCTCCAAGGACAACTGCTTCTTTTATCTCATTTGTGGGAACCACATAGAACTTACAAGCCAATGGGTAAGAGACACTATATACAGTTTGTGTAAAGGACCCAAGGCTTTGTATGTGTTGGCCCCCCACTAGGTAATTGAACTTTGGCATGGGCAGTTTTAAGAGATGGTTTGCCCAGAGAGACCCATGTTTTCCATGGCAAAAAATTGTGGCTAGCTGTGGGTGATAGTAAGGCGCACGTTTCCATTGCATATTTTTGCCAAAGGGGAAATCTATCCAGACCTTAAGTGAGGTTGTTTCAAGTTGTGGGGCTACACTTACACTGAGGGTGTTAAGAGAAGCAATGACTTTGTAGGGTTCATGAATGGTATGGCCATTGTGGGAAGCACAAATTGTGTGCCGAGTTTGCGATGGGGGATGGTATCAATTGTAGCAAGAAGTTTTAGCTAGTCATGGTCAACTTTGTCACTATTGACAAAAGCAACCATGCATGGCACCCTTGTGTCATTAAGGCTTGATGACAAGCAGCGCAAACCAATAGATCATTGCTCCTGGTGGTGGTCACAGAGTCTTCGGCAAAGGGAGCTTTGGCCATGGGATGTGAGTGCCAAGTATATAAATTGACCTTAAGCGTTCGAGACCCTTTGTGGAGGTAGACATGATGCATGTCCCAGTCATGGATTAGTCGGGTTTGTCACATGAAGGGTCGACCCAAGATGGCATCGTAGGTGGTATTACAAAAGTCCATGACTACAAATGCGAGATGGAATGTCATGTCACAAACTTTGACCTTGAGGTCATCTGCTATGCCTAGGGATTTTGCAGATTTCCCGTCTGCAAGCTTGATCACCAATGTGGTGGGATCAAGGTACGATTGGCCCCAGTTTTCCCAACATATTTGTGTAAGGATGCTTACACCAAAACCTCCATCGAGGATGCCTTTGACCACATGTTTGTTATAGGAAATGGACAAAGCTGCATTTGTGTCATCTCACCTTTAAAGTATTGTCCTAGTGCATTGACCTGAATTGTGGGTGCGCCTTTGGGTTGTGGGTTGTAGTGAGATGGAGTAAGTCTGGATGATAGATTCATCTGAGGAATCTAAGGTAGTGCCATGATCCATAGAAGCCTGTAGTTTGCATTCTATCCAATCCCAAAGGTCATTCCATAAATTTGGACTACCTTTTAACAGAGTTTCAATGGGCATTTGGATTTGGGAGGAAAGGACGGAAGAGAGACCGGCCAGGTCATGTTGATGAGTAGGAGCTTTTGGAGGGGCGGGGCCTTGATCATAGGGTGGACCAGCAATAGTATATAGAAGTTCAATTTGGTCCTTATTTGACAAGGATGGAGGTCGAGATTTGGTTGCAATAGTAGGAGGATAAAATACCTCAGCAAATTTGGTGTGCGGACCTCGTGAGTTGCTATTGGACACTACATCACTATCCACATCGAGTTGTTCGATGTGAACATGGGATTTGGGCTTGGCTATTTGTGGAATAGGCATTTGCGGATGAGGAGGTGCATGAGGGAAAAAATCATCGTTTGTCAACATCATGTTGGCGAACAGATTTTCCACGGCCTTGAGCATTTGTGGGGGCTCCTGCCTGACTTGGTGTGGAGGTGGAGGTTCAATGGGGGAGGGCACACATTCAAGTACTTGGTCAAAGGTTATAAAAACATGTGGTGGTTCAAGGTGAGCCTGGTATTGCTCTACCAGTGCTTGGGCCTCCTGAAGACATTGATTCTCAAGGATGGCATTGAGATATGTGGCCAGCCATTTTTCCCATTTGGTGAGTTTTTGGTGGGTTGCATGGGGAAGTGGTAGTTCGGCTGAATCTGTACGGTTGTGTTTTTGTATGTCACGGAGGCCGCATGTGAGTGCTAATGTGGGTAGGGACTCGCTTAGTATTTGGGCAACCCCCCTTCCTAGATGAGTCAATACGTCCAAGGTGTGGGCATCTAGGGGTTGCAAAGGGTTTGTACCTAGCATGTCTAAAGGCTTAGGACTTGTGATAGTACTAGGCAAGAGGCCAAATCCTAGAGGGATTGATGTCACAGGGGGTGTAAAACCCGATGCCACGCTTGTTGTAGGCATGGCAAATGGTATTGGGAGATGCATTTGGGGCATGGATCTCAATGGCTCGAAGATATCAGCCATTGGATTCAGTCTGGGTGTGAGCACATGTAATCCCTCATATATTGACATTGTCATACAATAGCTCCTTAATGAGCAAGCACAGGTGTTTTTTTTTTGCTTTTTAGGTTTTCTTACCACCTTACAGCCTCAGGAGGCCTGACGTACTCTTTGCTCGATCAAACACGTGTCCGTTTGCCCTAATTAGCTTAGTAAAACCTATTTTCCATCACTGTCTCAAGAAGATGATTTTTTTTAGAAAAGATTTTCCCTGTTTCACATCCTGTTTTTAAATGTGTTCCAAAAGGAATTTGAAAAAACTCTACATGTGAGAGTTGTAGTATTTTTAGAGAACTACAACTTTGTCTCTTTGATGTTTTCATGATTTTCCCATTTGGGCACTCAAAAAGTAGCCCAAATATGGTTCACAATCGTTTTCGGGCTATTTTGGGCGATTTTTAAGGGCCGTTTTTGCCTCCATTTCTGGGTCCAATTTTGAGGCTACTGGTTGGAAGCCAAAATGATCGATTTTGCCTTCAAACACTCAAGACTAATTTTGAAGAGCTCGATACCGGCTTTTCGATGAGCACTAAAGTGCATTCATTGGATTCACAGCGGTTTAGGACCCTCCTTCACGACTTGAACCAGCAGGGTTTCATGACCTGAAAATGGACTTCATGCAAAAGTATATATATTTATTTTTTTTTGGCCGACGGACCCTTCTTCACGACGTGAAACTACAGGGTTTCACAACATGAAATGGCCGTGGAACACTTAAGGCGTGAGACGCTAAGACGTGACACATCGAAAAAATTTTATTTTTTATTCTTTTTGGACGTGAGACGACAGAATTTTTATTTTTATTTTTTTGGGCGTGAAACGCTTAAGGTGTGAGACATTGGATTTTATTTTATTTTTAGTCTAGTGGAAAATTAGAATTTCCTTGTATAGAGAGAATATTTTTTGAGTTTTAAAATGAGGAGATATGGGCATTTTTCCAAAAAGGCAAGTGGAAATAAAAAAAGTTAACACTTTCATGACAGCCCCTTACACCCTTCATAAATGATCCCTAAAATAGACAATTTGACAACTCATTGACATCTTTTCATTCAATGCTCATTAGCCTTAATGAGTTATGTAAAAAAATTCTTATGAATTAATTAAAGATTAATCTTTTCCTCTTTCAGACTAACTAAGAGCTCTAATTAACCACTAATCTCTAATTAATTCACACCATTGAGTATATCATTGGATAGAGCATGAAATTGCTAAGGTATGTACATCAACTAATCTATAAATTAATCTATAATTAGATATTAATTATAAATTAATCTATAATTAGAGATTAATTATAAATTAATCTATAATTAGAGATTAATTAAACTCTTAATTCTAGTCTCTTCTCTTTATGCAAGATTAAGCAAAGGAGAGAGAAATTCCTCCAATTGATGAAGAATTTGATGTAATTAGGTGTTTTGATGCGTTAGGTGTTTTGATGCGTTTAGATATTCTCTAAACACTCAAAAAAACTAATTTCGACCTCTTATATATGATCAAAATTGACCCCAAAAAATACATTTTCTAATCTTTTTGCCTCTTGAACTAGATTCACTTGGAGAGTTTTTTGGATTATGAGAGATATTCACTTAAATACATGGCCATAAGTGTTCACACTCACTCAAATTATGGACTTTAGGCTTCTAAGAGACCTAATGCTATTACAATGACTACTTTTATGATATATCCATAAGGGACACTACTTGGGACTTCATTCTAACTTACTACCACACGCTCTTGAAGTGGAAATCACCATAAGTATTCCACAGGACCATTACACGCACCCGTCCAAGTTGTAGATTTGGACACCATTTCTTTATATCTTGAATGTATGACCCCCAAAATAGATAGTTTGACAACTCATTGACATCTTTTCATTCAATGCTCATTAGCCTTAATGAGTTATGTAAAAAAGTTCTTAGAAATTAATTAAAGATTAATCCTTCCCTCTTTTTTGGACTAACTAAGAGCTCTAATTAACCACTAATCTCTAATTAATTCACACCATTGAGTACATCATTGGATAGAGCATGAAATTGCTAAGGTATGTACATCAACTAATTTATAAATTAATCTATAATTAGAGATTAATTAAACTCTTAATTCTAGTCTCTTCTCTTTATGCAAGATTAAGCAAAGGAGAGAGAAATTCCTCCAATTGATGAAGAAATTGATGTAATTAGGTGTTTTGATGCGTCTAGATATTCTCTAAACACTCAAAAAAACTAATTTCGATCTCTTATATGATCAAAATTGACCCCAAAAAATACATTTTCTAATCTTTTTGCCTCTTGAACTAGATTCACTTGGAGAGTTTTTTGTATTATGAGAGATATTCACTTAAATACATGGCCACCATAAGTGTTCACACTCACTCAAATTGTGGACTTTAAGTTTCTAAGAGACCTAATGCTATTACAATAACTACTTTTATGATATATCCATAAGGAACACTACTTGGGACTTCATTCTAACTTACTACCACATGCTCTTGAAGCGAAAATCACCATAAGTATTCCACAAGACCATTACAGGCGCCTGTCCAAGTTGTAGATTTGGATACCATTTCTTTATATCTTAAATTTATGACCCCCAAAATAGACAATTTGACAACTCATTGACATCCTTTCATTCAATGCTCATTATCCTTAATGAGTTATGTAAAAAAAGTTCTTAGGAATTAATTAAAGATTAATCCTTCCCTCTTTTGAACTAACTAAGAGCTCTAACTAACCACTAATCCCTAATTAATTCACACCATTGAGTACATCATTGGATAGAGCATGAAATTGCTAAGGTATGTACATCAACTAATCTATAATTAGAGATTAATTAAACTCATTTTAATCTCTTCTCTTTATGTAAGATTAAACAAAAGAGAGAAATTTCTCCAATTGATGAAGAAATTGATGTAATTAGGTGTTTTGATGCATCTAGATATTCTCTAAACACTCAAAAAAACTAATTTCGACCTCTTATATGATCAAAATTGATCCCAAAAAATATATTTTCTAATCTTTTTGTCTCTTGAACTAGATTAATCACCCTTAATGACAAAAATCAATCAATTAAAGAAGATTAGTCGATTTCAAGAGTTTTTGAGAAATTTCTTAAATGATTAAGCTACTCCTCCCAATGCTTGCTAACACTAATGCATACAAATCAAACAAAACCAAATGATTTTAGCCCTATTTTAACTCTAAAGAGCTAAAAATCACCAAAAAATACATTCTATTATATTTTTTATGCAATGGAAGCAAAGAAATCCCAATGGAAGGAAAGAAATCCCAATACACTCTATGTACAAGCCCTAAGAACATTAAAAACTAAATTAACAACAAGAACAACGATTTAAGGTAAAAATTAAGTAAAAAGACATTCTTTATAAAATAAAAAAGAGAACTATTCTACACCAAATCACACACGAATCACCATCAAAACCAAATATTTTTCATGGGATAACATTAATCAAGACAATGGGCAATGGGTAATGCGTAGATTAAAGGAAAACGATGGAAAAAGACAAGGGATGATTCCCTGACACAGCGGCGCTAAAATTGTTATGTCTCACCCAACCCCCCCTTGAAACACATCCAACAAAAGATTACTTGGTGAACCGCAACTCTCGTGAGGATATTTGTAATGGCGGAGCTCGTAAACCCTTGAGGTCTCCAAGCTCTAGAACTCCTTGAGAAGCAATTCCACCGCATCTCACGCAAACGTTGTCACACCGCCACGTTACACTACGTGTACTCGTCCCTCCTCTCACCTCCCTTCACTCACCCACACTCACTAGCATATAATAGAGAGAGACATTAGCAAGGGGATTGGCAAGAGCAAGACTCTATTACACAATGGGAGAGTTTTTTGTATTATGAGAGATATTCACTTATATACATGGCCATAAGTGTTCACACTCACTTAAGCTATGGGGGCCGGCTAGGCACTTTAGGCTCCTAAGAGGCCTAATGCTATTACAATGACTACTCTCATAATATATCCATGAAGTACATCACTTGGGACTTCATCCTAACTTACTACCGCACGCTCTTGAAGTAGAAATCGACGTAAGTATTCCATAGGACCATTACGGGCGCCCGTCCAGGTTGTAGATTTGGACACCATACATTCATATCTTGAATGTATGACATTTTGGTGTATAAACCTTCACTCCTTGATATAAGATAATAGTAGTAGATCTTGTTAATCCTAGGAATGGGTTAACATGTTGCCCAAGCACCACTGTGCTTTGCTAGCAATGGGGTCATCATGATGGTCAATGACACAAAGTCAACAATACCATACTACAAGAAAGAGAATCCAACCCTCATGGATTTCTATGATGTTGAACACAAAAATCCCCGATCAGAAGCCCCTCTACACAAAGACCTACCATCTGCATCAACAATGACCAACTTCGACAAAGCATCTAATTCTTTAACTCCATCCTCACCAACAAAGTCCAATGCCAAAACCTCACAGTCAACAGCTATTCCTAAAGAAGTCTCCCAAGCGCAATAATATATCTCTAGGAACTCAAAGGAATAGCCTCGACAACTCCTCATTTACTAACCTCACCATAGGAGCAAGTTGAATGCTCAAAAGCCTCAACATCAGCAGCCACCACTCCACAAGAGACTCAAGCCTCATCGTCATTCAACAATGCCCATGAGTCTCAAATCCGCAACCCCAGTGCCAACCAATGTAAAGGAGGGCCCAAATCCTTCCTCTTGAACCAAAAAGAAAAATCCACCACGACACGACAGACAAAATCAAAGTATTTTAATGGTATCAAAATGTGGGTGGAAAAGAAGAGAGTTGTAGCTCAAGGTTACTATGATGGTGCCAATCCAATTTGGGTGCCGTGATAATCACAGCCTCTTTCTCAACGCAAAACTCAAAGGCCAAGGAAGAATAAAAGTACTCCACAACATCGTCCACAAAAGCCTATGCAAGTTCCTTAAAGAACTGCAACTAGACATCATCAAAGGCCAAATTCTTCAAGTGATGAATGTCGCTTCAATGAATCAGATAAGGAACTGAGAATCGCAATCTCGTTCTGATGATTTTATCTATGTTCCTCTGGATTCTTCCTTTTCTTCTCCCCCATTATTAACATCTATTAGTTTCACAACTAACACAAATAACATGTAACTCTTCTTATTATTGTCAAAAATAAAGTGAAAAAAAATATATTTAAAAAAATAAAATGCTCACAAAAATATAAAATACAATCACTCGCAAAACCTCCACTATCCCCACCCCATTAGGAATTCCCATTGATCTCTAACCTTTTCAATTACTAACAAGCTTTTCTTATTCCTACCGTAGGAACAAGGACCATTGAATGTCACTCAAAATCAAAAGCCATCAACAAACCTTGTCATTCTCCCCAAACAAAGGCCTTCAACGTGATCATGAGGACGTGATCAGCATCAGGAAGGAAGAAATGTTAACCCACTCCTATAGTTAACAAGGGCTATTACCATTATCTTATATCAAGGAGTCAAGGTAGATACACCAATACATTCAAGATTTAAAGCAATGGTGTCCAAATCCACAACTTGGACAGGTGCCAATAATGGTCCGACGGAATACTTACGAGACGATTTTCGCTTCAAGAGCGTGTGATAGTAAGTGATATACTTCATGGATATATTATGAGAGTAGTCATTGTAATAGCATTGGGCCTCTTATGAAGCTAAAGTGCTTGACCGGCCGCCATAGTTTAAGTGAGTGTGAACACTTATGGCCATGTATATAAGTGAGTATCTCTCATAATATAAATAACTCTTATGAAGCATTAGGCCTGACCGGCCGCCACCCACAGTTTAAGTGAGTGTGAACACTTATGGCCATGTATATAAGTGAGTATCTCTCATAATATAAATAACTCTCCCATTGTGCAATAGAGTCTTTCTCTTGCTAATCTCTCTCTAATCCATGCTAGTAAGTGTGTGTAAGTGAAGTGAGGTGAGAGGAGGGACGAGTACAGGTAGTGCAACGGCGATGTTACAACACTCACAGAGGGGAGGCACGATGGAATTGTTTCTCAAGGAGTTGTGGAGCTTGGAGACCTCAAGGGTTACGAGCTCGGCCCACAGAGAGAGCTCCACGACAGTTGTGATTCACTAGGTAATCTTCTTGTTAGATGTGTTTCGATGGGAGTTTAGGTGAGCCAAAAAGGGATGCAAAATCATACATTGAAAATCCCAATAAGAATGCAACTTGAAATCGGATTGCCATGTGTTGACAAGCTATATCTTGCACCACAACCATAACACCTCTACTGCAAAAAGTGAAGGTATGCAAAGATTGAAGGTATGCAAAGAAGAGCTGCAAATGACATATAACAAGCTCTTTGGAGGAAAGATATAAAAGTAGCAAGGTAGAGCAAGCACTCAAAGATCAACAACAACTGAATAAGGAACTAGAAATTGTTGCTTCAAGGTATGCATAAATTTAAAGAGAGTTGCACATACAAGAAAATGAATCCACACAATCCACAAAATTGAAGGCTAAGATTATCCACCAACAAAAGGAATTCACACAACTAAATGCCAAGATCATCCAGCACATACAAGTTGAGGAATGTAAGAATGCACAATAGCAGAAAATGGATCGACATAATACAAAGCACTAAATTACAGAGAAGTGGAGAGTAAACAATATTACTACTTGCAAAAACTTGACTTATAAACTGATGGCATCCACCCACCCATGTGCTCTGGGTAAGGAGCTTTGATGATAATCTAGACAGACTCTAGATAGAGGATGTCTTGTGCTTACAAGATTTCTCCATGATGAAGGCTGACAAATGACTATATATATATATTACCCAAGGTCGAGAGGATGTAGGTCAACCATGTCGGCCAACCCACGACTTGGTCCAAAATGATCAACTAACCGCATCCACCTACTATGGGACCATATTAGACTACAACATGGGCCTCGTAGCTACCACAACCATCTAAGACTATCTGGACCCTTAAACGGGTGTAACCCGAGACCAGTGTGTCCTTGATTTGCCATTCACTAATGCGGTCATATAGCTCGCATAAGCATGTATCCTACATGGCAAAGTGCCAAGGCTACATAAGTTATCTCCTAACCATTTGGCCACACTTGGCCACCATTCAATGTCTAAACTGGGAACTATCGAGTGCCCGGCGAGTACTCACCACAATGGCTTCTCCTCACTCATCATAAACGAGGCCTTACAAAATAGAGCACATCCACCACCCATATAAACATCATGAGGGTAGAGCATTGAGCAAATGTAGCTCTTGCTTTTGCTCTTGTATGTGCTAGATGCTTTCCAACAAGGAATCCACCCAACTAAAGGCCAAGATTCTGCAAAGAGACACAAATGCAAGAAAACAAAATAGACTAATATGAAAAGAAGCTGCAACTAGAATCAAAACAATTAAATGTGATGAAGGCCAAACTGAAGAAAAATGGAAGAATACTTGGAAGCCTTCAAGAAAAATACCACAAAGAAATTGGATGCACTACAAAAGGCTGAAAAAGTTCTACAGCAAGCAACAGTGAATAGAACAGTTTAGAAGGTGAGAGAAGAACTTAACAAAGCTCATGTACAAACTCTTCACTCTCTTTATTGTGAAATTCAAAAATATATTTTAAAAAAACATATGGATCTGATAATAAATAATTAGATCAGTGATGGCCCATCTCACCAACACCCTCAATGAAGCAAGAGTAGAAGCTAAGGCCAAGGATAGTCATCCAAAAAACACAACTATAGCTTGAAGAGGTAACCAAAAAAGCATAAATAATATCAAACAAAAACTATGCTGATCTACTTAAAGCCAGAGTAACATGAGAAGTGGCCATCATGGCACTTCTAATTGAGAAAGATACAAGGATTACAGAGTTGAAGCAATAATTAACACAAAAGTAAGAGTTGTAAACCACTAAGCCAAATGAGAGAATTGAGAAACTCGTGGAGCTTGCTTCACAATTAGCCTCTCTGTTGATAATTTTGACACCCCTCCTTTGGTGAGGGTCTAACAAGAGGGATGTAGGACTAATTCATCATAATTTTGATAGGGATACTAACCTACAATAATTATGGATATTTTTCATAATGATATTTATCTTACTAACTATACATCCGTGTACACTTATGCCATGTGTATCCAATTGTACTTAACTTCAAATCTTGGTGTAGACTACTCGTGAACTCCACCATATTAGATGAGAGGGAGGAAATGTAAGAACTATTTATGCCACCTGACTTTCCCTCTACACTCGCAATTTTTAAAACAATCACTACTAGTTTCACCTACTTTCAGGCCCAACGCTAGCTAGAAGCCTATGATACTCATAAATACCTAATATTACATGAGAGAACTCTGTATCGTCCACATGGTATTCTCAAGCTCTATTAAAAAATATATAAACACCTAGAGCAGATCCTTGTGTTCGTGATTTATGAACATATAAATATCCATCACTAATAACACCTAAAGATATTATAGATATTGATATGTTCATTAATACGATAAAACCCACTTAAAAGGAAGATAGAGAGGGTGAGATCCCTTACAATCATACTTACCCACTTAATCACTCTCAACAATAAACTTCTCTCATCCTATATGTCCCTCCCTAAAGAGAGTGAAGTTTCATCTACTAACTTAGCGTCTTCTTCTTTTGACTTTGATCTTCACACTAACTCTCGAACTCTCGAGGAATTACCAACAGTAAGACCAATAGTAATCGTGCCTACAAAGATAACTCCAATATCCCTTGCTACATTACAAGTAAATTACATTGACAAGATGTATTGGAAGTACTTACTATTACAGATTATAAAGATATGATTAGAGTGGGAAATCCAATTTTACGACCAAAATTGTTCTTTAAAGTATTGATACAGATCATGCCTTTCAATCCCACAACAAGGACCTACCCAAAGACATGTAATGCAATACCCCGAGAAGTGCCATATATACCATATCCAATCAAGGCACCAATGCCGGAGTGAAAAGATATTATCACAATGGTAGTAGAAGGCACCTTGTTATGGGAGAATGTAATAGCAAGCACAAAATTGGCCAACCCACAATTGTATAACCTGCAAAAATTCCGAATGATCATAACCCAATAGATGGAAGAAACAAAACCTAGTGCATACACGAGGAGAATACACAAAGATAGAAACAAATGATACATTAAGTGAAATATGGACTCAAAAAGAGCCATATACATATTTAAAAAAAGAATGGTCCAACTAATGAAGAAAGGTTATTCCCATGATTTGATTGTTGAACATGAAAGCATTGTTCCCCCAAAAGAAAAAATTTAAAGACTTTTGTGAGGTTGACAATCGAATCCCTTTCCTCTCAAGAGAAATGTAATGCAACCTTCCAAGTGTATGATACAAGTGCTAGACCATCTTCATAAAGGTGAATATCGCCTTGGTTACAAATAGTATTTTGCATGCATATGTATTGTATATTCAAACAAATATTTGTATTGTATTAATTAAATACCACTAACATGACATTTAATTAATAGAGACCTTAGGCATGAGTTCCCCCACAACCACCCTCCCTCTCCTCTCTTTTACTTGCCAAATGAGCCGTTTATAACCTTTTATAGAGAATGTGAGACCTTAAATAGAAAGGATATGGATGAATGCATGGAAATAGAAAGTGTATGGAGAGTCATCATTTCATTGCCTTAAATAGAGAGAACATGGAAGAGAGAATGCAGGCAAATCGCAAGCATATGGAGAGTCATCATTTCATTGACTTTTTCAAGCCATACTAAAATGGAACCTTAGAAAAACATTCTTATTCTCACAAAATATATTTAATGGAAATGCAAAAAACATTTTGGTGCCATATTGCCTCTATTATTTTTTTTCAAATTCCCACCTCAAAAGATTACAACGATGATAGATTGGCCTCCATGTAAATTTTTATATAAATTAAGAAAAAAGAATTATGGTTTGAGTCTCCACTTGTGAGAATCTACAGCTTTTCTAACACTGCTTGCAACTTTCAAAGTGAAAAGGAGAGAGAGAGAGAGAGAGAGAGAGAGAGAGAGAGAGATTAACGCCTAAAGCAAGGATCTCTGAGACATAAATGACAAACGATACCATGGGTATAGATAGTGAGCTATGGGAAAAGCACAACTATCACAAATGTATATAAATATATGTGATATCAGCATGTGTCAATTATAGTGTGTGAGACCTACTCAACAAGTACAAAGGCATGTCAATTATAGTGTGAGACCTGCTCAACAAGTGTGAGACCTGCTCAACAAGTACGAAGGCATGTCAATCATGTAGTACACATGGAGTGATTGAAAATAGGATTGATGATCTAGTGCATTAATACTCTGGTGCCAACAAACTTCTCAAAAAGCAGGTTTTTATGAAATGGGAATTCTTGTTTCAAGCGTGCACAGGCTAAACAAAAAGGAAGTGTCCTCTTATCAGCATTACCTTACCTTATGTCTTCCTCCTACCTCCACTCATACACAACACCTAGTGCCAATCAAAGCATTACTTGTGAAGGATCCATGTGTGTTAATTGTGGTTGTGTTTGTATGTAGAATCCAATGTAAGCTTTACCTGTCTTGAGGCTGACACGTGTGCAGTAAAATGTAAACCTTAATGTTTGTGTCCTTAGAGGTGCTCACTCCAAACCTCCATTTACACAGCACTTTCGTCACGGATACACCTACATAAAATGATTACAGGGACCACCTCTACCAATGCCTGCATGATTGCATTTGTTCACGTTCAAAATATTTTCACCACTAATGATTCAATATGGTTCTATGCCCAGGTATTTATACTACCTCAAGTTTGTCTAAGATCTTTAGTAAATGCCAACAAACAGTAAATTCTCTTTGCAGGAATCTTCAATTGCCCACCACATTAGCAGAGCCGACTACACCTATAGCATTGATTGAAGACATACATAGGTTTGTCACCTACATGCATAATAACAAAATTGCAGATTGCCCCAAATGCATGCACGAGCACGCACACCCTAAACTTACAGAATTCAAATGACAAGCATGGGTTTCTATGCAAAGAGCACCAAGTCATTTGCAAAGTAACAAAATTGTGTGCACGTGCACACACACACATATGTATTGTAGTGATGTGAAGCCCCATGATAAGATCTTTACTGGTGGAGACATGGTATGATCCATCAAAATCAATTCATCATGACCTACATACCAATGAGTAGTTGAGGAAAAACCAAGATGGCTAGCTTGTTGTGACGCCACTGCATAAAGGGCATCAGGCAGTTAAGATAATCGATGCTCACAGCAGCATCATAGACCTGCCGTGTCTGCATGTAGCAAGATAACAGAAGGCAAGAGACCTCGCATTATAATACAGAGATGAGCATTAAAGATTGCCATGCCTAAAGTGGCTGCACACCAGCACTACTCAGCCGAAAGGATCCTTGCTTGTTGCATCTCTGCAAAGTAACCAAATACATTAACCCACATGCAAACAAAAGCATGCTTACAATCTCATATCTACCTTGATTGGATTAGTGTTTGTTCTTAACACATATTATAGACATTGTGTATGAAATGTGTACCATGGAGCTATGCTTGATTAAAGATACAGAACAAATATCGGTGGCTGGCTCCCTTGAAAGCAGTAGACGTACATGCGCTACGACCTTCCAGCTCTCACCAAGGGCTGGCTTTGGTGCCCTATTTTCTCCTGCCACTGTGTGGTTTGTAACCTGTGCATCCCCGAAAAATCTCTCTCTCTCTCTCTCTCTCTCTCTCTCTCTATATATATATATATATATATATATATATATATATATATGAAACCGGCCTCTGGTAGAAACCAAAGTGCGGTAGACTAGCAGTAACTCTTCCAATTGTAGTCCAAATAAATAACAAAATTAACTCGAGCTAGAATGCTCCAAAACTGAAAGGAAATCGACACCTGTTGGCCCCAAAGCTTGGCGCCCCTTTCGGTATTTCTTTATTCAAATTCAATGAAATGTATAACTGAGTACAACAAAGCCAGTCCAGGAAAGTAAACCTGCATGTCCAATCTGGTAGCCCTCAAGACCTCTTAGCACAGAGGATTCACACACAGATCTGTGTCCCACAAAAGCAACACACTCTGCTTCCCTCTAATCAACCAAAACAATTCAGTAGGGCAGCCTTGAGCACACATCTGGCATATTCCATGAACATGGTTTCACAACTCAGTTCACATACACATCCACTGTCTGATCTCTGTTTCCACCCTTCAAACTGCCATGCCCTTCCTCTCACAAAGGGCCAGATGACACAACTCTGCAGCAGCACACATAAACCAGTGGAAAGAAAGAAAGATTGATATGTTCAGAGCTTACCAATTTTAATGTGTGGTTCTGCACCGGAGGGACTGACCGTACCAGTCTGTACTTGCAACAGGCTGTCTGTACTTTTCTCCCTGCAACCGCCTGACTGATGCACCACCTGGAATCTGATAGAACGCCGCCTGCAACTGTTCAGGACTGAACAGGTGTGTGGCCGCTTGTACCTGTCCGTACAGGTTTGCAATGCCTGACTGTACATGTCCGTACAGCACTGTACGTGCAACTACTGCCTGTGTCAGCTGTCGTACAGCAACCGTACCAGCCTGCCTGCACAGTAACCGCCTGTACCTGCAGCCGCCTGAACCAATCCGTGTGCAACAGCCTGTACCTGTTGTCGTATAGCAACCGCCGCCAGTACCAACAGTACGGACTGTACCTGCTGTCTGTACCTGCCAGTGCTGCCTGAACCAGCCGCCAATAGGACTGCAGCTGCTTGCTCTGTACGGCCTGCAGCCACGTGGTCTGTACGGACTGTACCTGCTGTCCGTACCTGCCAGCGCTGCCTGAACCAGCCGCCAATAGGACTGCAGCCGCTTGCTCAGTACAGCCTGCTCTCCACACAGTAAATCCAGCTGCCACCTCTTTGCAGCCAGTCGACAGAGTTTCTCTTCTCCTCCACGCAGGTAGCTTGCACGATCTCCAAGAAGCAAGAGAGAGAGAGAGATAGGAGAGAGGCGTGTAACTCCCAAAGAGGAGTTGCCCCTTTTCCCCAAAAATATCCTAGTGCCCCTTTCTAAAGTTTATCAACTTACTAAGGGTCACTTATGCCTAGGGGCCTCCCAAGATTAAAACATATTAAAGTCCTTGGTCCCCCTTCACATTTGAGGATGTCCACACATCATACCATTTGTCCGGGCACCCCAAATATGAATCATTTAATATTTATCTTCCTCACCAACCACCATGCCCACACTTGTGCTGTTCCACTTTCACAGAGTCATGACATACCCCCCTCTTGAAAAATGGCAAGCGTCCTCGATTGCAATCTGGTGATATAGCAAAATATCCAAAGTGAAATGTACAATATGGCAAGATCAACGTCCCAATCTCTCTAAGCCATGCATATGTAACAACATTCACTGCAAACCAATGGTGTAGTAGTAGTCCAAGTTGTATACCACTGTGAACCATACACAACCACAACATCCAATGTGACTAGTACACATATATCATAGAAGTCCCATAAACAGATGTACTGTCAGCTATCAGTATCTTCGGGTGAGACAAAAGCTGCACCAAGCGACCTCTAGATATCATCTGAGCCTGTCTGTATCAAGGGAGTGGAGGTGCTACCCCCCTCATGAGCATCAGGCGATGCTCCAGACCCATGCTCTGCTGAAATTGATTAAGCCGTAACAAGAGTCGGCTCCAACTCAAAGGCATCGAGATAAAGCTGCAAAACCTGAGGTGAATCTGTTAAGTCACCTTCCTCCATCCACTTCGCATCCATCGGTGAATAGTTCTTGAACTTCACAAGATAGCGACGAGAAACTTCACCTCGTACCTTTCTTTCCTTATGTGCCAGTATCTGCTCTGGAATAAGAACCTCATCAAGTTCCTCAACTTCCGGCTGAGCCTCATCTGATACATCCTCAGGCACATCCCCACGGAAAGGTCTAAGTGAACTCACATGAAATGCATTGTCAATCCTCCAGTGATCTGGTAGCTTCAAGCGATAGGCCACCTCACCAATCTTTTCCAATACCTGAAAAGGTCCATAATAGCGCATGCTCAACTTAGGGAATAAGCGCTCTTTACCCTTCATCTTCTTGAGCCTAGCCTTTTCAAATCACAAAAGAACCCAATCACCCAATGCAAACTCTAATGCACGTCTGTGACAGTCTGCTGCTTTCTTTTGCTTTTCCTGAGTTTTCTGGAGTGCCAACTTAACTCTCCGATAAGCTTCATCCATATTCTCCACATACTGATCAGCCTCAAAGACCCCTTATCCTTTGTGTGCAAAATGGGTGGTACCTTCTTCCCTCCTTCCACAATCTCAAAAGGCGCCTTGCTCGTTGAGGTATGGACGGTGTTATTATATGCAAACTCCACCAAAGGAAGATACTTTTCCCATTGTTGCTTGTGCTCTGACACATAACACTTAAGAAGATCTAACACTGTAGAATTAGCCTCTTCCGATTGACCATCTGTTTGTGGATGAAATGAAGATGAAAACTTGAGAGTTGTACCCATGTTGTCAAACAACCCTCTCCAGAATAAACTCGTCATCCGTGGATCACGGTCACTAATGATAGACGAAGGCAAGCCATGATACTTTAAAATGTTCGCCATGAACAACTTCACCATATGATCAACTTTGATCGTCTTACACACGGGAATGAAATGGACCTGCTTACTGAACCTGCATATGATAGTCCAAATGCCATCATTCCCCGTTTGTGTCCGTGGAAGATCAAATATAAAATCCATGGCAATGCTCTCCCATGGTCTATCTGGAATAGGTAAAGGTTGAAGTAACCCTGGTGTCTTTTGACGGTCAAACTTCACCTTCTGACATACGATACATTGCCTAACAAAAGCATCAATATCTCTTCTCAAGGTTGGCCAATAAAAGAAAGTCTCAACTGCTTTTACCGTGGCGTCAATACGTCTATGACCTGCATACGGTGGAGCATGACTTTCAATCATAACCTTGAGTCGAGGTTGCCTGGTAACACAATCTACCATGCATCAACAAAAACCCATCTCTCAGAGTATAATGATCATACTGCTGACCCTCAGACATCTGATCATAGAGCCTTTCAAAATCCTCATCATGGGCATACTGCTCTTTCATCTCATCAAGCTCATGATGATAAGCAAGTGAAACTGCTGAGACCTGTGGCTTGTGTGACAAAGCATCTGCCACAACATTCTTTTTGCCTTCCACATGCACAATCTGGAAGTGGAACATAGACAAAAAGTTGGCCCATCGCATATGCTTCTCAGAAAGCTTAGTTTGCGTGAGGAAATAATGCAAGGTCTGATGATCTGTCTGCACGGTGAAATCAGCCCCAAGCAAATAGTGTTTCCATGTAGAAAGAGCATGAATTACAGCCAACATCTCTTTCTCATAAACCTGTAAATGCTTCTCGGCATTCTACAATATTCGACTCTCATAGGCTATCACATGTCCTTCCTGCAAGAGAACTGCCCCAATGCTGTTTCCACATGCATCACATTGGACAACAAAAGCCTTTCGGAGGTCCGGTGTCACGTAGGCTGTAACGCCTGTGACCGACGGCAGACCGGATGGCCAAGGACGTGGCCATCCGGGGTTCAGTGGGAGAGGACGCCCATGCGGAGTCATGGGCGGCCAGGCTAGTGTGGACGGCAGGCCACACAGTATATAGCCAGGGGGATGAGGGGCAATCCTCATTCTTCCTCTATGGCTGGGTTGTCTCCGCCACACCACTTATTTCCTCCATGGAGCTGTGTACAGCAGTCCGCAGAGACCAGATAGTAGAGGTATATGCTTGTTACCCTCTTTTGAATTCTATTTCCGTAGATGCAACTGTAATTGATGTTTGCGTAGACAAACAAGGAAAACAAAATAGCTTTGGACGAGACCCACTGTTTGAAAACCCTGTTTGGCATGCATGTGATTCAAACAAGAAAAAATCCAAGGTGAAAGAGACATTGAAGAAAAAGTACGTAGACACTTTAATGAATTTATTAGAGGAATTTCAGGATGTTTTTCTTGATGATTTACCAGATGGTTTACCACCATCTAGAGAAGTAGAGCATGGCATCGAAGTTATGCCAGGATCAAAACCTATAAGCAAACCTGCTTATAGATTAAGCCACTCCGAGGCTCAGGAGGTGGAAAAACAATTGACGGAATATTAGGCTTCATTCGGCCTAGTTCAAGTCCGTGGTGGGCATCGCCTATTCTTTTGGTAAAGAAGAAAGACGGATCTATGCGGATGTGCACAGACTATAGGGCTCTTAATCAGATAACGATTAAGAACAAGTATCCAATGCCACGCATGGATGAGTTGTTTGATCAACTCTATGGATCGAGATACTTCACAAAAATAGACCTGAGATCAGGATATCAGCAGGTTAGAATTAAACAAGAAGATGTTGCGAAGACAGCATTTAGGACCCGTTTCGGGCATTTTGAGTTTTTGGTTATGCCATTTGGGCTAACCAATGCTCCAGCGACGTTTATGACGCTGATGGACAGTATTTTACGTCCATATCTGGAAAAATTCGTAGTAGTTTTCCTAGATGATATTCTTGTGTACAGTAAGACACAGAAAGAACACATAGAGCATTTGCGTCTAGTGTTCGAGTTGTTGCGAGAGCACAAACTATTTGCAAAGAAGAGCAAATGTGAATTTTTTGAAACAGAAATTCACTACCTTGGCCATATTATATCCGCCGATGGTACGCGGATGGAGCCAGAAAAAGTAGAGGCTATTCTTAAATGGCTAGCGCCGAAGAATCTCGAGGAACTGCAGATTTTTCTTGGCATGTCGGGGTTCTACCGACAGTATGTGAAGGACTACGCGAAGATCGCAGTCTCATTGACTGACCAGTTACGGTCAAAAACTAAAAACATTAGTTGGGGGGAAGCCCAACAGAAGAGCTTTGATAAGCTCAAGGTGACCGTAGCAGCTGCACCTGTTTTGACTATTGTCGATCCAAATGAGCCGTTTGTTTTGGAAACAGACGCTAGTAATGAGGCCATTGGGGCCGTACTTATGCAAAGGGAACGCCCAATTGCATTTGAGAGTAAAAAGTTAGATCGTGCGCAACGTAACTACTCGGCTTATGAGCGAGAGTTACTAGCGATAGTTCATGCATTGAAAAAGTGGAGACACTATTTATATGGTGCTACTTTTGAGGTCCGGACGGACCATGAAAGTCTGAAATGGCTTTCAAGTCAAAATGAACTGAAGGGTATAAAAGTTCAGTGAGCGGAGATTCTACAGGAGTTTGACCTTCAGATACGTTACCAGAAAGGTAAGTATAACGTGGTGGCAGATGCACTTAGTCGCATGCCACAAATTAATGAACTAAGTTTCACAGTCTTCAAGAATGATTTCTTGGAGTCACTACGTGGTTTATGTGAGCACGATCCATCTTTTACAGAGGTCTGGCGCGTTGTACGCGTATGCACTTCTTTACAGACGCGCCCACCTCCCTCGTTGGCACGGATTGCTAGTCCGGAGAGACTGGCCGAAGGTGCAACGAGAAGGGAAGCGAGAGTTAGTCTGGAGAGACTAGCCGTGTCTTCTGGGTATAGTTTGGAGCCGGAGAGCTCTGACGTAGGCCCTTCATCACCTTTGACTGCCACGGCTTCAAAGGGGAGTGATAAACTTCGTCGGGGGGAGAAATATGCTAATTACTCCATTGACGACGGGTACTTACTCTACAAGGGTAGAGTATGTGTACCAATTATTGGTGACTTTCAGGCCCAAATTCTTAAAGAAAGTCATGATAGTCCAAGTGCGGGTCATCCCGAGATTCAGAAGACCTATGCACTAGTAAAAAGACAGTTTTATTGGCCTAGTTTGTTTAAGGACGTCCAGACTTATGTGCTGAAATGCAATAAGTGCCCACTACCAGGTCAATAAACATGAACGTCTTAAGGTTGGAGGACTACTCCATCCGCTGGAGATTCCTCAAGGGAAATGGGAAAGCATTTCCATGGATTTCATTACCGGTTTACCCAAGACGAGTCGAGGGAATGACTCGGTGTGGGTGGTAGTGAACAGGTTAACTAAAATGGCAAAGTTTATCGCCACGAAGAAAATTGTTAAAACGCCAGAGTTGGCAAAACTCTTTATTGAACATCTCTACAAGCTATATGGCCTGCCCGCAGATATAGTGTCGGATAGAGATAGAAAGTTCAACAGTCATTTTTGGAGGGAAGTTTTCAAAAAGTTGGATACTACTCTGAGTATGAGTACGGCAGATCATCCGGAGTCTGATGGTCAAACTGAAAGAGTTAACCAAATTCTAGAGGATATGTTGCATTCTTATGTTAGTAAGAAGCAATCTAATTCGGAAGAGTACTTGCCCTTATTGGAGTTTGCCTATAACAGCTCCAAACACTCAGCGACTGGATTTACACCATTCATGTTAATGTATGGATTCCAGCCGAGATCTCCGATGGCTGTAGGCCTAGAAAAGGAGAAGATTCAATCTGTCAAGGATTTCCTTGAAGATATGAATGATATGCTCAGAGCCGCACGTGAGAGCATTCGTAGCGCTCAGGATCGCGCTAAAACTTATGCGGATAAAGGACGTAGAAAGGTGACCTTTGCAGAAGGTGACTTTGTATTCCTCAAGGTTCCTGCGCAGTCAGAAACCATGAAAACGGGAAAGTGTGATAAACTTTCTCCGAGATATTGTGGTCCTTTTAAAATCCTTAAGAAGATTGGGGACGTAGCATATAAACTTGAGTTACCGGAGAGTTCTCAAGTCCATCCTGTCTTCCATGTCAGTAAACTGAAGAAATCAGTTCACGGGTTAGAGAACGCAGTTTCTCCAGAGATTTTGGTGGACTTGATAGAGCCACCAAAGATACCACATGAACCAGAAAGATTCTAGCGTATCGTGATAGACAAACCCGACATAAAGTGTACCAGGAGGTACTTGTTAAATGGACAGATAGGGATGAGGAGGTAGCTACCTGGGAACGCCGTAGTGCAATTTCCAAAAGGTTTCCCCAGTTTGTTTTCGAGGACGAAAACTCTTCTTAAGGGGGGGGTAATGTCACGTAGGCTGTAACGCCTGTGACCGACGGCAGACCGGATGGCCAAGGACGTGGCCATCCGGGGTTCAGTGGGAGAGGACGCCCATGCGGAGTCATGGGCGGCCAGGCTAGTGTGGACGGCAGGCCACACACTATATAGCCTGGGGGATGAGGGGCAATCCTCATTCTTCCTCCATGGCTGGGTGGTGAGACAGAGGCCGTCCCCTCCTGTGGTAACACCCGTAGCGGTGTTACAACGATCTAACATCCGGTAATACCAATACTGGATCCGAAGTATGCTTTTCTTTAAGCTTTTTAAAGGCTGTAATTTCCTGATCAGCCCATCTAAACGGAGTTGCCTTCTTTGTTAAGGCATGAAGGGGCGAAGCAATTTCAGCAAAATACCGCCTGTAATAGGAACACAATCCCAAAAAGCTGCGTACATCATGCACGGTCCTCAAATCTGGCCAATTAAGAATTGCTTCTACCTTCGATGGATCCATACGGACTCCATGCTTAGACACAATATGCCCCAAGAAGTGTATCTCTTGCAAGAAGAACTCACTCTTCTTGCCATTAATGACCAGCCTATGATTCCGGAGTTCTTCAAACGCAATGGCCAAATGCCTTCTATGCTCCTCCTCAGTGTGTGAAGCACAATCATATCATCAAAGAATGTGCCCACAAACGCTCTATGAGGCCGGAAAATCCTGTCCATCATTCTGTTAAATGTGGCAGGTGCATTTGTCAAACCAAAGGGCATAACCAAGAACTCATATAACCCAAAAGTGGTTCGAAATGCTGTCTTATGCACATTCTCGGGTCTAATACGTATCTGATGATACCCGCTTTTCAAGTCTATCCGACTAAAGACTGTGGAGCCCTGTAAGCGGTCCAAAATGTCATCGATCCTCGGAATAGGGAATCGATTCTTGATGGTATTCTTGTTCAGCGCCCTGTAATCAATACACATGCGCCAAGAACCATCTTTCTTTTGCACTAAGAGTACAGGTGAGCAAAAGGGTGATGAGCTAGGCTGGATCAACCCTTTATTCAACAATTCCTGCACCTGACTCATAATTTCTTCTTGTTGGGCTGCACTAACACGGTACCGCGGTCTATTTAGTGGAGTACTCCCCGGGATTAGATCAATAGCATGATCTTCTGGCCTTTCCGGAGGAAGTTTCCCTGGCAATGACCCGAAAAAACAATCTTGGAACTCACATAAGAAATCAGTCCTGTCCTTATCTGACGTAGATAAATTAGATTTAGACTCATCATCTGTTGCATCCTTTACAAAAATCAAGTACGCGGAAAGATGCTTTTTCATTACTGATCAAATTGCCGAAGCTGATAAAATAGGAACAGATTCTTCTTTAAGCTTTACATCCAAAACATGTTCTTTCCCTCTATGAGTCAAAGTAATCTTCCTATTGTATGTATCCACCACCGCATGTACTCTATGGCCCCATGGCATACCCAACAAAACATCACATCCATCAAGTGGCATGATGAAAAACTCCTCGCTGTCCACATAACCCTGCAAATGAAGCCTGAGCTTCCCAATAATAGGAGTGACGGGTTCTGCATATCCAGGACAAGCCATATTAGCCTCATATAAAGGCCCCATCTCCTCTGCACGGATCCCCAATCGGCCAGCTAAATCCGGTGAAATAAAGTTGGCTCTAGCACCTGTGTCAAAGAAAATCAAGGCATTTTGATCTCTCACTTTGCCCCATGCCCTGCACAATTCAGTCTCTTCACCACCTGGCTGTTTCCCAACAAGATTAGGAACTAACCCTACAGAAGGTTTTGGTTTCTTTGACTTGGGTTCCCCTTTAGTGTCAAAGTCCTTTTGGGACTTTCGCTTGGGACAATTAAAAGACATATGTCCCTCTTCTGTACAGTAAAAACATTTCCGAGCATCCATCAAAGCCTGTCTCTCCTCAGGAGTTCTCTTGGGCATTGGTAACTTCTTATACCGCTTCTCTGTAGACCCTTTTGCATCACGCGAAGCATGCCCTGACTTTTCAAATTTCTTGCTTAAGCTTTTACTTCCTTTAAATCCAGATGAGACTCCAGTGAGTAACGCATTTGCTGTCATAGCATTCTCTATCATCTGTGACATATTTGTTACTCGAGTCTTGATGCAATAATCACGCACTTCCTTGGGCAGCCCACAACAATACTTCTCTACCAGCTCAGACAAAGGCACTGCACGATAAGAAGTAACTGGGAGTAAAGCTTCCCAAAACTTCTTATTATAATCCTCAAGATTTTCACACTTTGATGCATCCAACTTGTGCCATGTTGTCATTACATCCACCTCAAAAGTAGATGTGAGCCATACGGAAGAGAACACCTGCTTAAACTGTACCCAAGTAGATGGTGCTATGCCCTGTAAAAGAAGAGTGGACCACCACTGCAATGCATTGCCTTTGAGAAAAGTCGCAGCTTTTCTCACCTTAGAGGACTCCGTATAATTACCACCAGAAAAAGCAGCATCAAACTGCTGTAAAAATTTAAGTGCCTTTAGCTTATCTTTGGCCCCACTGAATGTGTCAAATTTCACAGCAGCTCCCCCTTTCTTATAATCCTTCGCCTTACCCATAGGCGTTAGATTATCGTAAGGAAGTGGCTTCACAAGATTGCTACCCCCAGCATTCATGCCCATCATAGGGTCAACATTACCAATTCCCACACCTGGCATTCCATACATTCCAGCCATGTTTCCAAACATACCATTATGCATACCGGGCTGCATGCCCCCATGCATATTTCCTTGCATTCCAGGCTGCATGCCCCCAAACATGACATGTTTCCTTGCATTCCGGACTGCATACCACCAAACATATTTGCATACCAGGCTGAAAACTAGCTCCAGAATTCCCTGGAACACCCATGCCTCCCTGAGGATAACCCCCAGTCATGGATTGGAACACAGAGCCACCACCAAAATAGCCTAGATGCATAGACTGCTGTGGAATAGATGGCTGTTCGAAAAAGGAACTCTGTGAGTTGGCACCAAAAGTATGTTGCATGTTCGGAAACTGTCCAAAAGATGGATCCTGTGGAAGGCACCACTATTGCCCTGAGGTGGGTTCTTAGAACGCACTTTCTTCTTCTTCTTTTCAGGCTCAGAACGGGATCTCATAAATTCAGCAAACTTCTCACTTTGAGTGAGCTGCATAAACACATCCATTACACCTGCCCAACGATTTTTAAACTGAGCATCATCTTCCTCTTTACTAGGCATATCTTCTGGCTGTGTTACATCCTCATATTGTGCATCATCTGCAGCCTGTTCTCCTGCAAGAATATCCTCAGATTCATTTCTCTCAAGAGAGGTCTCTTGCTCTTCCTCTTCATCATAAAAATATTCGTCTTCTGTGTCAGACATGCTGCTGAATTTTCCAGCAATAGCTTTCGTCGAGTCAACCACGAGCTCACCCCCTTAAGAAAGTTGATGATGGGTCCCGGCAAGGGAACCTTGAAACCGGCCTTTGGTAGAAACCAAAGTGCGGTAGACTAACAATAACTCTTCCAATTGTAGTCCAAATAAATAACAAAATTAACTGGAGCTAGAATGCTCCAAAACTGAAAGGAAATCGACACCTGTTGGCCCCAAAGCTTGGCGCCCCTTTCGGTATTTCCTTATTCAAATTCATAAAATGTTTAACTGAGTACAACAAAGCCAATCCAGGAAAGTAAACCTGCATGTCCAATCTGGCAGCCCTCAAGACCTCTTAGCACAGAGGATTCACACACAGATTTGTGTCCCACAAAAGCAACACCCTGTGCTTCCCTCTAATCAACCAAGACAATTCAGTAGGACAGCCTTGAGCACACATCTGGCATATTCCATGAACATGGTTTCACAACTCAGTTCACATACACATCCACTGTCTGATCTCTGTTTCCACCCTTCAAACTGCCATACCCTTCCTCTTACAAAGGACCAGATGACACAACTCTGCAGCAGCAGACATAAACCAGTGCAAAGAAAGAAAGATTGATATGTTCAGAGCTTACCAATTTTAATGCGTGGTTCTGCACCAGAGGGACTGACCGTACCAGTCTGTACTTGCAATAGGCTGTCTGTACTTTTCTCCCTGCAGCCGCCTGACTGATGCACCACCTGGACTCTAATAGAACGCCGCCTACAACTGTTTAGGACTGAACAGGTGTGTGGCCGCTTGTACCTGTCCGTACAGGTTTGCAGTACCTGACTGTGCCTGTCCGTACAGTACTGTACGTGCAACTGTTGCTTGTGTCAGCTGTCATACAGCAGCCGTACCAGCCTACCTGCATAGTAACCGCCTGTACACCTGCAGCCGCCTGAACCAATCGATGTGCAACAGCCTGTACCTGTTGTCGTACACAGCAGCAGGCGCCAGTACCAACAGTACGGACTGTACCTGCTGTCCGTACCTGCCAGCGCTGCCTGAACCAGCCACCAATAGGACTGCAGCCGCCTGCTCTATACGGCCTGCAGCCATGTGGTCTGTACGGCCTGTATTCAGTACAACCTGCTCTCCACACAGTAAATCCAACCACCACCTCTTTGCAGCCAGTCGACAGAGTTTCTCTTCTCCTCCACGCAGGTAGCTTGCACGATCTCCAAAAAGCAAGAGAGAGAGAGATAGGAGAGAGGCGTGTAACTCTCAAAGAGGAGTTGCCTCTTTTTCCCAAAAATATCCTAGTGCCCCTTTCTAAAGTTTATCAACTTACTAAGGGTCACTTATGTCTAGGGGCCTCCCATCGAGCAATGGAAGCTTGGAATAATTTTGCATTGGCTTCTGGGCTGAAAATAAATTCAACAAAATCAGCCCTCATTGTATCACGGAATTTGATCTTGAGGCATTAGGGTGGCAAGGCCGTGTGGTGCATACAGGAGACATTGTTCATCATCTTGGGTATCCGGTTGGTGTGGATGTGGACCCCCAAGCGCTTCTTGCTTGGATTTCTGCTCGGATCTCGGATAAATTTGTGTATTGGAAAGCTCAAGGGTGGCCTATGCACGTGAGGGTTAAGGTAGCTCAGGTTATTATGCTTAGCATGATTTCCTATTTTTTGCCTTTGCTACCTTGGACGCAAAAATCTCTTCTCCGTATGGTTGCTCCCATTCGGTTTATGCTGTGGAAGAGGCAAGGAAATATTATGGGTCAAACATGGATAGCTTGGAATCACATTACGACGCCCAAAAGAATGGGTGGGGCTGCTTTACTGGATGTCCGCTTGCATATGGTGGCGCGTAGGTGGGCGCTTTTTCAGGATATGTGTTTGCAGGAGCAGCCTTGGGTATTCATGGCTCGTGACTTGATTGAGTTGGAGGGATTGTCACATGGGCGGACACGTGTGCAGGCTTCATGGTGGGACATTGTGAATGCGGCTCGTCCTGTCCGTATTCGCTCATCTTACATTTTATCGCATATTCTCCTTTCTTGGCATGAAGTTCTACTATTGGCTCGGTGGGATCCTAGTCATGAAAGACTACTTTTGAACTCTTTGCAGTTCGAAACATTTGTGGAGTCGCGTGTCATTGTTTGGCCAGACAGAGATGCTTCACGCATACAACTCAACCGCATAGTCAGGTTAGGCTTGGTTAGAATCCGAGATGCTGTGATACCTGGTCGTGACAGGCCATATTCGTTTCGTCGTATTCGGCAGCACTTTAGGGTTCCTCGGACATTTCAGCCACTATGGGTTGACATCATGCATGCAGTTGAGCCTTTTACTCCATTACCTCGGCCATCTGCAGATCAACCTTGGCTTGATTGGGCACTATGTAAATTTGGTGACTTGATATCACTTTCAGCTAACCAGGTCTATCATAAGCTCGTATCAGAGAACGATTGGGTTTCAGCCAAGGCCAATAAGGTGTGGGGATTGCACAAGTCTAAATCATGGTGGCAGAAAACTCTTATGCGTGGTTGGCAGTCTAAACTCCCTTACTGCGCCTCTCATATAAGGCTATTGTAAGCCTTTCCTATGCAGAAATGTCTAAAAATCATTTCAAAAAGTGAGGATCCCCGCTACGGTGGGACCAAAGGCATTAGACGAGGATGATGCTTTCATGATTTGGCTGAGTTTGGGACCTCTATTGGCTCTCTCACACCAGCAGATCAACCGTATCATCAGCCTAGACCTGATCTGACTTTGCACAGATCTGTCCCTGTTAGTGTCTCCTCCAAACTGCAGTTCCACAGAGAGCAATTTTGCACTGAAGATGGATTCATTGAGCGGGCTAGTTTATCTCCAGCCACACATGTAGGCTCAGACGAGGGTACAGGCCAAGACACAGCCACTACATGACACCACCCAAACCACTATATTTGATTTCTTTGGGCAAGTAGGATTCTGAGGAGGCAGCCAACTCTTGGAAGCCCCCAGGCCAGACATGTATTGTCCACACAGACGCATGGTGTCACCAGAGACTCCAGAGAGAAAGCACAGATCCCCTAGCGAGCTAGATGCCCACAACACCCAAGATCTCCGCCCTTTCACCCGCCAGCTCCAGATCAGAGACATACTCCAACAACATAGAGCAGCACCACCTCGGGTGGTGGACATTGCCTCCGTATATACTGTAGCAGAGGAGGATGACCTCTGTTGTGTTCTGAAAGACAGGTTGTATGCACAAGCAGCAAATATGATGGGGGCAGCTGCAAAATCACAACATCAACAGGTAGCAACGAGCGCCTCCCCCCCACCCCCCTTCTCGCCTCTCCTCCTGTCTGCCTGTGCCCCCAGGGCAAGTTTCGACATCTTTTGGTCTTGAACCCCTAGGAGGACTCCACGGCAGCCCCTCGGTTATCCACAACCAAGGCCGCCGTCCCTTGCTTTTCCTTTTCAGAAGAGGATCTCCAGTCCTCGCTTCAACAGTTGCTTCTTTGGAGGCCTCTACCTTAGTATGCAAGATTGTGGGTAGCCACCTGGCACGCAGACAGTTCAGGGATCTATTACAGGCAAGCCTTCTCAGCGTGCCTAGAAAGATCATTGGCATTTATCTCTTGGGGTGAGGCTAATTAGGTTGAGTTTGATTCGCCTGCAACTTCGGCAGAGTCATGCAGCTGAGCCTTATTGCACTACATACGGCCCAAGCCTTCTTTGTGCGGTGGTAGCACGGCTTCGACCCTACATCCGACCCTTTGGCTAGCATCTCGAGCAATTTTGTGACAGTCTGTTTTCCAAGTCTTAGGAAGGAATACCTTCCTCTCCTCCAGGTGGAGCTATTGGGAGAATGATGGAAGCCCCCCCTCCTCCCCACCAACCGCCGCTTCAGTTCTTGCACAAACGGCTGGGATTCTATCCCTTCGTATCTGCATTGCCACTCCAAAGTCGGTGCCTTACACCATTTTGCTCCCTAGTCTGCAAGGGGGCCCTATTTTGCAAATAGTTGAGTACTCTAGCCTCCTAGGCCAATGTTTCATTTGCCAACAGCAGATGGGACACCTCATAAGAGCTTGTTCTCATAGACAATCCAAGAAGCCGCCTCCAGTTGTCCCCACCTCAGGCCCGAGCTTAGACCCTCCCCAAGGGGTGGGGCGGGACATAGGCCCCCAAGTACCATCGCACCAGGACCCGACCACGCTTGAGACCGGTGCAGGAGAGTGGCAGACCGTTGGACCGAGGCAGAACCACCGGCCGACTTCCAAAGCAGAGCGGCGTCGACAAGCGCGCTAGGCTAGCCGGATCCAAGAGGATACGGTTGTGTCAGAGAACCGTTACAAGCATTTATCTCAGCAACCTCCCGATGGTAATGGGCTCCCCGCAGTACCCTCGAGAAACCTGCCACCAGCCCGCCCCTTTTGGAGACCATTACCTCAAGATCCCCCCCCCCAAATCCCCCAAGCTTTCAGTTTCTCGAAAGGCTCGCTGACACTCAAGAGTCTACAACGGGCCCGTCCTCACAGTTTCTGGACGGGATGATGTGCAGGATGGGTTTTCTAGAGGTGTGGGTCCGAGGTGTTTCAGGGCTCTTCTCGGCTTCACACAGCCAAGTTCTTATTCAGGGACCTAGAGGTGACAGATTTCCGCTTTCTCGCTCGGTTCGCTAGGGCTACCCTCTAGCACCTTATCTCTTCTTGTTTGTCACAGAGGCCATGAGTAGTTTTCTCTGTACCCAAGAGATCGGGCTCCAAGGGCTGCATCTTCCCATCCACACGTAGTAGGAGTTGCTTGATTCAAAGTTCGCCGATGACATGACAGCATACCTCTCGGGCGGCGAGAGGAACCTCTAGAGATTCGCCAAGGCGATAGAGATCTTTTGTCGCGCATCCGGAGCGCAGATCAATTGGCACAAGTCGTGTGGATACCTGGTGGGTACACATACTGGCTGACAAGTGTCCCCATAAGGTGTCCAGGTAGGTGTCCAGCCCATAGTGCTCCATTTGTCCTGTTTGTATAAGTTTAGGTCCAACCAAATGGGAAATGGCCATAAGCTGTCTGGACTTCATTAATTTTGGTCCAACCAAATGCGAACACATTATAAGTTGTCCGGCCACTTATTAATGAGTGTGGACCTGCAAACCAATAAACTTTAGTAGTAAATGAAATAAGCTGTAAATTGAGTGTGGACGCACTTACCACCTGCAAAACCCATAAGCCCATAGTTTTAGGCCCAAACAGGAGTGCACACACATGTCCACAGGTGCCCGGGCGTCCCCGGTCCCTCGGGCTTCACAAGCCAAAATAACAAGCATTGTCCAGGCAGCAAGACAATGTCACACAAAGTAAAATAAAGTTATGGCATGCATCATTTATGCATTGTGCACATGTAAACTTGGAGAACCACCTATCATCATTCTTGTACTTTAACTAATAGAAGGATCGTTTTTCCAAAAAAAAAAAAAAGTTTGCCTCCCGCAAGCTTTCGTTCCTTGTGAAAAACAATCTGTTCAGGTTGAAGAATCTCTTCCAGCTCATCCACCTCGGGTGGGTCTTCCAAAACCGGCTCAAACGGTGTCGGTCCCACATAAGGCCTCAATAGGCTGACATGAAAAGCATTCTGCATGTTCCAATGATCTGGGAGTACAAGCCGAAATGCAACATCATTGATCTTCTCCAAGATCTGAAAAGGTCCATAGTACCTGTTGGAAATCTTAGGGTACTTTCCCTCTTTCCCTCGCCTCTTCCGAAGGCGTGCCTTTTCAAATTTCAGCAAGACCCAATCACCTTGTTTGAATTGTACATCCCTTCTATGCTTATCAGCTGCTTTTTTATTCTTGGTTTGAGACCTCTGTATGGCTGTCCGTACCTGTGCAAATGCAGTATCCAAGTCTCTGATATACTCATCCGCTGCAAAAATCTCATCCTTTGTACGAAGGATGGGTGGTAGTACCACCTTGCCATAGATAATCTCAGAGGGCGCCTTGCCCGTAGAAGTATGTACAGTATTGTTGTAGGCAAACTCCACAAGTGGTAAATACTTCTCCCAATCCGATTTGCGGTCGGATACATAAGATTTCAGCAAGTCGAGGACGGCTGAATTTGCTATTTCACTTTGCCCATCTGTCTGTGGATGGTAAGCTGATGAGAAGTTCAGCTTTGTACCCATATTGTCAACAATGCGCGCCAAAATAAGCTTGTGGTTCTAGGATCTCTATTTCCCACAATAGATTTAGGCATGCCATGGTGTTTGAATATCTGTGCCAAAAACATCCTAGCCATATGATCTGGCTTTATTGTCTTGCGCACAGGAATGAAATACATACAATTTTGCATCATGAGATATCCATCTCTTATGACATAAGATGGGACAGCAATACCCTCTTGCAAATCAGCCCATACATGTGCAAAATCCTCATCCAAATGATAAGTATTACGCATATCCGATAAGTTCTCATGGTATGCAACTGTAATAGCATGAACTAGTGGTCGTCTAGATAAGGCATCTGCCACCACATTCTTTTTCCCTGGAGTGTGTAAAATCTGAAAATGAAACATTGAGAGGAAATTTGCCCATCTCATATGCTTCTCTGAGAGCTTGCTTTGAGTCAAAAAGTATCTCAAACTTTGATGATCAATTTTGACCATAAAATCAGCCCCTAAAAGATAGTGTTTCCAAATAGTAAGGGCATGAATTACAGCCAACAACTCCTTCTCATAAACCTGTAAGTGAAGCTCTGCATGTTGCAAGCGTCTGCTCTCATAGACAATGGCATGTCCTTCTTGGTTCAAAACAGCCCCTATGCAGTCCCCACATGCATCACATTCTACCACAAAAGGTTTGTGCAAATCCGGAATAATGAGTACCGGTCCCGAGATGATTGCACTCTTCAACTTTTGAAACGCATCTCTCTCTTCTTGTGTCCATTTAAAGATTGCTTTCTTCTTCGTTAAGTCATGTAACGGAGAGGCAATGAAAGCAAAATGCTTGACGAACCTCCTGTAGTAAGCACATAAACCAAGGAAGCTCCTCACTTCATGTTACATCAACCTGTTTGCCCTCAAAGGCGGCATCTGCATTCATTTGCATTCCCATGTCTTCCACATTGAGACCTATGGCGGCAGCCATCTGTACGGATATAAAGTTATCTGTGGAAGCATCATCAAAAAGAAACAAAGCGGGCTGATTCTTCAATTTGCCCCAAGCCTTGCATATGACTCTACTCTTGGGCTCATGCCCTGTATTACCCTGCACATCGGGTACAACATTCACAAGAGGCTTTTCCACATTAGGCTCAGCATTCTTAGGATTCTGTGGGCATTTAGGATATATATGATCTTTACTGCCACACTTAAAGCATTTTCCAACCTTCCTGTACTCTTCCAATTGCAGTTTTGAGAGCCCAAAATTGTGGCGTTTACCCCCCGGCTTCTTTTCGGAGTCATCCTTCGCATCTCGGCCATCTTTGGGAGCATTCTTAGGTGGCTGTCCACCCTTTTTCTGGTCATAACCAGCCCTGAATTTGCTCTTGTTTTGACCTGCAAATGGCTTATTTGTGGGTGCTTTTATGTGCAAGTTCTCCGCAATCATGGCTGAGTGTATAAGCTCTTGTATGGTCTTATTTGGGTACACTCCCAAGCTTTGTTGGATAATGTGATGGAGCCCCGATTCAAACTTTCTCTTCTTCTCGTCCTCTCCAATCTTCATGAAGGGAGTAACCTTGAGAAGGACTTTCCAAAACTTTGCTATGTATGAAGCAACGGACTCTCCCTCATCTTGGGACAGCCAATCCCACTCCTTGCGTACATCCTTTGCAAAGTTTGGTGGTAAGAATTGATCATAAAACTGAATTTTGAAAGAAGACCAAGTTGGGGCAGCACTTCCATCAAGTATTTTTGCAAGCCACCAATCACTTGCCGTATCCTTGAGATGCATTCCCACATGCCTGAGCATAGACTTTTCCGAAAAGTCTTCATTGCAAAAAGCTATCTCAAACTGTCTAATGAAAGCAAGTGCTTTGGTAGAGTCCATCCGTCCCTGAAAGTTTTCAAACTTTACATCCTTGTCACCGGACTTGAACTCTCGAGGCTTCTTCCTTCTATATGCATCCCTATGTACATCCTGTTCATCTGCATGGTGATGATGCCGTGATGAAGATTCACGATCCCTCTTCGTTCTCTCTTGAGCCACACTCTCCAAATGAGTGGACAGCTCAACACGAGAACGGATATGTCTTCTTGGAGCAAAGCGGGAATGAGTAGAGGATCCCTCATCCTTACTCTTCTCTTGACCTGCATCAAGCCTAGCACCAGGGACTCTTGTCCTTTCAGCATTTGGCACTTGATGTGCTCTTCCTGCTTGTTGTGCATCATGTGCACCACCACGGGCAGCCATGAGGGGTGGGTTCTTGAAAGCCAAACTACCATCTGCTTCAGTGTATACATCACCCTTAACCATTAGGTATGCAAGTGCAAGCTCTCGGGGTTTCTCAACATCCATTTCCTTTGCAATTGCTTCAAAAGTGACTTCATGGACCGAGGCCTTTGCCTTCGCAGCCAACACCCTTTGTACATCCGGGTCATTTTTCAATGACCTAAGCTCTTCGGTTTCAGCCCTATAGCGTCGCACTTGACGCCTCAAAGATTCCAAATCAGAATGCATAGTGTCATGAGTACCTGCATCTCCATAGACATCATTGCCTGCAGCATCTCTTGCATCCCTTGTACCATGAAATTCACGGTCCTGTGTGTTCTCCACACTATCAGAAATGTGGCTGTCCATGACACTCAAATCAAGTCACCAGTTATGATTCCAAGCCTCAGACCTTTTTTTAATGAGGGGAAAAAACTCAGCTCTGATACCAATGTAACGGGAAGCGGACGCGTGTATTGGAATCGTATAAATGTGAACAAGATTCTGAGCGCTTAACACTTGAGCATTACAACCACAAAGCTGAAAATGACAATACACCACATAAAGGGGCCGATGATAGGCTGACCCCCCCCCCTTTTAGGTTATATTACCAAAAGAGTCTGCAAAGTACAAGATTACGGGTGCCTGGGGATTCACCACCAGCCTGCACCTGATTCTTCCAAATACATCATGAATGAATACATTTCAAACAAGAGAATCTGTAGGTACATCTGCCCTACACACGGGTACATCCGCCCTGCACAAGCCTCTTCACAGGTACATCCGCCCTGCACAAGAGTATCACAATCCTCACAGGTACTCCGCCCTGCACAAGATATAAATGGATCTTTAGGCCCTGCTTCCACGCGAGAAACTGATCCAGAAACCTGTGTTCTCCGCGAGCAAGTGTCCCCAATGCTTGCCCTAAGCACCTGTTACACCAGGAATCCTTGAGACACATTCATGCTCACATATTCCATTGCTGTCCGGCCTGTTTTGTGCAATAACCAGTCCAAAACAGCAACTTTCTATCGCGAGAAATCCACCTGTAAAGGGTCCTACAGCCCTGTGGAGGTCCCTAGAGCTGTCCTGTACTGTCCAAGTTGACTTTGGACAGCTGTAACCAGCCCACAACTCACAATAACCAGAAATTGCAGGTCTGAAATTTACCAACCAGTCCTTTAGAAGAGTGTGGGGATCGTTGTCCAAGCTTGTGTGAGTCCGGGAAGCAAGCAACCAGCCCTGTAGCAACTCCCAAAGCTCCAACCAACTCTCCAATGTGTTGAATGATGAAAAAACAGCCCAAAAGGCCTCTTGAGGGAGGCGCCTTTTCCAGTGCCACCTAAGGGGCCTAGTGGGTACACATACTGGCTGACAAGTGTCCCCATAAGGTGTCCAGGTAGGTGTCCAGCCCATAGTGCTCCATTTGTCCTGTTTGTATAAGTTTAGGTCCAACCAAATGGGAAATGGCCATAAGCTGTCCGGACTTCATTAATTTTGGTCCAACCAAATGCGAACGCATTATAAGTTGTCCGGCCACTTATTAATGAGTGTGGACCTGCAAACTAATAAACTTTAGTAGTAAATGAAATAAGCTGTAAATTGAGTGTGGACGCACTTACCACCTGCAAAACCCATAAGCCCACAGTTTTAGGCCCAAACAGGAGTGCACACACGTGTCCACAGGTGCCCGGGCGTCCCCGGTCCGTCGGGCTTCACAAGCCAAAATAACAAGCATTGTCCAGGCAACAAGACAATGTCACACAAAGTAAAATAAAGTTATGGCATGCATCATTTATGCATTGTGCACATGTAAACTTGGAGAACCACCTATCATCATTCTTGTACTTGAAAATATTCCGCCTGCCATCATAACACACCATGTGTCCATGGCCGGAATCCACACGGGCACCGCCCGAAAGTCCACAAATGTCCTACCATGTCCTTGGACTCATATGCATCCACTCATATGATCCATACACATGCCCAGGTATAATACATACATGCATCCGCATGTTTCTAGGCCCAACACGCATCCGCATGTCCCTAGAATATAGGGGTTTGTGACACTTTCCTTAGCTAGCCGGGTTGTGGTGGCAAACCATGTTCTTCTCGCCACCATGTGGTACATCCCCTCCTGCTAGTCTTTCTCCCAGGCCTATATAGGTCACGTTCAGCATTTGATCTGAACTTTCTGTGAGCTAGCAACAACGAGAGACCTACCCGGGCCAAGGTAGCCTGGAGAGTTATCATTCAGCTACGACGCAGAGGGAGCCTGTGCATCATCGACCCCTCCATTAAGAGGGGTGCTCTGTTGGGCAAGTTGATCGTTCGAGGCCTTCTTCCGGGTGGTGAGCCTTGGAAGGACTTCCTACTGGCTAGGATCTCCGCCTGCACCTCGATCTTGGGAGGCCCTTGGCCTCAGAGCATGAGATGGATTTTCACAGAGATGCGGGCGCAGGCCTTAGCCGTGCATTTGAGGATACATTTGTAGCCAGTCTCTTGCATGCTTGGGATCAAGCCGGCCCTTCAACAGTCAACTCCAGTAGTCTCCGAGGAGCATCTCCGAGAGCCTCTAATCTGGAACCCCATGGTCCGCCTACCTAGTGATCACATGCTCAAGGCTTACCCGCACGTATCTTGGGGAGCTTTGAGCACGGGTCTCGCTAGGTCACTTGGAGATTGGCTCGCATTTAGACAGTTGCCCCCAGAGGCCCAAGAGAGGAGCCTTACAGGGATCTGGGGCAAAGACAGACTTAGCCTCGACATCGACGACTCCATCCCTTAGGAGTGGCTGGGTAGATACCGGATCCCCCTCCCCCACAGTAGCTGGGAGAGTTCACCGAGCACAATATACCCCTGGCAGTTCATGGCAAGGATGAGAGTTCCGCCTACCCTTAGAGGATTTTAGGGGATGTGCCTTGCAGAGGGTGAGGGTGATTGGTTTTCATGCACACCATCGACCCTCCTCCGGCCATGGCCAAAGAGAGTGGATTTGCGGTTATGGATTTAGAAAGGCCGGCCTCTCGCGAGTCTTTGGTGGGACCTGGGAGAGTGGACATGGCATGATCCAGAGGACAACCAGGAGACGCTTGTCACCTCCTTTTTTGCTTACACTACACGGTTGGGGCCATAGGTTCCAAATGTAAAAGGTTGAGGTCACTTCCTCTCAGATTTCTGGAAGCAGCTGTGGGATAGTTTTCGACCACAGAAGATCACTCTCTTCATGTGGCAGCTGCTGGCACATAGGAGCTTGGCAGTTGGCACTTGGTTGGCCATTGGTGGCAGACCAGCATTATGTCAAAGGTGTGGCCATCCCCAAGAGTCTCAGTGTCATTGTCTTCAGGATTGTCCGAAGGCTCGGCAAGTTTGGTAGAGTATCCTATGCATTTTCACTATGGATCGAGCCCTTGCCCGTGTTGTTATGTGGGGCACAATTGCTTGGGCCACTGAGGCCGCACTTGTCATGCTATATGAGAAGGAAGGTGGGGGACTAGCCCTTCAGGTCTCTCACCTTCGTATTTCTGCAATGCCAGTTCCAACCCCGCCTACACGTCAGTGAACTCCAGGTTCTAGCCAGAGATGGGAGATTTGCAACAATATAGCTGCATGGCATATATGAAGAGCTCGATGCAGCAAAGCCATCGAATGCACCCTCACCCCGCCACCAACAGAATCTATCAAGAGCATCTGGCTTGATATCATTCATACCCTCTATGGTCAGTGGGGGCAGCTTTAGGGTGGCTCAGACCGCATGTGGAAGCGCCAAGAGGCTTTCCCGAGGATCTAGCGTCATGGTCCCTTTCTTACAGATAGTGGTGGCGAGCCCACGAGGCATTATAGACCACCTATGTGGTTGTTTCCCCATTCCCCCATTGTATGAGATAGCCTTCTCCTCCTAGAGTGGCCAGCCGCAAGAGAGTGCATCCTCCCCTTTTATGCATCTTGATCCGGCTTCTCATTTTGGGGGCAAGTTTGTACTCTGTTTTTCTCAGTAACGAATAGAAGGATCTTTTCCGCGGGGGGAAAAAAATCGCAACATCGACAACCATTAAGCATAAAGACGAAAACACGGAGCTTCAGGCTGAAACATTCATCTGTGGGTCCCGCCACCCAACACAATTCAGTTTTTCCCATTTCCCCTCTACTTTTACCTTCCCTCCCTCTTCCATTTCCTTCCTCCACCCTCTTATCTTCATCTCCTTTCTTCTTCCCAAGCTTGTACATACCATGTTAATGTGGCATTTCCCATTTCAGTAAAAATGGTGCTTCTGTTTCCGTTTCCCTATTTCTCATAGCTATGTCGACAACATCCAAACCTAAGGCCTATACTAAGCCTCTTCCACCCCCCCCCCCCAATCTTCCATATTTTCTGGTTTATCATCCTCCACTTCTCCTTCCTAGGGCATTGCAAGCAGCCTAGCTGCATCCTGCCTCCACCTTTAGCAGTTCATCTTGCCATCAAAGCTTGCAACTAAGGAGCACTGACCAGAAATTTCATTCAGTAGCAGCAAAGTTTTGTACTCTTTTTTCTTTTCTTCATGACAACTTTGTAGTTTCTTCTCTCTTTGTAATGCAATTCATTGCATGCAAAGATCTTGTTTGCACTATAAAAGGATACATGGCACATTTGTCATTCATTCATTTGAATAACACACTTTCGTCATTTGGATGAGATATTGGGCACTCTGGACTATTTGGAAGGCTCTGAACCATACTATGTTTCAACAGCCTTCTCTAGATGCTTATGGTTTCTTTCGTGCCAATCTTCGCCAGCCCCCACATGACTGTCGACAGCTGGAGGCTATTGACTTACCACAGTTTGAAGTTTTTTTCTACTGTTTCTAGCTTTCTTTCTTGGATGACCTCTCTCTGAAGTACATCCTCTCCATATATATTGTTTCTTGATCATACAGGACTAGTTTTGACCCCCCCCCCCCCCCCCCCCCCCCCCCCAAAAAAAAAAGAATAACACACACACACGAATACCAAAAGAGGGGGTACCACCCTTCCATATACTTGGCGGTGGATGCACAATGAGCAAGCCGTCATGACATGCCTCACAAGTATATTACTCTGCCAATTGGACCCTGCATAGCTGTTTGAGAACTATGCAGCCTTGCAAGATCCCCACCCTAAAGCCCCAGAATCCAGAGCAAGGCCCACCAGGAATCGAACCTCCGATTTCCACCTTGACTATAGAAAGCTTTATTAGCTAGCTGCACCACTTTTTATATATTAAATATGTCCGGACCTTGTGAAAGTTCCCCGGACAGAGGGAAATGGAAAGCAAACAAAGCATATTCCAAGCACCTTGTCCACAGACACATCTGAAGGCCCCCTTACTCTGTGTTTATTGCTCAGCATAAACCCACGATTCATATGGCATAGGTCTTTTTAAACAAGTGAATCAGATAACATATTTGAGTGAATCATAAGAAAAGTTTACCATGACACAAAGGACGTTTTCGCTTGCAATCTTTCTCAAAGTCTGCCCACAGTTCATCATCAATGCATGCCCTGCGGCAACATAACAATCAACAAAGATGTCAATAGCTTCTGCAATAGACAAACAAGCCTGGCTGAATAAATATGGCCACCCAATGGATCTTGTATATAGGATTCTCAATTAACAGATATACTGTCATATGTGATGCCAATGCCTGACACATGTTTGGTTTGTCACAAAAAAGGTTGCATTAGTTCACAAACTAGTTCTACACTTGCTTTGAATAGAGATGTCCCTTTTAAAGACTATGACTCTAGGAAAATATGGATAACTCACAGAGAATGATTCCATGTCTTGTTCATATAATCTTGAGCTCTTAAGGAGGGAGGGATGTGACATCCTTCGCATGGATTTGCAACCAGGTATAGCTAGCAGTATGGGTTAACAGTCGACGCTTGGGGAATAATCCCCATCAAAGTAGGGTTGTAAATATGTGAGGGATATACATAGCTGGGTGTAGCCAATAGTATGCCGGTCTGCTTCTATTCTAGCTCTCAAGAGTCAAGATGGGTGATGGCTTCCAAACCCCACACAGTGTAAGACACATTCGATAGCCATACATGGGCAAGATGGTCTACAGCCTGGAGGCCTCATACTCAAATGCTAAACCCAGTCTAACTCTCCCATACTTAGGATTGGTTCTTGCAGTTGGGCATATAATTGAGTTAGTGTTGCTATGACCCCAGGTTGACCCAAAAGGTTAAAGTACTTATTTGATTGAGTCAAGAATTCAAGCTTCAAGAGCATGGCAGTGAATGCTCTAAACAGTTAGTGCAACCTTGAGGTCTCTTGACATGTTTCACAACTCTTAAAATCCCTATTTTGATTCATATTGCTTTGCCTATTTTGTGACATACGAAGGCTGCTACCTGAAGCTTTTGTGGGAAGATTGACCTGCCGTTGACTTCTAAAAGAGGAAGCTTTATTTGGCTTTATTGTGTGAAGATTGGGAAGGAATGCAAGATGTGGCAAAGGCGGCACATGGCCAATGGACGAGAGGGAAGGGGGCCGACAAGAGATGTGAAGTTGGTGGAGCTTTAGAGGGACACCACCCACAAAGCAACCAAAGAGTTAAGAACAGAGAGTGGAGGCTGCAAGCTGCAAGAAAGAAGCTGGAGGAAGACGGGGGGAGGTTTCGTTAGGGGCAGTGGGGACTAATGGGAAAAAGCAACAAGCAATACAACCGCCCAGTTTAACTACACCAGCACTGATATTGTATCGAATTCAAGGTTATGTGTAAATAGTGGAAGTTACCTTCTTACACCCTTCCTTTTGGTACTATTTAAAGAAAAGAAAAGAAAAGAGTGCACATTACGCAAGACATAGAAGTAGCAAGAAAAGAGTGCACATTACGCAAGACATAGAAGTAGCAAGAACTCTTCTTTTTTAAATATTTAAAATGAGGTAGAATACTACATGCCTTGCACATGAACGTTGCTGAGAACAGGAGCAACCACAGAAGAAACGGAGTCTAGAATGATAAGTCTCACATTTTTGAAATCACCCATCCCTTCTTTTCCCTATTACATAGAAAAAATAATGAGGTTTTCACCTTACTGGTTGCAAAATTGGTTAAAATAATTGTCTAACCTTTAAACTTGATAGAATTTGAATAATCAAGAGTCCACACTACACTTAAACCATAACCCTGACACCAATCCCCAACTGCAAGTGGCCATTACCCAAGGGAAGCACCATCTTTGAGGTGCACACACTCTTTACACATTAAAGACCTCAGATGCTGATGCCTCCATTGCTCCTGTGTGGAGAACAAGTCATCAGGAAAAAAGGTCTTTAGAGACCCAGGCAGACCTTTCACACGGCCTGGACACTTGAGCCAGAAAAATGATCTACTACTAAGAATGGTAACCTTAATCAGCCTTAATGGCCAAAGTTCCAGAAAACTGTTGGCAGTGCTATGGTGGATGGTACTACACAAAGAGCAAGGAGAATGGCGTGCACACTGTTTGATGCAGATGCAGTTCACAGCAAAGGCTTGCTGAATTGATAGCAGAGAAAGGAAATGAAAGCTCAAGCACGATTCCTATAACGACCAGGTTACAACAAATAAGGGGTGTCTGGGCCACCCATGACAGCAGCACACTCATGACCCAGATGGCACAAGATTGACGATGGCATAAAGTACAAGCATCTGTTTGACCCTCATGTATGTCAGCAGCAGCAGCCAGTCAATACCATGGAACTACACTGACCAAATGAGCCACATCCGAGATAGCCCTCCAGCAGTCTTGACCCAAGGTGACTCTCAGATGTAGGAACTCTCCTCTAACTCCTGGCAATAAAGCGCCTTTCTAACAATGGAGAGTTCTCAACATCAATAACCCCTTATTCTAATAATGGCTATTAATCTCCATATTAACCCCATACTCCCCTACCCTTGCTTGGCAGCGAACCATATTAGCAACAAAGGCCACCCATATGCACGGTAAGTACACATCTAGACAACACCAAACCAAGGCAGATCAGAGCACGGCAATTCCAAAATCTACAGAAAGTCCCACTTGTGCCCAATGGCACCCAAGCAAGGTGAACATGCTTCACTTTGTACAGCTTATAATGGCAGGCTGCCCATCAATCTATGAACATCTGGCGACAAACAGCTCTCCTCTTTGTCAGTGCCTGCTATTAAAAGGTTCAGACTAATAACCACTGGCTTTGGAGCTGCAAATAGCCAAAACACTTTAGCAGGGAAACTCATTCTTCATGGCCCCTTTACCAGAAAAAAGATCTTAGCTACTTTAAAAGCAGTCACCAGAGTACTATGCCGTTAATAGCCGGCTAGACGCCAAAGACCAAGCATCTATTAACAGAAAAGATCTACCTCAAGAGAGGCAGTGAAGCTCGCATGCATCTGGTGAAGCAATGCCAACAATGAGAACACATCATGCACTCTGTAACACAGCACAAGCTTCAAAGCTTTCTCGAGATCCCTCTGTATCTGCAAAAGATCCAGCAACCATTAGTTACACCAAACAGAGGTTGAACCTTCATAAAGCTGTCTAATATTGGGAAGGCTTTTACCTGAAATTCCCCTGAATCAAATCGACTACAGAGAACTTCAGCCAGTCGCAATGAAGAGAAAGAATTGCAGGTATCTATATAAGCAACCATTGCTCCATGAAGAACAGCACTAGCAGCAGCCTGAATGCATATCTACATCCACAAAAGGAGCATTTTACATCAAGAAAAAAAATCCATCTGAAACCTAATCTCAATGTGAACTGTGACAGGTAAATTTTTTGTTTGACATAATCACATACATATCTTCTTGTGTCATCAGCAGTGTTAGGACCCTAATGAGCTGATAAGGATTGGAGGATCTGCCTAGAGAATTTTGCTTAGTGCTAGAGGATGATAGCTGTGAAGGAAAGCAGTATCGTGTACAAGATGCCCAAAGGAGTTGTTTTCTGGCAGCACAAGGACACAGACCACAGCTCATGAGACTGCAGATGAAGAGTGAGTGTGCTTGAGCCGAGAAGCCAAAGGATGGGTTGGGGGGGTGGAGGGAAAGGTGGGGAGCATCTGGGGCTGCAGCTGTTGGTTAGCTCGGCAGTGGGTATGCACGGGGGACCGAAGGACAACATGAGAGAGATGCATATGGGACCTTATTTCCTGAAGTATATATACAAGAGGTGGGACATTCAATGTCATGCCGTGACTCTTTTCCTTCTTCCCCGAGATTTTGAACACCTCGACACGTTCTTGCACAAAGGTAGCTGCAAAACAGTGGATATCTGGATGAGGGTCTTGAGTAGAGGAGTCCTAAGAGAAGAGGACCTTAAACTTGTTATCAAAACAGCCTGCTTTTCTTGAACAGGACAAAAATATACGATTGCTCCTGGGTGGATAGACGAACCTCAAAGCTTGTTTAAAGAAGACAATGTCAATTGAAAAGAAGACGATGCCAATTTCCGTTCATTGTTTACAGTGTGTGCTGGAGTAATATTTCAAACTGATTTTAATGCTGGCAAAGTTGCCTACCTAAAAGACACGTGTGATACTCTAATGGGATTACGTTTAATGTTAGCCACTGCCAATGATATAGATTGATAGAGACATCTATACACTTCTACAACAAGGTGAGCATGAATACAATAAGAATCATGTGTCATATTAATTTGCTTGAAAATCCAAGTAAACTATTTGGGACAAAATCTTCAAGTTGGTGTAGACATGCATAATAATATTGGATGCATATGTCACTTGTTCCAAGTGTTGAAAGGAAACAAATGATGTTGACACTCTTAAGTCACGTGCACCCTGCACTAGGGTACATAGTGACACACTGGCATGATCATCAGTGCACAGAAGTAGTACCTTTTGTAGGAATATTTGTTCATGTGCACCCTGCACTGGGGTACACAGTGACACACTGGCATTCTTTATGTACGTTATCACGATCAACCTCAATGCATGTAACATTGGCATCAGAGCATCAGGTTGGTGACCCAACCCAGCTTACCTAAAATAGTGAGAGCATCCGGTGGATGGTAATACTGCAGTCCGAAAAAAACACCCAGGCCTCCACCATGTCGAGAGAGAAATCACATCAAGAAGAAAGCCAGCAAGAAGTTTTGGAGGCACAAATCTTCCAAAGTGAAAAACCAACAGAAAGTATGCTTCCCCCAAGCACAGAAAGGCTCTTGAGAATAATGGAGCAAATAAATTCTCTCAAGATGCAGCCTGCCACAGAGAAAGAGAAGCCCAAAGAAGGCATCTTAGATCTAGCACACATGTTCTTTGCTATGGAGGAACAGAGAAGAAAAGACGAAGATAGACGTGAAGAAGCAAGAAAAAAGCAAAAGAACAAAGAACAGAGACATGCGGAGGAACAATGAGATAAGGAAGCCACACGCAAATATGAGGAAGATCAACGCCGTCAAGAAGCCACCAACCGAGAGTTTCAGCAAAGACTCGACTGGGAGGCTATGCAAATCCGACATGGCATAGATTTTGGCATCCCCTCCCAAGAGGGCTCCAAATACCTTGTCCTCCACCACTATCATATGAACCTCTCCAAATTTTAGTAAGTATGATGTTAAGTGTGATCACTGATCATGCTGCTGTTACTCAATTTATTCATCATTTTGAAGCACATTTTCCTTAAGCTAAAATTACAAATCCACAAGATAAAGTCCATGTAGCAGCACCCTGTGTCATGTGCACAGTGTGTATCTATCGTGTGCTACACGCACGCAAGACTAGTTTCGAGGCTTGGGGAAGCTTGGAACTAGGCAGGCTGATTGACGAGCTGAGTTAGGGATATACTAACGGGCGGGCACCCAAGTATGGACGGGCGGGCGCCCAAGTGTGGACGCCCGATGACCGGCCGAGAATAAAAGGGTGGCCAAGGTTAGTTATTGAGACATAGAGAGTCTCGCGAGTTTGTGAGAGCTCTATGGTCTTGGAGCCTGGATCTAGTGCAGACGTGCACCTGCTTTACGCAACCGAGGCCGGCAACAATCTCGAGGCCCGCGAGGACAGCTTCGTGGCGGTATGGGACGTCGCGAGGAGGAGATTGGTCGGTACGTCAACCTAGTTAGCTCAGCTCGTGGCTCGGTGGGGACAGCCAAGACTGTGGGCTTGCCCACGGCTGTCATGGTTGGGAGGTGAGTCAGGCCTGCACCCCCTTGTTTGTTTGTTCGTTTGTTTGCAGGATTCGAGTCTCAAACCAAGATCGATCACGAGGAGATTCGTTGGGATTTGACAGTGGTATTAGAGCATATCTCATGAACGAGCAAGTCGGTAGGTAGAGAAGATGAGGTCGAAGGAAGGTATGTGTTAAAAAGCTTGCTGTTTTTCTGTGCATACTGTTGTTTTCAGATTCAGCATGTGTTTTTCTTCATCAAAGAGACCCATGTTGATGGGAGATGGTAGTCTTAGAAGGGTCGTTTGCTTTGCAAAGAAGAGGAGAGAGTTGCTTGTGCAGTCGCATGAACTGCAGGGAGAGAAACAGAAAAAAAAGCATGTTTGCTTTTCATTGAACGAGTGAGAGAGAGAGAGCGAAGAGAGATGCGAAGCGTTGAAACGTGGTGGCGTGTTGGACAACGTGCTAGAGGTCGTGTTGGCACCACGTTTGTGGGCAGCGTTGTGGCGGGCGAGTACACAGTCGGCCAAGAAAGCACATTCGCACACGTTCGTATGCAAGCCTTGTGCGCAGGTGGACTTGTACGCAGGCAGGGAAGCAAGCGGCCAGGCCTGCATGACCAGGCGGCCAGGCCTGCCAAGCGAGGCGGCCAAGCCTGCGTAGCCAGCCAGGCAGCGCCCAGGCCAGTCCTGCGACGTAGCCAGCCCAGGCCACGTGGCCCTGTGGCCAGGCGTACTCGAGGGTGGCGCAGCCTACCTATGCGCACTCAAGCGCTGGCAAGACGGGCAACGCAGGTTGACGTCAGCGCCAGCAACACACGCCGGCAGTTAATCCAGGAGGAGAAAAAAAAAAGGTGAAAGCACACATTTTTTTTATGGGCTTTCGCTTTTTTGAGTTTAAAATTTTTTTTAAGTTTTAAAAGACCCCTCCTCCAAGGTTTCAAAGTGTTTATTTTTTTTTTAAGAGTATAGAATATATATATCCATATATATATATATATATTAATATATATATTTATTTATTTATTCAAGAAAAAAAAACACAAAAGCAAAAGCTAAGCCTAGCTTTTGGAGATTTTTAGCTTTTGGGGCTATCTTTATAAACCCCTTAAGTGGTCTCTCCACGTACCCTCTTCACAATGTCGACCCAAGAATCGGAATTGGAGCTCCTTGTGAAACGCGAAGGCTTGCCGGCTACGAAAGGTACCGATGCCGATCTTTTTGACGATTTTGTGTCAAAATCAGATTTCCAAGAGTTCAAAGTAGCTCTCGAAGCTTCTTCGACGGAACGTCAGGCACAAATCGCAGCCCAGATACAAGCTTTGCAGAACTCCATCGCTCTCTTGACCACTACCCTCTCTACTTTCTCGGGTATGGCACACTTTTATAAAACATGACATTCAATTCTGATAATGCCGATGCATTTAAAGAGGTGGTGGTAAACTTTCATAATTCAATGATACAGGGGTGGACTTCAAATTGCATTATGCACAATATGGTAAGAGTGGTCACTATTTTGTTATAATTAAAATGTATATGGATACCTTAGCTTCAGCTTTACGCCCCAACATTACTCCGGAACCGTTCGGGGGCGAGCAAAAGCAACGCACCAAGGAGATAGTGGACACGTGGCTACATAAGTGGCAAGTTCACTTTCAGTTTCATCCATATGATGATGGAAAGAAGATCCAGTTAGCAGCAGGTTTCCTGTCCGGCAAAGCTTTGCTTTGGTGAAAGGAACTCAACCCTAAGCCAACGACTTGGGCACAATTCGAAGACGTCTTCAAGAAAGAATTCCTCAAGAAAGAGGATGATTATGATGTTGTTGCCCGGTTTTCAGCTTTGACCATGACCTCGCAGCACCTCACTTATGAGGTCTACCTCCAGAAGTTTCGTGACTTGCAGATGAAAGCTACAAAGATGGATCCCACTACTCTTTTGGGGTTTTTCATAGCTAGTTTACCAGACTCGTACCGTTTACAGGTTAAAAATAACAAATGTAAAACATTGGACGAGGCCATTTATTCAGCTCGTATCTATGATGATACGATGGTCTCTTCCAAGTCAAAACGCGTTACCGAGCAGGGAAACAAGCATAAAAGAAAGTTCTCCGCACCTATGGCTAACACGACAGAAGGAAAGTCTTCGGACCAACCTTCGAAGAATTCCAGTTCGACGCCAACGAAGAAGAAACGACTCCTTAGGGCTTTAAAGCTCAAGAAGGAAGGACGTTGTTTTATCTGCGAAGAAAAATGACACATGCGTAACGAGTGCCCAAAGCAAAAGGGTACCAAGACGAACGCAGGATCCAAGCCAAAGGCAGCTAACCAGTTGTCTTTGACAGGTACGTCAATTACTGTACTTTCTCGCCCTAGTACTTGTTCTAATTGTCTGTTCAATTCTAAAGTATTTGGCTTGCATAATCTTCTCCGAGTTTATGGAGAAGTGAATGGCCATAAGATTCACATTCTTCTAGACCTTGGCAGCTCACACAACTTTGTTAACTACAAACTTGTGCAGAAATTGAGTCTTGATACGACACCCAGCGATCATACCTACGAGGTACGCTTACCTGCGGGAAGGCAAGTATGGGATCGCAAGGTGGAGATGCTTCGAATCCAGATTCAGGACTACAAAGATACTCTAGAATGCTATGTAATGCATCTAGAGAATGTAGACTTGTTATCAGAGATTGTGGTTTAAGACTCTTGAAGTCCAGATAGATTGGTCTAGTCATATTTTTTATTTTGATTTGCTCCCTAGTGCTCATCCTGTCAGTATTCCACCTTACAGGATGAGCCAAGCTGAGGAAGATGAGTTGGCTAAACAACTCGAAGATTATTTGAGGATGGGTCAGATCCGTCCAAGTAAATCACCTTGGGGTGCACCTGTGTTGCTCAGGAGAAAGAAGAACAATACCCGGAGGATGTGTATAGATTACAAGAGATTGAACAAGCTGACCGTTAAGAACCGTTATCCTCTCCCTAGATCAAATGACCTCATTGACCGGTTAGCAGGAGCGAAATATTTCACGAAGATAGATTTACGTACTGGCTATCACCAGATACGTATTCATGAAAGGCATGTCGAAAGAACCGCCTTTCGGACTAGGTATGGCCATTACGAGTTTCTCGTATTACCTTTTGGATTAACCAATGCTCCAGCCACTTTCCAGCAAATGATGAACGATCTTTTTCGTGAACATTTGGGGAAATTTGTGGTGGTGTTCCTAGATGATATTTTGATATATAGTCGTACTCTTGAGGATCATGTCAGACACCTCACGATTGTCTTATCTATTTTAAGACACAATCGACTATATGCTAAGTTAAGTAAATGTGAGTTCTTTATGACCGACATCATTTACTTGGGACACAAGATCACTCACGATGGGTTGAGCATTGACTATAACCGAGTTCAGAAGGTTCTGGACTGGCCTATACCACGAACAGTGAAACAACTTCGTTCTTTTCTCGGTTTTGTTGTTTTTCTTCAGAAATCTGTGCGTGGTGTTGACTGATCATCAGTCAATCAAGTATGTGTGTGATGCGGATGATTTGAGAGGAAGGAAAGCTCGTTGGGCAGAGTTAATGCAAGATTTTGATTTTGAGATCTGTTATCGGAAAGGGTCCATGAATAGTATTGCAGATGCGCTTAGTCGGATTAGAGAGGTGAATACTTTGTCGTTCACCGAGATTTCTACTGACTTATTTCAGTCATTGAGAGGGCTTTGCAAGACCGATAGTTATTTTGGTCCATTTTGGCAGAAGATCCAAGACGGGAACTCATTGATTGACCAAGACTCGATGATTAAGCAGTCTACTATTCAGGCTGTAGGAGGCCAGTGGATGATTCGGAATGGTTTACTATTCCGTAATGACAAAATTTGTGTACCACAGATCCCGAACATTAGGTCCAAGATTCTTAAGGAGTGTCACGACGCCCCTTCTGCTGGACACCCTAGGGTACACAGGACACTATCATTAGTGAAACACACTTTTTATTGGCCAAAGATGAAAGGGTATGTAGAAGATTATGTTCTCAAGTGACAAATTTGTCAGGCAAATAAAGCTGAACGCTTTAGACAAGCTGGGTTGTTGCATCCTTTGCAAATCCCAGGCAATAAATGGGAAAGTATTTCCATGGATTTTATTACCAGATTGCCAAGAACACATCAAGGCCACGATTCTATTTGGGTTGTGGTAGATCGCTTGACAAAAATGGCTAGATTTTTACCGACCCGGAAGACTATTATAGCTACGCAATTAGCATGGCAGTTTATCGAGCAATTGTTTAGACTGTACGGGTTACCGCAGGACATAGTCAGTGATAGGGACTCTTAAGTTTATGGAGTGATTTTTGGAAACTTGTTTTTGAGAAGTTGGAAACAACTTTGAATTTGAGTTCCTCAGATCATCCTCAATCTCATGGCCAGACCGAAAGAGTGAATCAGATTTTGGAGGATATGCTTCGAGCATATGTATCCAAAAGACAGAGTTCATGGGAGGATTATCTTCCTATGTTAGAATTTGCATATAACAGTACTAAGCATACGAGTACAGGTTTTAGTCCTTTCATGTTTATGTATGGTTTTCAACCTAGATCACCTGTTACAGTAGGATTCTCAGGACTTCAGCATGATGCAGCACGTAATTTTTTGCAAGATATTCAAGAAATGTTACAAGTTGCGAACGAATCTATTAGAAGTGCTCAAGACCGAGACAGGTTTTATTCTAATAGACATCGTTCACCCAGAGAGTTCTCTAAAGGAACGATGGTGTATTTTCGAGTTCCGAAAGATTCCGAGACTTTACGGACAAGTAGATCCCCGAAATTATCCCCTAGATACTGTGGACCATTTCGTGTTACACGACGGATTGGTTTCGTTGCATATGAATTGGATTTGCCTTCTCATGTGAAAGTTCATCCTGTATTTCATGTCAGTACACTTAAGGAAGTACTGGGTGGAGCAGATCAGTTAGTTACTCCTCAAGAAATTATAGATGTCGAGGACATGACATTTGTTCCGCACGAACCTGAAAAGATTCTTGGATTTCGTGAACGAAGATTGCGTAATACGCTTATCACGGAATACAAGATCAAGTGGAAGGATCGTGTTGAGGAGGACGCTACATGGGAGACATTGACTACTCTTCAGAGAGATTATCCTGGCTTTTTAGTGAGCTCAGGAGTGAGCTCTTAGAGGAAGGGGAGTATGTCATGTGCACAGTGTGTATCTACCGTGTGCTACACGCACGCAAGACTAGTTTCAAGGCTTGGGGAAGCTTGGAACTAGGCAGGCTGATTGACGAGCTGAGTTAGGGATATACTAACGGGCAGGCACCCAAGTATGGACGGGCGGGCGTCCAAGTGTGGACGCCCGATGACCGGCCAAGAGCCTATAAAAGGGTGGCCAAGGTTAGTTATTGAGACATAGAGAGTCTCGCAAGTTTGTGAGAGCTCTATGGTCTTGGAGCTTGGATCTAGTGCAGACGTGCACCTGCTTTACGCAGCCGAGGCCGGCAGCAATCTCAAGGCCCGCGAGGGCAGCTTCGTGGCGGTATGGGACGTCGCGAGGAGGAGATTGGTCGGTACGTCAACCTAGTTAGCTCTGCTCGTGGCTCGGTGGGGACAGCCAAGACTGTGGGCTTGCCCACGGCTATCATGGTTGGGAGGTGAGTCAGGCCTGCACCCCCTTGTTTGTTTGTTCGTTTGTTTGCAAGATTCGAGTCTCGAACCAAGATCGATCACGAGGAGATCCGTGGGGATTTGACACTAATGATGACTACTCTCTTTCTCTCTCTCTTGAAGGCTGCCCATGAAGAATACCGGCTGTTGGGGACTGTTTTGGAGGCTTCCATCGCGAAGAAATACTAAAACCGTTGTACCTATTGTACCAGCCCTTGTACTTGATGTACCAATCACTGTACCTGATGTACCAGCCCCTGTACCAACCCTCTACCGGCTGTACTAGCCAATGTACCTACTGTACCAACCACTATACTTGTTGTACCAAACATTGTACTTGATGTACCAAACATTGTATATGTTGTACCTGTCGGAATACGCAACGGATATGAGACAAAAATCTGAGAGCACACACAGCAAGACTCTACGCTGAAGACGAGCACATGCAGGAGAGAACCACCAGCCTGAATCTAAACGCAGAATTGAGTGTAGAAGAGCAAACGCAGAAGAGAGAGAGAGAGAGGAGCTGTATAAACTCTACTATATACAAGATCCGGTACAACTACAGGAGGTGGGGGCAAGGGTGGACCACCCTATGGGACCAGTCGACCAGCCCAAAATCAGCCGACAGGCTGCCCACATGTCCACAACTAGATAAAAAACTAGTCGGCCAGCACAGTGTGAGTCGGCCAGTACAAACAGCCCCCCATGACCAGTAAAAATAGGGAAAATACATGAAAAATGGAAAAAAATGAGAAAATACTCTGGGCAGGCACACCCACAACAAAGGCCCTCTGTGAGCACTATGGTACAGACAGGAGATGACTGCTAACACCCCCTCTCAGCTCCTGGATGTTAGCTAGAGTGCCACAGGAGTATAGCCTGAGGTAGAGGCTTCATGAAGAGGTCCGCCGCATTGTCCTCCGTCGAACAAAACTCTAGCAAGATGTCATCAACAAAAATCTTCTCACAAACAAAGTGACTTTGGATGACCATGGGTTTTGCCAGTGGAAACCCAATCTCGCCAAGTAACCTCTGCAATCTTACCACCTCACAAGCAGCACCACAAGCACCCCAGTACGCTGCCTCTGTAGACGACAAGGCAAAAGTTGTTTGCTCTTGCTGCCCCATGAAACAGCTCCTGAGCCAAGGGTAAATCCGTAGCCTGATGTAGACCTCCTCATATCTGGATCTCCTCCCCAATCTCAGTCACTCCAACCTTGGAGTCTAACTCCATCCGTCATTGCCCCTCTAGTATCATAGAAGAGTCCAAGATCCTTCGTACTGTGCAAATACCACAAGATTCGCAATCTTGCGTCCCAATGAGTCATCAAAAGCATCTACATGAATGAGCTCAACAGCCCCACCAGGAAGCTCAAGTCCAATCTGATGTTCAACAACCAAATCAATGAACCAAACCGCTTCCAATACAAAGAGGCATCAACCTGCTTACAAGGATCATCAGCTGTAACTTTGGTATGCCAAGTCCTGGAACCTGTTGAAGACGATACAAGGCCTTCGAAAACCTGTAAACCACCCCCTCTGAACCCGGAACCTCAAAGCCTGGAGGCTGCTCAATAGACACCTCCTCCTGCAAGTCACCGTCTGCCACTTGCTTGGCTTTCCTACTACAAGTCCCTTGGGAAAGAGCTTCCTCAACTACATGAGGCTCTTTGTCCTGAATGATACGAGACATAAAGTATAGTTCACCTGTAAAGGTTTCTCTGACTGACGAATGCAAGAACTGGAATGTTCCTGCCTACTGCCATCATCTGGCAAGCCATCCACCATCTGGTCCCGAAAAGCCTGTTGCCGCAGCGTATCCACATGCAAGTGGTCATGACGAAACTGCCACACATCACCTAACTGAGAACCTGCAAGAGAGAGTGCGAGAGTTTGTAAATCATATTCTCCACTCCGCCTTTCCATACAACATGGCTTGTCGCTTTGTTCCGGAGGGCAACAAAATGCTCATCAAACTCCACCCGTACACCAATCTTGCAAACCTCATGCACTGACAACAGATGAAAACCAAGAGATGGAACAAAAAGAACCTGGGAGGAATGCTTCCCCCCCTGCCATCGGGAACGATCTCTAATTTGCCCTCACTGTGAATAGGTATAGTGGACTCGTCACCAATCAGGATGTGACTTGCGTGCCTTCGAAGATCCTATAATAACTCTCAAGAAGGAGTCATGTGCCTGGAAGAACCATTGTCGAGAATCCAGTCCTCTCGAGTGTCCCTAGTGGTGAGTCCAACCGCCTCCCTGCTCCAAGAAAATAAAACGCCAGTGTCCATAATCTCCAAGTGCACAAAAGCAAGACTCTTCATGGTTACTATTGAGGAATCTGCACCCTTCTCGATGCTCCGCTTAGGACATTTCCTCCAATAGTGGCCGATCTCCAAGTCCCGAACAGCCCAAGAGGTCTCCAATCAGCACCAAAAACCAGCAGCCCTGCAAGCTCTTCAAATCTCCCGCAAGCTCTCCAAGGTCTTCAAGAAATCAACAGTCCTGCAAGCTCTCCAATATCTCCGAACTTCAAGCAACCTGGGGCTCTGATACCATGTCGAAATACACAACGGATATGAGACAGAAAACTGAGAGCACACGCAGCAAGACTCTACGCTTGTGAGGACTTTCTAGTCTATTAAGTCATGATTAAAATAGAATACAAGAACTAAAGATAATTAGAGAGTAGAAAGCTGAGTTGTTTGCATTGAGACACAAGGCCTTGTTAAATAGGGCCCGAAGAGGTACAAATGAAGAGGCACATCCTTGACAAAAGGGTGTAACTCTTGAATGAATAGTTATGCCTTTTGGACGTAGAGGTGTGTCCTTTAATCAATAGATGTGTCCCTTTGAAGAGACATGTCCCTTGATGATGACCCATGTGACAAGGTGTGACCCTTCACTGGTGTCCTTTCAATGATTAACGGTAATTAAGAGTAATTAAGGGTGATTAAGTCACAATTGTGACATTCCCTCCAACTTAAAATAAGACCCATGGTTATATGAGTGACTGTTGTTGTCGAAAGAACTCTTGAAGTAATTCTGGGTACTGTTGTAGATCTTCATCACTTTGCCAAGTTGAATCTGAATCATCCAAGTCTTTCCATTGTACTAAGAATTCTGTAATAATCTTCTGCCGAGTTTCTTTCTGTCGTACATCAAGAATCTTTTCTGGGATTAAGATCATATGCTCATCTTCAATCTCTGGAACATAATCTGAAATATCTAGAATGGGAGAATCTCCTTGTCCAAACTTCTTGATCCATGATATGTGAAAAGTCGGATGAATCTTTCCCCATGAAAGTGATAACTCCAACTTATAACTCAAAGGAGAATTCTTCTTAATAATCCGAAAAGGACCATAGTAACATGGTCGCAATTTTGGAAAAACTAATTTCACCTGTTTTAAATCGATGAGGAGCAACAAACAAAAGAACCATGTCACCTTCTTTGAAGTCATCATGTCGGCGACGTTGGTTAGCTGCTTGTTGATATTGTTCTTGAACTCGAATCATCTGATCTCGAACTTGAAGAAGAACATCTTGCATTTCTTGAACTAACTGATCTACTAATGCCACCTTGTGTTGAAGAACAAAGTTTGATGGTACAACTGGTGTATGACCATAAGCGGCTTGAAAAGGACTCATTCCTATTGTTGTGTGATGAGAATTATTACAAGCAAATTCCATCAATGGTAGATAATCTTCCCAAGATGCTAAGCAAGACTGAATATAATATCGAAGCATCTCTTCAAGAATTTGATTAACTCTTTCAGTTTGGCCATCTATCTGTGGATGATAGGCTGAACTGAACAATAAATTTGTGCCAAGTGACTTAAAAAGTGAAGTCCAAAAATGTCCTATAAACTTAGGATCTCGATCTGAAATAATGGACTTTGGCATCCCATGTATCTTGATAACGTACTAAAGAAATAATGAAGCAATATCCGAAGCTTGAGCTATCTTCTTTCGATGAACGAGGTAAAGATGTAATGAAATCCATACTGATACTTTCCCAACGTTCATTTGGTACTGGAAGTAGTTGTAGAAGACTAGCTGGAGCTTGTCTACTGGCTTTCATTTATTGACAAGAAAAACATGTTGTAACAAACTTTATAACATCTTGTTTCATTTGAGGCCAATAATAAGAAGCTGTCAACAACCGATATGTCTTGTTGATACCACGATGAGCTGCATAAGGAATCTCATGATGTTCCTTTACCAAGAGTTTACGCATACCTGTGTTATGAGGAACACAAATGCGATCCTGATAATATAATAAGCCATGGACAAGAGAATATGTCGGTGTCCGGAACTGGTACGTCGCTCGAAGCCGTTGAACTCGCAAGTTGAGAGTGTCGGAACTCCATCTGCGACGTAAGAGTCTCCAAAGTCTTCTGGAGTTGACTTTGCATAGCTGCCATTTGGTTCTGCATCTCTTGCTGCCATTGGGTGAGAGCAAGTTCGTCTTGAATGATTGGTTCATCCACCATGGTAGGGGAAGCAACTGGAATACTTTGCTGAAGCTCCTGTTGGTGTCACAAATCCCTATATTCTAGGGACATGCGGATGCGTGTCAGGCCTAGAAACATGCGGATGCATGTATGTATTATACCTGGGCATGTGTATGGATCATATGAGTGGATGCATATGAGTCCAAGGACATGGCAGGACATTTGTGGACTTTCGGGCGGTGCCCGTGTGGATTCCGGCCATGCACACATGGTGTGTTATGATGGCAGGCGGAATATTTTCAAGTACAAGAATGATGATAGGTGGTTCTCCAAGTTTACATGTGCACAATGCATAAATGATGCATGCCATAACTTTATTTTACTTTGTGTGACATTGTCTTGCTGCCTGGACAATGCTTGTTATTTTGGCTTGTGAAGTCCGAGGGACCGGGGACGCCCGGGCACCTTGTGGACACGTGTGTGCACTCCTGTTTGGGCCTAAAACTGTGGGCTTATGGGTTTTGCAGGTGGTAAGTGCGTCCACACTCAATTTACAGCTTATTTCATTTACTACTAAAGTTTATTGGTTTGCAGGTACACACTCATTAATAAGTGGCCGGACAACTTATAATGCATTCGCATTTGGTTGGACCAAATTTAATGAAGTCCGGACAGCTTATGGCCATTTCCCATTTGGTTGGACCTAAACTTATACAAACAGGACAAATGGAGCACTATGGGCTGGACACCTACCTGGACACCTTATGGGGACACTTGTCAGCCTGTATGTGAACCCACCAAGCCCCATAGGTGGCACTGGAGAAAGGCGCCTCCTTCAAGAGGCCTTTTGGGCTGTTTTATTCATCATTCAACACATTGGAGAGCTGGTTGAAGCTTTGGGAGTTGCTACAGGGCTGGTTGCTTGCTTCCCGGACTCACACAAGCTTGGATATCGATCCCCACACTCTTCTAAAGGGCTGGTTGGTAAATTTCAGACCTGTAATTTCTGGTTATTGCGAGTTTTGGGCTGGTTACAGGTGTCCAAAGCCAACTTGGACAGTACAGGACAGCTCTAGGGACCTCCACAGGGCTGTAGGACCCTTTACAGGTGGAATTCTCGCGATGGAAAGTTGCTGTTTTGGACTGGTTATTGCAGAAAACAGGCCGGACAGCAATGGAATATGTGAGCATGGATGTGTCTCAAGGATTCCTGGTGTAACAGGTGTTTAGGGCAAGCATTGGGAACACTTGCTCGCGGAGAACACAGGTTTCTGGATCAGTTTCTCGCGTGGAAACAGGGCCTAAAGATCCATTTACATCTTGTGCAGGGCGGAGTACCTGTGAGGATTGTGATACTCTTGTGCAGGGCGGATGTACCTGTGAAGAGGCTTGTGCAGGGCGGATCTACCTGTGTGTAGGGCGGATGTACCTACAGATTCTCTTGTTTGAAATGTATTCATTCATGATGTATTTGGAAGAATCAGGTGCAGGCTGGTGGTGAATCCCCAGGCACCCGTAAACTTGTACTTGCAGACTCTTTTGGTAATATAACCTAAAGGGGGGGGGTCAGCCTATCATCGGCCCCTTTATGTGGTGTACTGTCATTTTCAGCTTTGTGGTTGTAATGCTCAAGTGTTAAGTGCTCAGAATCTTGTTCACAATTATACGATTCCAATACACGCGTCCGCCTCCCGTTACAGTTGGCACTGCTGAGCCCTAGTGAGAACCATCGCCAAAAGAGCGAGTGGGTGCCATGGAGGAAGGCTGAGGCGAGGTTGTCAAAGGAGGAGCAAGAATAGACCACCCGGTGTAGCGTGGTCGATCAAGAGGAGAGAGCAAAGGGCTAGGACTGGGACTGGCAGCTGGTGGCGAAAAAGTGGGTGTCCAAGGAGTATATGTGGGTGTGGAACGTCGAACACTGAATTCCAAAGGAGTCTGCTCAGGGTAAGTATTAATCTCGTGATAGACGAGAGATGCCTCCGGAATGGCGAGGCCAAGATAAGGGTGCCGCTCCAAGAGGAAGCTGTAATGATGCAGGTCTCGGGGCGAGGTATGTATCCTGAAAATCCACACGTCAAATTCTCGATCACGGGATGTGGGTGTGGCAACCTGTATTCGAAAATAGGCTGGAGGAGTAAGAGTTAGCACTGGAGCAGGAAAGTTTACAGGTACGGGAGAGGGTGTGTCCTGAATAAGCTGAACTCGTATGGGCCCTCGGCCATAAGCCACCACCGTAGAAAAATTTACTGAAAGACGATGAAGTGTGTCCAACGAATATGGGTTGATGTTTTCAGCCCATAACAAGTAATATTGGCCCCGGATAGATGTTGTGCCCGAAAAACAATGAAGAGGCGGGTTTCTGAAGTATAAAAATGCCACATATTAATGTTTACACGCACAAGGAAAGATCACACCTGAGAACTGTGTGGCGAATATTGCCATTGAGAGGTGCAGAGGCCATGATGATCAACAGGTAATGAAGGATCATGAACCAAGCTAGAGCGAACAGAATGCTGGTCAAAAACAACACGCCAAGCTGGTGAGCTTTTTTTTTTTTAAATGCGCTAGTTGTTGGCCGTGGGTTCTCCCCTTTATTTTTTTTGAGTTAGTGTTGGTCGCTGCCGTGGGCGTCTTCTTTCAATTTTTTTTATTTTTATTTTTTTGAGCGGAAAGCTAAGTTGTTTGCATTGAGACACAAGGCCTTGTTAAATAGGGCCCGAAGAATGGAGGTGGGAGCAAGGGTGGTATTACCACCCTATGGGACCAATCGGCCAGCCCAAAATCAGCCGACACGCTGGCCACATGTCCACGACTGGATAAAAACCAATCGGCCAGCACATGTTCAATCGAGCAGCAAAAAAAGCTCAATCGGCCAGCACAGTGTGAATCGGCCGGTACAGACAGCCCTATACGACCAATAAAAATAGAAAAAATACATGAAAAATGGGGAAAAATGAGAAAATACTCTAGGCGGGCACACCCACAACAAAGGCCCTCTGTGAGTACTATGGTACAGACAAGAGATGACTACTAACAGTACCAACCATCGTACTTGTTGTACTGGCTGAATGGAGAGTTGTACTTGCTGTACCAGCTCTATTGCATGAAGACCCGTGGTTTTTGGGGAAGAATCAGTACCCACATGGAGGTATATGGTTTATATTGTTGGCTCGGCATTTCTACAGCTATGTGCTGGCTGAATTTTATGGTTGCCTCGTGTTGGGCTCTGTTATGGCATTTGTATATGAATAATCCGGCATCTCTCGTGGAGAGTAAGGCCCTCAAATCTTTTACATTCTCCTTGGGTAATAAAATATTCCAAGGGGGAGGCGGGGTGGGGGGGGTCGGACCATTCCGGCCTCTATGCAGTGTCACGTGTGCAAGCTCCATTTTCAGCATTTGTGTGGATGTTTTGTCCAGCCTTTATGTTTTATGCAAAGTGATGATGGATATGTGTTAAGGTTGTGGCCATGTTTAAATGTTTTAATATGCATTGATGGTATCAACAAGTGTGTCAAAGGCCCTAGTCCCCCGGGCACCGCGATTTTCATGTGTGTGGACACAAGGGTTCAGATATGCCACACATTTCCATAGGTATATATAGGAGGGGTGGAGCAATCTACCTTATGCCATGTCTCTTTTTCCTTCCTAAATTCCACCATTTTGAACATCAAAACATCTTCTCACACAAATATAGCTGTGAAGCAACGAGATCTGGAGGAGGGTCTTGTGCAAAGGAGGCCCACTAGAAGGGAGGGCCTTAATGCTGCCTTGCCCAAGTCGCTATCATACCATGCTGCCCAGCTGGAGACACGAGTTCGAACCTCTGTGTGCATTAAGCTCTCGAGGCTCGTCTGCCTAGGGTTCAAGCTGGACATAAGGCCATGTCATCCCCACCATTCCATTAAATTCTCATGGTTGCTATGCCAAGGTTCAAGCTAGAAATGGCATGCCTTCTGGCTGGGACATGAGTTCGAGCCTCTGTGTGCATTAAGCTCTCAATGCTGCTCTGCCTAGGGTTCAAGCTGGACGTGAGGCCATGTCATCCCCACCATTCCATTAAATTCTCATGGCTGTTATGCCAAGGTTCAAGCTAGAGATGACATGCCTTCTAGTAACAAAAAAGTTCATCAGGCGAAACACTTTAGCAAATGGGCTTCTAGCAGATGTGAAGCTCATTGATTGCCATGATCTTCCATCACAGTTTGCCTCTTTATGCATAACTACTATTGGCTCCTAAAACAATGAGGCTGTGACTTGAAACCCATCCTCTGTATCCTAGTGTGAACAGCATCTGCCTGGATGGTAGATGCAAAGGACCATATCTTCAAAGGATAAATGGCTTTGCTGTTCAACATAGCATCCTCCTTGTAGTTCCTGCTTGCAGTTTGTACTATCAAAGAGAGGATGGTCCTATAGTCACCCAGTGGTTTGCCTGACTAGGACTCCATGTAGTTCAACGTCACCTTGAAACACAGTTCATATCACATTTTAACACCACTCATTGTTGCACAGGTGAGGTAATTATCTCCAAGTAAAAGTTAATACTACACATGCTTGCAATGCTCAATTCTCTAAAATCATACTTGTGTTTTACCAGAGGACGATGCACCAACTAGCTCTGTCACTGTCCCATCACGCAATCCACCTTGCAGGAGGTCATCCAAACTGTCGGATCAAAATGTAGTACATGAGAGTATTCCCAATTGTTTGTGTCCCTCTTGCATATTGGCACAATACTACAAGAGAAGAAAAGTTAAAACAGAAAAATTTGGCACAATACTACAAGAGGAGAAAAGTTAAAACAGAAAAATTTGTGTCCCTCTTGCATATTGGCACAATACTACAAGAGAAGAAAAGTTAAAACAGAAAAATTTGAACTATGAAAAAGTTAAAACAAAGTAATTAGAACTATGAAATAATATATCAATGATGACCTTGGCCCTCAAAGCTCTGATCCATTGCAACCTTGAAGATGCTCTATGTGGCATTCTAGATCCCTATGAGGCTATATGTGTTCATATAAGAGCATGAGAGACTATATGAGATTGAGAAACTATACGATTAGCATATCTTCCCTCCATAGCCCAGCTGCAACAAGATACGCAAGCCTTCCAAGCTTGCCTCTAATGTAGGCTCTAGACCCCCTATCAATTCTAGATCCTGACCTTCAAAGACCTTTGAAGAGCTGACATGTCAGTACCTTTTACAGCCTGTTGGAAGAATGGAAACTGTCTCCTGCATCAAGTTGAGCAAATCCACACCATCTAGCCACACTGCATGATTCTCCTCTAGAAATAAAAGGATGTCGGCCACAGCCTACAAAACACTACAAAAAGTCTTCAAGGAAGTCTTAAGGTGGATAGCTTTTAACGATATTAAGACATTACTAAGTCACTTCAGAAGATTGGAACCGAGCCTCAAACTTACCTGCTTGTACGGATCTGCGTCTGACTGATGTTCGGCCAGAGCAACCAGACTATAAATATCATGGACCAAAAAATCTTCCACTGATGCAATAGACAACTTGATAGTCAAAGACTAAAATTAGCTGATGGATTGAGCAGCATAAAAGAAATCATCCGATACAGCAAAAGCAGGTCCCCCAACTTATGTCCTACACATAATGTGATAAGTGCAACTGTGCAACCTATGACCTTCCACACGCTCCCGTCTTAAGCATGAGGTACGGATTGGGCAAATCACGAAGCGCCAAGCGCAACGGATTTCTCAACGGCTCACCCAACGCAAGAAACGGGAGTTCTATGCTCGAAAAGAGGATGAGTTATACTGACTCTTCTTAGGGCCGAACCGCAAAGAGGCCTGGAGGAAACTTCGAGAATATTCGCCCTACCACACATATCACCTGCCCGGACACATGGCACTCCTATGCACGCTCCCTCTATCATAACCCCATCAACCACCCCTACCCCCACCACCAGATCCCCGTCTCACCACCTCCACCTTCTTCACAAAGGACATGGTCCTCAAGGCCATTCGTAGACTATGCAATGGGCGAGCCCAGGATCATGAGGGACTAACTGCCGAGTACAGACAGCACAAGAAACACAGAGAGATAGGTGTGTAAACTCTTCTCTATACACAAGATCCCGCAGAAACTGAATGAGGAAGTGGTGGGGGTGAGCGCAGTCGGCCAGCACTGAAGGCTCCACGACTGCATGTGCAGTCGGCCAGCATAGAAAATGTCCACGACTGCATGTACCCAGTCGGCCAGCAGTCCAGAAGCCCACGCATGACCTGTGTGCAGTCGGCCAGCCACCACAGGACTGCAGTTGGGACAGTCGGCCAGCCCTGAAGTGCTCCTACCAACCTCTGGCATCCCTCCCCACCACTAGAAAAAATGGGAAAAAATAGGGAAAAATACGGGCAGTGAGGAAAAATGATAAAACACCTTATACAGGGCGGGCACACCCACAACAGAGGCCCTGGTGTATAAATATAGACAGAAGATGACTTCTAACACCCCCTCTCAGCTCCTGGCTGTGAAACCAACCCAAGGGAGCTGGAGTGCCGCTTGAGCGTAGCCTGAGGTACAGACTTCGTGAAGAGGTCCGCCGCATTGTCCTCCGTCGAACAATAAAGTAGCAAGACGTCACCAGCCAAGATCTTCTCACGTACAAAGTGATACTATATCTCTATATGCTTGGTCCGGGCATGGAAAACCGGGTTCCGAGCAATAGCTATACAACTCTGGTTATCGCACTGGATGACTGTGGGCTCCCTCTGTGGAAACCCAATCTCGCCAAGCAGCCTCCGCAGCCATACAACCTCACAAGCAGAACCACAAGCAGCCCGGTACTCTGCCTCTGTCGAAGAAAGGGCAATAGTTGGCTGCCTCTTGCTGCTCCAAGAAACTGCTCCTGACCCAAGGGTAAAACTGTATCCTGAAGTAGATCTCCTCGTGTCTCGATCTCCTCCCCAATCTGAGTCACTCCAACCTTGGAGCTTGACTCCATTCCCTCCTGTGTAAAAGAGTCCCAGATCCTTCCTACTCTGCAGAACCGCAAGATCCGCAATCCTGCGTCCCAATGAGACTTCAATGGTGTCTGCATAAAAGAGCTCAACAGCCCCACAGAGAAGCTCAAGTCCAATCTGGTGTTCAGCAACCAGATCAATGAACCAGATCAATGAACCAACCAACTTCCTGTACTGCGAGGCATCAACTGGCTCACAAGGATCAGTAACGGTTAACTTTGTGTTCAGGTCCATCGGCGAAGTAATAGGCTTGCAGTTCTCCATCCCAAAGGCCTCAAGCCACTCATGAACATACCGCTACTGAGAGACGAAAAACCCCCTCTGGGTCTGCCAGATCTCCAATCCCAAAAAGAAGTGGAGTAAGCCTAAACCGGTCATCTCAAACTCCTTTGACAAGGCAACCTTCGTCACTCCAATGTGCTCCACATGACCGCCGGTGAGAATGAGATCATCCACATAAAGGATGATAAGCGTGACCATGCCGCGTTCCCGAAAGAGATACAGGTTCGGATCTACAACCGATCTCTGAAATCCAGTCTGAATAAAGAAGGAATCAATCTTCTGATTCCAAGCCCTGGGAGCCTGCTTAAGACCATACAAGGCCTTACGTAACCTGTAAACCATCCCTTCAGATCCTGGAACAATAAAGCCTGGAGGCTGCTCAACGTACACCTCCTCCTGCAGGTCACCATTAAGGAACGCAGATTTTACATCCATTTGATACACGGGCCACCTCTGAGAAGAAGCAAGGGCAAGAACAGTCCGAATCGTGGACATCCGCGCTGTCGGTGCAAAGGTATCCTCGGAGTCGATGCCTGGCCGCTGAGCATAACCTTTAGCCACAAGCCTGGCTTTGTGTTTGTCCACCGACCCATCAGACGCATATTTGGTCTTAAAGACCCATTTGACACCAATGACAGACCGCTTCGACGGCCTCGGTACCAACTCCCAAGTGTGGTTCTTCTCGATGGCATCAAGGTCCACCTGCATGGCTTTCCTCCAAGTATCCTGTGAAAGGGCTTCCTTTACGGAAGTGGGCTCTTTATCCCGCATGATACGAGACATCAGAGCATAGTTCACCTGAAGAAGCTCCGTTGTGTTGCTTTTATCTCGGACTCTATGTGATCTTCGAGGGCCGTCCTTTGTGGTCCACTCGGAGGGTAGCTCCGTGACACCTGACTCCCAAAGGATGTCCAACAACCACCTAGGTACTCGAACAGATCGTGGAGCCTCCTGTGATCGCGGGGGCTCTACTCTAGCTGCGCGCTCAACCTCCTGTGATGACTGAGGTGGATCAACTGGAATGATAGTCTGGGAATCATCATCAAACTCCTCTGGATCTCCAAGGAGTGGCAGCTCCTCGACAGTGGATGCTGGAACATGCTTGTCAAAGACCACATCCCGGCTGACAACAATCTCGTTCATGTCTAGATCATACAACCTGTATCCCTTGGAAAGAGAGTTATACCCCACAAACACCAGCTTGCGGGACTTGGAGTCAAGCTTCCCCCTCTGCTTCTTCGGAATATGTACATACGCGTCACTCCCAAAGACACGGAAGTGCGAGACATCAGGTTTCCTGCCAAAGTATGCCTCAAATGGAGTCATATGGGGTACTGAAGTCGTCGGAGATCGGTTGATGGTGTGGACAGTCGTTGCCACAGCCTCACCCCAAAGTGGACGAGGAAGATCACGATGCTCCAGCATGGTCCTCGCCATCACCACCACAGTCCTGTTCTTGCGTTCAACAACTCCATTCTCCGAAGGCGATCCAGTATTGGCCAGTTCCCTTTTGATGCCATGATCTGCACAAAATCTGAAAAATACAGTCGAGGAGAATTCACCTCCTTTATCAGCCCTGAGAGTCTTAACCTGAAATCCAGACTCTTTCTCCACCATCACGTGCCAATCCTTAAGTAGACCCACATGAATCTGGTACAATCATCAACAAGCAGCATAAAGTAGAGAGATCCTCCCAAAGATGGTATCTGCTGAGGTCCACACAAGTCAGTGTGAATCAACTCCAATGGTTTCGAAGCCCGCCTGGAAGCTTGCTTCGGAAAGGATTCCCTGTGCTGCTTACCACGTATGCAAGAACTGCAACGCCCTTGCCTACTACCAACATCTGGCAAGCCAACCACCATCTAGTCCCGGAAAGCTCGCCTCAATGCATCCACATTTAAGTGGCCAAAACGAAAGTGACACAAATCTCCGACCTGAGAACCTGTCAATGTGGAGAGTGCAGAGAGCTTGTAGATACCATTCTCCACACCGCCTTCCCAAACAACCTGGCCAGTCTCACGGTCCCTTAGAGCAACTGAATGCTCCTCAAATTCCACCCGAAAGCCAGTCTTGCATACCTCATGCACTGACAGAAGATGAAAACCCAGAGCAGGGACATAAAGAACACGGGAAGCATGCTTGCCCCCCTTGCCGTCGGGAATAATCTCCATCCGGCCCTCACTATGTATCGGAATAGTGGAGTTATCGCCAATAAAGATGCGACCTGACTACCGTTTCAGATCCAGAAAGAAGTCACGGGATGGAGTCATGTGCCTGGAAGCACCACTGTCGAGAATCCATTCCCGGGTATCCTTCGCGGTGAAGCCAACTGCCTCCTCGCTCAAAGATGATGAAGCATCGGAGTCCACCATCTCTAAGTACACAAATGCCGGAGTCTTTGCAGCTGAGGCTGAGGAATCAACACTCTTCCCTGTCCGCTTATGGCACTTTCTCCAATAGTGGCCTTTCTCGCCACAATCATTACAAGATCTTTCGCCCTTCAGCTTCTCTCGTTCTGAATCAGGCTTCTTCTCAGAAGACTTCTCCGGTGAAGCCTTCCCTTTGCCCTTGTTGTTATTCCGGCCTTTCGACCGTTGGCCAGTTAAGGCCTCCGAACCTCCGCTGTGAGGAGGGTTCGTGGATTGTTCCTCCTGGTCCAAGACCATTGGCACAAGCTCCTCCCAGGTTATGGTGCTGAGCCTGCCACTCGTAATCAACGAGGAATAGAAAGCAAAATACTGAGCCGACAAATGGGAAAGCAAAGTGATGGCCATATCTTCAGATGATATCTCTTTCCCAGCTTGTAGGACTTCCTGCTGAAGGGCCTGCAGTTTGTTAATGTGTTCCCGCGTCGTCGAAGACTTTGCAGGGTTCATAACCCGCATCTGCACTTCCAAGGAGATCCGTTTCATGGGTGATACCCTGTTATACAAAGAAGCCAAGTGCTCCCATATGCCTCTCGCCAGCGTCATGTGCTTCACATGATTGATCACTTGTGGTGTGCAGTTGAGGAAAATAAACGACCGGACCCTGGCGTTGACACGATCCCACATGTGTGCCTGTGCCTCTCGGTCCTTCCTCATCGACAGTAACTCCCCTTCCTCAGCTTCCGGCCGTGGAACCCCGATGATGATAAAATCAGCAAGGTCATATGACTCCAGCACCGACTCCATCATGACCTTCCAGATGCCATAATTGGACCCGTCCAACTGACGATCCACTAGGAACGTGGGGAGAGTCGGAATCTTCACATGCTTCTCAGCCATCTCTAGTAAATCTGCCATCGCGGGGAGTAACCTGAAAGGGTGGGTGGGTGGGAAAAAAAAATCTGAAAACCTGCAAGTGGCTGTCCAGCACCTTAGCCCGCCTTCCTCTTGCACCTTCTCTTCCTGAACAGTCCAAAACAGTCCACCAATCAGCAGCCTAACGCTCCCCCTCTTGCTCAGAAAAACTCCCAAGATCTATCTCGAGCCTAGGGCTCTGATACCATGTCAGAATATGCAGCGGAAATGATAACCAAACTTGGGTAGACAAGAGCAAGTAGAATGCAGAAAATAGACAGCACAAGAAACACAGAGAGATAGGTGTGTAAACTCTTCTCTATACACAAGATCCTGCAGAAAACTGAATGAGGAAGTGGTGGGGCCAAGGGGCCTATTTATATGCCCCTATGAGAGCAGTCGGCCAGCACTGAAGGCCTCCACGACTGCATGTGCGGTCGGCCAGCATAGAAAATGTCCACGACTGCATGTACCCAGTCGGCCAGCAGTCCAGAAGCCCACGCATGACCTGTGTGCAGTCGGCCAGCCACCCACAGGACTGCAGTTGGGACAGTCGGCCAGCCCTGAAGTGCTCCTGCCAACCTCTGGCATCCCTCCCCACCACTAGAAAAAATGAAAAAAAATAGAAAAAAATACGAGGAGTGAGGAAAAATGATAAAACACCTTATACAGGGCGGGCACACCCACAACAGAGGCCCTGGTGTATAAATATAGACAGGAGATGACTTCTAACACTCGCATGCCGATGATACCCTGGCGCCCCTACTAGCCTACATGTTCAATAGAGCCCTTTGTGTAGGATTTCCACCCTCTTGGTCCACGAACACCATCACCCCCATCCTCAAAACCGGAGATCCACTTGATCCTAATAATTACAGGACGATCATGATTGGCCACACATTGGCTAAACTCTATGGATCAGTGCTAGAGGCAGAGCTCAGTTCATTTGCAAAGAACCAGGGATGCAGAGCCTTCGGACAGGCTGGCTTTCGGAGGAACTATTCTACCCTTGACCACATCTTCACCCTCCATGCCATCATCGAGGAGGATAGAGCACGACATTAGAGGATTTACTGTTGCTTTGTGGATTTCCGCAAAACTTTTGATACTGTACCACGAGCCCGCCTCCTACACCGTCTCCAGGAGATCAAAGTCCCATCTAACATGGTTTGGAGCATCATCGCCCTCTATGAGTCCGTGTCACATGCACTCTGCACTGTAGTGCATGGTGACAAGGTGGCTCATCATCATCAATGCAACATTGTACATCATTAGCATTCTTTAGGATGATAATTGTCGTACACCGTGACCCCATTGTAATCCTAAATCCAGGATAAGTCAAGCACGAGCTACGTAGGTCATTCCTCAGCCTTAGACAGTCAATCAGTCAATCGAAGTCCCTTAACCCACTTGAAGAGATGCATTTATGCATGTAGAGTCAGTAGAAGCCTTAGGGTTTGCATCAGCTCATGGTTGCATTTTGCATAAAATTAGGCACATAAGACCACATAGACCATGGCAGAAGCATCAGAATATTACTCAGTATTATTCCAGTATTTTTCCCATAATTTATAGCATTTAATTGGCATTTTACCTTATTTATCCATTTAGACAGGACATGATCCAGTCGGCCAGCTCTGTAGCCAGCCGACCAGCATCAAAAGCCCATATAAATAGTTGAGCATTGCATCACTCATTCATTCATATCATATTCAGCCAACAAGCCTTCAACGCTTGGAGCATTCAGCCCAAGGAGCATAAGCGATTGGAGCAATTAGCATATCAGCCCTCAGCATTTCATCCATCAGTACGTAGGAGCATCAACGCATGAGCATTCAGCCTTCTTTCATCAAAACGCAGCATCTACAGTATTCAGCCCTTCAGGTCACCTTGCGTTTTCAGCATACATACAGTTTTCAGCATCCTTATCTTCATCATTTTGCTACAGCACTTTGGTGAAGGTAAAACTCGGCATTCATATTCATTTTCAGCATTCATACATCAACGGACCTTTCATCGACATATCTATGGACTTTGTAAAGCCTCTACCAACATCCACCGGATCCCATAACACTCAGTGTTTTACCATTGTGGATCACTTCAGTAAGTTTTGCATGCTCATCCCCTGCAAGCATACGGCCACAGCTGAGGAGGTAGCCCGTCTTTTTCTCAAACATTGGTACCCCATTTGTGGTTTACATAGTACCATCACCTCAGACACAGGTTCCAAGTTTACCTCGCATTTTTGGAGGGCATTATTCGAAAACTTTGGAACTAAGTTTCAGTTGTCTAGTGCATTCCATCCACAAACAGACGGCCAGACAAAAATCTATAACCAGTTGGCCTTTGATGTTCTCAAGTCATATTGTCATGACCAGCAGTCCAAATGGAAACATTATCTTCCATTGGTCCAAGCCATCTTGAACGATACTCATTCATCCAGTATCGAACGAACTCTGTATGAAGCAGCCTTTTGTCACCGTTTCTCTTCTTTGTTGACAAGATTGGTGTCTCCATCTCTTGAGGCTAACAAAACGACCGAAGCATTTTCTAAAACCATTGAGTCAGTTAAGGACCGCTTGACTAAAGCACAGGAAGCTTATAGCAAACAAGCAAATAAGTCTAGACGAGATGTCCGCTTCAAGGAAGGGGATTGGGTCTATCTGCACATCATGAAACAAAGATTGAAACAAGTGGGCAAACGTTGTCCCAAGCTTTCTTTCCGTAGTTTTGGACCTTTAGTTAAAAAGATAAGTGATGTCTCCATGAAGTTGAAGTTGCCTAACAGTTGGACAATGCATGATGTTTTCCATGTTTCTTGGCTAAAACCATATGTTGGACCAGAAGTTTTGGATGTTTCAGATGAATAGCAGCCAGAGCCTGAGCAGATCCTTCTTCATCGTTGGAGGCATGGTGCCGGTCGACGGATACTTCAGTTCTATACAAAGTTTCAAGATCGAGGTACCCACGAAGCCGTTTGACTAGACGAGGAGTTCTTTCAAGAGTACCCCCAGTTGTTGGCGGACTACTTTGAAGCCATGAACCTACCGCCAAGCTAAGCAAGAGAGAATGTCACATGCACTCTGCACTGTAGTGCATGGTGACAAGATGACTCATCATCATCAGTGCAACATTGTACATTATTAGCACCCTTTAGGATGATAATTGTCGTACGCCGTGACCCCATTGTAATCCTCAATCCAGGATAAGTCAGGAACGAGCTACGTAAGTCATTCCTCAGCCTTAGACAGTCAGTCAATCAGTCAGTCCAAGTCCCTTAACCCACTTGAAGAGATGCATTCATGCATGTAGAGTCAATAGAAGCCTTAGGGTTTGCATCAACTCATGGTTGCATTTTGCATATCATTCATCCCATAGGCACATAAGACCACATAGACCATGGCAGAAGCATCAGAATATTACTCAGTATTATTCCAATATTTTTCCCATAATTTATAGCATTTAATTGGCATTTTTACCTTATTTATCCATTTAGACAAGACATGATGCACTCGGCCAGCTCGGTAGCCGGCCGACCAGCATCAAAAGCCCATATAAATAGTTGATCATTGCATCATTCATTCATTCATATCATATTCAGCCAACAAACCTTCAACGCTTGGAGCCTTCAGCCCAAGGAGCATAAGCGATTGGAGCAATCAGCATATCAGCCCTCAGCGTTTCATCCATCAGTACGTAGGAGCATCAACGCATGAGCATTCAGCCTTCTTTCATCAAAACACAGCATCTACAGCATTCAGCCCTTCAGGTCACCTTGCATTTTCAGCATACATACAGTTTTCAGCATCCTTATCTTCATCGTTTTGCTACAGCACTTTGGTGAAGGTAAAACTCGGCATTCATATTCATTTTCAGCATTCATACATAGCCTAGAACAGTCCCAAACAGTCCACACCTCAACCATAGATTTGCAGCCTTCACTTGTTCCATTGGGAAGAGTGCATAGGCTCGAGATTGGTCATCATTGGTGCTTCTACAGCAATGTACAGTTCAGCCCGACTCTTGGTCCTCAGAGATCTTGCGTTTGGCTTATCGTTAGTCCAAAGTCAGTCTCTTCAAAGTAATAAAACAAATATTATTCCGGTAACACGATAGGGGGGCCTTCAGTGGATAATTCGGGACCCCATACGGTGTACAATTTCTCTCTCTCTCTCTCTCTCTCAAATCTCTTAAAGTTTGAAGTCATAAAAGTGGATTGCTAAACTCGCAAAACTCAGGATACATAAGGCAATGTGAGAATATGTGTGACAGGATCCTTAAACGAATACTTCCGTTGCATGTTACAGTCCATCACCGGACGAGTGAGAGCCCCAGGAGGTACATCACAGGAGATTTCCAGCACTATTGGGGTGAAACAAGGCTGCTCTCTATCACCCACTCTTTTCGGCCTCTACATTGATGAGATCTCAAGCTTCATTGACGGATTAGGCGGGGCTGGTCCCACACTGGCAAGCATATTGATCCCCATACTACTTTGTGCAGATGACATCGTCCTCCTCTCAGACTCAGCCAAGGGGCTTCAGAGACAGTTAGATGCCTTACATGACTTTTGCACTCAGCGGGACCTCTCTCTTAACCTTGGTAAAACCCAAGGTAATGGTCTTCAATACCTCTCGCCCCTTCACATCCAGATTGAGCTTCACATATAGAGGGGATCCTGTGGAGATTGTCTCATCCAATGTCTACCTTGGTGTCACTTTCAGTGGCCCACGCTTTACCATGGTTCCCGCAACACATGCCAGAGTGACACGGCCCACGAGGATATGCAGCCTTGAGCTTACTTGAGCGGCAGTGCTTCCAAGCACATTTCAAGAGCCCAGGACGAAGGGCTGGGTTTTTGACACCCTCGTCACACCAGGCTTGATGTATGGAGCAGCCTTCTGGGGCCAGATTTATCCAATGAGGATTGGTAGCGAGTTGCGAGGCCCCAGGTCATGATGTTCTCCCGTATGATCTGCAACAAACCATCAGTCCCACACCAGATTATCCAGGCAGAGTTTGCTACAGCCCCGATGGTAGTGGATGCACTCTTCCAGACAGTCACATACCTCCATCACATCAATCACATGGATCCCCACAGGTACCCGAGGCTTGCCCTAGAGTCCTCCAGATAGCTAGCACTTGAGGGCCACTCTGGAGTATGGTATGCACTAGTTTCCACTTGGCTCTCAGTATATGGGCTCCGCATGGACCGCCTATGTCATGGCCCTGTGAAAATGGAACAGCACAAGTGTGGGCATGGTGGTTGTTGAGTCAGAATATTGAATGATTCACATGGGGGGTGCCCGGACAGAGTTAATGATGTGTGGGCATCCCTAGGTGTGAAGGGGGGGAACTAGAACATTAAACTTTTAATGTTTATTAAAGTTGCCCCTAGGCCTTAGTGGCCCCTAGGGACTTTTAAAGTTTGGGGCCCTAGGATTATTATGGGGAGGAGGCCACTCCACTTTTGGAGTGTGTGCTTCTCTCTCCTCCCCCTCTCTCTAGCTTTTGGGAAAAAGAGTCGTGGAGCACTCTTGTGGGTTCTCATGCGTGGAAAAGCAGGAGGAGGAATAGTCTATTGAGAAGTTGTGCTGCTGCTGCTGTTTTTCTGAGTGCAAATCAGCTGTACAGCCCTGTACGGACAGGCTGCTGCAAGTGTTCTCTTTCTGGGACTGGCTGCGCACACGGGTACGGGGCTGTTTTTCAGATCTGTACAGTCAAGACAGCATAGAAGTGAACACAAGGAGGAGGGTACAGACAAGTACGTGCATGCGTGTGAAGCAGGGTTGTGGAAACAAGTGCCTGCAAGTACAGATTGGTACCGTTGCTTCCTCCAGTGCTGATTCACGAGCTGATTTTGGTAAGCTCCTCATCTGTTCATCTATCTCTCTTTCTACTGCTTGATGTCTGTTGCAGATATGAGCTATCTGGCCCCTTGTGAGAGGAGGGGTATGGCAGATTGACAAGGGTTGAGACAAAGTTTGGACAGTACATGTATGTATGAGCTGAGATGTTGAATCATGTACTTGAGTTATGCCAGATGTATGCTCATGGCTGCCCTGCTTAGTGGTCTTGGCTGATCAGAGGGAGGCACAGTGTGTTATTTTGAGACACAGATCTGTGTGCATGGATCCTCTGTGCTAAGAGGTATTGTGGGCCGTCAGATTGAACATACAGGTGTAATCTCTTGGCTGATTTTTGTTGTACTCAGCCATTCATACTTTTGGAATTGAATAAAAAAATACCGCAAGGGGCGCCAAGCTTTGGGGCCAACAGGTGTCGCCTTGTTTTCAGATTTGGGCACTCTAGCTCCAATCTGTTTTGTTTTCATATCTAGACTACAAGTGGACGGGTGACTGCTAGTCTACCGCACTCTGGTTTCTATCAGGGGCCGGTTTCAAGGTTCCGTTGCCGGGACCAATCATCAACTTTCTGAAGGGGGTGAGCTCGTGGTTGCTTGAAAGAAAGCCATCGCTGAAAATTCAGCAAACATGTCTGATACAGAGGATGAGTACTTCTATCATGTAGAGGAAGAGCAAGAGACTTCTCCTGAGAGAGATGTATCTGAGGATACTCATGCAGGAGAACAGGCTGCAGATATTGAGCAATATGAGGATGTAACCCAGCCAGAAGATGTGCTTGGTAAAGAGGATGATGATGCTCGGTTCAAAGATCGCTTGGCTAGTGTTATGGATACTTTTATGCAGCTCACACAGAGTGAGAGATTTGCTGAATTTATGAGATCCCGCACAGAGCCCGAGAAAAAGAAGAAGAAGGTTCGTTCTAAGAATCTTCCTCAGGGTCATAGTGGTGCCATCCCACATGAACCATCTTTTGGCCAGTTTCCGAACATGCAGCATGCTTATGGTGCAAACTCTCAGAGTTCCTTCTATGGACAGCCACCTATTCCTCAGCAGAATATGCATCCAGGTTATTTTGGTGGTGGCTCGGTGTTCCAATCCATGACTGGGGGTTACCCTCAGGGAGGCATGGGTATGCACGGGCCTTTTGGAGCTAATTTTCAGCCTGGTATGCAGGGGAATATGTATGGTGGTATGCAGTCCGGTATGCAAGGAAATGTGTTTGGAGACATGCAACCTGGGATGCAAGGCAATATGTTTGGTGGTATGCAGCCAGGTGTGCATAATGGAATATTTGGAAACATGGCTGGAATGTATGGTATGCCTGGTATGGGAATGGGGAATGTTGACCCAATGATGGGTATGAATGTTGGGGGCAGCAATCTTGCGAAGCCACTTCCATATGATAATCTAACGCCTATGGGAAAGGCGAAGGATTACAAGGAAGGGGGAGCTGCAGTGAAGTTTGATACATTCAGTGGGGCCAAAGATAAACTTAAAGCACTTACCTTTTTACAGCAGTTTGATGCTGCTTTTTCTGGTGGGAATTACACAGTCCTCTAAGGTGAGGAAAGCTGCCACTTTTCTCAAGGGCAATGCTTTGCAGTGGTGGTCTACTCTTCTTTTGCAGGGCATAGCACCCACCACATGGGTCCAATTCAAACAGGTTTTCTCTTCCGTATGGCTCACATCTACATTCGAGGTGGATGTTATGACCGCATGGCACAAATTGGATGCTTCAAAGTGTGATAATTTGGAGGATTATAACAAGAAGTTTTGGGAAGCTTTACTCCCAGTGACTTCTTATCGTGCGGTGCCATTGTCTGAGCAGGTAGAGAAGTATTGTTGTGGGCTGCCCAAAGAGGTACGAGATTATTGTATAAAGACAAGAGTAACGAACATGTCACAGATGATTGAAAATGCTATGACAGCTAATGCGTTACTCACTGGTGGTTCATCTGGGTTTAAAGGCAGTAAGAAATTGAGCAAGAAAGCTGAAAAATTTGGGCATGCATCTCGTGATGCTAAAGGGTCTTCAGAGACAAAGTATAAGAAGTTGCCAATGCCCAAGAGGACTTCTGAGGAAAGACAGGCTTTGAGAGATGCTCATAAGTGTTTTTACTGTACTGAAGAGGGGCATATGTCATTCAATTGTCCCAAAAGGACTCTGACAATAAAGGAGAGCCCAAGCCAAAGAAACAAAAACCTTCTGCAGGCTTAGTTCCTGATCTTGTGGGGGAACAGCCAGGTGGTGAAGCAACAGAGTTGTGCAGGGCATGGGGCAAAGTGAGAGATCAGAATGCCTTGATCTTCTTTGACATAGGTGCTAGAGCCAACTTCATTTCACCAGATTTGGCTGGCCGATTGGGGATTCGCGCAGAGGAGATGGGGCCATTACATGAGGCTAACATGGCTTGTCCAGGGTATGCAGAACCCGTTACTCCTATCATTGGGAAGCTTCGGCTTCATTTGCAGGGTTATGTGGACAGCGAAGAGTTCTTTATCATGCCACTTGATGGCTGTGATGTTTTGTTGGGGATGCCATGGTGCCACAGGGTACATGCGGTGGTGGATACTTACAATAGGAAAATCACTCTGACTCATAGAGGGAAAGAACATGTATTGGATGTAAAACTCAAAGGGGAATCTGTTCCTATTGTATCCGCTTCGGCGATTTCATCAGTAATGAAAAAGCATCTTTTCGCGTACTTGATTTATGTAAAGGATGCACAGGATGATGAGTCTAAGTCTAATTTGTCAATGTTAGATAAGGACAGGACTGATTTCTTATGTGGGTTTCAAGACTGTTTTTCCGAGTCATTGCCAGGAGAACTTCCTCCTGAGAGGCCAGAAGATCATGCCATTGATCTGATTCCTGGTAGTACTCCACCGAATAGACCGCCGTACCGTATTAGTGCAGCCCAACAGGAAGAGATTATGAGTCAGGTGCAGGAGCTTTTGAATAAAGGGTTGATACAGCCTAGCTCATCACCCTTTTGCTCACCTGTACTCTTGGTGCAGAAGAAGGATGGTTCTTGGCGCATGTGTATTGATTACAGGGCGCTGAACAAGAATACCATCAAGAATCGATTCCCCATACCGAGGATCGATGACATTTTGGACCGCTTACAAGGCTCCACAGTTTTTAGTCGTATTGACTTGAAAAGCGGGTATCATCAGATACGCATTAGACCCGAGGATGTGCATAAGACAGCATTCTGAACCACGTTTGGGTTGTATGAGTTCTTAGTTATGCCCTTTGGTTTGACAAATGCGCCTGCCACATTTAACAAAATGATGGACAGGATTTTCAGGCCTCATAGAGAGTTTGTGGGCACATTCTTTGATGATATGATTGTGCATTCACAAACTGAGGAAGAGCATAGAAGGCATTTGGCCATTGTGTTTGCAGAACTCAGAAACCATAGGTTGGTTGTTAATGGCAAGAAGAGTGAGTTCTTTTTGCAGGAGATACATTTCTTGGGGCATATTGTGTCTGCGCATGGAGTCCGTATGGATCCAGCAAAGGTGGAAGCAATACTTAATTGGCCAGCTTTGAGGACCGTGCATGATGTACGCAGTTTTCTAGGATTGTGTTCCTATTACAGGCATTACATACAGCACTTTGCTGAATTTGCTTCGCCTCTTCATGCTTTGACGAAGAAGGCAACTCCGTTTAGATGGGCTGATCGAGAAATTACAGCATTCAAAAAGCTCAAAGAAAAGCTTACTTCGGACCCAGTATTGGTGTTACCGGACCTCCGAAAGGCTTTTGTTGTCCAGTGTGATGCATGTGGAAGTAGCATTGGTGCAGTTCTCATGCAAAAGGGACATGTGATAGCCTATGAGAGTAGAATATTGCAAGATGCCGAGAAGCATTTACAGGTTTATGAGAAAGAGATGTTGGCAGTAATTCACGCTCTTTCTACATGGAAACACTACTTGCTTGGGATTGATTTTACTGTACAGACAGATCATCAAACCTTGCGTTATTTCCTCACGCAGACTAAGCTTTCAGAGAAGCATATGCGTTGGGCAAACCTTTTTGTCAATGTTTCACTTCCAGATTGTGCATGTGGAAGGCAAAAAGAATGTAGTGGCAGATGCTTTGTCACGCAAGCCACAGGTCTCTGCAGTTTCACTTGCTTATCATCATGAGCTTGATGAAATGAAAGAGCAGTATGCCCATGATGAGGACTTTGAAAGGTTGTATGATCAAATGTCTGAGGGTCAGCGGCATGAGCACTATACTCTCAGAGATGGGTTTTTATTGATGCATGGCAGACTGTGTGTTACCGGGCCATTGCGACTCAAGGTTATGATTGAAAGTCATGCTCCACCGTATGCAGGTCATAGAGGTATTGACGCCACGGTCAAAGCAGTGGAGACTTTCTTTTATTGGCCAACCTTGAGAAGAGATGTTGATGCCTTTGTGAGGCAATGCATCGTATGTCAGAAGGTAAAGTTTGACCGTCAGAAGACACCAGGGTTATTACAGCCTTTACCTATTCCAGATAGACCTTGGGAGAGCATTGCCATGGATTTTATATTTGATCTTCCACGGACACAAACGGGAAATGATGGCATCTGGACTATCATATGCAGGTTCAGCAAGCAGGCACATTTCATTCCCGTGCGTAAGACGATCAAAGTGGATCATATGGTGAAGTTGTTCATGGCGAACATCTTCAAGTATCATGGATTGCCTACGTCTATCATTAGTGACCGTGATCCACGGATGACGAGTTTGTTCTGGAGAGGGTTTGAACTTGGACCCATTCCCTAAAGGAATGAATGCCCACAATGAGGAGCACCCTTGCCTATTTATAGGCTTTCTTGAATACATGGCATACTGGCTGACTGTTGGTCAGCCAGCGTACAGTGCATTAAATGCTTCTAACGCTGTCCGATTAGTTATTCCTCCACATAAACTAAAGCGCCCTACATCCGACAGCAACTCTAGTTCAACCGACTCCAACTGGCTCAGCCGATTGATCATCTGCAGCCGACAGCCTCTTCCAACGCAGCCGACAGGTCCTATGACAGCATCTCCCATGTCTTCCATGCTCCAAGTCCACACTTCTGCCAAAACAGCACTGTGTGCTCCAACTTCTGGTTCTTATACTCTTTTTCTAGCTGCCTCTTCTGGACTAGCATCTGAGAATGTCCATGGCATTTTATGTACATGACATCCCCCTCTGCTAAACTTGATGACGGGATTCCAACCTGTTCTTGGATGACTGTCATCATCCCAATCTTTTCCCGAAGTTCCTCTGTCATCCATCCATCCCTGGCAACCCTTTTCTCTGAAAACTCGGCCTAGTCTCCAAAACCACTCTGACTCTGAATAAAATCTATGCATCTGTTCCCTCCAGTCCCCAATCCATTCCTGCCCTAACTCTGAACACTGTCTTGGTCTTCATTCTTGAGAAATGAGTCTGGCACTCTCACATCATTCCTTGGAGGATAATCCTCCCTTGGGACCGTTGCTCGAGAACCTATCTGGCTCACCGGACTGCCGTCCCCTCTAGCTTTGTGGAACACCACCAATAAACCTCATGGAAGCTCTTCTCGATTTTGTGTTCCTTGCCTTGGGCTTCGTATCCGTGTACTTTCCTGTACCTTGGACCTGTACACCATCATATGGGACTGAATCAGTGTTTAGCTTTGCTGAGCCTGATGCTCTGATACCAATGTAACACACGGAAGCTTCGAAGAAGATCGGTAACTTTAATGCTCAGAAATCAACACACTTTCGCGACGGAATTAACACACAATCTGAATGAAGATATGTAGAAAATAGAGAGAGAGAGAGAGAGAGAGAGAGGGAGAGAGAAGAGGACACAGTATTGGGTCCCAAATACTCTTTGTAGGGCCCCCACCACGAATGGTGTATTTGCTTTATTAGAATGATGTAAATCTAAAAAGAAAGTACAAAAACCTTGACATTTCTTGGTTGAGAAATCTCTACCCTTGACCTACAGTCCTTCACCCCTTTGCGTTAGCAACTTCTTGGTTGTCCTGGCCCTTGTTTGCTTGAGCACTTGGTGAATTATGAGATAACACAAAGAATTATGAACTCACCTATTTATACTCCTACCATAAAGCCCAAGTAATGGTGCTGAGTCTGCCACTCGTAATCAACGAGGAATAGAAAGCAGAATACTGAGCAGGCAAGTGGGACAGCAAAGTGATGGCCATGTCTTCAGATGATCTCTCTTTCCCAGCTTATAGGACTTCCTGCTGAAGGGCCTGCAGCTTGTTAATGTATTCCCGCATCGTTGAGGACTTTGCAGGGTTCATAATCTGCATCTGCACTTCCAAGGAGATCGGTTTCATGGGTGATACCCTGTTATAAAGTAAAGCCAAGTGCTCCCATATGCCTCTCGCCAACGTCATGTGCTTTACATGATTGATCACTTGTGGTGTGCAGTTGAGGAGAATAAATGACCGGACCCTGGCGTTGACACGATCCCACATGTATGCCTGTGCCTCTCGGTCCTTCCTCATCGACAGTAACTCCCCTTCCTCTGCTTCCAGCCGTGGAACCCCAATGATGATGAAATCAGCAAGGTCATATGACTCCAGCACAGACTCCATCATGACCTTCCAGATGCCGTAATTGGACCCGTCCAACTGACGGTCCACTGGGTACGTGGGGAGAGTCGGAATCTTCACGTGCTTCTCAGCCATCTCTAGTAAATCTACCATCGCGGAGAGAAAACTGAAAGTGTGGGTGGGTGGGAAAAAAAAAATCTGTAAAACCTGCAAGTGGCTATCCAACACCTTTAGCCCGTCTTTCTCTTGCACCTTCTCTTCCCGAGCAGTCCAAAACAGTCCACCAATCAGCAACCTAACGCTCCCGCTCTTGCTCAGAAAAACTCCCAAGATCTATCACGAGCCTAGGGCTCTGATACCATGTCAGAATATGCAACGAAAATGATAACCAAACTTGGGTTGACAAGAGCAAGTAGAATGCAGAAAATAGACAGCACAAGAAACACAGAGAGATAGGTGTGTAAACTCTTCTCTATACACAAGATCCCGCAAATGACTGAATGATACAATGGTGGGAGGCATGGGGCCTACTTATATGCCCCATGCATGCAGTCAGCCTGCTGTAAAAGCTCTCCACGACTGCATATAGCAGTCGGCCAGCAGTAGAGAAGTCCACAACTGCATACGGCAAGTCGGCCAGCAATAAAATACTCCATGCTTGCTGATGGGCAATCGGCCAGTCACACGACTGCTGAAAGGACAGTCGGCCAGCCACTAGGTGCTCCTGCCAACCATCTGGCATCCATCCACACCATGGAAAAAATGGGAAAAAATACGGGGAGTGAGGAAAAATGATAAAACACCTATACAGGGCGGGCACACCCACAACAGAGGCCCTGGTGTATAAATATAGACAGGAGATGACTTCTAACATATGACATGATCAACTCCGCAGGATGAACACCCGTATATTCAACAAAGCCACTTTGTTCATGGCAGCTTTTCTTTTTGCAGCATGTAACTCTTGTTGTACAAGGTGGGAAAGCTCAGTGCCCTATTTTGTCTCCTACCTCTGCACCTACTGCCAAGGCCACCTCAGGGCAGCACATTCCTTAGCAAGGTGCAACCCATCCTAAATGCTGTGGCCATCTGAACAATGCAAGGCTCACATTGGGACATATTCATCTTTGCATATCTTGCCCTAGCCCAAAAATTTCACATGCATCTAATGGGAAGCAGTAATGCATGTGACATCCCCCTCTTGCATGTGGCAAAACCCCACAATGCACACCTTGCCACTTCTCTTGACAAACCCGAGACTATGTACAGTTTCTCAACTCAAACAAACAAAATTGAATGCTTCAAGGAAACCAACCTGTGGTTATGCCGAGCTCGGAGAAGAAGGCAAGCACAGGGCTTGAAAGGGAGGGCAAATTGAGAGAGCGTAGACCAGGCATTTCTGCGCAGTGATCGAGGTTCCCGCCTAAGACGGAGATTTCACATTTATAAAATGGGCGGATTCTTGGAGCTGCAAAAAACAAATGGGAACGGGCGGCCTAGCCCGTCCGGCCTACCGTAACCTTCAGTTTGAATCGGTTGACATTTATAAAATGGGCGGATTCTTGGAGCTGCAAAAACCAAATGGGAACGGGCGGCCTAGCCCGTCCGGCCTACCGTAACCTTCAGTTTGAATCGGTTGACCTTCAAAGTGGCCTTCTTTTGCAACCCTACCTCTAGAAGATCTTTGATGCCCTCCGAAGGCGTCAAATTTCAACACTAGTCCTTACTCTTAAAAACGGGGATGGTTATATAAAAAGAACGTTTTTCCAATCAATCAAAATAGAGGTAAAAGTGCTCTTATGCTGATAGTATATTTTACTTTCTTTAACTAGAGAAGGATTGTGCCTGATATTTAAATTTCCCTTTATTATCATGACATAGGTAATGCTGGAGGTAAAGCTAAAAGTGGGACCTTGTCCAGTTAAAAAACTTGCTGCAAGGGAGAGTGCAACCTGGGCGACCTACGAGCTCCCCGAACCCCTGCCTCTATATTGACTGTATCGCCCCCCATTCTTCCTCCGCCCCCCCTCCTTCCTCCCCCGTTGTTCGCCCCTGCTTCTGCCCGCCCCTCTTCCTCCCGCTACTATCTCCAGTCTATGCCCCTTCCTCTCCTTCTCTACTTGTTCGCCTCCCCTCCTCTCTCCGCCTCCCCTCCTTCCTCCACCTCCTCCATTCTACGCAGCCTTTGCTGTGTTGCCCTTCCCCCGCCCTTCTTCGCATGTGTGTCCAGCCCTCTTCCCTTCCCCTTGCTTCCCTCTGTTTTTGCCCCTTGTCCACCCTCTCTTCCTTTCCTTCGCCTCCTTGCTTGCCCCTTCCCCTTGGTTCGGATTGCTCCTCATCCAAGTTCAAGTCGGCCTTTTTCTTCGATTAGCATCATGGCTAATCAATCTCCCTCGGCAAGGCGAACCATTGTTTTCTCTGAAGCCGAGCTCGCGGTCCTCTACGCCGAAATCGAGAAAGACTCCAAAACGACCCTCATTGTGCCAGAATCTTTGGATCTCACCCTTCCCGTCTCCAGGCTTAGGATTGGGTCCTGGCGGCTCTGCCCTCCAACCTCGCCTCACACTTTCGAGATGTTAGGTTGCTTGGAAGAGGTTTCTTCCAAGTGGATTTTGATTCTAAGGACGCAGCCTCAGAGGTTTTGAAGGGCAGCCCTTTGCCATTGGGCCCGAGGTCTTCCTCGCGCATATTGGCCTATGTTAGAGGCCATCAGGTCCACCTTTGGGCTGGTTCTTCAAGTGCCCCCCCTCCACGCCTTGCCGACATCTTCTGCCCAAGTGGTCACTGCCTGGCGGATGCTGTTCCCAGGGTCATGGTTCTTGCCCGTGACATTGAGCTCTTTGAGGACTATGTTTTGCTTCTGGGCCCTTCTGGCCCTTTGAAGCAACGTATGGGAAATTGCAGGTAAACCCGATCAGTGCCGGGTTTGTCACCAACAGGGTCACTTTGCTCGAGATTGCCCTCGAGCTCGAGGTCGCAGGAGGCCTTGTAAGCGTGCTTCTCAGGCGCCACCTCCCTTGGTTCCTTCCCGTCCTTCAGTCCGCCAGGTGTGGCGAGCTGTCTCTCATGCCCGCCCCCTTGGTGCGATTGATGGGAAGGCTTCCTCACATCATGTACAGATAGATGATGTTTCTGGTCAGAGGGATGTGTCAACTGATACATCTTTGCAGAGAGATGATATCTCAGATCAGGATGGTTTTGTTGAGTCCTCTCTACTTGGAGGGGCCGATATGCAGGATGTTCATCGCAGTGGGGATCATGTATTGCAGGATTTTCAGCATGATGCCATTGCCCTTGATGCCTTGCAAGGCGAACAGGTTCTCGTACATATACAGGTACTCTGCAGGGCCTCGGACAAGGGCATGTCAGTGGACTTTGCCTCGTGGATTATCTCGTCCTCCAGCATTATGAGAGGCGTCCTCAGGCTACCCATCGTCTTCTTAGATCGGGGGTCAAACCCTCTTCTCTTCCATGAGAATCGTCTCATGGAATGTTCAGGGCCTTGGAGGACTTCCCACCCGTGGTAGGAAGCGCCTTCTGAAGGACCAACTTCACCTTGCTGTTTAGGAGGGTCTATGGATGTACTTTTGTTGCAGGAACACAAATTGGATAGATCTCAGTGTGGCAAAATAGGTAAGATGCTTTCTGGCCACACCTTCTGGTCCTCAGCAGTTGGGACTAGAGGGGGTGTTTGCATTTCAGTGTGGCAGCATCTGTTATGCCTCATGTTATTGGGCATGGTGTTATCATCCCTGCAAGAGCGCAGTGGATCTTGGATCATGCATGAGGGTCAGAAATTGGGAATCTTGAATATCTATGCTCCTAACGTGAGAGGTGAAAGGGTGGCCTTTTGGGACACCATTACAAATATCATTCTCCAGGTTGATCATTGAATAGCGGAAGGAGATTTTAATATGGTTGAGCAACCTTCTAACAAGAAGGGTGGATGCGAAGGGGGTTTACACCCTTTGGAGAGAACCTCATCGGAGAGGTTCACGCTTTCTTTTTTTGGCAAGGATTGCTGGACTGAGGATGACTTCCAAAGAAGGCCAAACCCCTTATCTTTCTCTTGGCATAACTGCAGGAGCGAGGATGAGAGCATCTTTGCACGTCTATACAAGTTTTCTCTGAATGATTGGTCCTTGGATAGAGGAGGCACCATTGCTATTATGCCTGGCACCACTATATCCGATCATTGCCCCGTTGTTTTTTTTCTCAGGGAGCCTGGGGCTCGCTCGGCCTCTCCCCGTGTCCGTATCCCTGACTCTCTTTATCTAGATGCTGACATCTCCCTTGAGATCAAAGAGATATGGAAATCTTGTGACGGTCCTAATCCTCATCATAATATTGCGATGGCTCTTGAGAGGACCATCCATCATTATCATAGCACTGCCTTGTCCAAGAAGAAGGAGGCTCTGGATAAGGAGAGAGCTATTAGGCGTAGGATTGCTGCTCTTCAAAGGGAACATGAAAAGCATCCACATGCGTCTTGGATTACAGACCTCTTGACCACAGTAAGAGCAGAGCTGCAGTTGGCCATGGACAGGAGGGCTAAGTTCGCGTTTCATGTGAACGAGGCTTTTTGGACTCAGATGGGTGGCAGATGCAACAAAGAGTTTTTCTCAGCACACAGGCCTTCCCATAGTAGTAGGGATTTTGTGAGGTACTTGTAGGATTTTGTGAGGTACTTGTAGGATTCACAGGGTGAGGTTCAAATTGAGCCTGCTTAGGTGAGGGGTATTGCTTCAGATTTTTATCGGTCTTTGTTGACTAACAGAGGTGCCCTCTCCTTAGAGAGATGTGGCATGGCAAAAAGTTTGGGAGTGCATGCCCAGGCTCATTACAGACGCTATGTGTTCTTCCCTGGATGCCCCTTTCTCGAAGGATGAATTCCTTCACGCACTGCATGCTCTTTCCAGTGGTTCATGCCCAGGGGATGATGGTCTTTCTCCCACCTTCTTTATTCTTTTTTGGGATCATATTGGAGATGCTATCACTATTGCCCTTCAGGAAATGTGGTTGTCGAGTATGATGCCGCCATGCCTCACGGAGGGGCTGATTCACCTTATCCCGAGTAGGGAGAAGTTTTTCCCTACAAGTTTATTAACAATCCAGATGCATCTGCTAGTTCATGTTGTAGATGAGGTTGCAGTTGCTGGAACTATGTTTAAAATCTATGTTTAAATTCTATGAGTATTCTTGAGGGTAGCTTCCTCTGTCTGGGTGAGGTGTTGAGCAATAAAAACTGGTTTAGACTCCTCACCCAGATCTGCTAAGTCTATCTCCTTAAGTATCGCAGGGCCATCATAGACACCGCTACTCCCATTGGTGGGCGTTCATTGGACATTTGTGTAGACCACTTTACGTTCCCCTGTGGGTAAACGATTTGAAATGCTCGGGTGCGGGTGTAAGTCTACTGGTTCTTGTTGTACCATGTTTTTTTCTTTTAATTCCGCCTCCTTTTGTTGCTAAGCTAACTCTTGGTTTTGTCGCCTTCTCGCAGTACGACTTAGTTTCGGTTTCTCTTCGATTTCTAATTGGGCGACGTCATGAGGTTGCGGAATACACCACATGACACTTTGGAGGTATTGTCCCCAATTATCCGCTATCTTCCGATGAGCGTCAATGGCTCCTACATAACTAAGCCATTCTGCACTGGATCTCTCTTTGTTTATTGCAGTTCGTGCATTAGCTCGATAGCGTTGGCGCTTATGTCTCGTTTTCTTCTTACCAAGTTTTTAATTTTTATTTCTATCAGATTCGGACTCACTTGGTCGATCTTCACTTGTGTCCCCCTCACTTTCGGATGAACTGCAGGAGGTCACCATCCTAGGCCTTGAGCACCTTGCTTCCACACTTGGGTGAGTGTCTTCTTGAGATTCAGACGACTCAGAGTTGCATTGGTCAGAGTCCTCGCTACTGTCAATGTCAAGGGAGTTTGCCACTTTCTCGCCATCAGGAATCAAGTGCATAACACCTATCATGTTTATTGGCACTAACGGTGGCATATCTTGCCCCTCAGGTGTTACCCAGCTTGTGCCTCTATTTCCCCATGTGTCTATGGTTGCCGCTAGATGTACCCAATCCACGTTATCCGACTCAGTCATACCCGGTAGGACATCTATATAAGGAGAATCTTTCCCATCATCAGTCTCTTTTTTGCATGTATAGCAATACCTTAATGGGGCGGAGTGAACAGTGGTATCCGATCGATTATCGATGATAACCTTGCTTCCTAAAGGATGCGCACGACCATTCTCAAGATCAACTCGAATGACAGAGTCCTGGAATTGTAGGTAGACATGGTTTTTCGACCAGTCATGTACCATTTGTGCTTCCCTCATGAAAGGACGTCCTAAGATCATTTGATATGACATAGGATGCTTGGAGAAATCCATTACAATGAAGGTATGTTTTACCTTGTATCCCAGAACCTTGATCTTAAGGTCCCTTAACATTCCAATAGGTTTAGCAATAGTTCCATTTGCCATCTTAACCACTATGTTTGTGACTTCAAGGTGAGGTCTCCCCATAGATTCCCAACAGTTTTTAGTCACAATGCTCACTCCAGCACCACCATCAAGGATTCTCTTTAGAGTTAATCCCTTGGTAGTAATGGGGAGGGTTGCATTAGATTCGTCCCCTTCAAAGTACTGTCCCAACTTGTTAACAGGTATTTCCACGACCGAGTTTTCATCTAGGTTGGGTTGTAGATCCCAATGTTCCTCCTCATCTTGAAGCGTGTCGGGTCTATCCATATTTGTAAATTGTGGTAACCCCGCCTTTAGTTCTCCATTGAGAAATGCCCGAAGAGCTAAGAATAGCTCAGGATCTCCGTATAATTTGGATACGATCGTGGTTCTGATCTCAGAGGACATGAAATCCATTAGCTTGGACACATTCAACGGTACTTTTCCAGATATTTGACAAGTTATCTACATCTATCTCACCTACCCCCATGTAGTCATGTGATCTCTCCTATGATGTGAAAGTCATATAGCAATTCTCATTGCATAAGACATGTGTCCTTGGGTAGGACCATGCTTGCTAACTAAAACCATTGATGGAAATGTGCAAAAGATGATTTTTGTAAATTGCATCATCATCCAAATTATGTTTAACTAGAAGAACAACCCAATTAATGTGAGTTGTACATAGATAGAAAGTTGATACATCAAGAGTATCAAATACCTTGAGACAAGAGTATTAAATACCTTAAGACAAGATACCATCATTTTCTAGTACTTGCTAGGTGCATAGAAAATACCTTAAGACAAGATACCATCATTTTCTAGTACTTGTTAGGTGTATGGAAAATATGCATGTAGAGAGGTGGTCTAAAAACTAGGGACAACTGTAGGAATGTGATTGTTTGAAGGTACACATTGACCTCAAGTGAAGAAGCTTTAAAGACTTCTAGGATAGGTCGTGTGGTATTGAGGAGTTGCTCCTCACCATGAACTTAGAAAACATAATAATTTATAATCTCTAATCCTATCTTAATCCTTTACAATTAGGTTAGGTTCTTCAAAATGGTGCTCCATACATAGCCATAGGGCAAATTAGGGAATCCAAAAGCATGATCTTTGCCCATAATGAGCATGAGAACATTGTTGCTCAAGTTGGCAACAAGAAATCCATGTCCCTTGTGCTAAGCTTAGCCTCACAACCACATGTCATAGTTGATCTTGATTGATCTCAAACAAAAAAAAACAACCCCCAAATAGATAGTGGAGTCCCCTACATGCACATGGTCCATTTTGTTAATTAGATAATTTCTCACTGTGTCCTCCCAAATAAGTTTCAAAGGTCAGTTTTCAATCTAGGACCACTCTAGGGTGGCTAACCTTCGATACGACCATTTGGACCACTCTAGGGTGGGGCCAACCTACAATACAGCCAACCCTAGGTATTACATATAGATGGGTTTAGTGGCTTCAGATATATGAAGATAAATGGGTTTAGTAGCCTCCTTAGATAAATTAAGATCATCAATCTAAGGTCTATCTATTGAAAAAGAAAGTGATGTGGGGTAAATGTGTGGAGCAAGGGGGAGTGGTGTGTGACCCTCAAACATTTCTAAGAGTTGCATAAGCCATAGACTATGGCTCAAAGGGTCAAAGGGAGCCCAAAGGATAAAGAATATTTGGAATAGCTAGCCTAGGTGTGGAGGCCAAAAGTAGGTGCCTAGAAGAAGTGGGAATAGAAGCCAAGTGGGTGCTCACTTCAAGGGAGATGGTGCTCAAATCTAGAAAAGGTCAGGGTGAGCTTAATCAAGCTTATGGGCCATAATTAATGGCTAATGGAGATGTACTCAAGCCTATTAAAAGCATTCCATCTAATGGATCAAACATATGAGATTTTGAGCTAAACCTTATGCCTTATCATTATGCTTCATTTTTATCATTAGCATTATCATTAGTGTTAATCTCTTTCTTACTTCCTAGCATGCTAAGATGATTCTAATCCATTTCTACACACCCTAATCAACTCTAGATGTAAATCTCAAGTTGGTATCAAAGCCACCCATCATTCCTTGAGTAGCTATGCACCCTAGGATAGCTTAGATTAGGAAATAATTAGTTTTTCATTTCTACACACCCTAATCAATTCTAGATGTAAATCTCAAGTTGGTATCAAAGCCACCTATCATTCCTCGAGTACTTATGCACCCTAGGATAGCTTAGATTATGAAATAATTAGCTTTCAAGTAGTTTTTTCCCTCTTTTGACAAGCTCCAAAATCATCAAGAATCAAAGTTTTTTGGTTCATTGTCTTTAAGAAAGCATACCTTGGTACATCAGCTCAAAGAGCTTCAACACATCAAAGGAGGGCATTGTTGATCAAATCAAAGACAGCAGCAGTTTTAGCGGCTGAATTCCAACCTAGAAAAGTTAAAATCTTAGAATTTTGCATCATTCTTGCTAGTTCTTGGCTCATGGTGGGTTAATCATTTAAGGTTTAATTATCAAATCATTCTCTGCTTTGTTAACAAAAAATACCTCTGTTGATAGGATAATTAATGTTGATTGCTGTCAATTTTCAGAGCCCTTAAGGGTTCTACTCTACCATTGGGGTGTTGCTAAACACTTGTGCATTATCAAAACCAATTTACCCCTTAGTTTAGAACTCCAAATCGCTCTCCCAAATTAGGGTTTTTTTTTTTGGTTTTATAAAATTTTAATTTGGGGAGTATTAATCTTAATATCACCACTTTTGGAAAGGACTAGACACTAGCTTTGGGTAACCCCATTGCAAAGACCTTTCCATCCCCGTAACCATGTCAAATCCACTCAAAATAGAAAAATTGAATGGTAAAGTTTCCATACATGGCAAGTAAAACTCAAGTTGGTGCTCAAGTTTCCATACTTTGGTTACTTAGGCAACATCAGACAATTATAGCTATAACTCATGACTTTTTCCTTAAAAGACTAGTCTCATTAGCAAAATGGTAACATGGCCGCTCTTTCCCAATTGTAATGTCTCAAGTACTCTCTCAAGCTCTATCCTCCCAACCATGTAACAATCCCTCTTCTATCCCATAAACAACATTTTTGTCCATCCTTGCTCATTTAGGTAGTACCCGTTATAGAAGGTTGTTATAATGTAAGACCACCCCAATGATGAGTTCGTTACAGGTGAGTCCACTATGCATCTATTTTAGTAGTGAACTATGAGGTTCTTTAGCTACCAACACTTGCTAGCAGGTCTGGTGGACACTGCACATCAGAAGCCAAACCACTCTCTTGTACAGTAGAAGTCAAACCACTCTCTTGACTTTGAAGACTTCATAAAAAAATTCAAATCTAGAAGTCATCTGACAACACTCATGTCCTTTCTTGATCGGGTCAGTCGGTGCGTTGATGCTACCAAATACATCAGTGAAATGAGTCCATTACAGGTGAATCCACTATGTATCTGTTAGTGGTGAACTGTGGGGTTGTTCAGCTCCCAACACTGGTCCAGTGGACATTACTACACAATAACAGAAGTCAAACCACTCTCTTGCATAATAGAAGTCAAATCACTCTCTTGACTTTGAAGACTTTAAAAAAGAATTCAAATCCAGAAATCAACTGGAAGTATTCATGTCCCAGCCCCATCCTTTCTTGCTCAGGTCACTTGGTGCATTGATGCCACTAGCTACAAACTCTATCTCTTCTTTTGTGGGTTACATGGGCTCGTACTATCTTTAGTGCGCCTATTGATTGGAGCATGTTTGAGTCTTGCCTTCTCTTCTGGACTCCAATTCTATCACTTTGACATTTGGAAAGTTAGGCCTTGCCCTATTCATGGCTGACACAACCATCTCAATAGCACAAGCATGTGGCTTTGTATATTATGGAGTAATGGCACCATCGTAGTAGATTTGTTGTTCCAGCTCCTTGGCTCTTCTCCTATCTCTATGGCTAGAAACATGTCTGCATGTAAAGTTGGCACCCTTCGTGCTGGGGAAAAGGGGGGGAGTATATGTTAAAGGAGTTTCATGCATATATGGCTTAAAGAGGCATAAAACATCAATGCACAATGCCTTACACACCTCAAAAAAATGGTGTGGTTGAGAGGAAGAATAAATCTCTCATGGAGATGGCATGTTTCATGATTAAAGGCCAAGGTTTGCCTCATATTTTTTAGTTGGAGGTAGTTATGTATGCCACTTATGTACTGAATAGATACCCCACCAAGGCCTTATGGATAATTACCCCTTATGAAGCTTGGAATAGTAGGAAGCTCTCTATGGCTCATTTGTGTGTTTTAGTTGTCTTGCTTATGCTCTTATATCTGAGCACAATGGTAGCATTAATTTTTATGGGATATTGCTCAAAAAGAAAAAACTACCATTTGACCACAATGGTTAGTAGAGATGTTGTCTTTGTTGAGAACTTAGCTCAACCCATGCGTTTTATGCAAAAAATAACAAAATGTATGCTCATGTGACATCTTTGATACACTTGTACTTTTGTATAATATTTGGTAGTGATATGTGGAGAAAATGAATGCTCAACAAGGTGCTATAAATTAGTCCATACTAGCTAAAAATTAGCTCAAGTTTTAGATGAGAAAATTGTCGATAATATAATGGATGGGGAAAGGGCATCCAAGAGAATGCCAAAATGGATGGTGCAAACATTGTGAGATAGCTAATTAGCTACTCCTTTGCCTAGAAGGACACGTGCATGCTCTCACCATGCATCTTATTCTTTTGTGGATTGTGCTTAAGCATTTCTAGTATATGCAATAAAGAGGAGCCCGTTTCCTTTGATGAAGTGCACAAAAATGATCATTGGATGCAAGCCATACAACATTATGACTCAATCCTTAAAAATGACACTTCGTATTTGGCATATATTTGCCTTATGGTAAAAAGGCTATTACTAAGAAGTGGTTTTATAAGCTTAGTTCAGCCCATGCTTTTATACAAAAAATAGAAAAATGTATGCTCACATAACATCTTTAATACACTCTTGCCTTTGTATAGTACCAAGCTGAACCATATGTGGAGCAAATGAATGCTCAATAAGGTGTTCCAAGTCAGCCCATATTAGCTGAAAGAATCAGCTCCAATTTCAAACCATAGATTAGCCTATTGATGAGGCAATTATGGATGATGTAATGAATGAGGAAGGTATTCATACAAGCATCCAAGAGTATGCTAAAATGGCTAGTACAAACATTGTAGGATAACAAATAAGCTACTCCTTTTCCTAGTAGGACACATGTGTATGTTCTCATCATGCATCTTATTCTTTTATGGATGACCGAAACCCGGTATTTTTCGCATAGGGGACCCTTTGGACACTATGTCCAAAAATAGTGGATAGTAACACTCCGTCCTGCCCATCCGACATCTGATGGTGGTGAAACTTTGCAAGTGGTGGGTAGCAACCCCATAGACCCGCTTGCAAAGTTTCACCACCATTAGTCGCTATATAGCTCCTAGGTGCTTCAAGCACACTACTTTGGTTTGACTATAATTTCTTGTTATGTTAGCTTTCGCTCTTCCTTTCTCCACTCTTTTCTTGGGTTGAGGGGGAAAAGGTGGTATGACCACAACCTTGGCCATTTCAAGCCCTTCCGGTTCTTCTGTGCTTTGTAATATAGTTCATATAACTTTCAAGCCCCTCCATTTGTAGTGAGGCTTGAAGACACTCCATGGATTCCCATGGAGCATACAGCACCAAAGGAGTTCTTGAAGGTGCTTGCTCGCCTCTTGCCTTTGCTTCTCCTTAAAATAGTGCTTATTTAAGAGTCTTCTTGGGTTGAGGGGGAAAAGGTGGTATGACCACCACCTTGGCCATCTCAAGCCCTTCCCAATCTTATGTGCTTTGCATTTCTTGCTTGTCTCTTTGCTTATCCTTAAAATGTTGCTTTTAGGTACCCACCAATCTTGGTCTTGTTGTAAGTTTGGATAGTTTGCTTATCTATTCTTTAAGGTTGTTGTATAGGATCGATGCCCATGCAACCTTTGCACAAGATCAATGCTTGTGTAACCTTTTCTTTAAGGTTGTTATACTTGCTTCAATAGCCTTGACCATGCCATAATTTTTTTTGACATGTAGTAAGGTTTGTCAAATTGAGCATTTCCACCACAAACTTCATATGCTTCTATTTGTTTTCATCTAGGTTTCATACGATCTTGTGTTCTTTTTCTTTGTGAGAGGACTAAACTAGATAATAAGTTCCTCTTAGTTATGTAAACTTCTTGAGCCACTTTGCATGTTTGTATGCTTCCATGTGTAGGGTCGAGGCAAGGTACTCAAGCTCCACCATCCTACTTGATACAAGAAAGCTCCACCATCCTACTCGACACAAGAAAGCTAGAAATGGGTGAGAGAGAGCACATAATGCAAGAAAGTTGTATGTTCAGAACGTAGGAGATGTAGATGAAATTGATATTTTCATAGATTGAGACTTGCGACTCCACCCAAACCATTCAAGATTGGGTGCGCAATGGAACATTACTACGGTCCTATTGTTGCTAATTGTATTTTCTTCACCCATGCATGCCAACACCTTGCACATGCACATTCCATTTCCCTCCACATCCACTTTCTCTTCACCATTCTCCTTCTCTTCACCATTATCCTGATCATTTTGGTTATTTTGTGGCTTTGGTCTATTGTGTTTACTAGTTTTGGCACTCTATCACCATCCAAACTTGCTAGCTCAAATGTCTTTCTCTCGCCATCAAGACTATTCCCTTGTTCCCAGCTTTAGAAAAATTTGATTTGGACCTGCTCATCTCATTTTAAGATTTCTTGGGTGGACGAATTACCTTCTTTAAAGATTTTAAACTTTGAGTTCCTATCCACTCGAAGCTTCCTTCTCTTTTAAACCACTTTTGTTATCCATGCGTTAAACAACCTCTTTTCCTCTACTTCAAGAGATATTCTATCCCTTACTTCTCAGATTCTTCTAGAGTTAGCCTTTCTATCATAACAATCCTTAGGCTTGGCACTAGGAATTCCATGGGCACTACTACCTCTGACCCATACACCATACTGAATGGTGTTAGCCTTGTGGTGTTCTTGTAAGCTATTCTAAATTCCCATAACATAGAATCTAACTTTATGTCCCAATGTATCTAGTTCTCGTTTTTACAGTCTCGTTTTTATAGTCTTGAAAAAAAATCCCTTTAGGGTCTGATTGGTGGACTCTGCTTGACCCATTGGCTTGTGGATAATCATGCTTTATAGTCTTTCATTGCCTTTGATTCCACCCATTTCATGCAATAGTCCTTTTCCACCCACTAAGATATATGTGTTTGGTCTGTTAGTTTGAATAGAGCTACAAAGTCCAAGCCCCATTTCTAGAATAGCTTAGGAGGAAACCCCGAATTATGTGGCATTCTATTTGAAGCATTTGGTTGTCCTTTCCTTTAGCACATGTCATATTCATTCGCAAAGGTGTGATAATCCTTAATTGTTGTTGGCCACCATAGTATTGCTTGGAACACTTTCTTTCCTGTGATTTCTCCTAAAAAATGTATCCCATTGACTCCTTGGTGTGCTTCTACTAATATGGTTTGCTGCTCATACTCTAGGACATACCTTCTAAGAATTTGATTAATGTCCATTTTGTAAAGTTTCCTGGCTATCGCATGACTGAATTACTTTGGAGGGTCAACTTCTTCTTTTGGTCCCTTGACATGTATTCTAGAAATGATAAGTTAGTTACAAATTACAATACTTCTTCATACTAGTTCACCTTTTCAGCATTGGTAAGCATATATAGTCGTTCTCACTTGAGACATTTTCAACCTATCCTTCCACTTAACAATTTCTGATCGATACACAGTACACCTTATGTTACGATCTTTGAACCTAAGAGTTCTCCTTGGCTCATGTGGAAGTGCGATTACTCTAAGGACTTAACTACAAATTTAAGACAAACTACGTTATCTTGGGGATACATTATTTTCACATGCCATTGACATGAAAAACTAGGTGTACTCAAGAGCTCTCTAGCAACTCAAGTTTGTAGACTACGCTACCAACCATTTGTAGACTACGCTACTAAATATTTGTAGACTATGCTACCATGCTATGCTACCAACTTGTTAACTCTTCTCCTTGCATAGCTCTACGGCCATAGGAGATCTAGACTAGAGTCCATAAAACAACGTAAATGGAGCAAATCTAGCCATAAACAATAAAAAATAGATTCCAAAGGTGAGAGGTGCTCCTCTCCACTAGATTATTCATCTATGCACATGTATATGCTCTAGAACCTCGTTCGGTTTCTAGTTTGACCACTATCTATCTGTGGATGGTTAATCCCGCTCTTACTTAGAGTGATATTTAATCTTTGAAGATTTGCCTTCAAAGATGACTATCAAACTTTCTATCTCTACCCAACACTATATCTGCGGGCAGGCCATATAGTTTGTGTAGAGATGTTTGATATTAAAGAGTCTAGCAAGCTGAGATGTTTTTACATCCTTTAGTTGGAAGAAACTTTGTCAACCTATTTACTCTTCCCTTCAAGAAGAGTTTTTGTTCGCAAAAACGGTTCAAAAAATTGTAAACAAGTGTCTGTGTGTAGATCATATGGTCATCTACGCTTGTAACTTCCCTTACTACGACAAGGAAAGCAAGACATACAACACATATTTTCCTGAAGTACTATGACCAAGGAAACATGCAACACTCATGTTTCATTTGGAACATCAAACCATAGTTGCGACTTGCAATTATGAAAGATTTTAATAAAACACAAATTGCTACTAAGGCATCAAATAACATAATGCCTTTAGTATATGCAAGAAGTTCTCAAATCCTCAAGAACTTTATAATGAATGTGCTTCGACATTTAAGGAATTCCTTTGTTGCATGTTCTACGACATTAAAGAGTTTTTCTCTTGTGGTTAGAAACCACATGGACTTTAATTCAACAAACTTGCGCAATTGTTATAAGTCTTTAACAAATTATTCTATAATGTGGTAAAGTTCAATTGACCACATAGTTTAAGGAAAGCTACACTTTCCTCTCTCCAAAAGTTCTTGCATTCTTCCAAGAACCGTTTACACATCTTGTAAACGAAGATGATTTCCACATAGACAACATCTATGTGATGTACAGTGTCTACACACTACTAGAAAATCAAGAATAAAGTGCACAATGAGAGGACCACTCCCAACTCACAAGTAGTTGCATGTCTATCCACATGTCTACCCTTGCAACCACTTTGGTTGCTTGGCAATACATATTTATGTCCATTAGGGAAAATTTGGGCTCATTTTTGGGCCCTCCTCTAAGGACCCTCTAAGGAATGCCACATCATAAAAAAATGGGGCCATGGTAAAATTTTTGTAAATCAACTCCAAATTTTTCGGAGGTTGCATATATAGAATCTACTGTTCAAGATCTTTCCATTGATATATAACATGATAGGGTTTGGACATGATCCATGGAAGATATATAAAAAGTAGGTTCAAAAGTGATGATGTGGACCTATGGTAGCCTTTAAACTTGATTTTGAGGAAAATGGTATATCTTGAGCTTAGCAACTCCAAATGTTTCGGAGTTTGAAATTATAAGATCTACTTTTCATGATCTTTCTCTAATGATATGTCATATGATGGGGTTTTAACATAAGGTAAGAAATGTTCACCGTAGCCCCCCTTTTCAAGGCAAAGATGGCGAAAAATCCCTTAGAGAGCCCAAAAATGAGCCCAAATTTTTCCTAATGCTCTACAGCCAACCATGTCTCTGTGGACACGTTTATGGGCTATCTATGGTCCCATCCAAAAGCGAATAGCACCATCCAGACGCACAGTGTGGTCTCATTGGACACCTCTACTATGTGAAACAATATCATAAACCATTTCAATTTCGGAAAATGGTTACTATAAAGCAATAAATGAGAAATTCTTTATCGCTTACCCAATCTGTATATACATATGCTACAATATGTGGATCGGGTATGCCTCCAACACACCTTACACTGATAGACAAATAAAATCAATCTCTATACTTCAAGATTGCTTTGACATGAATAACACAACACCGATATATGAAGTTTGGCGTCGTATAACAAATCTTTGTTACCTCCCCATGACCGTGGCGATGCACTACCTACCCATATAGGTGGCAATATACTACCCAACTATAACAGATGACAATAAAAATTAACAGGTCCTTGTAAGCACTTCATAAACATATTGCAAAACACAAATGTGTATGATTATTATTTTTCCTAGCAAAGTAAAGAGAAAACTTTTGATGTCCCATACCATCAAATGAGCATGAAGCTTACCTCGTGAGACACAAGCAGACTCTTTTCCTCTCCTTGAGAAACAAAATCTCAAGCATATGGATGACTACCCACCCACGAGCATTCGCACTAGACAAACTATGCACAGTCTGTTCCAAAGTTCATCATGCCTATAATTTTAAGAACTATATCAAGCTCCATAGCCTCACATACTCAATCTAGAGTATTTATGAGAATTATTCGACAATGACCTAATGGTTCATTACATAAACTGCTAATCAAGCCAGTCTATGAAGTAACAAGGGAAGGTCTAAAGACTATCCACAAGGTAGCTTTTAAAGCAAGACCTCTCAGGGAGACTCCCATCCTATCAAATGAAAGGAGCAATGACATACTCCAAAGGTAGGTAGAGTAGCTCCGTACTCTATTACAAGCCGCATTGAACAATTAGACCGTTAACATCATAAACATCCAGGTTTCGGTAAACTCCGAATTGAAAGATCACTACGGACCTCACTCTAAGATTACTACAAATCCTAGAATGATTGATCTCTAGGACCATGCACAAGTGCTTGCATCACTATGGACTAAGCATAATACACTTTAATTGTTTAACAACAAATCACTATAGTGGTCATATTATCAAGATTCTTATTCGAGGTAAGATATGTAACAATGCACAAGACCACTAAGGCACCAAGGTTTATGGCAGCTACAACCATAAATCCAATCCGAAGCATCTTCACATGTTTTGAGTAGCACTACGACTACGCACAAAGGGATGTGCAAACATGTATTTGCAAGCATGTGCACCTATATATACTCGGCAGTTGCAAACTACGTTAAATCTTGCATATTCGTTTCACAGGAGTTGTATGCATGTACCCATGCATACCCACAACAACGTTGGGTATATCTTGAGCTCCGTCAAGAATTTCAAAGCATGCACATCATATGCACTCACTGCCAATTGACACCAAACTAATGATACATGTGTAAACTACGCACACCAATGTCTCGAATTTTGTTTCAGCCTTTCTCTGATGTTGGCTACAAACCATGTGACTACACACACAAAAGTATAATGATCTATGCCATCATGGGTCCTCATCCAAGAGATCATCTCTTAAATCTAGGACCGTACAAGCACTGCCAAACTCTCCGGTCTGACTTTGCCAAGCGCATCGTCTATACGAAGCCTCAACGGGCTATGAGATCATGTACTAATGTGGAGAACATTTGGGGCAAGCCGTAGGAGATTCTGGTCTCCTGCAAGACAAAAGTCAAATAACCATCGAAGGACATACGGACTCCGTATGACGAGAAATAAATGTGAGCAAGTCTGGTTATGGTCAAACGCTTTAATTACCCTCTAGAGCCAAAAGGGAATTTCTCCCGATGCCACGCATGGCCCACACATGTTATGTTACTTAAAGCTTATGTCATCGCGTGTGTTTCACACACACCCATGGGAACCTCCCCCAATTTTATTTTTATTTTTTTCAAGGAATAAATTAAATTTTTTTATTAAGGTTCTTACACCTTATCATCATCCTCCTCCTGTGGCGCGCCTTATCCACCCACGTGGAAGAGGTTCTTTCCCTCGGTTCTCTCTTGTACTGTATCGTGGTGCCAGATACATCACCAGAGTACCATACACCACACACCTACACACACGTGTCAAGGAACGAAAGCATGCACGTACGCCTAAGCCTGCACTTCTTCGGCAGAGCGGCAGCTTTGAGCCTAATGCTGGTCGGTGGCCTCTCCATGATGGCCTCTTACTTTGGACGCAGGTGGTGGAATGGCTGTCATCAGTGCTGGTGGGCCTCTCCATGGCGAAGACTTCGTGTCTCCCCCCTTGCTGGGTGGCCGCCTCCTATGCGTGCGCACCACTGGCTATGCAGCCTGGTCTGCTAGCCACCTTTGGCCCATAGGTCGTCCGTGTTCGCTGTTGACGGTAAAAAGCTGCTAAACCTTCGCTTGGCGTATCCAATGGCCAACTGTGCGCCTGGGCTAGCCTACTTAACACTAAGGCGGCTTAAAAGCCTTTGGAAGAGTCTTATTACAGCCTTTAATCAATTCTCATCAGCACGACGTCCAGCCAACAACAAGAATCACACACCCATAGCAACAAGCGTACACAGGCAAGGCAAGCACATATAAGCGCTAGGTGCCAGACCTACAAGCTCAAGAGCTTCCGCAAGCAACATGCGCACAAGGGGCCAACAGAACACTGTAATGCGCTGCCCAATGGAGCCCGCCATTGCCACTGTGCTATGGGAGCTCACGAACAGAACATGAAGTCATGGAACTGCGTAGTTCTGATTCATGCACAAAACACGAAGTCATGGAACTGGGCAGTTCTGATTTCATGGCATGCAATCCATTTAAGGCCTAGCTTAAGGATGTGCAATTCTCCACCTTATGCTCTTCCACACTCAGGCAGGCAAACATGTAGAGAAAAACGAGAGGTAAAGAAAACAAAGACAAGGCTTATCTTTTTTGAAGCCCAGTCACACAAGGAGAAGCAAGAGAGGGATGACAGATCGAAATGCTACTCTGATACCAATGTTGTATCGCCTTAATTGCTGCCATAGCTAAGAAGGGGCAAGAGCTCATGGTCACTACCCAACCATAGAGGAATTTGGATAAGTATCCACATTGCCGGCTTATATAGTGGCCTGCTTGCCCACACTAGCCCGGCCGTCCACGGTCCTCCGACCCGGGCGTCTCACCCCTGAACCCCGGACACAAACTCGCCACATGCACTCCGGCGTGTGGAGTCCATGTCCGGTCGAGCTCCGCAGCCACTACGGGAGACTCACGCATGCCGTTATAAGCTATGTGCCAAAACCATTCCATATACCATTGACATTGCTAGATTTATTGCATATATTCATATTCAGTTTTAAAATTGCACACTTTTTTTACCCGGTATAGATGTCTTTTACTAGTTTGGATAGTGATGTGTCACCATTAATTGGAGGTCCAGAGTGGTTGTAAAGAAGAATCCCTTGTTCATGTGCAAGATACAAGAATTTTTGTGTGCATGAATGTAGAGTCACATTGGAGCATATTAGAAAATGGGGATCGTTTGAACCAATGCCAGCCACAACATGATGATGCAAGCTAATTCCTCAGTTAGTCTATAAACTTATGAGATGATATGTATACTCATGGTTTGACATATGTAATATTGAGTGTCATTTATAAAAATGGTTCATTGGGATGAGGAGGGCATGGACATTTGTGCACAAGTACTACACAATATGCCTCATTATTCTGTCATTGGGAAAAACTTGATGAAGGAGTACAAGCATCGTAATAAGGAGCACTTAGAAAGTGGAGTTTGCTCAGTACATTTAGAAGACCTAGGATTTCCTCCACATGAGATAGTGGAAGAGGATGTCATGGAGGAGATGATCACTCGCTTTTTTCAAAGCGAGGGTGAGGAAGAGACACCTAGCCTTCAAACTTCTGAAAGAGAGGATGTGTCATACAAGGAGGCAGCTAACACCATTGTATGAGGGTGCAAAGTACTCAACTTTGTGGGCATGCTTGGAAATCCTTAATTTGCAAACAACATATGGATGGAGCGATAATAGTGTGAATAGCCTACTCCGATTATTAAAGAAGATGCTTCCAGGAAGAAGTGATGCTCAAAAAATACTTTCCAAGCTTGGTATGAATTACACTTGAATTCATGTATGCCGTAATGATTGTGTACTATTTAGGGGTGCCTTTGCTAATATCATGCAATGTCCAATTTGTGGAGAGGATCGTTTTATAGGGTGAATTTTTTTTGCAAAAGGTATTGAGGCATTTTCCTATTATACCTCGCATTCAATATATGTTTAGGGTGTCAATCCATGCTTAGTTAACGACATGGCATGTGAACCATCGTTCAATCGATGGCATGATGAGGATTCCCGCCGCCGCTGACTCAATGGCTTGGGCTCACTCAAGCAACTGTCAACAAGCATCTAAGTTGATTTTTTGCAATTGACTCAACTAAATTATGGCAAGATTCAAGAGACATATACATTCTACCACAACATTGTGAACTGTTATTACAGGTTTGCACTTGATTTTCAATTTTGATGAATCTATAGATAAAAGGAAGTCATTGTATATATTTTCTTGTAAATATTTTGTGGTTCTTATTTTTAGGTTATGTTTCATTTGGACTAAAGATATCCTAATTGGTGGTATGTAATACAAGTCGCTCCTTGATCTAAATGTATATTTCAAGATCAAGATGTTGAAGAAGTAATACATGGTGGACAATCAATGAAAGATGCAACTAACAATCAATATGACCACCATGAGGACCAAGAAATAGAACAAATCCATTCAGAATTTGAGGAATGCAACATAAATGAAGATCTACTACCTTTGGTTTCATCAAATGAAATCAATGAGCCTATGTGTCATAACCATGATGATAATACCTAGAGCTACATGTAGTGGAATAGGACTGCGTATTGATATAGGAGCCATTGAGATGATGGATTTAAAGATAAATCAACTAGCATGCATGGATTTATTGCAAGATAGAGTTGATGATGGTACTAATTAAATATATATCATTATAACATATGCACATATTGATCGGTTTGTAATGATTCGGTGATTTTGTTGTTTTATTCAAAAAGATTTGGATGTTTGTCAAGCTTTTTGGACTTTAATTCATAGTAGTGATTAGTCTTTCTAGATTATTATGCACCTAAATACAGCACGCTTAGTAGCTTTGACAAACAGTAGGGTTTAAATTGTTCTTTTGATTTTAAGGAACAAGTTCTTATATATTTGTAGTTACAAATCTAGTATATATCTTGTAATGAAATTGATTGATTTATTAAGTCATCCTGATTTCGGTTCATTAAAAAAAGAACTTTCTATTTGAGGAGTGGGTATAGGTCATACTAAATCATGTGCAAATGTATATAAAGGTTATTATTAATTCATTATATCTCTTGGATATAGGTTATGTCAAATCATGTACAATTGTATAAGCTTATTATATGGTATAGGTCATACCAAATCACGTACAACTATATAAGCTTATTATTAATTCATTATATCTCTTGGATACAACATGAATGAGGGGATGTTTAGAAGGTTGTGAGTTTTATCTTATTTACTTACTAGATTGCTTATAGTTAAATTGACACTAGTCTCGTAATTAATATAGAATTGTGGCTTTATCCAAAAAATGACTCAAGGTAAATAAGTTCATAAAAGCATGACATTACATGAGTGTGCTTTATAAGCATGTATCTATTCAAAGTAAGAGTTATGAAAAAAAAGGAACCTAGCAAATTTGTGGTTCAAGTTAAACTATGTCTTTAATTGATGGATGATATAATATACCAAGTTGATATTCCTCTAAAAAAAACATATTTTTCAACCAATCCAAATTAGATCTATCCGATTTTTGTTTCTGAAATCTCTACAATATGCCGGTTTTATAACTAAAATATATGAAAAATCTTTCCTTAAAATAAAGATTACTTAAAATTTGAGCGAGCTTTTCTTAATTTTGGGCTGTAAAAATACACTAGTTTTTTTTTTCAAGCACTAATAATACCAACACTTTATATTTGTAAATAGTATTTCTTTGAGCTTGTGTGACTAAAATCTTTATATTTGAAAATAATATTTCTTTGAGCTTGTATATTTAATTAAAAAAATATCTATCAATCCATAATCATCCAATTGAATAATATGAATTAGAATATCTAGAATACAATGTAAGATAAGAGATTGCTGTTTCCTATAAAATGTACACACTTTTATCCTCATTTCATTCAATCTAGCTTCAATGGTGTCTAGTCTTCGTGGAGTTTTAGAGAGACTTGGGCTCACAAATCGTAGGAGTAATAAATTTGATAGGAATAGGAAACCCCTCACTCATGACACTTAGGCCCGATACACATACCCCCATGTATGGGTGGGGGAGATTGCCTCCCATGAATTATGGGCGGTGGATACCCCCACCACATCAGCATGGGCAGGCGGGGTATGGCGATGTGTAATTGACCTTAAGAAACTGAGAGAAAGATGATATTTCATTCAATCTAGCTTGGTGTCTAGTCTTCGTGGAGTTTTAGAGAGACTGGGCTCACAAATCGTAGGAGTAATAAATTTGATAGGAATAGGAAACCCCTCACTCATGACACTTAGGCCTGATACACATACCCCCATGTATGGGTGGGGGAGATTGCCTGCCCATGAATTATGGGCGGTGGATACCCCCACCATATCAGCATGGGCAGGCGGGGGTATGGCGATGTGTATTAAGAAACTGAGAGAAAGATGATAGCTCGCGAGCAAAAAAAGAGAGTGAAGAGCATGCCAACGAGCATAGCGTCTAACATTGGGATGCCAACGGGCATAGCGTCTAACATTGGGGGGCCGCCACCACTGCTACCACCACCACCACCCTCATTATCCAAACTTAAAAAAAAAAGAAAAAAAATGGAGTCAAGTAAAAGGTATTATCAAAAGATGCAACGACGCCACGGAACGTGGGAAGATGCCGGCCACGAAACAACGCGGAACGTGGGAACGGTCTTCAGTCCGCGTAGAGGTCGCACCTGCAGCCTGTATTAATTTCATTGACTTGGGCAATCCATCACTAGCAGGCTCCTGCTTCAGATCGATAGACCGCTCGCTGCCGCTGCTTCAGCATGCCCTCCGTCGAGGAGGCGTTGGAAGCCTCCCGGCAGCTGTTGCGCCCCTTTGACGACAGCCTCGCTGCCTATTTCGCCCGCTCTGCCTCTTCTTGCAGTAGCATTTGGTTCGTGGGATCTGATTTCGCGGATGTTTGGAAGAATCTGGCGTTTGATGATAAAGCCCTGCTTCTGCCATGGGGCGAGTTCGAGTTGGAGATCGACGCCCTGAAAGCTGCGCCTTCTACTTGCGACAGCCTCTCGCTCATCAATCTCAACCTGTCGGCAGAGGAGGCGCGCGGCTTGTGGGCATCGCTGAAGGGTTTCAAACACCTGAAGAACCTCATAATCTCGCAGGTGACTGTGGAGAATTGGTGCTGTTCTGAGGTCGTGAGCGAGATGCTGGATGCTCTGAGAGTTCTCGGCACCCACCATCCCGGCGTGAAGACCTTGATGTGTATATTGTATACTCCGGCGTCAAACTGCGTACAGGATTCGGAGGGTTTCGTGCTTGCTCTACTCAAGTGTGAAGCTCTTCCTCAGATGAAGCTTGAGCAGCTTTCTCTTGTATTTGTGAACAAGGGGATCAGCGGAGAATGCATGGCAGCAGCCACGAACGCAGTTTTGGACTCTTCGATACCTGTGTTCGGTATCATGCAGCTGGCCACAGAGAAAGGATCTACAGGTGCTAATAATTGTCCGGCGCTGCTGCATGATCTGGTCGTAATGGTGGAGAGAAGCACATATCTCACTGGTCTAGGGCTTTCCGGCTTGGGCATAACGGATCCGCAGCTAGTGGAGCTCATTAGATGTCTTGAGAAGTCGGCGTCGTTGCAGGAGCTCGACCTGAGCTTTTGCAAGGGGTTTACAGCCAGCAGAGAGGTGGTCGGAACAGTTGTGGACTTTCTGTCTGCGCGCGGACTTGTGCGGGAGCTGGACTTGAGCCACACCCCGTTGGCGGAGAATCCTGCCATTGAGGCACAGCTCGCGAGAAACCGAAAAACACATCGCAGGCGTCTGCAGGCACGAGAGACGATCCCCGGCATGGCTGCCAGGCTCTTCATTTGTGGGGAGCCTTTTGCAGGTTTTCCTCTATATGCCTTCATGATTATTGCTGTTAATCATTCCTTTAATTATTGCTGTTAATCATTCCTTTTGCAGGTTTTCCTCTATATGCCTTCACGATTATTGCTTAGGCTTAGCTCTTTCGCTGTGCATTATCCAGCTACATATGAAGTATTTGCTCAGTTGGGCGAGCACAACAGAAGGATCATCTGTATTTGCATGGCTTAATATGTCTCGGTTTAGTGAGCTCTGGAGCAGGATTATCAGTGTAATTATAATGTCTTCGTATAATAGATCGGTTGAACCTTAGAAGGGGCTCTAAGGCCTCATATGATTAATAATAATAATAAAAAAACTAGACAATCAACAACCAATCAGGTATCCTATCCCAAGCAACACCCTTGACTAAGCCCACTTACCTTTTGCCGTTAAAATTGACAGGGACTCTTGATATTTTATTAATTTACCAAAAAAATGGGTAACGGGCGTTAAGAAAATTAACTCTCGTTGAATGCATGGATACACGCAACCCTACGCACGGAACCCTAGCTTTTTGTTGATGCACGCAACCCTAGCTTTCTCCACCGCACAAATCTTGTCCGCTATGCTTTTTCAGAGTCTGACTCTAAATTATGAAGATAAAGCTGCCCAAATTACACCACATTCTACTACAGCAATTTGAAATATTCACCCAATGTCTTATGTAAATTAAGACCCATGTGACCATTTGTTACTGGTTTAGGGTTAGGTTTGGATAAGAAACCCATGAGGGGCTAGAAATTCAACACCACCTTACTATAAAACAATTGTAACACTTGAGCCCATAGGACAAAGACCATTAACCCCACTCATGCATGATTGTTTTGGATACCATTAACCCCACTCATACATGATAGTTTTGGATAACCATTAACCCCACTCATACATGATAGTTTTGGATAGAGTTGCTGCTCATATTGTTGCATTGGAGACAATTTTGGTGCCACTATACTTGTAGACACACTCCCTCGACTTTGTTTCCATACTAAGCCCAGCATGTTGTGAGCTTTAAACCCCTCTGTTGATAAGAATTAGCAATGCTAGACTCAAAATTGAAAGAGGCCGCACAACGCCACATCGAAGTAACATGGCTTCTCAACATTTCCAAAGTAGAGCTATGTATATGATGGATAGGTATAGGTTGATCTCTATGATACAAAACATATCTAATAAATGACAAAAACATATCTAACATATAGTTAGATCTCTATGATACAAAACATATCTAACAAATGACAGTACATAAATAGTCACTTGCTACTTGTGCAATGAAATTCCAATTTCCAGTTCGACCTCTCCATTTTAATCTCATAGACTCTATTTAGTTTTGAGGCAAGTTGCTTAATTCATCTATGGATATTAAAATGAAATTATTTTAGGCCTACCAAAGGGTAGGCTATGTGTTCACTTTGGCTGGAGTACTCCATGAGATAAAACGCGTGGAGATTAAATTTACTTTCTTAAGGTGTACTATTGACAGCTATAAGTATATAACTTGTATTACTTGTCTAGAGAGTGAAGTGCAAAATCTCTTATTTTGGGAGAAAGCATAGTTTTCAAAGATGTTCGTTAGAATTGGGTCTCTCTCTCTCTCTCTCTCTCTCTCTCTACATCATGTAGAAAGTTCTTAAGGTGATTTTGCCATGGCCCCGTTAAGTGAGTTGGGGATACCATTTCTACATTAAATGCAGCAGAAAGCATCTCATTCCCACGAATTTATAGGTTGGTTGAGGGCACACTTTGTGAGTGAGAAATTTTCCCACTGTGCCCAATCTAGCATAGTTAAGAAACACCATGACACATTTATGTTAACTGCTACCTGTGGCATGGTATACTATGAGGCAGATCACACGTAGGCCAAATTGTTTACATTTTTAACCTCCAGTGACCATGGCTTCAGGCCACTCAGAGATGGGCAGTTCCAAGAAAAGTCAGTGCACATTTCATTAACTCTAGGCTATGGCAGTTTTGCAGGGCCGTTTTGCAAAAATACTATCTGGTTTTGCTAGCTTTGCGTGGTTTTGGAGGGCAGGTTTGTAAGATTCAAGTAGTTTTCCCATTTTGTCAAAAAAAATTTGCACTACTTTTGATGAGTTGTGTTGATTTTTTCTCACACTCACGGCCACTGATGGCGATGCCATTTGGCCGTGTGATCTGCCCCTATGTCAGTTGGTTGAGGACACACTTTTCGAGTGAGCAATTGCCCATTTTTGGCATAGTTGAGAAACACCATGACACATTTATGTTAACCGCCACCTATGGCATGGTATACTATGTGGGTTGGTTGAGGGCACACTTTGTGAGTGACCTAGTGTGCCCATTGTGGCATAGTTGAGAAACACCATGACACAGTTATGTTGACCACCACTTGTGGCATGGTACCGGCACACCTATGCCATGGGGTGTCATGGCACACGTCGGTTAACCGACACACCTATGCCATGTGGTGTCATGGCACACGTGTCGGTTAACCGACACCATGGTTAACATAACCGACACCCGTGGCATGGTACGGTGATGTTAACCGACACCTGTACCATGGCAAAGGTGTGTCGGTTAACTGACACGTGTTCGGCAATGTGAAGTGGGAAAATGTTTTTCACTTGTTTTATTTTGATGTGAATTGGAAGAAATAATTTGTGGGTTGATCAATTTTTTGTGTGTAGGAAAGAGCACGCTTCTGAAAGCGCTCCGGCACTCTACGGCCCCTCTAGGGCTGGGCCAAGTGGTCTCATTTCTGTCGCGCTCCGTCGGCCGGAACATTCGACGCACACGAGGGATTGACATCCGGCCGCTTGTGAAGGATGGGGTGCAGTTGACGGTGTGGGATATGGCTGGTGACCCAGAGTATCAGGCCTTCCACGATCACATGTTCCCTGATCCCAGCACTGCACAGGGCGGTCCTGCTTTCTTCCTCTTCGTTTGGAGCCCCGTCGCAAGCCAGAATGCCAGCAGAGGCGACCGGAAAACATCTGATGATTATGAGAAGAGCCTACGCTACTGGCTCAAGTTCATAGCCTCCAAATCCAGGCAATCCGCAGTGCCCCGCAGAGTCATCGTCGCCATTACTCGCAAAGACCAGATGGATAATGCCAGTGTCTACATACGGCTCTCCACAGACCGCTTGCGTGAAGATTTCAAGGCCATTATCGACCTGCGCCCTCAGGCCTTTGAGGTCGATGCTAGGGACATCGCTACCGTCCTACCGCTTCTCTCCTGCATTTTCGACACCGCTAGGACGCTGCTCAAGAATACACAGGTCTACAAGGTGTGCGATGAGATGAAGAGCTTGCTTAGGCGCAAACTGCTGCAGCACAATGATCCCATCATCTCCTGGAAAGAGTTTGAAGGCCACTGCAGCAGAATCTTAGAAGCTGGCGATTCTGATGTGCCCCTCCTTGCCAAGGCCATCGCGACATCGCTCAACGAGTCTGGAGATTTGATCTTTCTGCACGACATGGATTTCCTCGTTCTGGATGTCAAGTGGTTCTGCACCAGCATCGTGGGGGAACTCATTCATTTCTCCATTAACGCCTATATGAGCAAGCGCGACTTCCTCATCAAAGGATCTGTATACGAGGGATACCTTGTCACGCTCTTGCAGCGTAAGAAAGAAGTGTTCCGCAATGTGGAAGGAGAGAAGCTGATTCGGTTGATGGAGAAACTCCATTTGTGCTGCCGTCTATCCCACCAAGAGCTCTTCATTCCTTCCACCCTTTCAACCACCTCTTCACAAACAGAACATTGGAAAGGGAAGCAAATGGAGGATGCAGTCATGCTGGGTAGACGCCTAGAGTGTGGCAGAAAAGACCTCACTTTCCTTACTCCTGGATTCTTCCACATGCTGCAGGTATATATGTACCCCACGTCTGAATCTTCTATATATGTATGTATGTATACACACATATATTGACAATATATATATACATACATTATATGTATATGATGTATGTATATATACATATATACACATACATTATATGTATGTATGTATATATATATATATATATATATATATATACATTATATGTATATGATGACATTGTGTATATATACATATATACATACATATATATACACACATGATGTATGTATATATACATCATATACATATAATGTATATATATATATATACATACATACATATAATGTATGTGTATATATGTATATATACATACATATATATACACATATATACACATACATTATATGTACATACATATATACACATACATTATATGTATATGATGTATGTATATATATATATATATATATATAAAAGTAGATAAATCTATTGTATATATGTAATTAATCTATGTGATTTTATATTGCAAGGTTTTTATTTCAAAATCTAAACATGTATATAGTGTAAACAATTATGTACAAATTAAAATTTATGAGTATTTTAATAGCATGCATGCTGCACTGGGCGTTGCAGATTTCTTTCACGAGGGCCTTTCAGAGGATTCAAGCCCAGGTGGAACTAGGCCAAGGGTTTATCTTCATCCACTACCAAGGTGTGCACATCTTTATGGAGTTCTGCAAGGCCTCCGGGGAGAATGTGATTGATGTTCTGGTGAGCATGTCGGGCATAGATACTCTCAGCGGATTCCACTTTGTAGAGGAGGAGGTTATTAGAACGATAACAAGAATCTGTGCTGAGCCAGTGGGTGATCAAGGGGTTGAGCTCGTGGAAGCTGTAATTCGGCCAGCTTGCTTAAAAAGCCGAGGTTCCATCCCCCAAGGAGAGAAACAGACCGTGTTGATAGAGGACTTGAAGGAAGATCTGCTGAGACAACTCAAAAGCAGCAGTAATGGTGGTCTGATTGATTCAATTCAGTCAATATCTTACCAGTGGCCGATGAATGAAGCTTGGGATGAAGTCGGGAGGCCGGGTTCGAGCCCTTTCATTGAGCTTTTAGGAACAGGAGAGGTGTCGAGAGTTGTGATGGGATACAAGGAATCACTGCAAGCAGTGGCAAAGGAAACTGGTATACCTGCATTAAGCTTCGAAGGGGAGACATCTGCAGAAGTCTCTCTCACGGAAAGGTTATCACGGCCAGCAGCTGCAGCTGATCGTCGTCTGGCTCCATCGAGCAGCCTCAACAGGAGATATGGTACAAGATCTGAAGCAGATGTGGCCTCCATGTACTGCGAGCTCCTCGCCAGAGCTCTTTCCACTCTCGATCGCGTGGAGTCTAAGGTGGATGAACTCAACCAAAAGATGGCAGCTGTCGATCACGATATTCGAGAGATAGCTAAACTCAGGGAGACAATTCTGTTACAGTTTCAGAAAAAGATAGATCAGATCTTGAATCTGTGTGTGGAGAAGGAAGTGTCACGGATGCCTCGTCTCTGTCTGCTCACCAGCTGCACAGAAGGGCACAGAAAATTGATCACATCCTTCTCCGGGAAGGCTCTGAGAAGCATGCATGTGGAGCTCTTTTGCGAGCATCGACTGCAGCCGCACAGAGTAGAAGGGCAGAAAGGCATTAACATCACCACCATAGACAGTCCTCTGCTCAGGAAGATGGCCCCATATGTGATAAGGTTGTTGAAGGTTTTATCATTTGCGGCCAAAGTGGGGGCTCATGTGGTGTGCGGGATGAGCTTGCCCGGCATACCTGATCTTGCCAAGCTCGTCGCCTTGGTTCTGGATACACCAGGTGCTTCTGCTTCTGATGGTATCAACGCAGACTTCGAGGATGATCCAACACTGCCGCGGGAAGGCATGGCGGACTTTGAAGGTTGGGAGCAGTGGCTGGAGAGCGTGTTGCAGAAGAATGGAGGAGTCAGCGGGAGCAACATCTACCAGCAGTTCAAGCTGAGGCGTGCTCGTTACGTAGATAATTCTGCAGTAGCATGGCTATGTGATACTCACATCAGAACTCCACATGTGCGTCTTTGGTCTCTCAGACCCTGATATAGTGGCTTTACACGTGATACTCACATCAGAACTCCACATGTGAGTCTTTGGTCTCTCAGACCCTAATATAATGGCTCTACACGTGCACCCTAAGGCCCAATGCTATTTCTTTGGTCATAAATCACAGTGAAACTAAAAAAATAGAAATTTTGGGCTCTCCCATAGTCTAGAGAGTATGTAATTTAATTAATATTAAGTGAAACTTTAAAGGGATTCACTCATAAATATGTAAGCGTAGCATGTGGGTCTAACACAAGTATACATATGGGTACCATTTAAAGGGAGTATTTACAGATTGAATAAAAAAAGGTGTGTTTTATCTATGAAAAATTTAGAGATAAGAGGTTTTTAAATTAGGCTTTGAACACACGTGATATAAAGGGTTTACATATGTGACCCCCCGAGTTGAAGCTATACTCATAAAAAGAGTTAAAAGAGGTAACGATCTTGTTTACTATGTTTGTCAAGAAAAAAAAACTATACTCTTAAAAGGGATAAAAATGTATTACTTAACTACTCATAGCTTTTGATAAGTAGAATCTCGTAGTTTGGAAACGTTGGTAGAATGTCCCCTTCCCTTTCCTTAAATAACTTAGAGATTTGTCGAAAAAGTATCCCCCCTCCCCTCCTTGAACATTCGCTCTCTTAGAGGAGGGTACGGTTAGCTAAACTTGGGGGCATTTCACTTCTTGTTAAATTGCTCTTTTTGGGTTGGCATAGGAAACTCTCTATGGAGTTACTCAAGACTGTAGTTGTTTTTCATCAGGTTGGTCGTGCCACTTTGTGAGGATGTCATGGCCAAACTATACACTACAAAGCTGATGCATATGTGTCAACATCCTCCCAACTAGCTCATCCTCAATGATGGACCCATTATCAAAATATGTATGGGTCCCGTTGCTAGAGAGTGAGGAGTAATGGGAGTGCAAGTATAAATAGTGTTTGTTAAAGTAAAACTTGGAGTGACGCCTAGAGTGGCTCTAGGAGTGAAACCCGAAGTGGCTATATGAGTGAAACCCCAAGTAACGTGTGTACTAGTCTCATCAGAACTTGTAGGAGGACGACGTGATGGCGGGTAGTAGCATCATTGCCACCATCTCCATATATACCAGTGCCACAACCACCACTGCCACTATCACTCCTATGTTGGCAGCGGGGCTAACACTATGGTTACTATACGAGACCTTTGCCGTGAACCTTGTGCATCACTCTGAGCACTGGGGGTGATGGGACTTGGTGAGCTAAGAATGGGTGAGGTGAGCTACAACCTAGTGACCTCATGTTGCCCTAGAGAGAGCATCAAGAAGAAATTCCTGATCCCATCTTGTGTGTAGTCTCGCACAGCTTCAAAATAAAACATGCATTAGTCTTAAACGCATGTAACAAACATTAGAACTCTATGCAACATACATTAGTTTTTTCATATATTTTTATTTATTAATGATATATTTATATCATATTGTTATGTATCTTTATATATTACATTGTATTATTTATGTATATTTATATTAAATTATCATATTTATAATATACTATTATATATTTACTATATATATGTATATTATCTTTAATTTTCTTATTTATACTTAAATATATATAACATTATATTATAATATAGATTTAACATACATACATATACATATATACGTGTGTGTGTGTGTATATATATGTATATATATTATATATACACATATCTTTATTCAATTTTTCTTTCTTTAACATACCCTTACACTCCTCTCTCTCTCTCTCTCTCTCTCTCTCTCTCTCTCTCCGCCCCTTTGCCAATATGTGGCCTCTACTTCCCTCCACCCCCCCTCCCCCCCTCTTTCCCCTCCCTGCGCCAACACATGGCTCCTCCCCTCCACCATCACACCCCCTTATCTCATCCCTCTTTTGACTACCACGTGTTCCTTCCCCTCCCAAAAAACTTGTGTATAATAGATAGTATAGATAGATATATATTACACACACACACACACAATATATATATATATATATATATATATATATATATATATATGTATATATATATGGGTATTTATAAATATAAAGAAAATTACACACATATATATATATTTAATTTATATTTATATTATATATCCTCTCTCTCTCTCTCTCTCTCGCACACACACATGTACACATCCGCACATGCACAAATGTAAACACTCTCTCCCCTCCCCCCACGCATACACTCCCTCACATAGAAATTCCCCATCTCTCTCTCTCTCTCTCTCTCTCTCTCTCTCTCTCTCTCACAGGCACCGTGACTACCTTGTAACGCAATTGGCCACACACTAGTTCCCTCCCATGAAAGGAGGAGGCTTTGTTTACAGCTTTTGTACTTACTTCGTGGGGGTCCCATGGGCCGTTTTTTCGGCCTCCCGAGGACGATAATATATTCTTCTTCTTCTTCTTCTTCTTCTTCTTCTTCTCTCTCTCTCTCTCTCTCTCTCTCTCTCTCTCTCTCTCTCAGGCACGCACGCATGCACACACATACCCTGACACACTCTCTCTCTTCTCTTAGACACTCTCCCACATTAGAAACTCTCTCTCACACACACATACATATACGCACACATACACATGCAAATATATATTTTATATAATATTTATTATATTATATTTAGACTCATATACCTATATATACATATATATGTATACTTATAATCATAAATAAATTTATACACATAATTTTAATTAATTAAATTTTAATGGGTTGCGATGCATGGTGAGGTGTGCTCACTCTCAAATAAATGCATCTTATGCGTAATGTCTCTCCCTCTTTCACACGCATATTCACCCTCTCTCTCTCTCTCTCTCTCTCTCTCTCTCTCTCACACACACACACACACACACACACACACACACATATACATACATTCACCCCTAAGTCTCTCTCTCTCACACACACACACTCTATATCACTTAAATATTGCAACTCTCTCTCTCTCTCTCTCTCTCTCTCTCTCTCACACACACACACACACACACACACACGACACACCTACATATGCAATAATGCAAATGCACACTCTCTACCCCCACGTACACTCTCTCACACATATAAATTCTCTCTCTCTCTCTCTCTCTCTCTCTCTCTCTCTCTCTCTCACACACACACACACACACACACACGTACACATCCACACATGCAGTAATGTAAATGCACACTCTCTCCCCATGGTGCCAAACGCTAGACCTATCCAACAATCACCCTATCCTATAAATCCCAAGTACGCTAAAATTGTTAAGGAAGAGATTAAAAAGCTTATTTAATGTGGATTCATCTATGATATTACGCTAAAATTGTTAAGAAAGAGATTAACAAGCTTATTGAATGTGGATTTATCTTTGAGATTGCACTTATATTGGGTTTTACCAATTATGGTTGTACCTAAAAAGAATGAAAAATTGAGTGTATGTATTGAGCTTATGAAGGTAAATGTGGTTCGAGAAGAGACCATTACACTCTACCATATTCAGAACACGTTCTCGAATGCACAATTGACAAGGAAGCATGTAGCTTCTTAGATGGATCCTTGGGATATAATCAAATTTCCATTGCTCTCGAGCTAAGACTTCTTTTGTTACCGAACATGGTGTATTCGCTTATAGAGTTATATCATTTAGTCTCACAAATACACTAGTCACATTCCAACAACTTATAAATACTGCTTGTAAGGATTTTCTAAGGAAGTTTTTTGAAGCTTTCTTAGACGATTTATATGTTCATTCATCTCATGGAAGGAGCATTTATCTTGTTTACGTGATGCAGACTTCATAACATATTCTTAAACTTTTTAAGTGCTAATTTTGGGTAAAACATAAAGTCATCTTAGGGCATAGTGTCCCAAAATGGGATCTCCATAATTTTGGATAAAACATGAAGTCATCTTAGGGCATATAGTGTCCCAATATCAGTCTCCATGGATGAGAGCAAGATAAAATTATATAAGAATTACATCCATCTACAAACTACAAGGGAATCCAAAGGTTTATGGGGCATGTAGGTTACTACACTCTATGCCGAGTTTGCTCGTCCGTTGTAGTGGATAGAAGAGTGCCAACATGCTTATGATACATTAAAGCAAGCTATGTGTCAAACTAAGATATTATATTCCATGTGTATATAGATGCTTCTAACTTTGCTATTGGATATGTTCTACCTTAGTCGAGTGAACACAACCTAGATTACCCTATAAGTTTTGCTAACTGACAAAAGAAATTTTGACATTACCCATCAGCTAATAAGTTTATTTCCTATGTTGACCATCAAGCCTTATTATACCTTATTAATAAACCATGTCCCGCAAGGAGAATCACCAGGTGGTTGTTGATTCTTCTTGAATTTGACTTTACAAACAATGGTTGTGAGACATGGGAAAAAACATATCAACTAATATGATGAAGCATCTATTGGAGTAGATCATGATCTATCTGATGCTACAATATTCAAGGTTGAAGCTATAGTAGAGTAGAGTGAGAAAATCGTTAACTTTCTAGCTAATGGTTTTCTAGAACTGAAAAAGAAGAAATTGCTAAAAGACGTGGAGCCTTACTAATTGATTATTGAAACCCTTCATAGAAGAGATAAGAATGATATTCTCTAAGGAGGATAAATACTTATACATCTTAGAATAAGTGCACCAAAGAGTAGCTGGTAGACACTTAGGACATTACTACAAGAAAGATACTTCAATCTGAGTATTAGTAGCCCACAATTTTTAAGAATTGTGTATTATTTGTTAGAGGATGTGCCGAGTGTCAACGATGTGCCAAATCACAAAAAAAAAAGAACAATGTCTTTGTACCTTGTTAAAGTTTTAGAATCTTTTATGAAACGAGGCATTGATTTTGTGAGACCCATCAGTCTAGCTGTACGTATTATCCAAGTAAAATACATTTTAATAGCTATAAACTATGTCACAAAATGGACTGAAGCAAGAGTTTCGAAAAAGACGCTAAGGAAAGCACTTTATAAATTATGGAATTCAACATCTTACCACAACATTCATGATTGCACGTCGCAAATACACACCATACTACACCCATAGGTAAATGGTCAAGGTAAGAGCACCAACAAAATCCTTATTTCTATACTAACTAAAATTGTTGAGACTCAACACATTGATTGGGACTTTAAGCTCACTGCAGTTTCATGGATTTATCGCACCTCTTACAAAGTTACAATTGGTTGTACACCTTTTAAGATGGTATATGAGGTTGAGACAATAATGCGGTTGAGTCATGATACCTATGCATAGAACTAGCATCATCATTATAGGTGTGTATATCCAGATTATTCGAAAATACTATCTCCAAAGCGACCACAATTCTTGGCATCATAAACTTGCAAAACATTATCATCTAGAATAATATTTTTATGTGCAAGAGGTATATGATTACAAGGATGAAGAAGATACATAAGATGCATTAACAGTGTATGAAAATCACCTCTTTCGGATCATAGTCTCGATCTTTTGTAAGAGGATCCATGAGTATCCGAAACATGGAAATAATGATTCATAGGAATCTTTAATGCGTCATATCCTTCTATATTTAGAACATGTAAACTCAAAACATTTTCTGAAAAACATTATGCATATACTTGGTAGGATCTCAAGGAAACATCATAGGGGCGATACATCATCTCTATATTATCTTAAGGAAGAGTTTCACAAAGTTGCCACGTGGCAAGAATTTGGAGGTTAGGGAAAGGGAGGAGGAGGTTTGAGTAGAATTTGAATTTTGGAATCTTAAAAAACGTGCGAAGCACGGGTTGCCCACCATCATGAATAACTTGATTATTGATCAGAGCAATGGCATAAATAACATCATGCATCTGAAAAAACGGAATTTCATGCATACTATCCTTATCATTATGCATACCAGGCATAACAATTGCATCATGAAAACAACTTACATGGACAACATCCTCTTGTTAGGCTCAAGAATGCAAGCTGCACAATCTAGTTCATAAGCTCGATTTGCGTGGAGCATTTATATGAGGATCAATATATCACGAACCAATACATTAGCATCTCCACCATCATGCGTTGCATCACCATGAATTAGCATATGGGATATCATCATATAAGACACCGTCATCACGAGGATCAACTGGAACTATCGAGATTGTGTTCACGTGTTGGATAAAGCTTATGCTTGAGCTTTGGTGATTTTATTGGAAAGTTCCAATTAGCATATAAATCTACAACATGTGGCTCTGGAGGATGCATTATCAGATCAATGCATAAAAGACTCTCATAATCAGTAGAGATATTTGCCACAAGGCTAGGTGCAATTTAGGATATGTCTTGGCTCTCACACGGCCATCATTTACCTCATTCTTTGCCACCTTCACCTTGGCCAACATTATCATGAGAGATACCTTCCACAAGGCTAGGTGCAACTGAGGATTTGTCTTGGTACTCACAGTCATCATTTACCTCATTCTTTGCTGCCTCCACCTTGGTAAGTCTTCTCTCCTCTTAAGAGTCATTCACTTTTCCATGCATGCCCTCCAAAGACACAAAGGATATGTGTGTTCACCACAGAGAAGATAATTTGAAGAATCATCATAATGGCAAGCATTACTATGCTCTTCAAACCACTCAAATGTGTCATTAAGAACTTCATGAAAATCCCCTAATAATGAAATGCCAACATCATAAACCCAAATCAACACCATAATGAGGAAATATAGTGGAACCAAGTACAACTCTATTGCATACAAGCCGAGAATGAGATCAAGTATTCTGAACTGAATGCTTTATGCAGCTCACTCATGCTTACAAATAGAGGGTCGTAGATTAGTGCATTCATGGTACACTAAGTGCAGTGGAAGAAGTCGGGGCAAACCGACAGTGAGGAAGAAATGCATGACAAAAAAATTTGAATGTTGATACTTGCATCCATTTCAATGATCAATATAGACATTAAGATAGAATATTGCAGAATAAACCTCAAGATAATCCCCTCCTGCTTTTCTCTCTTTGTCTGCCCCTTCCTCTCTCACACACATTCACACGCTCTCTCTTGAGGGGGTCTGGTGACCCCTTTGGCGCGGGCACCGGCTGAGGACACATTAAAGGAGTGGCTAGGGACAGAGCATGCCACCCACATCTTTCTAGCAGCTCTTGTAATCTTGTGAAGTATGTGGCATACTATTTATTTCTAGTGTGAAGAGCATGATCACATGGTTTATTGGTTGTCTTTTAGATGTTCAACAAGCTTCCGGTTTTTGGTCTTGCCTTTTGCAGAACATTGTGGATATTGGGTGAAACTTGTGAGTCCAAAAGTTATCCCCCCTAGGTTCTGTGGACCTTATAAATCTTGAAAAAGATTGGTGAGGTTGCTTGTAGCCTTTTATAGCGAGTTAGCTATTTATGGCGTAGTTATCACTATATAAGTGAGAGCTTGGATTATTACGAGGCACACTTGTGTGGATGCACCACTCAAGGTCTGGCTTGACCAAGAGAGTATGTAGGTTGGCGTGTCAAAGGCTTTCGGGCAGGCTTCGGTGGTATGGGACGCCGGAGTTAGACACCGGCATATTGGATTGTACAAGAAGCCCTAGCCTTGGCTCACAGGAGATCGGTGGATGCCCTAGTTGCGGTTGGGAGGTGAGCTAGCAATCTGGCTTGGACCAACAGAGTATGTAGGTTGGCGTGTCAAAGGCTTTCGGGCAGGCTTCGGTGGTATGGAACACCGGAGTTGACACTGGCCTATTGGATTGTACAAGAAGCCCTAGCCTTGGCTCGCACGAGATCACTGGATGCGGGTCGCGGTTGGGACGTGAGCTAGCCTGCTACCTCATGATTTGGTTTAGGACTAACCCTGTTTTCAGCTGTGTTCAGGGCAGATTTTGGGAAAAACTTCGCAGTATGGGTAGTCATATGTGCCCGCATCAAATGCATTAACATGATCTATCTCTCCTAAATTAGGGAGTGCTCCAGAGATCTCAAGCCTACATTTGGGTTGGTAACTCCTTTCCATGTGTTTTCTATGTATGTGTGTGTGTGTTTGGTGTAACATCAAGAGCTAGGCTTATTTGAGCAACTTCCAATAAGTAATATCGTACTAAACTGGTACAGTGAAATAAGCCTCCATAAAGGTGGTCCACTTTTGTAAGATTAGAGGATAGAATGAATATCAAGCATTGTATTTTGTTGATAAGGATGTACCAACCACATGGTTATACACAATTGTGAGACAAACTAAAGACCATAATGGAATTCACACTCATAACTAACCCCCTGATCCATTCAGTATCCATACTTTAACAAAGCCAGAATTTAAAAAAACTCTTGCCTGGGATTTCTCTCGTTGCTTTCTACTGTCCTTGTGTAAGAAAGGTATCATACTCATCTCAAGGGCATTCATTATGCTACAAAATGCAACATGGTTAACAGCCTTAACTATTATGCTAAAGACGGTCCAGAAGGCCAATGATAGCTATGATCAGCATGTGTACTCCACATTTCATCAGGGCTTTAAGAGGTTTGTTTGAGGAGCAGGGTTGATTGCTGCCCAAGAATTATACAAGCACGGATTCAACACACCACAATTTTGTGCCTGAATGCATATTTTATAACATCAAAAGCAACATTGGCTTTTTTTCATGGTCATTAACCAGCTGCATTGCTTCTCCTAGTGAAAGAATCCAATTAGAATTCCAAAAAGACGACAAAATGAGTAGATATTGGGAGAAAGATTGAAAATTTGACTGAATTCATGCAAAAGGTCTCGGCATAACACGTACCTGAGTGCATGTACATGGTAATGCTCCACCTCATACTAATCTCATCACTTTGTAGATGGCTTCTATCACCCACATTGAACTCATGCACCCCATTCTGGAGCTCAATCAATGCCATGCCTGGTTTATTCCATACTTCTTCATTTCTTCTCAGCTCTTCTATCTTGTCTGCTTCATCTAGCATGCCTTCATGAACATATATGCTCGACATGAGCACATAGCCAGTTGATTTCTCACCTTCCATTGTCACTACATGATCAAAGCATCGTCTTCCAAGATCTACATGCCTGTGTGTTTTGAAGCTACAGAGTAAGGAGGTCCAACCCACAATGTTTTGCTGGAAAGGCATTGTTTCAAGCAAACCGGCTGCTTCATTCAAATGCCCAGCGTGACCGAGGAAGTCTACCAAGCAGTTAAAATGTATAAGTGATGGTGCAATGCAATTGCTTTCTACCATGCATGAAGTAATTAAAGCTTTCCATTACCAGCCCCTCACGCCTGCATGCACACTAAAGACAGGCATGGGTCACACTGTTTGGTTTCCATCCTTCTTGATGCATGGCCTCCACCCACTCCATGACAGAATTGTATTGCCTATATTGGGCCATTCCTACAATCATGATACTCCGTGTAACCACATTTCTCTTTGGCAATTGGAAAAACACCTTGCTAGCATCTACAAAGCTACCACAACTCATGTACATGTCTACAAGTGTGTTGCCAGTAAGCATATCTGATACCAAGTGGACCTCCATGTGTGGAAATATGCCATTTTATCCAGCCCAAAAAGGGCACTTTTGGATATTTTTGGTTTTCATTGTCTTGTGCTGCTGGCCGCCACTTCACCCTGACCGACCAGCAGCCCTTCACTCATATAAAAGACTCCAATGTTTTCTTCAAGGACACATATATCAAGTGTTGCTGCTGCTGGTGCAGGCCGCCTACATCAAGTGCAACCTCTGCGTTTTCTACTGCTGGACTGGCCTTCTACATCAGGTGCAGCTTCAGCGTTTTTTCTGCTGCTGGACTGGCCGCCTACACCAGGGCTGCCTTCAGCAGTTTACATTGCCTACATCAGGGCCAACTTTATCACCTACACCAGCCGCCTACACCAGGGGTGCAGCTTCAGCGTTTTTCAGCAGCCCTACTTCAGGCTATCTTCGGCATTTACCTCAGGCTGACATCAGCGTTTTTCAGCAGCCTTACTTCAGGCTCACATCAGCCTTACATCAGGCTCATATCGGCACTTTCATCAGGTTCACTTCAACACTGTTATCTGCGTTTTATGGGACAGCAGCCCTCTCTGCTCCTTTGACTTTGACATCGGGACAGCAGCCTACCATCTGCCTCAGATCGTGGCCTTCACCACCCTCTGCATTATCACAGGACAGCGGCCCTCTCTGCTCCTTCAAAGTCTCACACAAAGCTCCTGTACTGGATTTTATCATATAAATATATATACACCCATTGCATGCTATGTGATTTGCTTTGATCTCTCATATACTCGGTCCTTTGGTCTTTTGCCCTCACATGAAATAAGAGCTATTGTGAGCAAAAAGATTGAAGACCTTGAGAGCACACAACCCACGATTCCAGAGGACCAGCCTTTTTTACCAGATGTTGATTCTCCTTATTCAGATATGGATCACACGGAGGCTGGGACTCCTTATTCACTGGAAAGCCCCGTTCGAGGTCTTTCATTGGGAGATGACCAGCCTATGTTTACCTACTCACCCTCTACACCCTTGGCATCTCGTCTTTCTTCTCTAAGCTCATCAGGCGTTACTTCCAAAGGAGGATACATGCCTACAGCCAGTGTGCCAGTATTGGACCCAAGTATTCAGCCTCATCTGGAGAGCCCTGCTTCTCATTCTAGCCGACATTCTGGACTTTGGGATGGGACTTTTTCTCACGAAGGACAGGTACCTCCTGGGTCGTTCAGAGATCCATCATCATCAACCCTGCTGCTGCTGATGACCGTGTCAGGTTCGTATGTGCCTTTTAGTACTTATGTTCCTAACTCTACCTTGGTATCTTCTTCTGTAGCACAGGTTCAACATATGGTACCATCAACTACTCTTGATCCCTGGCATTTTGTGAACCCAAACAGAGGAGGGTCTAAGAGTACAATTCACTCTCAGACTTCTGGTGTTCAAGGAGGTAACACTATTTTCTCCTCTGGTTCACATTCTGTTCTTTCTCGTAATGTGTTTTGGAATACTGCTCAACTTCAAGCACAAAACCCTCCCACCCAACCCATGTCTTTTCTTGCTAGTGTTAGTGTGCAGTCATCACCAACTGCACCCCCTTTGGGTCCTGCGTATGGGTTTTACCCATCACAAGTATCTTTCAGCTCTATGCCCTCTGGCACTACGGTGCTACCCAACATTCCGGGGTATCAGGTGGTTCACCAACCCATCTTTGGCACTAATGCTTTTCCTAATTATGTGCCCTCTCAAGGATTTGTGCCTCAGCCAAGTATTCCACCTATGCCGAGTGCCCAACCTTCTATTCCATCTTATGGAGTACCCTCATCAGGATCTACACCTATGCCTGGTCCTGGTGGATTTTCTCGTTTTCCTCCTCAACCCTTACAATCTGGATATGGGTACCAGCCATCCTGGACTCCCCCACCATCTTGCATTCCCTCTGCATAGCATTCTGTTTTTTGTTTGGGGCGCATGGGTGAATGAAAACCCAAAAATGGGCATTCATACGAGTGAAAACCTCTTGCATTGTGGCATTTATTCGAGTACCACCCGATCTCAACCGGTTCTACACCATCGACAAATCCTCGTCATGATCCTCTTCAAACCCCTTTTTTCATCTTCTCTCATGGTTCCCTTTTTGGCCTGAGAGGGGGTGTGTGGAAATATGCCATTTTACCCAGCCCAAAAAGGGCACTTTTGGATATTTTTCGTTTTTATTGTCTTGTGCTGTTCGCCGCCACTTCACCCTGACCGACCAGCAACCCTTCACTCATATAAAAGACTCCAACGTTTTCTTCAATCACACATATATCAAGTGTTGCTGCTGTTGGTGCAGGCCGCCTACATCGGGTGCAACCTCTACGTTTTCTACTGCTGGACTGGCCGCCTACATCAGGTGCAACCTCTGTTTTCTACTGCTGGATTGGCCGCCTACATCAGGTGCAGCCTCAGCGTTTTTTCTGCTGCTAGACTGGCTGCCTACACCACGGCTGTCTTCAGTAGTTTACCTCGCCTACATCAGGGCCAGCTTCATCGCCTACACCAGGGGTGCAGCTTCAGCGTTTTTTAGCAGCCCTACTTCAGGTTATCTTTAGCATTAACCTCAGGCTGACATCAGCGTTTTTCAGCAGCCTTACTTCAGGCTCACATCAGCCTTACATCACACTTATAGCGGCGCTTTCATCAGGTTCACTTCAGCACTGTTATCTGCGTTTTATGGGACAGCAGCCCTCTCTGCTCACTTCTTCAGGACGGCAGCCTACCATCTGCCTCGGATCGTGGCCTTCACCACCCTCTGCATTATCACGGGACAGAAGCCCTCTCTGCTCCTTCGGAGTCTCACACAAAGCTCTTGGACTGGATTTTATCATATATATATACACCCATTGCATGCTGTGTGATTTGCTCTGATCTCTCGTATATTCGGTCCTTTGATCTTTTTGCCCTCACACTCCATAATGTGAGCGTGAACCAACTTCCCCTGATCTAGGGCTGCTCTATCGGAGCGTACTTTGAGGGCACAAACAAATAAGGCTTGGTTGTGCTGAAGGCCCTCTTGCTGCATCAACTGAAAGAGGATTTGAGCATCCAGACCTTGCCCATGCTCTATGTATCCTGTAATTATGGTACACCATGACACAGCATCCCGCTGGGCAATGGAAAACCTTTACAGCATCTTCCTGTTACGACCCTGTGTTTTTCCCTTTGGACAACAAGCAGGTGGGCACAGGCACGGGCATGAGATGGACAGTGTGAACGGTATCAAGTTGGATATGAGAAGGAAACCCATATATGGTGGCCAGCCCAAGTGTGAAAGGGGACAAAAGGGATTTTATTGTTTATAAGATTTAATAACCTTTGATGATAAAAATATTATTATTTTTGAAAGCATGCATTTTTAATCTTGCTTTTGGTGTTTTTGAGAAAGCGCATCGCCTCTTTATAAAGTGAAGGGTGGCGAGCTCATGCAAAAGGCCTCGGCATAACACATACCTGAGTGCATGTACATGGTAATGCTCCACCTGAAAAAATTTCATCCACAGGAGTCAACTAGCTTTGGACTCTACTTGTGGTGAATATCCTTCGCTCTTCATTCGGAAATGTAAACTCTTTAACTTCATGCTAATCTCATCACTTTGTAGATGGCTTCTATCACCCACATTGAACTCGTGCACCCCATTTTGGAGCTCAATCAATGCCATGCCTGGTTTATTCCATGCCTCTTCATTTCTTCTCAGCTCTTCTATCTTGTCTGCTTCATCTAGCATGCCTTCATGAACATATATGCTCGACATGAGCACATAGCCAGTTGATTTCTCACCTTCCATTGTCACGACATGATCAAAGCACCGTCTTCCAAGATCTACACGCCTGTGTGTTTTGCAGCTAGAGAGTAAGGATGTCCAACCCACGATGTTTTGCTGGAAAGGCATTGTTTCAAGCAAATCGGCTGCTTCATTCAAATGCCCGGCATGGCCGAGGAGGTCTACCAAGCAGTTAAAATGTATAAGTGATGGTGCAATGCAATTGCTTTCTACCATGCATTTGAAGTAATTAAAGCTTTCCATCACCAGCCCCTCACGCCTGCATGCAGACAAAAGACAAGCATGGGTCACATCGTTTGGTTTCCATCCTTCTTGATGCATGGCCTCCACACACTCCATGACAGAATCGTATTGCCTATATTGGGCCATTCCTGCAATCATGGTACTCCATGTAACCACATTTCTCTTTGGCAATTGGAAAAACACCTTTCTAGCATCTACAAAGCTACCACAACTCATGTACATGTCTACAAGTGTGTTGCCAATAAGTATATCTGATACCAGGTGGACCTCCATAATGTGAGCGTGAACCAACTTCCCCTGATCTAGGGCTGCTCTATCAGAGCACACTTTTAGGGCACAAACAAATAAGGCTTGGTCGTGCTGAAGGCCCTCTTGCTGCATCAACTGAAAGAGGATTTGGGCATCCAGGCCTTGCCCATGCTTGATGTATCCTGTAATTATGGTACACCATGACACGGCATCCCGCTGGGGCAATCTGTGGAAAACCTTTACAGCATCTTCCATTCTCCCGCATCGCGCATACATGTCAATAACAGCATTGCAAACTATCACATCAGACTCGTGGCTGCTTTCCACAATGTTGGTATGAAGCAGCATACCCAAATCGAGAAATGCTATACTCGAACATGCTTTCATGATGCTGACAAATGAAGCTTGGTTCGGCTTGATGCCCTCCTCTTGCATCTCTTGAAAAATCCAAAATGCATCTAGGCTGTAGCCGTGTTGCACAAATCCTCCAATCATTGAAGTGTAGGTGACCACATCTTGCTTTTCCAAATGGTTGAAGATGCCATATGCATCGTGTACAAACCCAGCATTGATGTACATATCAATGAGGACACCGCCGATGAATTCATTGGACTCATAGCCACTTTCAACGGTCTGACTGTGGATATATCTGCCTTGAATGAGGGCTCCCCCATGATCACAGCATGCTTTGAGGACCACTGCAAAGACATGTGCATCCGGTCTGATAGATGACTGTTGCAATTGGGTAAACAGGACTATGGCTTTCTGAGGCTGCCCAAGCTTGACATGTGCAGAGATGATTGCACTCCATGCAAACACATTAGGTGCAGGAAGCGTGATGAACACATGCTGTGCGCCCACTAGGCTTCCACAAGAAGCAAAGAGACGAATGAGGTGACTTCCCAAGTAAGAATCACGCTCGTATCCACGTTTCACGATAAGGTCGAGCACGCGCTTACCTGCGGTGAGGTCTTCTGTGATGGGCGTCTGCAGAAGCCACGTGAAGGTGCCGAGGGAGGCGCGGAGTGCTCGCTGATCCCGGGCTTCCGCCAGCACGTAAGGCCTGGATCAGCACTCGCCTGTCACACAAATGGATCTCTCTCACACAAGACATAGCATGGCAACCTGCAAGGTGAGGCAAGCACCTTGTGTGTGGGCTTTTAACAAGAGCTCCCTGCTAAGATATAGCCAACACCTTGTGTGTGGGCTTTTAACAAGAGCTCCCTGCTAGAAGAGAGGTGAGATATAGCCAATCACCAGATTACTTGTTGCCACTCCTAGCAAGTTGCTATCTTGGCCACAACATATCGCTCTTGTTGAAGCCCGCACACCGAAGGCCTCAGTTCGGTCCACTCGCTGGCTTAAAGAGATGTGAGGTGTAGCCAAACACCTAATTACTTGTTGCCACTAGCAGCAAGTGCCATCTCGGCCACGACGTATTGCTCTTGTTAAAGCCTGCACCTCTAGTAAATGACCTGAAACCTATGCCCATTGCCAAAGCTCTTTCTTCCTCTCTTGAACCTACCACTTGTAAATTTTCCTCTCGAAAAACCTGCCACTTGTTAGGCATGGGAATAGTGAAAATGAAGAATAGATTATTCTTAATAAAAAGAGAAGACACTGCTCATAACATATTAGAAGAGATTAGAGGAGATCAGAGGAGGAGACGTTGCTCATAACATATTAGAAGAGATTAGAGAAGATTTCAAGTCTATGCTTGATAAACTAAGGCTTTCCAAATAAATCAAAATGTGCACAAGCTAGCACATGAGGAGATGGTAGAGAGAGTGACACGTGGCAAGAGAGAAAACCTGTACGTAATACAATAGATTGTGATGGTATCCCTATAACTTTTCTCCCATGTAAATATTCCAACAAAGCTAGATTCTCCTATAGGACATAGCATGCCAAGCACCTTAGATAAACATTGTGATGGTATCCATATAACTTTTCTCTCACATACATATTCCAACAAAGTAAGATTCCTATGGTGCTGATTTTGGTAGCAGCCCTCTGCAATTTAGCGCTTATTTAAGGAGGAGGAGGAGGAGGATGGAGAGAGAGAGAGAGAGAGAGAGAGAGAGAGAGAGAGAGAGAGAGGGGGGGGGGGGGGACGGAAGGGGGAGGGGGGGTTGTAGAGAAGAAAGAAAGTTATATCAACTTCTACAGAAGACCAAACTGGTCTATGAGACGTAAAGTGTTGCATTGTGTCCATGAAAGAGTTGAGTGAAGCATAGGAAAAACATTAAAAAACCCAACTAGAGTGAAAGGGAAAACAGTCATCTACCTTCTTTTAGGAAAACACCTTAAACTTAGACCTTAACCTTTCAAAAACACTTAACCTTAGACCTTAACCTTTCAAAAAGAGGTCCATAAAAATATGGCCTTTTTCTCTTTTTTGGGAAAATATATGTATATTTATATGTACTATCCAACCACATATACAATAGTCCACCTTTTACAAATGCCACATAATCAGTTTAGACCTCATCAAACACCTAGTATAGCACTATTTAACATCCCATAGATCTGGTCCCACCTCTCATCCTCCCACACTAGAGATGATTGATCCCATCTAATATGATATCCCAACTACAAACCGGCTACCAGCACAGTCTCAGTAGTGAAACCCTTATGGATTTGCTTCTCCATAGACTCCTTCTTGTTCCATATCTTCATATCAGGCCTATGTACAACAAATTTTTCTGTCAATGCCATGAAGGTGTGTGTTGGTTGTTTCTCCTTCAGATACCACCTCTGTGTTTTAGGCCTAAACTTTGGCAATCCAGCTCTCCTATTACTATGTGTCACCAACTCCTTCAAATCTTTCCTTGCATATACAATTCCTAGAGATCCAAATTTCCCACAAACAAGTATATCTAACGAGGCTAAACACCACATCAACTACCCCCTTTGATCGAGACAGTTTCCCATTAACCAGTCCCCCCAAGAACCCCTTAGACCTATGCTATCAAACATCCACTTATCTATCCTACTCCATAGCCTCTTGATAGCAAGACATCCCCAAAATGCATGTTTACCATCCTCTACTACTGATCCACATCTAGGACAAACCCTTGAGGTAAAGTTTCTTTGTACCAACTTTTAACCAAGAGGAAGAGCCCACATGCATACTCTCCACACAAAGGTTTGAGCTTTCAAAGGTATTCTCAGACCACATACCAAATTCCACCTCTTCTTCCACGTACCCATACTCCACCTTACCCTCTGTATCATCTCCTCATATAAGCATTCATTCATCTCACTCTGTATCATCTCCTCATATAAGCATTTGGTAGCCACCCTCACCAACTTGGCTCTATTAACCAATCCTTCAACCAACATGCCTCATTAAACGCTATAGAAATCTAGCCCCTCCCCACCTCCTCCAAAGCTTGTCTTGCCACCTCTAGGTCTCTCTGGTGTATCCCAAACTCATCCCTTACTTGCCCCAAATCCTTTCACCCCACCTGAGACCCATCCCAACAATCTCTAATTCATCTCATTCCCTTATTGTTCAACCTCCTGGCTACTCTTACATTTAGTCGGGCTAAGGGAGGAGTAAACTTATGTGACCACCATATCCCTAAGCTAAACAAAGAGTTCCCTGTGACCCTTGTACATCCTTCCCACTTCATTAAGCCCATCATCTCCTTCCAATTATAACAAAGGAATTTGCAAAAGGGAGAGCTTTGAATGCTCAGTGGAGCATGTGAAAATAACTTTCCTCTCCAATCTAGTCATGTTCACTTCCCTTTACAGTAAACATTGGAAGGTGAAAGAGATATTAGTTAAGTCGATTATTGGCATGACATGATAAGCATAGGTTCCCCACTCCATAACAAAGATCAAGCATTGGAAGGTGAAAGAGATATTAGTTAAGTCGATTGGCATGACATGATAAGCATAGGTTCCCCACTCCATAACAAAGATCATCAGTTAGATTGTAGCCTGAGAAGCCATCCAAAAAGCTATAAGCTATTTCTTTGTGAGTCTTTTTCAACATGTCATCCATGTAGGGTAGGAGATAATGATCACAAATTGTGGCAGCATTAACCTTTTTGATATTAACACTACACATTTTTGTTCTTCTTGGGAATAATCACTATCGGTAAACCACTTGCTGTGTTCAATCTAATATATAAATCCCGCATTGATGAGCTTGTCTAGCTCTTCTTTGACCATTTGTCCATGATTTGGATTCATGTGGTAGGATGTCTATTTGGATGGTTTTACATCTTTGAGCAAACAATTCTTCTTCTTACTTTGGAGTGAGGTCTTTGGAAATAAATATTGGCCTAGGTTCTTCATGGGACCAGCGAGGTTTACTTCTTTGACCTCAGTCAAATACCCATCACATTTAGAATAATTTGGGGCAGAATTACCCTCTTGTAGATCAGCCCATATATGTTGAAAATCATCATTTGTGTGATAGGTGTCACGCATATCTGAGAGATCTTGATGGTAGGCCACAGGGTAATGGCATGAACTTGAAGCCTTTGGGAAAGCACATCAGCTACTACATTCTTCTTTCTGGGAGTGTGTAAAATCTGAAAATGAAACATAGAGAGGAAGTTTGTCCATCTCATATGCTTTTCACACAACTTTGTTTGTGTAAGAAAATACCGAAGACTTTGATGATCCATCTTAACGATAAATTCAGCTCCCAAAAAATGATGCTTCCACATCATGAGAGTGTGAATCACTGAAAGTAAGCAAGGTGTATATAGATGATGGAGCCCAAATGTGTGTTATGATAGAGGAAGCAGTTCTTGATTTGGGTTTGGAAGTGTCAAGTAAATGTTCAAAAGTTAAGTGTTTGGGTGTGATTGAGGGTATGGAGATAAATGTGATGGGGTAGAAAGTAGTAATTGATGTACATGTCATGCAAGCTAGGGTTGGGGCATATTCCATCATCTTGGGAAGGCCCTGGCTTATTGCAATGAGGTCTAGGCAAGACTAGTACAGAGCTCGGGGGGTTCACTATATGTAACCTCTCTATATCACGTGCGTTCAAGGATTAATTTAAAAACCCCTTATCTGTAATTTTTTCATGAATAAAACACACCCGTTTTCTATTCAATTTGTAAATACGCCCTTTAAATGGTACCCTTCTATATGTAAAAAATGTGTAAAAAAGGGATTTAAAAAACCCCTTCTGTTGAACCCACGTGCTACGCTTACATATTTATGAGTGACTCCCCCGAGGTATAGAGGATGTATAGATTTGTTTGCAGACAAGCCCAAAGGAAAAATGATAAGATATGATCTAAAAATAGGTAAGATCCTGAGAAGTTGGAGACAAAGAGAGGAGCTGATTCAGCTTCTATTGAACCTTCCCTTCTCTCTAATCGTTTTTCTTCTTCCATACCTTCCCTTCTCTCTCATCGTTCTTCTCCTTGTGCCAATACCCATACCTTGCAAGAAAAGATTTTTTATGAAATTATCCGTCTTTCCTCTCTCATTGTCAACCCGCATTTCTCTATCTCTCTCTTCATCACATTTACCCTCTTTCTCTCTCATTATTGATATCCAAATACCTCTCTCACTTCAACAAATTTACTCCACGTCCCCCCATTTAAAATCAGCCCACACCTTTCTCTCCCCTCATCAATAATTATCCCTCTCTCCTCGTAAATAATCATCTCTCTCTCGTTAATAATGAGCCCACACCTTGCTCTATCTTCATCCATAATCATCTCTCTCTCTCCAACACCATCAACACATTCCACTCTCTCTCATCATTAATAATCACACCGTACATCCTCTTATCACGTAATGCATGCGCTTATTATTGTTGCACCTTATCACCACCACCTCTTCCTTTGCCTATCACCTTGTCATACACATGGTCAAATTCTCTTAAGAAGCATATTCCACTTGTGCCCCTAACAGAGCAGGTAGCATTTGGTGCCACCTGATGATGTCAAGCTTAAAAATGTCACAATGCAAGGAGGTACTAATATTGTTGTAGATACACAACGAGCACATCAATCCCTTGCTCTCTCCATCCTCCATTGACTTGGCCAAAGGACTCCTCTCCTTAGTTATATTCACCCGGGAGAGTGAATCCATTAGTGGTGGGTGACTTATAGAGCCTATCAGATTACCTAGCCCAATGTGTCCAATTGATAAGTGCCAATAATCTAGCTTGACAAGTGCTAATTAATAAGTGTCTGCAGCCATCCAACTATCATGACAAGTGATAAGAGGCACTCCAAGCTTGTGATTCATTGATGAAAGTACCCACCTACACAACCAACCTCTTTGTCAGCCACGTGCACTCCATGGCATTTACCAGTAGACCAGGTCCATCTCTTACCTTAGAGGGCCGCCACTTGCATACCATCAATGAGCAGGTGGCACATTCCTAACATTGGCAAATCAATGGGGTGGTAGATTGCATTGGCGTGTCTCTAATGTTGGTAGGTTGCACAAGGAATCTTTCTCCATGTTCAGTGCGAGCACTTCATGGCACAAATAGTGCACCTACCCAAACATGCACCTACTTACATGGTAGTTAAACCACTTGCATAAATGAGAAACGTTTGGACTTCCAAGGGAAAAAAGGAATCACACGATCAATCAATCAACCAGGTTAGTGAATGAATGCAATTGTCTTGATCTTCATTGTCTATGTAACTGTGTGTCCCTCTCCTCTTGTCTTGCCAATTGTGTGTTGTCAGTGTCTTATGAGTGCACATTGAGCATAGTGTCCTCCTAATGTTTGTGAGTGTATAGTGGAGCAGGGCAATACATCTCCCTAGCGAAGTAGCAACTCATGGAGGCATACTACCATAGAGTGAATTCATGATGCAGTCAGTGTCACAAACCCTAGTGTACCGATGACAAGGTCTGCTCCACTTAGATCTTTCCTTTTAAGGCAAGCAACTCATGGAGGCATACTATTGATAGCCGTTTTTTTTTACTATCCACATTAACACAAGTAGCTACCTCGGCCAAGGAAAATCACATAAACTCTTTGTCATAAATTCCTTTTCACTGTAAATAGGCGTGTGTGCGTTAGGGACTTTACCTATATCTTCTATATATTTTTTATATTATTAAAATATTTTTTTTTGCTAGCTACTCATAAAAAATAAATAAATTATTACGACCCATTTTGTGTAAATATTTCATTTCATATAAGGGCCTAAATATGGGAGTCTCTATTTTCTCTAATTATGTAAATACTTCATTAGGTGTGTGTATTACAAAACTTAAGTATATTTTATTTATTAATTATTATTATTATTATTATTTCTTCATAATACTTTTGGACCATCATTATACATATGCTTCAACTTCACCATGCATAAGTAAATCCTATGCCCTCACATTTCTACCCACACCGTGTAGAAAGCCTACTACCTAAATCACTTTTTCCCTTAGACTATTTCATCTTTTATTCTCTCATCTACCCTAAAATAATGAGGGTCTCCCTCCCTTTTGACTTCCATAGTTTAGTATTTTTGTATATATTTTTTACTATTAAATATTTTTTATATATTTTATTTTATATATTTTTATCAAATAGTTTTTCATATATCAATTATTTTTGTATATTTTATTTTAGTATTTTTATTCACAATTAGATCTCTTTGTTTATTTTATTTTCCTATCATAATAACCATATTGTCATGATATGTTGACTAGTTAAAGTACTAGCTTGTTTTTTTTCTTATTATATCTTTATAAAATGAAAAAAAATCTCCTCCACGCGAGTGTACACATACACTTGAGTCTCTAAGGTCAGGATATGATGTATTGGGGGCTCACTCTTGGAGCTATCAAGAAATTCCACCAATGGGGACCCACACAAAGATTTTGAAAATTCAGAAAATACATGATTCTGCTGAAATTTTTGTGCCCGCCTCCACTCCGAATTTGGACTGGTCATCAAGAGACAAAAGTTAGCTCATGAGCTCAGGAATATGCTCAAATTTTTCGAAAATTTTTGGAGCTAATGGCGGTGAGATATGAGTTTTTTATTGGACCCCAGTCTGCCCACTTTTTGGCAAGGTACCTAGTCTCTTCTCACCTCCCTTACACATTCATCACCTACACACTTACTCATTCCTTTCTCACTCCATCAAACCTGCCAACTTCATGTCCTCTCGCACCCTCTCCACCTTTGCCCTCTCCTTCCATCTCCAATTGCTCTCATATCTACTCTACACCCATACTTCATCTCCATTTCTCTCCCTACTACTCCCATATTACTAAATTATTTTTCCAATCTCAAAAAATACATAAAAATTCAGCATGAATGTATCATATTAACCTCTGCAAATATGGGGTTTCCATCTACAAAAACCCCCATGTTCTTCACCTCAATCAACTTTTGTGGCGTCGAATGCAAGAAGGAGACTAGCGGCGGTTAACTTAAAGATCTACACATGGGAGAGTCCAAGCTTCTTTGAGCTTTCAACCACACAAAGGATCTTTCCAACTCTTAACTCCTCTCACTCAACCTCTCAGCCCTTTTCACCCATTTGTACATTGTACTACTAACCTTTTATAGTGATTACTAACTACTACTAACCACTAAACATATGTAAATAAGCACCCACTCTACTACTTTTTGAGTAGGCATTACTACAAGTTATTTGCTCAAACCTCTACATCACACTCTCCTCTCACCTTCAATAATTCTCTCACATTGAGCCCACATCCATGTGACTCAAGGGATAAGAAGAGGCCCACTCTCATTTCAAAATAAAAAATCCATAATCTATGATTTCTCATAATAAAATTGATTAGGCTTAATCTTAATTGGGGCTTCTCAAACCTATAAATAGAGCCCCTCCATTCCTTATGAAGAGGGGATTACACACATTGTACACCACTCCCAACTCTAGTGTGTAAGGAGATAGTGAATTTATGAGCTCTCTCTATACATCAATACCTTTGATTGCATAGAGAAGCTTGAAGCTAGTTATGTCATTGTGAGGGCTTGAGCATACTCCCTATCATAATTGTATCTTGCCCTTGCTGTATAAATAAGATTAGTAGTTTGGGTGCAATTGTGTACAAAGTCTTGGACTCCTACATCTCCAAAGTTGATTTAGCAAAGCGGTCCGATGTTTGATTTAAGGTAAATTCGATCCTTGTATTTTGTGGTGTGATTTTATGCTTGGCGGCTTGAGGGCCTGTTTTTGATTTGTTGCCTTTCAATCCATGGTAAAAGGGTCGTATGGTGAGAGGGCTCCCGTAACCTTAAGACCATGTGTATACCGACAACAAAATCAAGCTTATATTGTCTCTCTAAGTTCTTCTCCAAGTTTGGTGTGCATCTATTTGTGTTATGCTAGTCTCCTACACACACAATATCATATGTTATGAGTGTTTGTTGAGGGTGTGTGTGCCTTTGATTGATGTATATGGTTAGCTTGTGTTGATTGGCTACAAGGAAAGATCTTTGGTGTCCTAGTTCACACACATAACTAGGTGGTGCCCCTTTTCTTGTTGAGTGTGTGGTTTTGGGGTTCTTATGTTTGTGTTGCGTTGTGGCCTAAGCCCATTGAGCAATACGGAAGCCGTGCATGCTTAGAGGCCGCTCTTCTTGTTGCCCGCCCCGGACTGCCTCACTACCATAGAGTGAATTCATGATGCAGTCTCAAGGGGTGCACTACTAGAAAACCCTAGGTATCATGTGCGTTCAAGAGTGCATTCAAGAGGTATTTTAAAAACCCCTTAACTAAAAATTTTCCCCCAATAAAACAACCCCTCTTTACTTATGAACTAACGGATTTTTTTCTAAAGTTGAATTAAAAAACCCCTCTTATTAATGTAATCATGTTAGTTTTTCTCAATGTATCTAATTAAAAAACCCCTCCTATTGAACTCACGTGGTACACTAACATTTTTTGAGGTGAACCCCCCGAGGATGCAGTTAGTGTCACAAACCCTAGTGTGCCAATGACAAGGTCTGCTCCACTTAGATCTTTCCTTTTGAGGCTCGATGAGTTTAGCTTCCTTCTCTACCCTTAGCGTTGACTTTGTTTTTACATCGAGTGACTCGTAGAGCTTGGTTTACTCAAAACTCATGGGCTCCTCATCACCTTTATTGACCATTCTCTTGGCCTGTGAAGGGTGATTGTGTTTAGGTTATCTTTCTAGTTTTTGGAGTAGGTCTCATGCGAATATATGACCTCAACATAACAAAGCCAATGAAGATCTTCCTTCGTGGGGAGAAGATACTTCTAAGATTTCTATGTTGTTTTTTCCTTCTTAGCCAGGTGAGTGTGGGAAGTGTAGAATTTGATCCTTGTGCAATCCTCACACTATATGAATCACTAGCTACTCCTTGTTCAAAGTCATTGTTTGCTCCCAAGGATATTATACACTAAGCATGAACATGGAGGTTATTTCTGTCTTGCCCAATTTTGCAAACCTTTTTCTAAGGTTCTATGGAAAAGTATCCAAAATCCTTAGAGTCATCAGGCTTTGGAAGAGGCTCATAGTCTTAGTTCTCATCTTCACTATCTAAGAACTTGTAACATTTACACATGTTCAAACTCATTGTTTGCTCCCAAGGATATTATACACTGAGCATGAACATGGAGGTTATTTCTGTCTTGCCCAATCTTGCAAACCTTTTTCTAAGGCTCTATGGAAAAGTATCCAAAATCCTTAGAGTCATCAGGCTTTGGAAGAGGCTCATAGTCTTAGTTCTCATCTTCACTATCTAAGAACTTGTTGTAACATTTACACATGTTGATTGGAGAGCACGATATGTATAGTTGTGTCTATTTGGCAAGAATACCTCAACCCATGGATGAGTCTTCCCTATTTAACAAACATGCTAGTGAGTGTTGTTTGTTGCGAATGATTGCATTTTTATAATTTTTATGAGTTTTTATGATTTAAGTACTCTATGAAGCAGAGATACATGAAGTACATTAAATGAGTTAAATGGACCCTTATAAAGCTGTTATTGTTGAAGTAGCCACTTGTTGGTGAGTCATGAAAGAATTATGTCGACTTTCAAGGCTAATATAGATATCTTCACTAAGAATTAGAGATCCATGTGTTGTGAAGACTTGTGTTTGGAGAGGTTTTCAATTTGAAGGAAAGTTCCTGGCGATGGGTTGTACCATTGACCAAGCTTTCACTCACCATGGCTCCTCCATCCAGAGATATACCTGGAAGGTTGTCGTCAAGGGGATCTGGGGTAACATGGAATCTAAATTCTACATTTCCACCAATTGTTTGAGTGGCATAGCTAATGTAACCTAGAACTTCAATGTTTTGTTCAATAGCACCTCTTGCAAGACCATTGTCTTTGAGGTTGTCCCAATGACACCCAAGTGTCTATTGTCATGATGTTATGAGACTAGCTCGAGGGCTAATCAATGCGCGTTTGTGCTTAACATCATTACTTATAGGGAAAACCAACCATACCATAATAGAATCTTCAAGAGGAACCATAGATGTTTCACCTTCAGATCTTGTTTCGATCTCATATTCCCATTCACTTTCATCCTCTTCTTGGCTTTGAGCTTTTTCAATAGTACCCAATGTGTACAATGGCACACTCGGTCCTCTTACAATTTTAACTGAGGTCTGTTTAGAAACTTGTGAATCCTCACAATCCTGTTCTATGTAGGTCTTGATGTCTTGGTATAACTCATGTTTAGCCTTCAAAGGTGCAAGTGCAGACGCTATGCTGGCTCACCATGAGAGAAGAGCACTCCTCAAAATGAGGATTTGAGAGATCATTTTAATTTTGTAAGGGAATTATCAAATTTCTCATGTGATTTTTCAACTGCATCATTCGTGCAATCTGCCTCTAATGACTCTTCTTGGCTTAATGAGTTCATTTTTGTAGGGAGTGTGTTTTCCTCTTGGAAGGGGAAGTGATACTCCTTTGGTTTTTGTATTTGGGTTGCTTTTTTAGGTTTGACATTATAAGGTTCAATCACAACCAGTGATCCTGTATGACACTCAACAATGCTAAGCATGCTCTCCTGAGCTTGCCTTTTGTGTTGTACATATGTCATGTGATCATGATTTTCTTGGCGGGGTGGTTGGGTGGGTTCTAGTTTCTTGATTGGTCTATGAGCTTGCCTTTTGTGCAGTACATATGTCATGTGATCATGATTTTCTTGGCGGGGTGGTTGGGTGGGTTCTAGTTTCTTGATTGGTCTATGAGCTGTGATGAATCAGAACTTGGTTTATCCACACTAAGTGACGTACTAGAACTTGTATCATCTTCTAAATTTCCTTGGATCATCAGGTTTTCATTATGTTTGTCCATGTGACGAGAACGAGCTTTTTTTTTTCTATCTTATCCATGGGTTTTGTGGTTTGAGTGGTAGTCTTTATTAAGGTGGATGCTTCTGCATCATGTGTAGCATTTTGATTTATTGGGGTTAGGTTCTCTACAGGCTCTTTTCCCTTGTCCTTTATTTCAACCTTGGTTTTCGACAGTTTGGTTGCCCTTGTTTTTCATGGGTTTAGAAGATTTTGTTTCCTCTTTTGGCTTCTATTTTAAAACATGCTCTTCTATCCATTTTAAAGTATTTTCTTTTGCATTCTTTTTTACTGTATCTCATGTTTTAGCTTGTAAGCATGTAAGCACATTCAAGGGTACCATGGACAATTGCCCATTTTGTACACTCAAGATGTTAAGAGTTGTATTCTGTGAGACAGGTTGCCCAGGGAAGCAACTCACCTTGGGTAATCTTGGAATATATAATCAATTCCACATCATTCACATATGGGTTGTAAAGTGTTAGTGACTGTGGGTATGGAAGTATTCCAAACTGTACATTCTACCACCTTGTGCAGTCCATAACAATAGAAACACTAAAGTGTTTGCTTAACTGCTTCTTGAGCAGTTTTTACCGTTTGGATTGTTTTTTCTTGGGGCACGGGAGATGGAGGTTTTGAGTTAATTTTAGGTGAATTGGGACATTAGGGTGTGTCATGACCAAAGGTTTTGCAATAAATGCAATACAGAAAAATAGGCTCCTTGTATGCATAATGGGGATTGGGATGGATGTAGTGATTGCAGTGAATACAGGGCATCTTGCCCATCACTTAGAGAGGCATTAAGGATGTTTGATTTTGAAGGAGAACATCCTCTTTTGGAGATTCTGGCTCAAGCCTTTCAAGAAAGGCTGCATAGAATTCAGGGAATGATAATTTCAAGATCAAATTTTCTTTAGCAAGTGCATCACTTGGTTTAGATGAGGGACATCTCATATCATAATCATCCTCTCTTGGAGATTCTGGCTCAAGCCTTTCAAGAAAGGCTGCATAGAATTCAGGGAATGATAATTTCAATATCAAATTTTCTTTAGCCAATGTGTCACTTGGTTTAGATGAGGGACATCTCATATCATAATCATCCTCCATCATGTTGTCATCTAAACGTGTTGCTTCTTTACAACATTGATCAAATGTTTCTGGATTGGATACAATGATCAAGTTGTGTAAGTTGTTATTCTTTATGCCCATCATGAAACATCTCTTCAATTGAGCATCATTTAGTTTCTCCCATGGTTCACATCATGAGTCCAAGATTTTTATCCGAAGAATAAAATCTCTAATGGTTTCATTTTGTGTCCGCTCAATTGAATAGGGTTCTTTCGTTGCACTCCACCGATCACCTTATCTTGAAAAGCCATGGATAAAGGTTGTTCTCAAGATCCTGAAATTCATTTTAATTGCTAGCATCAATGTGATACACCATCGACTAGCCTTTCCCACTAAGCATAGATTCAACACATGTACCTTGGTGGGGCAGTTTGGATTTCCAAAAGCTTCACATTGTTGTTCAAGCATCTATATGAATTGAACAGGATTAGTTGTTCCATCATATTTGCCCATGATTTTGGAAATCTGTATGGCCATGTTTTTGTATGAGTCACTTAGGCCATGTGTGGGTGCTAATGTGGGTAGAGACTCACTTAGTCCTTGGGCAACCCCCCTTCCTAGATTAGTTAATACGTCTAAGGTGTGGGTATCTAGGGGTTGCAAAGGGCTAGTATCTAGGCCTCCTAAAGGTTTAGGACTTGTGGTAATGCTAGGAAAGGGACCAAATCTCAGAGAGATTAATGTTACAGGGGATGGAAAACTTGATGACACACTTGTTGTTGGCATGGGGAGGTGCATTTGGGGCATGGATCTTAATGGCTCGAAGATTGCAGCCATTGGGTTTAGTTTGGGTGTGAGCCCACATAATCCCTCTATCGTTGCCATATCTTGATGTCAATTGCTCCTTTAATGAGCAAGCACAATCCTTTTTTTTAACTCTTTAGGTTTTCTTATAGCCCGTTACAGCCTCAAGAGGCCTTGCGTACTCTTTGTTGGGCCAACGAGTGTCTGTTTTTCCTAATTAGCTTAGGCGCCACACGCACGTGAATAACCTTTTAGAGATATTTTTCTGGAAAAAATGCATGCCATTAGCATCCCAGATGGAAGAGGAGGTCTCAAAACCTATTTTCCATCACTGTCTCATGATGAAATTTTTTTCCAAAAAGATTTTTCCTGTTTCGCTACTTGTTTTTTAATGTGTTCCAAAAGGGATTTAGAAAAACTCTGTATGAGAGTTGTAGTATTTTTGGACAACTTTGTCTCTCTGAGGTTTTCATGATTTTGTCGTTTAGAAACTAAAAAAGTAGCCCGAATATGGTTTGCAATCGTTTTTTGCCTCGATTTTCTGGTCAGATTTTGAGGCTGCTGATCAGAGGTCAAAATGATAGATTTTGCCCTTGAAAGCTCATACCGATTTCGAGATCTCGATGCCAGCTTTCCAATGAGCACTAGAGCACGTTCATCAGATTTACGATTTAGGAGATATGAGCCTCTAAATAGGGTTGTTTTCCATACTCTTTAAAAAAAACCGACATACATACTTTGGGTGACCTTTATCCTCAAAACCAGGTGGCTAATCCATATACACTTCTTCTTGCACGTCGCTATGCAAGAAAGCATTTTTTACATCCATCTGATGTAAAAACCAGCCTTTAGCTGCAGCAACCACAATCACAGCTCTTATAATTGCCATCTTTGCAATGGGAAAAAAATGTCTCCTCAAAATCAATCCCATGTATCTGCGCATATCCTTTGGCTACCAATATAGACTTGTACCTGCTTATGCTACCATCACTCTTATGTTTCACCTTATACACCTACTTACAGCCAATAGCTTTCTTACCTTTAGGCAATGGCACCAAATCCCAAGTCTCATTTCCATACAATGTATCCATCTCCTCATCCATAGCTTTCTCCCAACACACATTTCTAATAGCCTCATCAAAACATGTGGGTTCTACAACCTGCATAACTTTTGCCATATAAGCATAGTGATGTGCCACATAACCATCATAAGTCAACCTTTGTACAGGGTTTTTGACTCTTCCAAATCTTTTTAACTTTGCATTCATGGCTTTCATAGCCTTCTTTACACCATGTGTCCTCATTGCTGGAATCCCAAGCTCCTCATCATCAAGGCTCATCTCCAAGCCACTAGAATCTCCATCAAAACAAGAGAATGCCCTGTAGAAATATTAGGCATAGCAAGGGGCTCAACCACTTTCTCTTTGCCTTTATGTGATGTACCAACTACATTTTTAGGACTGGTATTATGATGCAGCCTGCTATTCCATGGTCTATCAACAGAACCCCTGGATGAGGACTCTCTTGGTCTACTCAATGACTATGATTGCTGACTTACATTCTGTGCAACCTCGTTTTTACTTATATCAGCCCCAATAGAATCTTTTTCAACAGCATACCAGTTACTCATCTCATCAAATGTAACATCCCTGCTTACCCTCAATTCATGTGTATCAGGATTATAGCATCTATATCCCTTTTGCTCAAGGGAATACCCAATAAACACACATTTTTCTACCTTTGGATCCAGCTTGGTATGCAACTCATCTGGCACATGCACATATGCAATACATCCAAAAACTTTCAAGTGAGACAAATCAGTTTCCTGCTAGTAAACTTCTCTTTTGGCATTACATCATGTATGGCTGGCAGTAGGAGTCATGTTCATGATATAAACCATTGTACACACAGCCTCAGCCCAATAGCTATGCGACATATTCTTCTCTGCCATCAATGCACCTGCTATCTCTGTAATGTGCCTGTTTTTTCGCTCAGCAACTCCATTTTCCTGCGAAGTGTATCTACATGTAAACTGTCTCTGAATGCCATTCTTTTGTAAGAATTCAGAGAACTCATTGGAGAAGTATTCTCCCTCTCCATCTGACCTTAAGCAATTCACATGCTTTCCTGTTTGTTTTTCAACCTCACTCTGAAATTTTGAAAATGAGTGAACACTTCACTCTTCTTCTTCATGAAATACACTCACACTTTCCTCGTGTGGTCATCAATGAATGTTACGTAGTACCTGCAGCCACCCATAGACATAGTCTTCGCACGACCCCATACATCTGAATGCACAACATCTAGTACATTCCTGCTCATATTTTTGTCATGTGGAAATACATGCTTTGTTTGCTTTCCAAATTGACATGCTTCACATACTTTTTCCACACCTTCAACCTTAAACTTAGGTAGCCCTATCACAATTTCTTTAGTCTGTATAGACTTCATTCTTTGCACATTTACATGCGCAATTCTCTTATTCCAAATGTCTGTATCTACAACAACTCCTGAACCATTTGCAAACATTGTAGCATCACTTCAGGCATAGTTACATTCAATATAAACATTCTACCCACTCTGTTGGCTTTTACAACCAACCTGCACTTATCTTTAAAGTCTTCTACATAACATCCACCATCAGGGTTAAACTGGACCTGTAAACCCTGCTCAATCATCTGGCCACCCAACAGAAACCAGATTCTTTGTAATGTTTGAAAGATGAAGTACATCTGCAAGGTACTTCACCTTATCATCCTGCATAGACAATGGCACATCTCTAACATGGAAAATCGGATGAGCAGTGTCATCCCCTGTTTCAACAAAACCCAGTCTTTCATCAAGACTCTTCATTTCCTTGAACCACTCACCATGACTTGTCATGTGGTTCAAAGCACCTGAATCAATATACCATACATCATCTTTACATGCTGCTACATCATTTCTAGACATGGCATTATTCACATGTTGCATAATAAACAACCTCTCATTATCCTCATTATTTCTTCTAGAGGATGCATAGTTGTTTTGCTACACTTTTCCATTTTGCATGTCACTCTGCTTCTTTTATAGCAATCTACCAGCACGTGTCTAGGCTTACGATAGTAAAAATAACCTCGTGTATCATTATGTTGTCTTTGCCAATTACCGTGACCTCTTTGACTCCCCCTGCCTCTAAACTAGCCTCTTTCACCTGTGTGTTGTTGTTGTGAATCCTGGGACTGTTGCTGCTGCTACCATAATTCTAATTACTTGTTCGGCCACCACCTTGGCCACGTCCATGACCTCTACCTCTTCCTCTACTTGAGCTTGTGTAGAAGGCCTGCTGCTCTGAACTGTTTTTGTTTTGTGAAGACTGTTGATCTTCACCCAAATTCTTATCTTCAGTGATCAGCATTGACACCAAATCTGTGAAGTTGGGAATGTTCTCCCGAGTCTGAATAGACATCTTGAACGCCTTCTATTGTGGCCCGAGACCACGTAGACACACTTCCACCTTATCATCATGAACAGAAAAACCAATTGATGTAAGGGATCCCACAATGCCCTTGATCTTCAAGGCATAATCATTCACAGACATATTTTTCTTCTCCATAGTAGCTCATTCTTTAACTAAATCTTTCGTATCTTGGTGTTAGTTTCATACAGCTTCACTAAGGTGTCCCATGCCTCCTTAGGTGATGTGGCATCCTGTATATGTCCAATCATGGTGTCCTGTATAATAATAGAAAGCCAATACATGACTTTCATTGCTCCTTGATTCCAATCCTTGAATTCTTTTACCTTTGCAGCAGTTGGATCAATCTATGGTATCTCTGGTGCCTCCTCATGTTTACCTTCAATAATGTAGTCCCAATAACCTTTTCCTATCAGGAAATTTGTCAATCTAAATCTCCAAGCATGGAAGTTTTTCTTTTCAAGCTTCTCTGCAAAAATCTAGTTTATTCCATTATTCGACAGCTTATCTACAACATAAATTTACCAAAAACAACACTCTTGTTTGACCTGCACACAAACTGTTGTATTTGCTACTACAGCGGTACTATATTGCACCCAAACTGTCACAACCAAGAGTGTTGTTTTTGGTAACATAAATTTACCAAAAACAACACTCTTGTTTGACCTGCACACAAACTGTTGTATTTGCTACTACAACGGTACTATATTGCACCCAAACTGTCACAACCAGTGACCTCAATTTACATACATACACGCAATGGCAACTTTGAGACCTCTTTGCAGTACACACAGTGTCTGCACAACCAATCGCCCTTCCTAGAGTTCCAAAAATAGAGTTCTATAGAGAATCGAAACTTACCCGCAGTGCCCGTGAACGCTTGCAAACTAAAAAATGGAGGTCCAGACGTGCCCAAAACATGTTTTTGGCCTGAAAAATGTTGCCCAATAGATGGTACAATTGCTCTGTAGCTCTGCTCCCGTGAAGAAAGCTCCACAATCGGAGTTCGTTTGCCAGTGCCTCTCGAAGAGCTCCCAAAAAGGGTGTAATAGCCAACACAAAGGGGAAAGAGTAGATGAAGCTCTTACTCTCATACCGCTTCATGTGCTTCTCTTGCTTGCCACTCAGCCCTTAGCATGAAAAGATGCAGGGGAGAAGAGAGCTTGAGCTCTTTTACAAGCATGAAACATAAACTGATACCATGAAAAGATGTAGGGGAGAAGAGAGCTTGAGCTGCTCTTACAAGCACATACACACTCATGGTATCAGAGCATGAACCATGCTCTGATACCATGAAAAGATGCAGGGGAGAAGAGAGCTTGAGCTCTTACAAGCACATACACACTCACACAAACCCTAAAAGAGAACACACAAGGTGAGAGGCTGAAAATTCTTCTTCTTTTTCATGCAACAAAAGTGGTCTACAAAGAAGATAAAGTGACTAGCACACATAATAGAGTATATACAAGCGGTTCATAATGTGAACACTCTAAGAGGAGTGGGTAGATGTGGACTACTTGGTGTAGTCAAGTGGTTGTAGAATCTTTGGCAAAGATATGTCGGTGCCAGCTACCAAACCCGCTAGTGATGTAAATTTCTAATGGTCATGTAGGCGCCTCGTGAGTGTCAGCTCTCATGTTGAGCTTGACATCTCAACAACCCCCAACAATAAGATCATCTACATAGATGGTGATGAGATCACAATACCCTTATCACTCTTGTGCACATACAAAGAGTGATATCTACCGATGAAAACCAATAGTGACAAGATACTGAGCAATCTTGTCATGCCATGCTTGTGAAGCTTGCTTCAGCCCATACAAAGCCTTATGAAGCTTACATACATACTCTGGGTGACCTGTATCCTCAAAACCAGGTGGCTGATCCATATACATTCCTCTTGCAAGTCACCATGCAAGAATACATTTTTTAGATCCATTTGATTTAAAAACCAGCCTTTAGTTGTAGCCAACGCAATCATAGCTCTGATAGTTGCCATCTTTGCAACCGGGGCAAAGGTCTCCTCATAATCAATCCTATGTGTCTGCGCATATCCTTTGGCTACCAATCTAGCCTTGTATCTATTGATGTTACCATCACTCTTATGTTTCACCTTATACACAAACTTACAGCCAATAGCTTTCTTGTCTTCAGGCAATGGCACCAAATACCAAGTCTCATTTCTATATAGTGCATCCACCTCCTCATCCATAGCTTTCTCCAAACACGTATTTTCAATAGCCTCATCAAAACATGTGGGTTCTACAGCCTGCACAACTTTTAACATGTAGGCATAGTGATGTGCCACATAACCATCATAAGTCAACCTTTGTACAGGGTTTTTAACTCTTCCAGATCTTCGTAACTTTGCATTCATGGCTTCCATAGCCTTCTTCACACCAAGTGTCCTCATTGTTGCTGGAATCCCAAACTCCTCATTCAAGGCTCATCTCCAAGCCACTAGAATCTCCATCAAAACAAGAGAATGCCCTACATAAGTATTAGGCATAGCAAGGGGCTCAACCACTTTCTCTTTGCCTTTATGTGATGTACCAATTACATTGTCAAGACTGGTATTATGACGTAGCCTGCCACTCCATGGTCTATCAACAAAACCCCTGGATGAGGACTCTCCTTGTCCACTCAATGACTGTGATTGATGACTTACATTTTATGCAACCACGTTTCCACTTATATCAACTCCAACAGAATCTTTTTCAGTAGCATTCTAACTACTCATCTCATCATATACAACATCCCTGCTTACCCTCAATTCACGTTGTCGTGACGTGGACGGTGTCGCTGGGAAAGTGCGAGACTTCTAGCTGTGAGAGTAGCTTCTAATCCCAACAAGGAAACACACACACATAACTCTCCAAGGAGCATAAGACATCTCCATTTTTGATGACATATACATGTGCCAATTCACTTCAATACATCCCCAAATTCAGCCTGATGATTGCACATAAATTGTGTATCCAGAGCATGACCAGTCCCAAGCTTAGATTTCCTGACTTCTTTTTCCAAATGCCTCAAACCAATCACATGTAGGCACAACATAATCTTCAAAAAATTCCCATATACATGTGACCATTCACATCACATACATCAAGTGACACCAATTCCATCATTTTAAGGTGTCTCTTTATCTCCTGAAAACCTGCTTTTAGATTCCAACAACTCACAAGCAAAAGATGACATATGGCATATCTATAACATACTCATGTGATTTTAGGAAACTCCATGTCTAGCATTCCAAAATCCAATCAAGTAGAAAATAAATCCCAAATTCCAGGAATCTTATTGTATTTTTGATGCTTTCTTATTCCAAAATTCTCCAAATCCAAAACCTTCTCATTCTCCAAAACCTTAAAGGTTTTATAAGCTATACGATTTTCCAAATCGTAAGTAATAATAAACAAAAATAAAAATCACTTATCTGAAAGTTAAAAAAAAAGGAATTTTTCTTTGATTTTCGCTATTCCCTTTACGGCTGCTTCACTGCCGACTGCGCAAGGAACAGAATACGTATGATGTGAAAATCATCTCCTTTGATAGTACTCAATTCACTCTTTAATTCTAACCCCAAGAAGCTATAAACAGTAGTCGCCTTTTTGATTTTAAAATCCCTGGTTAGATGACGCTCTGCTTCACATTTTCTGCACACACACGACGATATGCGCCCTCCCTCTGGTTTTTCTCTCCTTTCCCGCAAGGAATTCGGGCGCTCCTCCCTTTTGCAGCTGATATTCCGTATTTCCGTAGTTCCAAAAACACTTGCGCCACCTTTTTTTGCATTAATTTCGGATATCTCCTTTTTCGTTACTGCCACGCAAGCTGCCCCTTTATAAGCTTTCTATACATGTGATATATCTACTCCTCGTATGCAAATGCATGGACCAAAGCGGCATCAAATATCATGTACATATCATAAGTCTACTAAAGCATACATCATGCTTGCACTCCCATAAGAGGTAATCACTGACTCGACCCATCGATACCATAGAGAAGCTACTACACATCATGCACATGGGTAGCCATTTACATCATTTACATAACCCTTTGACGAGCCACCCATACCATCATTTACATAGCCACGCAGACCATGTACATAATTGAGTGTTCTCAACTTACCCATGAGGTCTGAGTAACAGCAGAACCACAACCACCACCTTACTCACAAGAGCCGTCTTGAAATAGCTCTCACTAGCATAGTTGCCACTAGGTTCACCATCCATGGGCATGAAGATATTATTGAAGGGATCATTCTGCCTATGAGGGTACACAAAGACTTTAAATGTGTGCAGTATCTTATTGAAGTTCTTCTTGTTTTGCTCATTCCGAGTAAGAACTGAAATCATGGCATTCCAAGACACAATATCTCAAAAGGGTATTCTTCAAAACCAATCCTTATATCATACATACTCTCACATTTCCATACATGTTGAGAAGGGTGTTCCCTACTGCAAGGTCTACCATAAGCATAAAGCTCCATAATTCACACCACACTCATGTACAGAAACTTCGAGACCCGACTCAGCCTCAGCTCGTCTTATTGAACCTCATTTACAATATGAACATATGTACATGGGCATCATATAATGACTCAAGTCATGGCACTTAATCCCATGCATCTGGATTTGCATTTAATGGCCTCATATGCATGGTTTCACACCACAGACGTGCCATGGCACGACATCCACCCCTTCTAAACCTGCACATCCTCTGGTATGTGCCAAATCATCATCAAGATCCACATATAACTGGATGTCATCTTCTTCTTCTACATTACCAGGAAGATCATCCTCTTCCTCTTCAACCATATCCATACTATCACTGTCAAGCCTCTCACCCTGAGTCTCCTGTGAATCAAAAGGATCACTGTCATGCCTTCTTTTAAACATCTTGATTCTTTTGCCTGCCACAAGATTCTTTATCTCTGTTTCATCAAGCTCACACAGGGTATACGTGGCATTTTCATGCACATGCTTGACAATGTAAGGGCCAAACCATCTTTTTGCAAACTTTCTTTGAACAGTGAACTGGTTGTCAAGGCTACTATCATACATTAGGACCCAATCACCTTCTTCAATATGGTTTGGCCGGAGTCTGTGTCTTCTATCAAATCTTTCTTTATTTTTCAACCTTGCATCTTTCAAACGAGCTTTAGCAAGCTCTACATCTTCAGGCCTCCTCTCCAGCTACCTTATTCGCAATGCAAGGAGGTCTTCCCTGTTCAATCCTTCCACCCAGGGCAATACATTCCAAGTTGGAACTACTTCTTCAACTGGCATTACTGGCTTCTGACCATACATTAATTCTGCAGGCATGTATCCTGTCACTGAGCTATGAGTTGTACGGTCAGCCCACAAAGCATATGGTAGCAGCCTTGGCCACTCTCGCATTCTTTCTCTGCACGCCTTAGCCAAAGCTTTAACGATTGGAGGATGTCCTCGCTCACTTTTACCATTGCCCTCAGGGTTGTAAGCACATGTTAGGGACAGTTTGATGCCAATTCTAGAGAAGAATTCCCTTGCTTCTTCAACATCTAGCTCACCCCTATCAGCTGTTATTTTCCCAACACAACCATACCGGCAAATCACATCTTCCAAGAGAAATTTGCATACTGTTTCCGTACTCTTTGTTCTAAGAGCACGCCCTTCTACCTGATTTGTCAAATCTTCTCTTGCAAGTGCTATGTACCGCATCTGCCGAATTCCCAAAGGCATTGTAGCTAGATCCACTACCCATTTGTAGTGCATGGCAGGTGGGTAGGTTGGTTGCAAGCCATCACGATGTCGCACATTTGAGTACATTTGACATACCATGCATGTTTCCACATATTGGGAAATATCCTTGTACATTCCTTTCCACCAATATCTTTCCTTTATTTTGGTAAAGGTGGCCCACACACTTCGATGTCCAGCCCAGAGACTCTCATGGAATTCTTTCATGAGCTTCTCTTGAGTCTCTTTATCACATATGACTCTCTGTGGCATAGCATTCCTCTGCTTAGGATGCTTCCAGAGGTACCCATCCTTTAGAAAATAACCATATGCTTTTCTGCGGATCCTCTTAAATTCTGAGTCAGACCAACTTTCCTGTCTTGTCAGAGTACTCAAGTATTGACCAATAAGCAACCAATCTCCTTCATACATTTCCTCAGTAAAAGACTCAAGTGCATTTGATAGGCAAGTATGGTCCCCTTTTGCATATGCAATAGTGTAGAACTTTGTACCTACATCATCAATGTCACTAATCATCCCTTCTTCATCTTCATACCTGGCTCTTGATAGCATATCTGCAACTGGGTTGTCTTTTCCTGCAATATGCTCAAACTCAGGATTTAGTGACTTGATATAGGCAATCCACCTAAGCATAGCGATATCTGGAGTGGTGCAGCTTACAATCATCCCAAGGAGTGGCAAGCAATCAGTTTCCACAAGTACAGATGCCCCAATAAGATATTCTTTTTCACATTTTAGAGCAGTGACTATTCCCCATAACTCTCTCTTGATCTGCGGATATTTTCGTTGTCGAATGCTTAATACCTTTGCTCCAAATCTGATTACATACTTGTGATCATCCTCATCATCTTGCCCTACTGCCCATCCTATCCCAGTAGGACTAGTATCAACTGTAACAATCACAGGCCTGCCACACTCATAATCTGCCTTCCTTAGAGTAGGTGATGATTGAAGCAGATATTTCAGCTTCCGCATAGCTTTAGTATGTGCTGCACTCCACAAAAATTTTTGATTTTTCCTCAAAAGTTGATAAAGAGGATCTGCTACATGTGCATAATGCGGGATCCATATAACATAAAAGACACATGCACCAAGAAATCTCCTCAGCTCTGTAACATTAATGCATATCTCTTTCATTCTTTGTATTGCATCTATCTTGGCTGGACAAGGTCGGCGTCCACTAGTACTACAAAGATGTCCCACTAATAGCACTTCACCAACCCCAAACACTGATTTCAGTCCAGATAAAGTAAGATTCACCTCTTCAAGCCTGGATAGAATCATATCACAATCCTTTATATGATTTGCCACAAACTTGCGGCACCCCTTTGAATCCAAATCCCCATCTTTGTCTTTCTCATCACAGCCTTTTATTGGCACATCATCCAGAAAAGGCATAGTTATTTATGGTATGAAGTCTCACAAGACTTTATTCATTCCATTCATCATATGCGCCACTGAGTTGGTGGCTCCCTTTGGTAAGGTACACATCCTTACCAATCCCAAAGGAGTTTTCATTGTGGTCAAGTCCCTGCTTTGTATGTCCAGCTGGAACTGATCATATCCCGAATACAGATCACCCATAGAGTATATAGCTTTCCCTGCAAATGCTTCTGCAAACTCATCCACAATCGGACCTGCTCCCACATTCCTGATTGTGACTTTGTTTACAGGTTGCATGTCTTGAATGAAGCGCAATGTTCCATTTTTCTTTGGTACGGTAAACCATCTGTTGGAATATGGAGCGCATGATGGCTCCAAAATTCCCATCCTGATCTTTTCTTTTAGTAATTCCATCAGCTTTGGCAAGAGAGCCTTTGGTACTGGAATCGGTCTCGCAGGTTCCAGGGCACATGTGGTACAGTGAAGATCACCATTGGCGCTGTTACACTTGGATCAACACAGCCTATCTCATGCGGCTGAAAAGCAAAGGCTTTCCCATGTTTTACAAGCATCTCCTCAAAGCATTCCCTTTCAACTGGCAATAGAAAATCCTTTTCACCAATCTTCAGCTCTTTTAGGGTTTCCTGTGTAAACTTATTCCCAATTTTCTTCAGATCTCTGAGATTCGGTTGCATAGAGGCTTCATCTAATTTTTCCTTGCTTCCTGGTGGCAAGGGCAAGGCAACTGGTTTCACCTTCTTTGCAACTGTTTTATACTTTGTATCAACATGAGCATCCATCTCGCAATTCATGTTTTTACATTCCATCCCCTCGAATTCCCGGATTATATCATACATCTCCACAGATGACACCTCTATCATCTCATTTCCACCCTGTAAGCATGCTCTTCCCATATCAAAAAGCACATCCATAGTATCTACAAATGACACCTCATCAAGCACCCCTGAAATAAACTCATTCTTCTCCAAAAGACCACACTACTCAAGACTTTTTTGTTCATTTTGTACATGTCTACGCATGCCACGCTTCAAATCCTTGCTTTTTACAAAGACCAGTGACCCATAGCTAGAAAATCCCTGAAAATTTGCTAAAAAGTTATTTACATTGATTGAGTCCGGCGAGAACTCATTTTCCCTTGTACCATTGGAATCCCGCTTTACAATGGCACCTGGCCAAAATCCCTCATCTCCCTGTAGTTCATGAATTCTCTATTTATCTTTGGGAGTGACTGTGCTCGAAGAGACTCACGGTTCCTTTCATGGTTAATGCAAACTGTCAAGAACTGAACAGCTTTCTTGCCATCTTTACTCCTTATTCTTGCATATGCCGAGCCATCATCCAAAACTTTTGTTTCCATCCTCACAGCTGTAATGTAGGGTTGCCGGAGGGTTGCCGAAGGATGAGGGGATACGATGACATCTCCTGAACAAAGAAGTTCTGATCATCTTTCACATCCCCTATAGTTACCCTTACATTTGGACATGCTGCATAGAGCTCTCCAGATGAGTTATTAGCTGCTTTAATCATCCACCCATGATCTACATCCATTGGCCACTTACATTTGTTGTAGAGATTTTTAGCCATAAGATTTATTTCAGACCCATGATCAATTAGAGCGACATACGGCTCTTCTAAGTCACCTATCTTGACAAGGGTTTCAGTGGTGGCCCTTGCCCAATGGCTCCTGGAGTAATGACTCTTTGTAAGAACTTCTTTTTCATCATCCTCTTCCACAAAGCGCACTTGTCGTGCCCCTTCAGCAGAGTGATTACATTCCACCACATTTTCTCTCTCTTCCTTTTGTTGTACCTGTACTCCATGAGTCTTGGAAGTGCTTGCCTCCCCTTGTGATGGAATAGATTCAATTATGGACTGCCTTTTCCTTCGTATAATATCAATTATCTCATCATGGAATTCTTTCTTTGTAATTCCCAAGACTTTCCCTAGTGTAAATTCCACCCTGCTGTTTAGAATCCTCTCTTCAAGCACCTTTTTGAGATCTGTTGCAGCTTCAATATCAGATTGAAGCTTGTAGAGTGGACTTTTCCCTTTACCCTTCTCCTTCTCATGCTTCATTTTCGCTGGCACTTCTTCCATTGATACTTCCTGTGGAGGTCTGCTATGCGGTGGAGGCATATGTGACGGCCCATGATCCTTCTTTTCACTACCACGAGTGACCCTTTTTGATGGCCCTCCTTCCTCATTTTCCCTCTTACGCTTTTCCTCTACCTGTGCCTCATTAATCTGGCATTTAGCAATGTAGGCATGAATAGATAAAGAATCCACAGGCTCTTCCCAGCCAGTCTCAAGACGTATACAGTCACCTGCCTCATGCAAAGCCTGCTTAGACACCTTCTTTGACGCAATTAGTTCCATTGTTGATGGCCAAAAATCTTCATTCTCATAATCTTCATCATTCTCAGATTCCTGCTTTGATTGACCAACCTTTAACCCATAGGTTGCCGCCTCAACCATAGAGATGGCATGGCTAGCAGCCATATCCTCAACCAGCTTTTTCATCCCTCCTTTCCCAAAGTTTGTGCTTAATGGAAGATCAGTCTTTGTAAGGTGGATTTTCCCATCTTTGAAAAACACAAGTTGATTTCTGAGGGCTTCCTTATAGCTAGCACAGTCTTTCTTTGCATGTTCTGGGTCATCACACCATATACCTCTGAATGTAAACCCTTCTTTGCTTTGAGGCCTTTGCATAGAAGCCTGCCCTAATGGTAGCCCTTTTTCTTCAATCCTGGACATCTTCAATTTTAGGTCTCGCATGCCCTTAATAAGCTCTTCCATCGACCCTTCTACCTTTGGGATTGCAGCAGCTGGTTTTGGTAGATTCTCAGGGGTAACAGCAGTTATAGGAGTTGCCGAGCTCATCACCATTTTATCCCTCCTTCGCTGCCGCTTTGCTAGCATGGTGACCGCATCCTCGACATCATTCCAATCACTCTTTAGTCCCTGCTCTGTATCCTTATCTTCAAGGAGGATTTCTAGTTTCTCTTGAAGATCTTTCCCAGCTACTTGTAAGAAGAGCTCTGTTTTTTCCCTATCCAAGGTTGTGCGCTCAATCCTTGACAGCTGGGCATAACACTTCTCAAACTCTCTTAGCAACTCTGTGGCAGCAATTCCCATTTTGGGTTTTGTGACCCATTCCAAGAAAGTTCGCTTGGTCACCCGCTCAGAATCCTCCATGAAATAATTATCCTTCAAAGCAAGCTTGAACTCCTCCCAATTTCTGCCACCATGTGCTGCCTGTAATCCTCTTATGCGCTCTCTTATTTCAGGAACACATACTAGCTCAAAGCTTCGAACCATATCCTCCTCAGTCACCCTGTTTAGCTCCATTTCCTTTGTGTAATTGCGCAGGTACTTTGTGATGTCCTTACCATCAAATTGATCCACCTTTTTCACAATTGACTGCAGTGCTTTAGTCGTGGAAATTTGCCCCCTCTCAACAGCTTGCTGCTGTTGCATATACATAGTAAACATCTGAAACATTTGCATAATCCCGGGGTCAAAATGAACCCCCTGGCCCTCAGGATTCTCAGCCATAGCTTCCCTGTGTATTTCACCACACTCTCACCCCAGCAGTTTCACGTCGGGTTCACCAAAGATGTCGTGACGTGGACGGTGTCGCTGGGAAAGTGCGAGACTTCTAGTTGTGAGAGTAGCTTCTAATCCCAACAAGGAAACACACACACATAACTCTCCAAGGAGCATAAGACATCTCCATTTTTGATGACATATACATGTGCCAATTCACTTCAATACATCCCCAAATTCAGCCTGATGATTGCACATAAATTGTGTATCCAGAGCATGACCAGTCCCAAGCTTAGATTTCCTGACTTCTTTTTCCAAATGCCTCAAACCAATCACATGTAGGCACAACATAATCTTCAAAAAATTCCCATATACATGTGACCATTCACATCACATACATCAAGTGACACCAATTCCATCATTTTAAGGTGTCTCTTTATCTCCTGAAAACCTGCTTTTAGATTCCAACAACTCACAAGCAAAAGATGACATATGGCATATCTATAACATACTCATGTGATTTTAGGAAACTCCATGTCTAGCATTCCAAAATCCAATCAAGTAGAAAATAAAACCCAAATTCCAGGAATCTTATTGTATTTTTGATGCTTTCTTATTCCAAAATTCTCCAAATCCAAAACCTTCTCATTCTCCAAAACCTTAAAGGTTTTATAAGCTATACGATTTTCCAAATCGTAAGTAATAATAAACAAAAATAAAAATCACTTATCTGAAAGTAAAAAAAACGAATTTTTCTTTGATTTTCGCTATTCCCTTTACGGCTGCTTCACTGCCGACTGCACAAGGAACAGAATACGTATGATGTGAAAATCATCTCCTTTGATAGTACTCAATTCACTCTTTAATTCTAACCCCAAGAAGCTATAAACAGTAGTCGCCTTTTTGATTTTAAAATCCCTGGTTAGATGACGCTCTGCTTCACATTTTCTGCACACACACGACGATATGCGCCCTCCCTCTGGTTTTTCTCTCCTTTCCCGCAAGGAATTCGGGCGCTCCTTCCTTTTGCAGCTGATATTCCGTATTTCCATAGTTCCAAAAACACTTGCGCCACCTTTTTTTTTGCATTAATTTCGGATATCTCCTTTTTCGTTACTGCCACGCAAGCTGCCCCTTTATAAGCTTTCTATACATGTGATATATCTACTCCTCGTATGCAAATGCATGGACCAAAGCGGCATCAAATATCATGTACATATCATAAGTCTACTAAAGCATACATCATGCTTGCACTCCCATAAGAGGTAATCACTGACTCGACCCATCGATACCATAGAGAAGCTACTACACATCATGCACATGGGTAGCCATTTACATCATTTACATAACCCTTTGACGAGCCACCCATACCATCATTTACATAGCCACGCAGACCATGTACATAATTGAGTGTTCTCAACTTACCCATGAGGTCTGAGTAACAGCAGAACCACCACCACCACCTTACTCACAAGAGCCGTCTTGAAATAGCTCTCACTAGCATAGTTGCCACTAGGTTCACCATCCATGGGCATGAAGATATTATTGAAGGGATCATTCTGCCTATGAGGGTACACAAAGACTTTAAATGTGTGCAGTATCTTATTGAAGTTCTTCTTGTTTTACTCATTCCGAGTAAGAACTGAAATCATGGCATTCCAAGACATAATATCTCAAAAGGGTATTCTTCAAAACCAATCCTTATATCATACATACTCTCACATTTCCATACATGTTGAGAAGGGTGTTCCCTACTGCAAGGTCTACCATAAGCATAAAGCTCCATAATTCACACCACACTCATGTACAGAAACTTCGAGACCCGACTCAGCCTCAGCTCGTCTTATTGAACCTCATTTACAATATGAACATATGTACATGGGCATCATATAATGACTCAAGTCATGGCACTTAATCCCATGCATCTGGATTTGCATTTAATGGCCTCATATGCATGGTTTCACACCACAGACGTGCCATGGCACGGCAACGTGTATCAGGATTATAGCATCTATATCCCTTTTGCTCAAGGGAATACCCAATAAACACACATTTTTCTACCTTTGGATCCAGCTTGGTACGCAACTCATCTAGCACATGCACATATGCAATACATCCACAAACTTTCAAGTGAGACAAATCAGGTTTCCTGCCAACAATAAACTTCTCCTCTGGCGTTACATCATGTATGGCTACAATAGGAGTCATGTTCATGATATAAACCGCTGTACACACAGCCTCCTCACCCCATTAGATATGTGGCATATTCTTCTCTGCCATCAATGCATGTGCTATCTCTGCAATGTGCCTGTTTTTTCGCTCAATAACTCCATTTTGCTGCGGAGTGTATCTACATGTAAATTATCTCTAAATGTCATTCTTTTGTAAGAATTCAAAGAACTCATTGGAGAAGTATTCTCCCCCTCCATCTGACCTTAGGCACTTCACATGCTTTCCTGTCTATTTTTCAGCCATCACTCTGAAATTCTGAAAGTGAATGAACACTTCACTCTTCTCCTTCATGAAATACACCCACACTTTCCTCGTGTGGTCATCAATGAATGTTACGTAGTACCTGCAGAAGCAGCAGCTACCCATAGACATAGTCTTCGTAGGACCCCATACATCTGAATGCACAACATCTAGTACATTCCTGCTCACATTTCTATCATGTGGAAATACATGCTTTGTTGGCTTTCCAAATTGACATGCTTCACATACTTTTTGCACACCTTTAACCTTAAACTTAGGTAGCCTTGTCACAATTTCTTTAGTCTGCATAGACTTCATTCTTTGCACGTTTACATGCCCAATTCTCTTATGCTAAATGTTTGTATCTGCAACAACTCTTGAACCATTTGTAAACATTGTAGCTCTCACTTCAGGTATATTTACATTTAATGTAAACATTCTGTCCACTTTGTTGGCTTTTACAACCAACCTGCACTTATCTTTAAAGTCTTCTACATAATATCCATCAGGGTTAAACCGGACCTACAAACCCTGCTCAGTCATCTGGCCAACAGAAACCAGACCCTTTATAATGTTTGGAACATGAAGTACATCTGGAAGGTACTTCACCTTACCATTCTACATAGACAATGGCACATCTCTAACATGGGCTATCGGATCAGCAGTGTCATCCCCTGTTTCAACAAAACCTTTCTTTCAAGACTCTTCATTTCCTTGAACCACTCACCATGACTTGTCATGTGGTTCAAAGCACCTGAATGAACATACCATACATTCCCTTACATGCTTCCACATCATCTCCAGACGCAGCATTAACCACTTGTTTCATAACAAACAACCTCTCATTATCCTCATTATATCTGCTAGAGGATTCATAGTTGTTTTGCTGCACTTTTCCATTTCGCATGTCACTCTGTTTCTTATAGCGACCTGCCTGCACATGTCCAGGTTTACCACAATAAAAATAACCTCGTGTATCATTATGTTGCCTTTGCCAATTACCACGACCTTTTTGACTCCCCCTGCCTCTAAACTAGCCTCTTCTACCTGTGTGTTGTTGTTGTGAATCTTGGGACTGTTGCTACTGCTGCTACCATAATTCTAATTACCTGTTCGGCCACCACCTTGGCCACGTCCATGACCTCTACCTCTTCCTCTACTTGAGCTTGTGTAGAAGGCCTGCTGCTCTAAACTGTTTTTGTTTTGTGAAGACTATTGATCTTCACCCAAATTCTTATCTTCTCATTGACACCAAATCTATGAAGTTGGGTATGTTCTCCTAAGTCTAAATAGACATCTTGAACGCCTTGTATTGTGGTTCGAGACCACATAGACACACTTCCATCTTAACATCATCATGAACAGAAACACCAATTGATGCAAGGGATTCCACAATTTCCTTTATTTTCAAGGCATAATCATTCACAGGCATATTTTTCTTCTCCACAGTATGAAGCTCATTCTTCAACTGAATCTTTCGTGCCTTGGTGTTAGTTTCATATACAGCTTCACCAAGGTGTCCCATGCCTCCTTAGGTGACATGGCATCTTGTATATGCCCAATCATGGTGTCCTATATACTAATAGAAAGCCAATACATGACTTTCCTTGCTCCTTGATTCTAATCCTTGAATTCTTTTACCTTTGCAGTAGTTGGATTAATCTCTGGTATCTTTGGTGCCTCCTCATGTTCACCTTCAATGTAGTCCCAATAATCTTTTCCCATCATGAAATTTGTCAATCTAAACCTCCAAGCATGGAAGTTGTACTTTTCAAGCTTCTCTGCAAAAATCTGATTTATTCCATCATTTGACATTTTATCTGTAACACAAATTTACTAAAAACAGCACTCTTGTTTGACCTACACAAATTGCCGTATTCTCTACAACAACGGTACTATACTACACCCAAACTGTCACGACGACCAATGACCTCAATTTGCATACAAACACCCAATGGCAACTTTGAGACCTCTTTACAGCACACACAGTGTCTACACAACCAATCGCCCTTCCTGCAGTTCCAAAAATAGAGTTCTACAGAGAATCAAAACTTACCCGCACCTGCCCGTGAGAACGCATACGAACTAAAAAATGGAGGTCTAGACATGCCCAAAACGTGTGTTTGGCCCGAAAAATGTTGTCCAACAAATGGTATAGTTGCCCTGTAGCTCTGCTCCCGCGAAGAAAGCTTCATAATCAGAGTTCGTTTTTTGCCAGTACCTCCCAAAGAGCTCTCGACAAGGGTGTAGTAGCCAACACAAAGGAGGAAGAGTAGATGAAGCTCATGTGCTTCTCTTGCTTACCACTCAGCCCTTAGCATGAACCAGGCTCTGATACCATGAATAGATGGAGGGGAGAAGAGAGCTTGAGCTCTGGCAAGCACACACACACTCACACAAACCCTAGAAGAGAACACACAAAGTGAGAGGCTGAAAATTCTTCTTCTTCTTCACATAACAAAAGAGGTATACAAAGAAGATAAAGTGACTAACACACATAATAGAGTATATACAAGCGGTCCATAATGTGAACACGCTAAGTGGAGTGGGTAGGTGTGGACTAATCGGTGTAGTCCAGCTGTAGAATCTCTAGCGAAGAGATGTCGGTGCCAGCCTACCGAACCCGCCAGTGATGTAAATGTCAAACGGTCATGCAGGCACCTCGTGAGTGTCAGCTCATGTTGAGCTTGACCTCTCAACAATAGCAGGTACGGTTCATGACATGAACTGGGTGGTTCACTAATTTTATTTTATTTTATTTTTGGCGTGAGACCTTAAGGTGTGAACTGTTTAAGGCGTGAATCGCTTAAGACGCAAGACCTTAACGCGTGAAACATCCAATTTTTTTTTCATGGGGATTGTTTCCTACGTGAAACAGCGGGTACAGTTCACAACATGAACTAGGTGGTTCACGACATGAACTAGGTGGTTCACGGATTTATTTATTTTTTTGGCGTGAGACCTTAAGGCGTGAACTGCTTAAGGCGTGAGACCTTGATGCATGAAACGTCTGTTTTTTTTTGGTCTAGAGGAAAATTCAAATTTCCTTGTTATGGGGGAATAATTTTTAAATTTTAAATTGGAGGGATATGGGTATTTTTTCAAAAAGGCAAGTGGGAATCCAAAAAGTCAATTCTTTTATGACACATCCTTACACCCTTCATAAATGACCCCCAAAATGGACAATTTGACAACTCTTTAGCATCTTTTCATTCAATGCTCATTAGCCTTAATGAGTTATGTAAAAAAGTACTTAGAAATTAATCAAAGATTGATCCTCCCACTAATCTTTCCCTCTTTTAGACTAATCAAGGGTTCTAATTAACCACTAACACTAATTAATTCACACCATTAAACACATCATTGGATAGAGCATGAAATTCCTAAACTATGTGCATCAACTAATGTGTAAATTAATCTATAATTAGACATTAATTAAACTCTTAATTTTAGTCTCTTCTCTTTATATAAATTAAACAAAAAAGAGAGGGGGATTCCTCTAATTGATCACAAAATTGATATAATTAGGTGTTTTGATACATCTAAATACTCTCAAAAACACTAATTTTGACCTCTTATATGATCGGATTTGACCCCAAAAAACAACCTCTTGAACTGGATTAATCATCCCTTAATGATAAAAACCAGTCTATTAAGGAAGATTAGTTGATTTCAAGAGTTTTTAAATGGTTTTGAGAATTTTTTAAAGGATTAAGCTACTCCTAATGATTGCTAACACTCTAATGCATACAATGCAAACAAAAAACACACAAATCAAGTAAAAATTAATAATTCTAGTTCTATGTTTAACTCTAAAGAGAGCTAAAAATCAATAAAAATTACATTCTATTATATTTTTTGATGCAATAAAAGCAAACAAGGCCTAATACACTCTATGTGTAAGCCCTAGGAACATTAAAAACCAAATTAACAACAACAAAAATAATAATTTAAGCTAAAAACTTTAAAAAAAGCATTCTTTACAAAACAAAAAAGCGAGCCATTTCTGACCAAATCACCATTAAAACCACATCTTTTTTATGGTAAGCCACTAATCAAGAAAATGAGCAATGGGTAATGCATAGATTAGAGAAAAATGATGGGAAAAACCAAGGGACGATTCCCCGATAACAGCACCAAAAATGTTATGGCTTACCCAAACTCCCCTCTAAACACATCCAATAAGAGATTACCTCGCAAACTGCAACTATCATGAGGATCTTTCCAATGGCTAAGCTCATAATCCTTAAGGTATTTAAACTCTACAACTCCTTGAGAAACAATTCCACCACACCTCCTACGAGCGTTGTCACATCGCCGCGTTTCTCTCCAATCCATGCTAGTGAGTGTGTTGAGTGAAGTGAGGTGAGAGGAGGGACGAGTAAAAGCAAGAATCTACTACACAATGGGAGAGTTTTTTCTATTATGAGAGATATTCACTTATATACATGCCATAAGTGTTCACAATCACTTAAGCTGACTGAGCACTTTAGGCTCATAAGAGGCCTAATGTTATTACAATGACCACTCTCATAATATATCCATGAAGTACATCACTTGGGACTTCATCCTAACTTATACCACATGCTCTTGAAGCAAGAATTGCCATAAGTACTACATAGAACCATTACGGGCGCCCGTCCAAGTTGTAGCTTTAGACACCATTGCTTCATATCTTGAATGTATGACCTTTTGGTGTATCTACCTTGACTCCTTGATATAAGATAATGGTAGTAGCTCTTGTTAACCCTAGGAATAGGTTAACAAGGATTATAGTATACAATCCTGTTCTTTTGAAAATCCAACAACACAAATGAGAGTGGTTTGAAGATTAGTCTGAAGGTCTTAATCTTTGCATCCTACAGGAAGATGTGAGTAGAAAAACAAAGAAACCCCTAGAATTAAAGCTGCCATGGTACTTAAAGCCGTAGATTCATCAATTGGCTCTATAAAGAGTGCTATAAACTTTGTGAAAAGGGCATTAAACTGCCCTATATTCGGGCAATGGAAGCAGACAAGGAACCTTAAGGTTTGGCTATCTTAGGATGTGGTCAAACCATGTCGAATGCCACAATGTTTCAAACATTTGGTGTTGATCTTCAGCTTGGTTTATCCCAATTTAACTATGGCTATGTATCCCAATAACCGTAATTATATCAATCGAGACATGTCTCTTTTGTTGTACCATTAGGGACAAGTAATCCACAAAACACCCAAGGGCAAGCACAGATAGTGCAAGCAGGAGTCCCATCATCTATAACAGCCCATTATAAAGGCTTCTTCACCCCACAAAACCAAGTTCTAGCTCCTCTCCATTTGGATATAGAATAGGGAACACGGGGAAGGGTAAAGAGCCAATGACTAGGAATATTTTAAATCAAGGGCTCCCATGAGTGCATTCACATAGCATGTCCTCAACCCACAACAAGCATGTAGCCTCAAATTCATGTTGATGTAGGAAAAGTTCCATTGGAAACTGCACAACCCAACCTCAAGGCCAATCCTAGCTAGTTCCTTAAGCAAGACACCACCCACGCCTATAGACATGGTTTAGTGTGTAATTTACCACCAAAAGCATATAAGTATAGAGTGCTTGATGCTAAGGCCTAGAGAGGAACAATTTTGTGATCATTGCTAATGCCATGGGAAATATGGCATTCATTGTTGGTACCAAGGAAACATAGCAAGGTGGACTTCAGTACAATGACATATGCTCCCCACGCCAAGGTAACAACTCATTGTTGGTACCAAGGAAACATAGCAGGGTGGACTTCGGCACGATGACATATGCTCCCCACGCCAAGGTAACCATTAGATTTGCTATCCCCACACTTGTCACTCCTCAACCAGCATAAGCTTTAGTGCTTACCTACCAAAACCCCTTACCAAGAGGTATTTATAGACTCCGATACTACCACCTCAACGGATTCCTCTAAGAACCATAGTATAATAGTACTAATCCCAATATAACAGTACTACCTCTACATACAAAGAAATAAAGCTAAGAACAAGGTTTCTATAGTAGTCTTATGTGCAACATGAGTCTGAGGGTAAAAAATAAAATGCCTCCATAAATATATAAGTGCAGGTGGGTTGGCAATTATTTCTCCTATATAAATCTATCATTATGGAAAATGGGGCGAATGTTTTCAAAAAATGCCCTAAAATGTCCAAAATTGGGCGAATATTTTCTAAAATCCTTCAAAAGGACCAAAATTTGGGCAAATGTTTTAAGATACTAGGCAATTTTTTTAAATAGAAAACCCCCAAAAAATAGCCCAATTGGTGAAGATTAGCCCCTATTGTTTTTCCTTGAGCAAGATGATCCATACAAGCAACAATAATGGGGTATCTTGAATAGTCTTTACCCCCATAGAATATGCGTCTCTTTTTTGAACCATGTTACAAACAAAGAGCAAGATATCTGAACAATATGGTATGTAGGCCACCGATGTAATGATATTGATATGCAAAGCCCCACACCATATTACAAAGTGTCCTCACAAAGAGTCTACATGTAATCCCCTTATTGTACTCCAAGAACTCTGAATCTCATGCCAAACCCCAACGTAATTCCTTATGGAGGCATATGTTACAAGTGCAGATTTGACCATGCTTACAAGGATAGTCTCAACAAAGTGACAATTGCCCCACTTTGGGTGGCATGGCAGAAGCATCAGTACCATGTCAACAAGCCTTAACTTGTTGAGTGTACAAAGGAAGACTTATCCATATAGTCCCCCTTGATGCCATCACAAGACTCCAAGCCAAGACAAGGGCAATAGTCAAGGGAATATCTAAGGCATCCAATAAGCAGAAGCTTCAACTTTGAAGCAAAAGAGCCTAAGAAGGTGCAAACTCTAAAGGATGTCGTAGCCTCTTAAAAGGTTAATGAATCACCAAAAGAAGAAGACCTCCAAGAGCACATATAGAAACGCACCGTGCACAATTGATTGTTAAGGGCAACGACATTGTGACTACAAATCAAAGTTATAATCCCTTACGGAGATAGCGAGCGATCTTCTACTCATACCCGCTCTTCTTCCAAAGAAAAGAAGACCTATAGATTACGAAAACCTTCTAAAGAAACTCAAGGAGTACCCCAACCCTGTGCTATAGAAAAAGAGGAATGAAATAAGCCAAAGAGCTTGAGGTGCACGTTGAACTAGAGATTTTTTATGAGCAAGTGCTCGAGTACGAACCATTAACCCTGCCTGAGCATATCCCACCCCTTGTACTAGAGCCAATCATTAGAACCTAAAAGAGAACTTAAAAAGACAATTCCAAAGCCTCTACCTCTAGAACCAATTCACCATGATCCCACATTGCTAGATGCAGTGAAGGAAGACTCAATGGGAGGAGAAATTTAGTCTTCCATGGGCATCATGGTCACCTTAACATTTTATCCGAGGAGGTGAGAAGGATGAGTGCACATCCCTTACACATTGGCAAGTAAAAAAGCCCACCTAAAAGTGAGTACAAACCAAGTGCAAATATTGCCTACCTATGGGACATAACAGGGCACATAGCCTTCTTGTCCTCTTAGGAAGTTCGAGTTCCAATAAGTTATCTTTTGCAAGAAAAATCACAAATTTGGAGAGACTTGCCTCACTGGATGAATGGGATTAATGGGAACCTAAGAGCCCATACATCTGAACCTAAACCTAAAGAGGAAGAGGATCAGTCATGCCACATTGAGCGCCCTCCCTTATGAGAATGGGAACCTAAGAGCCCACACACTTGAACCCAAGCCTAAAGAGGAAGAGGATTAGTTATGCCACAGCACCCTTCCTTATTAACCAATACCCAAGGGACAGCTAAAAGTGCCCATGACCAAGCTGGGGCGCTCTTTTTGAAAGCAACAAATGATGTGTTACCTGTCATCATGTACAAAGGAATGACGATCCTCTCCGCGATCTTGGATGGTGGCACTGGTGTCATCATAATCACCAAGGATTTCTAGGAGGCCCAAGAAAGCCCACCACTTGTAGGCACAAGCCTCATGGTCAAGCTTGCAAATGGGAACACAACCAAACCCTTAGGCATCCTAGAAGATGCAAAGATTAAGACCTTCGGGCAAAGTTTCCACCACCCATTCGTGGTGATCGACTTCAAGCGAAGAGGTTATACACCATGATCCTCTCAGAAGCCCTTACATTAGAGAGGCAAGGTTGGTTCATTATTTTGGAACCAAACACATTTACATATGCAAAGGCAACCAATCCTTGAAAATAAACCTAAATACATGTAAGACTCGTCCCATGGGTGGAGGCATTCTTTCTAATGAATCTGACACAATTGTCCGAACTGCTTCAGTCAACGTGTGTAAATTTTGCAACAGGTTGTTGGATAATGAAGATGAGAACCATGACGATGAGCCTCTTCAGAGCGTGAAGAATTTGAGGATTGGATTCATGTCTTGGGCATAACCACCATGGACACTCTTCCACAAAATCTTGGAAACAAGGTTTTCCAAATTGGACATGATAAAAATAACCTCCTTGTTCATACTTAGTGTAACATCCCTTTTGGGGGCAAACACAATGACTTTTAACCAGAAGTAGCTAGGGATTTATCTAGTGAGTGAGGACTCCTCTACAAAAGGATCAACTTTTGGAATCACCCAGCTAAGAAGGAGAATATAATGCATAGAAAGCCTAAGATGTATCTTCTCCCCTTGGAGACAAATCTTAATTGGGGCTTCACTATGTTGAGGCCATGGATTCACATGATGAGACTTACAATCACCGGGCCAAGAAGGAGAAAACTGCATAGAAAGCCTAAGAAGTATCTTGTCCTTGTGGAGACGGATCTTCATCTGCTTCACTATGTTGAGGCCATGTATTCACATAAGACTTACACTAGACACTGGGAAGTTGACCTAAACAAGATCACCCTCCATGCCGAGAAAGCAACCAATAAAGATGACAATAAGGAGACCATAAGATCCAAGTAAACCAAGCTCTATCAAGCTGCTAGATGCAAGCTTGACAAAGTCAAGGCTGAGGAGGCACAAAAGGATGTTAATTTTGGGTTAAACATAGTGTTATCCTTGGACACATCATCTCTGGGAACAACATCTCTATGGACAAGAACAAGATTCATGTGATCTTTAAATTACCATCACCACCCACCATCAACTACAAGAGGTGAAGAGATTCATGGGGCACATATCGTATTATAGAAGATGCATCTTTTTATATTCCATATATGCTAAACTCTTGTATAAGTTGTTAATTGTCTTTAAATGGAAAAACAAATGCCAATGGACATACAAAAAACTAAAGAAGGCTGAACCTACTTGAGATCCCCTAATTTGAATTCAATTTTCCATGTGTATATTGATGCTTTAGCAGTTGCTATTAGATGCATAACGTAACCAAGGGAGCGGGAGATCTTTTTTGGTGAGCAGTTTTGCCAAATATGGTGAGCAGTTCATTAATAATGGGGGGCTTTCGGCCTATCATTCTCTCTCTTTCTCTCTCTTTCTCTCTATTTCTCTCTCTCTCTCTCTCTCTCTCTCTCTCTCTCTCTCTCTCTCTCTCTCTCACTGTTCCTCCCTCTCTCTCTCTCTCTCTCTCTCTCTCTCTCTCTCTCTCTCTTTCTAAATCTCTCTCTATAGCATAATAAAATTACTCCAATAAAGTGATACATCCCAATAAAATGATACAAGCTCAAATAAAATTACTCCATGGAAATTGTTCCAATAAAATGATACCCTAGAACATTTTTGCACATCCCATACATCTCTGAAGTGCAATTAGGAGCATGAGTTGTCTACTAAACCAATTCAGGGTAAGTTTGTTCTCTCTGTAGACCTTCGGTTACCTCCTTTTCTGTTAAAATTGGTTGGTGAATAAACTTATTTTCATTTTGGCCCAATCCCATGACTCTCGTGTACAAAAAGTACAAGTGCTTGCATGCTAAGTAGGGTTTTTGCTGGTTGACCCTTCCCAAAAAATTTGGAGATCAACATGATGGATGCATTTTGATATTATGCACATCATAACTTCCCACATGAGAACCTTCTCCAAACGTCTCAATGGTGACAGCCTCATGTTTGGAAGTTTGAGACACATGCTCTTGTGTAACTTGTGCAATAATATCTAGTGCTTTCTTGATCCTTTTGCAGCTTCTTCTGAAATGCCTATTTTGTATCTTGTGTGACGGCCATCTCGTGACATATCATTGCATGTGGTGTTTGTCTCGTCTCTACGCACTTCTAGCTCAATGGAGTTTGTTACTCCCTTTCCACTGGCTTACGCTATAAGTTAAAGCCTACAAGTACCAATGCATTGTAAGTTAAAGCCTGCAACAAGCACCAATGCATTGACCTCCTCAACTGTCAAATTTGTGCCTTCAGCTCACTGGCCATATAGTAGGCACATTGTGTGGGGGGATGGTCATTGTTCTTATCCATAGCCCATGTATGCATGATGTCATTATTGCAAAACCACATCATTTAACTAGTTTTCCCACAGCAGGATGGGACCTTGTTGAAAAAAATGATGGTGAAGGTACTCCTTTTGTACATCCTACAATCATGTAACCACACTTACTACTACCTATATAACCCAAACACTTTACTATGCTGCCCTTTGGAGTTCTCCTAATTGCCCAAAATGTCTTGTGTATGGGTGCTTCCATTATGATTTTGTCACTCAATTCATTTCTTATATTCACATCTTCATCCCATGAATTGTATTTTCTTGCAATGTCAAATAGATTTCCTATCTCTTACATGTGCACGTGTACTCAGGTCTATGACTAGCATCATCATCTACATCAATTACATTATATTGTCGTCTCTTGTGCCAGGTTGATTCCCAATTACCTGTCAAAGGAGTTGGGACCTTGTACATGGGTGTACCTGCAATGGTACTCTTTACTATCCTTAGAACTTGTGTTGGGCTAGGAGTATGCGCATTTCCCCTCTCAATGAGCTTTTCACAAGACTTGGACCTGCTCCGATATGCTTGCCCATCATGTATGAATTTTGCTTTGCACTCTGTAATAAAGCATTAACCATGCCTGATACACATGCATTGTAGAGTTATTTTTTGTTTGAAACCCTCCCCGGCTAACTAACTTGTTCGTGGTGTACATGACTGATCACCTCTCTTCTCCACCTATGCAATAGTTAGAGACATATTAGAAACATCATTAAAGACAATGTTTTTTAAGCCAATGATTCTTATACATATCGAAATCATTACATTTTCCCAATGTGCAATGCGCACTTCCCACCAGCTCAACCAAAGGTCCATGGTAGGTGTATATGAATCTCTTACATTTCCACTGCGCTACCATTGTTAGATAAGTCGCCCTTGAGCTAGTGCAACCTTTTTTGTTGACTTAGTCCACCACTTCTCACACATGCTCTTATGCACGCTTTGGAAGTCCTTAATAACATACTTTGTGGTATGTATATTTAGGCTTTGTGCCCAATGGAATAAACATGAGCGTTCCTGACCTTTCATTTCTTGTACTTCATTGTAGACTTCTCTAATTCCATGAAACCAAAGAAGTCTACCTTTTCAAATCTGTGTATCACCATGACATTATTTATGCACTCCCAAAACAAGTTGGTTCAAATAATGTCTGAGTAAGTCTATTCTGCTATGTAAAAAGAGCAAGTTGGTTCAAATAATGTTTGAGAGTGTACTATATGGCTGCTCTATTTGTGTAGAAAGAGCAAGTTGCTCCAAATAATTGCTAAAGGAGAGAATGCCATGAAGAAGAATGCGCGTATACAATGCAAAGAACTTGCATTCCGTGCGTTCTTCATCAACAAGCACATGTATTGGTATCATTTAATAACGACATCTCTAGATACAAAGTGCAAAATGTAAGAAGAGAATCTAATCTTGTGGGAGGTTCATGTAGAAGGAGAATCAAAGGGAATAATGTCCTTGAAAGATTATTTGAGCGATTGCAGGGCAAAACACTTCAACGCCACATTTGTGTCTTGGCAAAAAGCAATGCGGTCTTCGATCACAGCATCAACTCAGCCACACCTGCAAGGCACACCATATATAGATATGCAAAGAACATAACATTTCATTCCACTAGCTTGTGCACTAGGTATAGGTATGCTAATAAGACTACTTCTGAATTGTCTTATTTTTTACCAGGTGGTGGGTTTTGATAAAGGGCATAGTTTCTTTCGCCGAGCTTTGTCATCCCGTAGGTGAGTGGGTGTTGAGTGAGGTCGAGGATAATGGAATATATCCAAAAATCTAAATAGAAGAACTTACAAGAAAAGAGGTTTGGAGTTTGTGCCCATGGTGGTTATATTATGCCAATGGGATATACCCCCCAATGAGGTGGCCTTGTGGAAAGGTATAGTCTCATGCCTTACTCCATGTGATATATTGCATGCCTTGCTCCATTTTATTCATTTTTTTGACGTAATTTTGCGAAGCAGGTCTACATCAACCTAAGCAATTTGGAGAGTTGAGGGATCCAAGCAACGTACAGGACATGCCAAGAAAGGTGTAATGAGGGCAGACAATGGGGAAGCATTGCGTACAAATGTCGCAAAAGATACAAGTGGGCAAGATCTTGCCATGAAAAAAAAAGGTGGCAAGTCAAATGTGGAGAGAATTGGTCCCCAAAGAGGAAGCAAGTCACCAAAAAAATAAAGGTTGTAAGCGAAGATGAGGAGGAGGAACGAGGAAGAGTAGGACGATTATAGGGAAGACGAGGAGGTGGAGGAGGACGAAGGCAATGACACAGCTAGTTCAGATAGTCCTCCAAGCAGTAATGATCACTAACCTTCTTTTATAGATATTCTAAATCGTTTTCTTTAAGCATGTGTTTAATTGTGTAACCATGTTTTATTTTTTTTGTATACAAGTGTTTCAAAATCTATCACCGAAGCACATGGCTATTTTGGGAACCATAACTGATATAGCTGACAATATAATTGGGAGAAACATCTCACAGTAAGTGCATGAAATCCCGAACTTGTATTTTGAACATAACTATTTCTAGTTCCAACAGGGTTTTAATATTAACTTGGCTCCTAGGCATTACAATAGGCTAGCAAAGTTTGTTGGGGGCTTGAACACGTCTAGAAATATAGGAAGTGAGCCCTCATCTATGGGAGGATGTTCAATGGTGTGGGCAAGATTTTCCAACAGAGTTGCCTATAGATAAGGACACTTCGCTAATCCCATGCTAGAACATTTGGAAGAAAGAGCTTGTTGAGGCTACATGTGTGCTTGCCAATGAGTTCTTAAGAGAGGATGGAGCCTTTGTAACCACTTGCATCAGTGATCATGTTGGTGACGTGATGGAGATAACTAGAGTGCATGATTTTGACCTACAATGCACTTTATATCTAGAGTTGCAAGAGAGTTATCGTTGCTTTGACGAGATATATTTTGAAGAGGTATGAACCACCACTTTCTTTTCTTCTAGTATTGGGAAATTAAAAGAAAACTCTAAATCACTATTAAAACAAATGACGTGTATGTCATGAGTGTGCAGGTAATAATGTTGATTGTTGGGGTGTTTGTTTGACACCCACTAACCGACCTCCAACAAATATGAGAGTGAATGGTGTCATTGGTTGCCAAAAACATTTATTGTTGTTTTCTATGGATTTTGTATTCATTGTCTCATGTATAGAAGCAAATTTTATATCTTACAAAAAGTGTGAAATGTGTTGGTGTGTACATGTGTCAATATCCCGAGACTAGGAGAGAGGGGTTAGCCATGGTTGTATATGATATAAAGAAGTATATAGGCATTCTAAGTTTGTTTTCTTTGTTGACCATCAAGCTGGGGTGAACAAGCCTTGCACCACCACGAGGCACATCATTAGATGGTTGCTCATTTTTTTAGAGTTCAATTTCACCATCACCTTGTGAAAAGGGTTTGTGCATGTCCATGCTGACTATCTTTCCTGAATTCTAAATGGAGAACCTCCTCTAAGAGTGGAAGATAATCTTTCCGACACTCCATATTCCACATTGACCATGTATTGGATGGAGTGAAGACATTATCCACTTCTTGGCCAATGGATTTTCAATTGGCTACCCTATCAAGAAGGATAGGGCTAGATGCCTCATTAGAAAGATGAGCCCGTATCAACTAATTCTTTTTACAAGAAGGGTCAAAATGACACTGTGATGAAATGCATTCACAAAGATGACTTTATCACCGTTCTCGAGATTACTTGTTTCGGTTTACCTACTACTAAAAATAATGAGCAATCATGGTACACATTTTGTAAACAGTGGTAGAGTTTTTACTTAAAGAGTTCCTTGTGGTGCACAAAAAGTTAACACCTTACTACCCATAAGCGAATGGCCAAGCCTTACTACCTAGAAAAGGCATTGTGCACTATTATCACCAAGATGATAAAGGCATTGATGGGAGCACAAGTTATACTTTGGTCGATGGTCCTACCACACCCCATACAAGGTGGTTGTCAATAGTACACTTTTTCAGCTTGCATTCGAGCTTGTTATAATGCACTATTCTCACCAAGATTATAGAGGCATTGATGGGAGCACAAGTTATACTCCAGTTTATGGGCCTACCACACCCCATACAAGGTGGTTGTCTCAACATAGGTGGTTGTCAACAATACACTTTTTTAGCTTGCATTCGAGCTTGATATAGTCATGCTAATGGAACACTTGGTTCCAAGCCTTTGAATTACATAGCCAAGGCATAACCTCAAGGGAAACCCTCTCACACTAGTGGGTCTCCGACATCTATCTTGTTGCACCCAGATCACTATGTTATCTAAAGATGCCCAAGAGGCGAGGTGGCAACTGTGGAAAATACGTTGTTAGTGTGTGTTTGTCAAGTAGGAGCGTTTGGATTAGGGATATCTCATGGTCGTTCCTCACGATCATTCGACTAGCTTCACAAGGGCATCCACCCTTGGTCGGCTGAAAGAAACTCGTGATGTGGGCTGTGGGGTTTGCCTCTATGCCTTTATGCGTAGCTGATCTCTTCGACAAAGTCGCTCAATCAGGTGAGTCTACTAACCTGGGAAATTAATGACTCAAGATAGTGGCTCAAACCCCTCCATGTGAAGAGGCAATGAAACCTCCCTCGTATCTCATAGTACACTAGGCATGTAAAAAGATAGTAATCCTCTGTCTCTTGAATAGAATCTACAAATCTTGTTCTGTAGTGTCCTTTGCTCATCGAGTCTCCACCCTCAAGCGGTGTGATGAGACTCTAATCTGGCCATCGTAATCCTCATGACATGTGACATGTGTCTATAAAGATAGCCATGTTTCTAAATGAGGCCATCATCCAAAAGCCTCATAAAGTTATCTTGGTAAAATTTTATCTTTGTAAGAAGCTACAATGGATCCAACCATGTGACATGGGTCTCTAGTGTGAAGAGGTTGGCTGACATAAGTCAGCTAATGTTGTGGCAGCGGGTAAGAGCTAATAGTGGTGCATCCAAATTATGGTGGAATGGGGTTAGGCGGGGGTAGGCAATCCATATGAAGCCCATGTGAGAGGAACCACTATGTAGCATGTCCCGTCTCACCTAGAGGACTCTAGGGAGCCTATCTCTAGATGCAGGTCAATGTCTGGAAGAGGGCATCAACTACCAAGGGGGTTGCTCCAAACTCAGCAAGAATAATGGAGTGGTGCCTTCCATGAAAACATTATGACCAGTAATCTATCCTCTTCTAGTCATCTTCCCATTGGTCAAGTCCCCAAAAAAGGAGGCCCCATACATTACATTAGGTGTCACAAGTGTCTCAAAAAGACACTTCTTAATGCTAGGCCCTTGAAAGTGGACCTAGAAGAACTATCGCTCCAATAGAGCCAAACTTGTATACCCTCATGTGTCAGCCGATGAGTGTAGCTGGCGCATAGTGAAGTAGGGTCCATAAAAGGTGACTCCCAAGTGTACATAAGGTGAGACAATGTCTACTTGATCCTTATCATATGTGAAGCTCAGTTTGGAAGCCACATGGCTTGAGGTGTTGAAGATCATAACCTTGGTCTTACCAAGGTTAACTATGAGGTCTCACTACTCACAAAAGGCATGCAATGCCATCAAGTGTCTCTGTAGCCCCTCTATTGAATTTGAGATTAGTACTATGTCGTCTGCATAAAGAAAAATGTGTACTAATGTATTACATAATGTGGAACTTGGCCCACCAAGTTTGTCAATGAAGTCAGAGATCTCATCTATGTAATGGCCAAAGAGGGCATCCCGGCTTCACCCCTACGGTGCTAGTGATCGCATGAGAGAGAGAGAGAGAGAGAGAGAGAGAGAGAGAGAGAGAGAGAGAGAGAGAGAGAGAGAGAGAGAGAGAGAGAGATCAACGTTTAAAGGTACTTAAGGAATCTTTGTGGATAAGTAAAAAGACTAACTGTGTAATTTAAATTTGTCTTTGTTAATTTGGGCTTGGAGTTTTGGAGAGTACTCAAGGTGTGCATCATAAAAAGCTGCTTACATTAAAGTAGTCATTAATACAAAAAAGGGTGGAGTTGTTCATATTTACACAATGAGGCATGGCCCATGTTTCTTCATCATGGTACCAATACCTTAATCTCTATCATTTATACTTCGCAAGAGCCTCGAAATTTGGGAGTGCTTTACATATTCCTTAAAATCCCTTTGTTGCTATGTTTGTTATCATAATCATTTACTTATTTGTGAATGTGTATGGCTTGCCACCTAGTATGGAACCAGGGCTTGGGTTCGATTCCCTCTCACTACACTTATGAATTGTTCTACAAACACAAGGGAGGGTGAGAGTATGACCTGTTTAGGGTGTATGCGTAACCATCTAGTATGGAACCACCTAGAGATCAAGCAATTCTTGGAGGTCGCTCTCTTTTTGGGTTGGTTGAGACGCGACAATTGCCATGGATTTTGACACTTTTGAAAGGCGAAAGGGAAGTTTTTGTGAAGAGGTCCTTATTGTAAGTGTTTTCGTAGACCCACACACACATGGATGCATGCACACATACATTCACAAATGCACACGCACATGCACATCCACATGCACGCACATATGCACATGCATGAGGCAGATGTAGTGTCAAATTGGTGGTTGGAAGCAAGTATGGTGGCAAATCACAACCTCAACAACTAAATATTTTTTAGTATTAAACTTTGAGGAGTGATGAACTTCACCAACAGAATGTGGTGAAAATAAAGGCTTTAGAGCTTTTCTTCCTCAACTGAAGAGGAGAGCTTGGTCCCAAGATCCTGGCAAGATGAGCAGAATTTAGGGTTTCACAGTCTCCTCTGACGCAGAAGGAGAAAGCTGCACCCAGATAGAGATCTTTTCTTGGCTTTACACAGCGATGGCGCCCACCAAGCTCTTCTTCGTCTCCTTCATCGTCTTCTTTCTGCTTGGCCCCGGTGCCCGTGGCTTCTACCTTCCTGGCGTCGCTCCACGAGATTTCAACGAGGTTAGCATTGGTTTTCTCCGTCGTTTTCTGTACTGTTTCAAGTCTCTCCATAGATTCAGGCAGCTCTCTCCAGATGTGGAGGGCCTCCTCACTCTGCATTTTTTTCTCAATTTTTATTTGTTTGTTTTTTAACGTATCTTTTTCTTTTTGGGTCTGTCATGGCCTTTTCTGCTGTTTTTCCCCCCCCCCATCCAAGGTCATGGCCTTTTATGCCATTCTTCTGTTCTTTTTTCATCGGTTTTTATGGCCTTTTCTAAAACTGTTTTTTGACCATAGGCCTCGGGAAAGAGTTGAAGATCAAGCAGATCTGTGAAGATCTGTAGTGCTATAAAGCGGATCTGCACAGAAGCAGTTTTGCAGCGTTGCTAGAAACCATTGGTCCTCACTTTAGTGAACCTCTACCCAATTACAACTTAGAAGCTGCATTTAATCTTTCTTAAATCCATTAAACTATATTGATTAGCTTAGAGTTAATCATACATAGCCTTTTTTTCCAAACTAGGTCCATCGTGGTCTTTCTATCTTTAGTGGTGCATATGCCCTATCAACTACCTTTTTGTTGTAATAATTCTTGCTATTTGTTATGATCCTTAGTGCTAGGCTTCATTATGGTTGAGTCTGCCCTCTATCTCCGGAGCTCTGACAGAAACTCAGCACACAGACCTTTGTATAAATGTATGCCTTTATGTGTGTGTGTGTGTGGGAGCATATATTAATACCAAGTTCTACACCCACTATTGGTGGTGGGCACTGATGATGACGTTAGCGGGGATGTCGTAGTATCTAGTCTATACTATGCATGATGGAGTTGATGGTTTATTTTCTTGTGGATGACTACCATGAGGTTATAAATTGCACTTTCTTATAAGGTGAATTTGGGCATGTTCCTAGATTCATCTATATATATATATATTATTGCAACGAAGAGTCGGTTCACCACAAGGCTCTTTGTCTAGTTGAACTCAACGACCTCCTCAGGATTTGCCATGGCATGACAAAGCCTCCCCCATGCCAGCCCATTTCTCCCCAAAGGAAGATCATGGACGTTGAGATCCATCAGCAGCCACATTTGGCATTGATTGCATAGTCTGTATCTCATTTCTGACAATTGGATAAAGAATCCAGTTACCTTTGATGTAGGCGGGCATAGTCTGCATCTCATTTCTGAAAATTGGATCTAAAGTCGGCAGATTTCTCTTAAGCAACAGCAATGCCTGGTCTTGAAAGGGGCTATGTCTTCATTTTTTGTGGGACACGTGTTTGGTGGCCTCCTAATGAGTTCTTCATTCAGATTTGCTGCATCACTGAGGCCTGGACACCTACTAAGCACAAATCTGCTTTAATCCTCAAGTGCTTGGGTGTCCAGTATCTCAACACCTACTAAGAACAGGTCTGCCATAATCGTCAATGATGCTTTCTAGCAGAGTGTGTTCATATTTGTGAGCAGGAGGAGGATATTATCTTTAATTTCATGCTAATTATTATTATTATTATTTAGATCTCCTTACTGCAAGAGATACAAATAGATTTCTAACGTTAGGGAATGTGGCTCTTGTATTAGATGTGTGCCAACCTCGTATCTCATTGGGTATGGTTTGTGTATGGATGCAGGGGGATGAGCTACAAGTCAAGGTGAACAAGTTGACTTCAATTAAGACACAGCTTCCATATGAGTATTATTCACTTGGTTATTGCACACCTCCCAAGATCGAGAACAGTGCTGAGAATTTGGGGGAGGTTTTGAGGGGTGATCGCATTGAAAACTCTCCTTATTTGGTAAGCTGGGCTCTAAAAGATCTGCATTTGGCTTATGCCTCTTTTGTGAAGTGAATTGAAGTCATTGGTTGTATGAATACATGTTTGATCATAAAATCTGGTTGAACATGGCTTGACAGTTCCAAATGAGAGAGGACAAGCTGTGTAGCTTTGCGTGCAAAATCGATAAGCTGGAGCCAGCCACAGCAAAGAGTTTTAGAGAGAAAATTGATGATGATTACCGAGTGAACATGTGAGTCACAATGTGCTACTTCCTCTCGCAAGGAGTGGTTGTCCACAATGAGTGGGCAGGATATTGGACATCTAATTTTGGATACACAACCTTGCCTGCCTATGCGACACAGTGGGTGGGGGGTTTGACTGAGAAGATTGCCGTCCCATCCCCAACGGCAGTTGGCTTGGATTGCACCCCCCTAGCTTTTCCCAACAAACACTGCTGACAGGCTGGGGTTGGTTGTGTATCCAGCCTAAGACTTTCACACCAATTGCTTTTTGTTAGCTCAATCATGAGTTATGCTGTTGCATAGAAGCGTGGCTTTTTGATTTCACATGAAATGTGGGCTGTCTCACTCTGGGCTCTGTTGAAGCTACAATCACCTGAATATGCACATATAGCACCAGGAGATCCTCTTTCTGTGTTCTACCTCTACAAGGCAATCTGAAATTGTGAGTATTTTATGGCAGGATCTTAGATAATCTGCCTGTAGCTGAAGCAAGACAGAGGCAGGAATCAACGGATGGTGCTAATGTGGTGAAAACCTATGAACGTGGTTTTCCTGTAGGCTTTAAGGCAGCATATACTGAGGTACTACTACTGAGTAAAATACATTGACTGCTTCCAAGGTGTCTCCCCTGTTTGTGAGACTTATGATTGCTTTGCCTTGTGGCCACAGGGAGGTGACGAAAAGTACTTTGTGTACAACCATCTTGCATTTACTGTTTTGTTTCATTCTGACAATGAGAGTGCAACTTCTCGCATAGTCGGGTTTGAAGTCTTTCCTTACAGGTAGATGACTTTTGTGGGTCTTTCTGGCTTCACTAAAACATTGTAGGATCTTTGCTGAAGTTTTTTTAAGAATCATTTTGGCAGTGTAAAGCATGAGTTTGATAAACCTTTCAACAAAGAGAAGCCTCAGCTTTCTACCTGCAATCCTGAAACGAAGCAGTTCGTTACAGGCGCACAGCCACCTCAAGAAGTCAAGGATAATGAAGAAATAATCTTTACCTACGATGTGAAATTCCAGGTATTATCTGCTATACGAGAACATCTGTGTAGAAATAAGTGTTATCTTGAATGGTTCTCACTTGTTTTTTGGTCACAGTCCAGCGATGTCAAATGGGCCTCTCGTTGGGACACCTATCTGCTGATGTCAGATGATCAGATTCACTGGTTTTCTATCATCAACTCTCTCATGATCGTGCTGTTTCTATCGGGGATGGTTGCCATGATCATGATGCGCACCCTTTACCAAGATATTGCCAGATACAACCAGCTGGAGACACAGGAAGAAGCTCAGGAGGAAACTGGCTGGAAACTGGTCCATGCTGATGTCTTTAGGCCTCCAAGCAGATCTGGACTCCTCTGCGTGTATGTTGGGACTGGAGTCCAGTTCTTGGGAATGACAATCATTACTATGATTTTTGCTGTTTTTGGGTTCCTTTCTCCATCCAACCGGGGTGGTTTGATGACAGCCATGCTACTACTCTGGGCTTTCATGGGAATTCTTGCAGGCTATGCATCAGCCCGCATTTTCAAACTGTTCAAGGGCACGGAGTGGAAGAAAAACACACTGAAGACAGCATTCTTGTTTCCAGGGGTGATCTTCTGCATATTTTTCTTCTTGAACTGCCTTATCTGGGGGGAAAAATCCTCCGGTGCAGTTCCGTTTGGCACTATGTTTGCTCTGGTCTTCTTATGGTTTGGAATATCAGTGCCTCTTGTGTTTATTGGGAGCTACTTTGGATTCAAGAAGGCTTCGATAGAGGATCCGGTTCGTACAAACAAGATTCCAAGGCAAATACCTGAGCAGGCATGGTACATGCGCCCGGCCTTCTCCATCCTCGTTGGAGGAATCCTCCCTTTTGGTGCAGTCTTCATAGAACTCTTCTTCATACTGACGTCAATCTGGCTTCATCAGTTCTACTACATCTTCGGGTTTTTATTCATTGTTTTTCTTATTCTCGTGGTGACGTGTGCGGAGATCACCATCGTGCTATGCTACTTCCAGCTCTGCAGTGAGGATTATCACTGGTGGTGGCGGGCATACTTGACATCTGGGTCCTCAGCACTATACCTGTTCCTGTATGCTATCTTCTACTTCTTCACGAAGTTGGATATTACCAAAGTGGTCTCAGGAATCCTCTATTTTGGCTACATGGTCATCGCCTCCTACTCGTTTTTTGTTCTCACAGGTACGATAGGCTTCTATGCATGCTTCTGGTTTGTCAGGACCATATATGCTTCTGTCAAGTTTGACTGAGGTTGTATGACAATCAGATGTAGCTCATTCTGGGGTATGTATTACGTTTGGGTAACATGAGACCTCCATTGATCGGCATGCAAAAATTAAATTGGGATTCTTTAACAGTTGTATCAAAAAGCTATGGGAAAAGTTGTGGTCTAGGAGAGAGTTAAGCTTGCAAATTCATACCCCGTTGGATTTGAGGGCAGAATGATGCCATGTAACTGTCCTGTTGGTACTTCATGCCTTCGTTTTTGTAATGCATATTTACTTGCTCCATGTTTTCTTTCAGTCCTGCATCCTGTTTTTGACGTTGTTGTAGGGATTTCCCTTTGGGCTGGCATTCCCAGCTGGAAAGGGTGAGACCGTCTGTGTCTTGGAATGCCGGCCGGAGGGCTTTTTCTCATCTCAGACCTGTCAAGAAATTGCCATGTGTCAATTTTTCTTTGGCAAAATAAATTGTGATGTCAACAAGATTTTCCACTGCCTGGGATTCTATACATCTGGTTGGTCAGCTTCAGCTTACAATTCCTAGCAGGTGATAAGTGGAGCCTGGCACTGCCAATAGCTGTTATCATTCCTCTGTGGGGGACTTTGATGGCGGCCCCAATTTGTGGCTTTTAGGAGGGGCTGTAAAGATATATGCAGGTTGGTGATGGTGTGTAGTGGATATCCTTGATCATTTTCTTGCATGACTTTTTTCTGACTTCGTGTGTGTAGTGTTGCTAGGTTAGATTTCAGCATTAATTTTAGAGTAAAATGTAGGACTCGGTATCCTAAACCAGCTTGTTTTATGTGTTCATGGTCGTCCAAAAATAAGCATGATGGATGGCTTGTGGAGGGCCATAGCTTGTGAGGTTGTATACTTTTTACATGGAAGGAGTTGAATAATATTTTGATGTTTGTGTACTTGCAGCCCGCAGCTGGTATAGTTGGTATGGTTTGCATGTATGTATGCTATGAGCAATTAGATGCAGGTAAATACACAATGAATAGGTTTGTGTTACCTGTCCGTATATGTGGAAGGTATACCACATTCTATGAAGCAATTGATGGTAAAGATTGAAATTTGAGGAGCAAGCATGTAAGCACATCAGCATTCTCCTGAGCTCACTCCTGGTTCCAATATTGGCTTCCTGCACCATCCCATTGAGAGGCTAACCACCAATTCTAACTGTGGCTTCCTTTACCATAACACCATGCCTAACTAGGTGAATTCTTTGGCCAGTGGAGCAAGCAGAAGGCGAACTGCGCTTTCAAATGCCACCTAACTGCTATTAAAAGCATATCATCTCCTACAGACCGGCTATTCATTCTTTTGGAGAAGGAACACACTCTTTCAGCGCTTTGTGGAGTGAGGGGAAGGGTTGGGCCCAGAATCAAACCTGTGTCTTAGGAGCAGAAGGGAGTAGCCACCTTAACCACCTGGCTATTAATGCATAAATGTTGTAGTGTATGTGTAGCTTTGAATTTTATTTTTTTTCAATTCATTTTACATGATCCCATTAGAGGTCTTAGAGAGAGCTTCAACAACATGGTACATACAAGAAGCACATCAATTAATTTTTTCTCCAAGTGGATTATAAAAAATGATTTGTCAGTTGGTCTATTCCATGAATAAAAATTCTTATTTTTGCTTAGTTAAGCAATTTTCTGTCTTTCACCGTAAAGAAAACCATTCTTAGAATATTTCCCATAAATGTCGATGAAACCCTAAATATTATATGATATGTTTACCACGATAAAATGGATGATTTCATCAATAAGAGGGGGAATATACTCGAGCATTCATTGAAATGGGCAATTTCATCTATAAGAGATGCATCAAATACTTAAAAACATTTGGTGAAGCTTAATAAGGTTAAATTTAGGAATATAGCCTTTTCAATCTTCGAGTTTTGATACTTCCTCTTTGGAGTGTGAGACGCTATGTAGGATACAACGGATGTCTCTCCCACACAGATCTCTCTCTCTCTCTCTCTCTCTCTCCTCGCCCTTGCCTCTCGCCTACCCTCATTCACGCCAGGCTTGGTGCAGGGCACCGGCAAGCCATGGCGGTTACCTCAGATAGGGAGCCTGCCTTGTCATAGCTGATGATATTACAGATGCAGGTGGTATGGACGACCTAGCCCTACCAGCGATCCACAATGCCAAAGAAGTCATACGCTAGTGCCTTGGCAACACCGACCAAAACCCTAACCAGTCAAAGCTCGAGCTCATGGGAGGTGTTCCTCCTAACAGAAATTAATAAGCTGCGAGAGGAGAATGGCAAGCTGAAGGATCAGCTCACTGAAATTGAAACCTGGCCGGCCTCCCTTGAGGGCAAACCCGACCCGGTTCAGCAGCAGATTCATGCCAAAGCAGAGTACTAAGATAATCCTTTGATTACTACTATGCTACGAGTACTACCATTCTTGTGATTACTACCTACATGGCACAATTTGGTACTTTTCAAATGTAAGTAATAAAAAAGATATACACAACAGTGCAAGGAACTTGCAATCTAAACATATGTAGAAGATCCCTTGTCAATAAACATGCTAGAGGATTCAAGATTGTGTTAGCTAGTACTAAGAGTAAGCATTTTTAATGTAATCTTTCATCTAAAAATTACGACAGCATACCTGATTTTCATGACCCCCTGTAGTAAGGCTAGTTCTATCAACTTCAAGGTAATTAACTTAAAATCCTAAGTTTCATAAGTTTTCTATGGAAGCTCTATTACTTCAGAATAAGGACTGCCTTCAAAAAAGCATGAAGTAAGTTAGGAAAATGAAAGATGAATCTTTGCTTTCATTGTTTAGAACTGCATATTTGATTGCAAAAGAAAATCTACCGTTTCAGTCTTTCCCGAAATGATTAGTCTCTTACAAGATTGCCATGATCCCTACACTACTACTCTTTATAATGATAAGGCATGTGCATAGATGTTTTGTTGTATGGCAAAGTGTCTTATGGATCTCAAATTAAAGAAGGTTGCCTCTAGTCCATGGTTTGGTGTGTTAATTGATGCACTAATGATATTTCTTTGAATGGTCATATGGTGACTTATCTTTCATATCTTAAGGCAAATCATATTCTGAAAATGAGCTTTTATTGGATTGTGCAAGTCAATGATGGGATAGCAAAGTCTTTGTTTGAGGCTATCGTAGATGAGTTGAGAAAGTGTTAGCTTGATTTTTCTAGGTTTGTTGCCTTTGGATCTGATGGATGTACCACAATGACTGGAACTGACAATGGTGCTCAAGCACTATTGAAAAAGAATGTCAATTCTTTCTTGACTTCCATTCTTTGTGTAGCACACTGTAGTACTCTTGTGGTACCAAATGTTGCTAAAGACATGGACTAATGCAAAAAAAGACTAGCTAAGCTTGTGAATGCCATAGCTACCTACTTTAATGCAAGCACGAAGAGGTTGAAAGGTCTTTGTTCACCTAAATGAGCATTCTCCTTGCGCATGAGAGGGGAAGAAGAGAAGAGAAGAGAGAAGATGCAAGGGTCGGTTCGGGAACATGCACTTAGCCAACCCTAAGAGGGTTAACTCCTCGATGTGAAGCCGCTAGGGGCTCACTCCACCACCACTTGTGTCACCCAAGTGGAGCTTTTCCTTGACCTAGGTAGAGAACAATGAGAGAAGGAGCTATGGAAAGCTCAACTCCTATCTCAATTCCTTCATGTGCGCAAGAACATGTTCCTTAATTAAGGCCCTTTCACAAGGTTTATTAAAACAGCCTTTGCCTTTTTCCACAATACAATAATGCCAAAGATAAGATTTATAAAAACAAAGTTTAAACATGAATCAATTTCATACAAGCCAAACTGGCTCTCTTATTCTTTTCCTTTATACCGCCGATGATCTAGAATTCGGCCTTCCAGCCTCCACATGCTGGGCAAAACCCTACGGGACCATACACCTCATCGTCGGCCGCTGGCGAGGACTCAAGCCGGCCTGTCGCCCTCTCAGGCTCCATCGCTCGATCCTCCCGCCCCTCAGAGGGATGTCTGCGCACTAGGGTGGGCTAATTCACCGCACTAGCCTGGGCCCTCAGAACTAGGCAGCATCATAATCAACCGCCTCAATCGGCAAACCTCATTATCCCAATGGTATGAGGGATACCATGGGCCAACTCCGGGCCTTACTAACGTCTCCGCCGTCCGGCTATACAAGCACAAGAACGGGGCAGCGTCAAGGCAGGGAGAAGTTGTACATGTACCTTAATTTAACAAAGATAACAATCCATTTACTCACTAAACCATCTGACTAGGATCCATGTCACCTTCTTTAAGAAAACAATCTTTTTCACAAAGATTTTAGCATTTCAACTTGAGATTGTGATAAGTCATTCTTTATTAAGGCATATGTTATTGCTTAAAAGAATACAAACTTTAAATGGTAAATCAATCAAATAGATCACTTGTAACAATCAATAGAGAAGCCGGGGCCATACCTCAACCCCTAAGAATGATATATAATTGAAAAACAAAATATGTATATACCTTATAGAAATTTGTCGTTTATCTCGTTGTCCTTGCTTGTTAACAAGAGCTTTAGAACTTGACATATGAGAATAGAGTCTTCTAATACCTTGTCCTTTGATTGAAATCATCCAATAATCTCCAAGCTTTATCTCCTCTTACTCATACTGTGATTCTTCTCTCTTTCTAAGATCTATGGCAAAATAGCCTTCTCCTACAGGTCTACAGCATAGTATTCTTTCTCTAAAAGAAAAGCTATGGAGTTTAGGTCTCTTCCTCCGAAAGACTATAGCAATCTAAGCTTCTTTTCTGAGATATTAGATAAGAATGAAGGGATATATACATCTCAAACTCTAGGATTACCTTGAGGCTACTTGTTGCCTTCTCACAGTTTTCTCTATGTAGAGACCCTGAGAGAAACAGCAAACTGTTTCGGCCATAACTCTCTGATAAAAACTCAGAATATGGTCATGTAACCAGTCAAAAGAACGGGAAGGCATCTGGTCTACAAGCCAAAGCGGGCAGAATAGGCAAAAATGTCTGTATATAGCCGCAAACGCACCATCTTTAGAAACGCGTTGTTTTTTCACATTTTTAGTATGCATGGACTCTAAAGGTGTAAAAGTACTCTAAATATGACCTCTTATCACCTAAAATCGAAATTCTATTTTTGGGGATACTTATCTCTTAATAGAACTATTCTTATGTTCTTATTTTTTTTAGGATTTTTGGAGCTAATATTTTTATTCTAACACTTTTCTAATGTTTCTAGCCTTATTGTCTCACTCTTTCTAATTACACTCTCTTTTCTTATTGAAATCTATATTCAAAGAGACACATACATACGTGGCTTGGGAGGGACGTTACAAGTGAAGATCGACCAAGTGAGTCCGAATCGGATAGAAACAAAAATCAAAAACTTGGTAAGAAGAAAACGAGACATAAGCGCCAACGCTATCGAGCTAATGTACACACTGCAATAAACAAGGAAAGATCCACTGCAGAATGGCTTAGTTATGTAGGAGCCATTGACGCTCATCGGAAGATAGCGGATAATGGGGGACAATACCTCCAAAGTGTCATGTGGTGTATTCCGCAACCTCATGACGTCGCCCAATTAGAAATCGAAGAGAAGCCGAAACTAAGTCGTACTGCAAGAAGGCGGCAAAACCAAGAGTTGGCTCAACAACAAAAGGAAGCGGAATTGAAAGAAAAAAGCCTGACACAACAAGAACCAGTAGACTTACACCCCGCACCCGAGCATTTCAAATCATTCACCACAGGGGAACGTAAAGTAGTCTACACAAAAGCCCAACGAACGCCTACCAATGGGAGTAGCGGTGTCTACGATGGCCCTGCGGTAGTTAAGGAGATAGACTTAGCAGATCCGGGTGAGGAGTCTAAACCAGTTTTCATTGCTCGAGACCTCACCAAGGCGGAAGAAGCTGCACTTACGAAGCTTCTTAAAGAATTCAAGGACATATTTGCTTGGACATATCATGATATGAAGGGTGTTCCACCTACGGTGGTGCAACACACGATTCCAATGATTAGCACTGCTAAACCAGTCCAGCAACGTCCCTACCCAATGAATCCTAAGTACGCAAAGATTGTACAAGAGGAAATTGAAAAGCTGGTAAAATGCGGATTCATATACCCAATTGAGCACTCAGAATGGGTTTCTCCGATAGTCATCGTGCCAAAGAAGAATGGGAAACTCAGAGTGTGCGTTGATCTCAAAAAGGTTAATGCAGCCACCAGAAGGGATCATTACCCCTTGCCATATTCTGAACATGTGCTTGAAAGAGTGGCAGGCAAGGAGGCATATAGCTTTTTAGATGGGTACTCGGGTTACAATCAGATCACAATTGTAATCGAGGACCAAGCTAAAACAGCATTTATCACGGAGTTTGGAGTGTTTGCCTTCCGCGTCATGGCCTTTGGCTTGACCAATGCACCTGCAACATTCCAACGATTGATAAACACGGCCTTTAAGGAATATCTAAGGGACTTCTGTGAAGCTTTCTTAGATGATCTTTGTGTTCATTCCTCTTGGGATGAGCACTTGATGTGTTTACGAAAAATATTTGAAAGGTGTAGATTATATCGCATCTCCTTGAATCCTTTCAAATGCCAATTCTGGGTTAAACACGGAGTTATCTTAGGGCATATAGTGTCCAAAAATGGGATTTCCACGGACGAGAGTAAAATCAAGGTCATTTTGGAATTGCCACCACCCACCAACTACAAGGGAGTCCAACGCTTTATGGGCCACGTTGGTTATTATCGAAGGTTTATTCTATTCTTCGCTGAGATAGCTCGACCATTGTATAAGCTTCTCATCGAGTTTATTTGGACCGAAGAATGTGATCGTGCCTATGAGCTATTAAAGAAGGCCTTGGCGAGTGCTCCAATCTTGAGAATGCCTAACTGGGATTTACTCTTCCATGTGCATATTGATGCATCAAACTTTGCTATTGGGTGTGTTTTGAATCAACCTGGAGAACACCAGCTAGACTACCCCATTAGCTTTGCCAGTCGCCAGTTGAACGATGCTGAGATGAACTACACCACTACAGAGCGAGAAGGGTTGGCAATGATATATGCAGTAAGGAAATTTCGTTATTACCTCCTTGCCACCAAGTTTGTTTTCTATGTAGATCATCAAGCATTGTTGTATCTGGTAAACAAACCATGCTCCACAGGAAGAATCACATGATGGCTATTGATTCTTCTTGAGTTTGATTTCACTGTTGTTGTGAGACCTGGCAAAAAACATGTTATGGCTGATCATTTGTCTCGCATACCTAATGGTGAGGCTCCTACGGGGGTTGATGATGACTTACCAGACACTTCCCTGTTCATGGTGGAGACAATGCCTGAATGGAGTGAGAAGATTGTTAACTTTTTGGTTAATGGCTTTCCACCCAAGGAGCTTTGTAAAGATCTAGCTCGAAAGCTAATCAAAGAATGCGAACCCTATTGCCTGATAGCCGGGACTCTTTATAAAAGAGGAAAGGATGACGTTCTTAGGCGTTGTGCCCGAGAAGATGAGTATCTATACATTTTGCAAGAGGCACATATGGGCGTAGCCGGTGGTCACTTCTCAGGAGACCTAACTGCGCGAAAGATCTTACAATCAGGGTATTGGTGGCCCACTATGTTCCAAGACGCATCACTCTTTGTGAAGGGTTGCGATGAATGCCAACGATATAAGAAACCCCAGAGGAAAGATCAGATGCCCCTACATCCGATCAAAGTAAACCAACCATTTGAAAAGTGGGGTTTAGACTTTGTAGGTCCAATTAGTCCAGCGGCCCGAAACACACAATCTCGCTATATTATTGTGGCCACTGACTATATGACCAAATGGGCTGAAGCGAAAGCGACACGTAAGGCAGATGCGAGGACAACAGCCAAGTTCCTCTTTGAAAATATAATCACACGATTCGGTTGTCCTTTTGAACTTGTGAGCGACAATGGTACGCATTTTATAAATGAAGTGATTAAGGAGCTCACAACAAATTTCATGATATCCCATCATAAATCTACTCCTTACTATCCGCAAGCGAATGGCCAAGCTGAGAGTACCAACAAGACTTTAATCTCTATTTTGACAAAGACAGTTGAAGCTCATCACACGGATTGGGATCTAAAGCTTACAACAGCTTTATGGGCCTATCGTACTGCGTACAAAGTGGCTATTAATTGCACACCATTCAAAATGGTATATGGCCAAGAAGCAGTCATGCCGTGGGAATTTGTCATTCCTAGTCTTCGTGTTGCTACTCAAGAGGGTTGGGATGGTAATCCCTTAGCAGAGCGTCTGTATATCCTTGAGCGGCTAAATGAAGAAAGACAATTGGCTGTGTACAATGCCCTTGTGGAGAAGGATAGAAGGAAAAAATGGTTTGATCGCCACCTAAAGGACAAGGACATCAAGGTTGGGGATAAAGTCCTAATGTATGGAGTGCGAAACGAAAAGAAGAAGCTCAAATATGCTGGTAAGGGACCATATAGAGTATGTGAAATTACCCCGCAAGGTACCATCAGAGTGGAGACTCTCGACGGAGTTGAAACCATTGGATTCCTTAATGGGAGTAAATTCAAAAGATACTATGACCCCCTGAGCCAAGAGGAGTTACATGCAATCCATCAAAAGAAGGCAGCTAAAGAACAAGCTGAGCTTAAAAAGATACAAGCGAGAGTCGAAGCCAAAGAACGTCAACAGCGTGCTAGGCGACAACGAGAAGCCAACTTGGGAATTACGCAAGTATTTTTCGAGGAAGCAGAGGAGGATGCACTGGAATCTGACCCACCTCTAAGATACCCAATTGAGTTACAGAGTCCTTACGGGGAGGTGCTGTATAATGCATTATTGGATACAGGAGCTCAACATAATTTGCTATCATATGGCGTGTGGTGTCAACTTGGAAAACCACCTTTATCCAAGAGCGCTATCCAAGTTCAAGGAATCAACAAGAAGAAAACCCCTGTCTCAGGAATTCTGCACACTCCGGTTGCTTATGACAAGGGAACCATAATTCAAAGCTTTTTGGTTATGCCTGCTGGTACCATGGAAGGGACTGTAATCTTAGGGCGCAAATGGATGATGGCCACCAAGTGCAATATCGATTGGGCAACCAGACAAGTCACAACTCAAGAACTAACACTAGGTCTGACCGCTCAAAATCCCGCACCTAAGTCATCCACTCAAATATTAGATAATGAAAAATCACAAAGTCTAGTGGCAAAACCATCTTCGATTGTTGGCCACCCCTCTAACGCTTCAATGCCAAGAGTGGAAACAGGCAAGGTGGTCCCTAAAGCTTCGCTTACTATGCCAAAGAGTACATACAAATGGGTCCCCAAAGCTTCGTTAACAGCTACTTCCCCTGCTCAATCTCGTTCCGCCACCAAGAAGCCTCGTAAAAGGAAAGCAGCTACCCACCCGAGAAAGGGCAATGTAACATCGCGATGGATCCCTAAAAAATTATTAGTAGCCCAAGGGTACTACGAGGGGAATGACCAGATTTGGGTCCCTAAACATAAGCTGAATCCCTCTACATCACCTGTAAAACCTTACAAACCAATTGTTACCACCCCAATGACAATTCAAGACCGTGGTAAGGGAAAGGTAATAGAGTGCTCCGCACCACTTCTTCCAGAGTTAGTTTGGATTCCCAAACGATATCGATCATTACCACCTAGCTCAGGAAGGGGGGAGCCACATGAAGCTTCTAGCTCCTCATGCCAGGCACACGCTGACATAGAAGTTTCTACATGCTCTACACCTACTCTTGTCAACACCCAACAAAAAACCGATGAGTCTACGTCTCCCCTTGTAATAGTATCGTCGGAAACCATTTCCTCCATTCGTCAATGGGAGCGTACACTACCATCTCTGCAATTGGATGTGGCCACAAGGGTCATAAAAAGCTATCTACCCACATCACAACCTATGACCCGCTGGACAAATTGGTTCCAAGAGGCTGCAACATCATTGCAAATAATATGATCCACCCAAGGAAAGGGGGAGCATGTACTCACGCTCGACATTCTAATGATTCCTCCTTAGCCTTCTCCCCTGACCATGTAATTGCCAAATTCAAGGGGATGTATATATATAGCTTCATACACAGAAGAGAAAAGAAAAGAAAAGCAAAAAATAGTAAAAAGAGCAAGAGCACGTTAAAAACAAAAATATCCGTATATACAATCAAGAACTAGATTGACCTGTCATAAACCTACTGATGCTATATCTGTATTTGCAGATATGGCAGATGCACGATCATCATACACTTCATCCACTCCTACCTTTGATGAGAGGTATCATTTGTACCTTTCTCAGATATTTCACATGTGCTATCCTATAATTGAAACTGATGAATGGGATCATATAGATGTACTAGCCAGAGAGGAAAATGTTGAGGAATTAGAATGGCTAATTCGCCTATTGACCATGACTGACCCCTACTCCGTAGAGGAAATATCCCCGATAGCCCAATGCTTTCCTTTTCCACAAGATGACTATCCTCGCATGGTTACATTTTTGATGAGTTTATGTGGATGGGAAAATGAAAAGGAAATATCTAACAATGATGAATGGACGGATGAAACTCATGGCACTACTGAGGTTGACTTTATTTGTTTGGATGATGCGGATAGAGGCTTAGCCTTAGGGCTAGAGCCAGGACTCTACAACATCCTCTTACCATATCCTCAGTAGTAGTGTGGTGACTGGTAGGTAGGTTAGTGTTTTCAAGTTTTTTCTAGTTTAGATTCCTTAAACAAGTCTTGAAATTTTCACACTGATGTGCCTCTCGAGGTATAGTGCTTGTTAGTTGATTGTACAGGTTAAAAAGTTTGAGGTGGGTTCGCTTTCAAGTCCTGAGACTGCCGCAACGTTCATCAAAATATATCTACATCAAATTGCAAGCTGTCTCGTCAAATCAAGGAGATCTCCAATTATAGGTGTAATTCTTCCATACCCACTCTCTTTCGTTTTTACTGTTCAATCAATTGCATAAACTATAATGCATGACCACATGGAAATTGTCAATGTACTACTTAGTTTTTGAAGTTGCTTGCATGCTAGTGTAAATCATTAATGAGCTTAACTTTATTGGAAATATTCCTAGGCAGCATGACGTCTTTAGTTAACCTTGGAATACGATTCTCTTAGGTCTAGGGTCAAACCATCTTAATGTTTGAACACCTGGCTGTGTGTGTGTTGACCTCTAGGACATAGCTTTTACCCCTTGTCGAAAGGATGTAAGAACACATTTTAGTTCAGGAGCGAAGATCAAAAGAAACTTTATTTTAAAAAAAAGCCTACAATAAATGGCAATACAAGTCTACGATGTGCTTTAATGTTGGCCTATCGCCTTATTGATACTTGGTAGGCGAGGAGTATTCTACTCCAGACCGATGCCTTGGTTGGTAGGGGGTAGCCTTGCCTAAAGTGAGCTAATAGATTCCTGGATAATGCCTTGTGTTAAACATGGTACCAGGATCGATGTTAGTTTTGCCTTAGGAAGGTCGCCATTGTGTATAAAAATTGTCATGTGCATGAAGAAATAAAGGCAAAAGGCTCCTGTAACTCCAATGTTTCTTGTGTCCCTAGGCTCGTGGTATAAACTTGTTCTTAGAGTAGACACAGTGTGGTCATCTGTTTATTTATTAAGCTTGGTTATTTTCCTTGACTTAGGCCAGTTATAAACCTTGATTAACCTTTGATACCTTGCTAACTCTTGATTTACTTTCAATAATTTTAAACTCCTGTTAATTTGCTACACTAGCTAATTCATGTGACCCTTAAACTAAGTTCTCATAGCAACATCCATTGTGGTTTAACATGCTTGAATTTACACACTTTATATCTTTTGAATTCTCGCATACTTTCACTCTACTTTCTTATTTTGCAGACGGTCCACCACAACAACCCTATCGAGCTTACCATACCATAGCTTCCGAGGACGGAATCTACATCAGGAAGGGGGGCATGTTAACCCATGAGACGGACATTGAGACGTACTATGTTTTACGTCATTTATTTAAATATTCTGAGTCATGGGCCGGGCTTGTCGGCACCATATGTTAAGGATAAAGGGATTGGGTGATCACCGATGAGAGGCGCACCTTGGATATCAGTAGGATAAGGGTTAGGGTCGGCCGGCCATGTATGGGCACCCAAGTGTGAACGGCCAAGTCACCTATAAGAGTCAAATGTAACCCTAAAATCCTGATTCTCATGTGTTGTGAATACAAGAGTGCTCTTGCCTTATCTCCTTGGTTTCCTTCTCCTGCGTGTGTGAGAGAGAGAGAGAGAGAGTGAGAGAGCGATCGAGCACTGTGTAGCGGCACGGCGCGGCGGAGAGGCGGTAGAGCGGCGACGGCGGCTCCTCCTTCACGGCTGTGACGCGGGAATCCTTCAAGGCGGCGGTTGAGCGGTGAGTGACACACCCTTTGGCATTCTGTTTGAGCTTCCTTCCCTAGTTGTATGCTTGCAGCCATTCGTGGCTCGCATACGGTGTCTGGCAAGTCCCCAGCTACGACCTGTGCGGCAAAAGCGCACAGCTATCAAATAGATTATTTGAGGTCTTAAATCACATGTAGTTTTATACCAAACTTTATACCAGTAATACATATAGTATACTTATTCATAACAAGTGGCATCTATATATATTAGTGGTCCATAACTTGGTCAAACAACCAAAGACCCAACCAACTAATTAACTCTAGAAGAGAGCAGTCAGTTATTAGAATTTATTGACTCACTTGCATATTCACCAGCATATATGTATGCATATACCACACCGAAGTTGCACCTGGCCTCAAAGAAGTGTATCCACCATTTGAATTGAAAAAAAGCTTCAAAGAAAAACAAATTTTAAAAAACATTATAAAGATTGAAAAAGACTACAAAATAGCAAGTGTGTTTTCTAAAAAAAGAAGTAGACAAGAAAATCTAAGAAAAATCAATTTAAAAAAATAAAGTAACATATACATGAAAAGAAATACAATTTTAAAAAGTAAAAGGAAAATGATGAATTCAAAAAACATAAAACAATAGCAAGGATGACAATGTCTTTATAAAAGAAGTGAAAAATGAAAAAACTAAAACCCAAATAAACAACTAGACGAGCTAAGTGTACCAACCAGAATCCCAAGCATGTTTAACAGAGTAATAAAATAAATAAATATGTGCTATGAACAACAAAAATTCAAGACAAAAAATACACATTTTTAATAGGATTTTTGAATAAAAATTTTGCAATCCAAATGATACATAGTGACTTTAAAATCTCATCATTGGCCCTCTTTGAAAAAGAGTGTTAAGAAATCATGGCATGAAATGTTAACAACCAAAAAATCATAGAGCGCTCATAAAATAAATGTTGCTTGCAAATCAATTCCAAAATCAATGAGCAGATTCCCTGTGTAGTATATAAGTGTCGATGACCTTTTTCAACGCATAGCTCCATGTTATCAAAAAGCTCTGAGTCACTTTATTTAGGAGGAACCTCCACAAACAATTTCATCAAAGTATCCAACTCTTAATTTCTAAATGATTTTGTAACTTACTCTTTATGATAGTTTGGGCACTAAATCCTCTCTCACATGTAGCAATACTACAATGGTAGGACAAGTGCAATTTGACAAATGGCAAAAGCACATTTGGATAAGCATCTCTCCACATATTATTACTTGTAAGTTTTGAAGTTACCTCAGGTAAACTATACCGTACTCGATCTCTTAAAGCTTTATGCTTACCGTTTCTAAAATCTATTTTAAAATCATCAACATCTATCACTACATTAAAGTCTTGCAAGTTTGGGAGAACTATAAAATGAAGTTAGTTACTCTAATTTAATAGAACCATAGTTTCTCAAAGCCTTCTCATGAATTGGATGTTATGTAGGCACTATAACTTAGCACAAAGTCACCAATTTCAAGCTAGAAATGATTGAATTTGAAAAGGAAACTTGAAATTACAATGCTCTATTTAGATCCTCTCCCCTAATAACATGATGAAGGTCATGCTCATAAAACTTACTTCCATGCAAAACACATGTCAATTTATACAAATATCCACTTTTTGTCCTATAATTCGGAAGTATATCAAAACCATGTACACCATGTGGTAATGCATTCATGTTAAAATGAGGAGAATCAATATAATTTATGGAATCTATCTCATTCCTAGTAGGACTTTTAACTATAGTTATATCAACAAAGTTTTTTTGAAACATTTGACTTAAGCCCTCTCCAGATATCTCAAAGATCTCGTGATAAATATGCAAAGAATCTTTATTTGTAATGGCAAGTATGGCATCCAATGACTTGCATACTCTACTTTTGGACATGTACCTACTCAACCATCTAATATATTTTACAATATGCTCTAATCCAAGCATAGGAAAAGCAAGGTTATTTGTCATAGCTTGAAGACTGTTAACCACAATGGTTAACATTGCTTAAAGCGTGGTCACACTTTATGTAATTTATTTTTATACAAAACCACACTAAGCACTTCATGTAAAACGATATCGGATGATGGAGCTTACGACATGTGTAATGCCACCAGCTGAGCTACAAAGCCTAGATGTTCATAGAGCTAGAGAACCAGTTTTGGGCCCCCAATTGTTAATGGGCAGCTAGTCATTGCTCATGTATATAAGTGATTTAATGAAATATGAAAAGGATACAATCCCATTATCACAATTGATTCTTCCTCTTCTTCCCTTTTGCCCTCTTGTGGCTATGGCTATGGTGGTGAGCTTATGTGTTGATGCATGCTTGCTTGATTGATTGTGAGTGTGTGCTTGTATGTGATGCTTCCTTCTTCTCCTCATCTTCTCTTCCTCCCCTATCTCTCTCTCCCTCCCTTCTTGCACGCATAAAGGATTGAGATAGAGTTGAGCTTTCTCCTTCTCTCATTTCTCTCTACCTAGCTCAAGGAAAGCTCCACTTGGGTGAGACAAGTGGTGGTGGAGTGATCCCCTAGCGGCTTCACATCAAGGAGTTAACCCTCTTAGGGTTGGCTAAGTGCATGTTCTCGAACCAACCCTTTCATCTTCTCTTCTTCCCCTATTATGCAAGGAGAATGCTCATTTAGGTGAACATCTTTGGCACCGCTACTAGGGATAACACTTAGATTTGGGTCCTTCACAATCTCTTCCTAAGCTAGAGACCTATCTTGCCTAGATGGAATGTAAATCAACCGGTTGTGTAGGAGTTTGGTATGAGTTTCTTATTTGAGTTGTGTTCTTTTTGTTTTCCTTGAAACAATGAAGTTGCAATGGAGCATTGGGAGCAACAAGAGCTTCGGAGGCTACATCAACAGTGGAAGCCAAGTAAGTGCCCTAATTTTTCCCTTGATTCCATTGATTTTTTGTTTTTTATTCAAGTAGATAGAAAAACTACATGTTAGCTTAATCACACTATTAATCTTAGGTTATTATGTTAAAATAGGCATTCCTTCCATCATTAGGTAGCTTGGAACCAGCCTAAGCTATGCATAAAAAGAAAACCTCAAAAAATAATCACTAAGGGGAAAAAATCGGGGAAAAACCAAGAGAAAACTAGGCGCAACTCATTCTCGGGTTGCATTTTTGAGAAGCAAACGCCCATTCACTTCACAGAAGTACGATCGTACCTTCTTTAACCACACCCGTTTACTTCCAATTGGAGAATCGCTTTCATAAATGAGTAATGGACATTAAAAGAGCAAAAAATGTTGTGCAGTTGACTCTATAAGGAGAATGTTTAGAGGCGGTTGTCAGAGATGTTAGCACATTCATCCCCAGTTTCTGCCCATATTTGGTGTCCCTTTTAGTCCCTTTTCATGGCCCTTGATTGTGGGCTGTCACCCCTTTTATTATATATTTTTCTGGGAATTTTCCTAGGCTGGATATATTTTCCCCAGTTGGCCAGCTGCATTGTACCCAGTCGACCAGTTCATCATGTCGAGTCAGCCAGCCCCTCTTACCTATAAATAGGCGGGCTAGCCTCTCACTTTTTCATCTTGCCTAGTATTTCTTTTGCTCCCTCACTTATGAGACAATTTCTGTCTCTTGCTTGGGACTATATCACTTCAGTATATTCAACATAGTTACTTCATCTCTCTCTCTCTCTCTCTCTCTCTCTCTCTCTCTCTCTCTCTCTCTCTCTCTCTCTCTCTCTCTCTCTCTCTTTGTGTGCTCAGCACACTCTAGTGCTTATTTGCTTCTGCTTTGTGCACTCATGGTATATAGTTCAGCAATTCTCTCTACTGCCCTAGCTTGTGCCCTATCTACAACCCCTTCACCTCCATGTTTTTCTCAAATTTGCAGCCCTTTGGTTGGATGCTGCATTTTCTGGACAGTTGCTGCTGATTTCTTTCCCTTCACTTTGGCTCCATCGTTTACAGCCTAAAGGTACTTTTTTCATCAGTGTTTTTTCCCTTCTTGGAGTTTGGAACTAGGCAGCCTGTTTTTTTCACGTCTTTGGCTGCATTTTCCTCTCCAATGGACATTCTCTTTTCAAGAAGGGGTCTTGTGGTGGTTCTGGCTTTGGTGGCAACCTTGGTACTTGTGTGGACACTCCTTCCGATATTGTGCATATTTCTAAGATTGAGCCCAAGCTTTTATGATGGCTGCCCCGACTTCACTTCATATGTTCTCTGAGTCTGCAAAGTTGGATGGTTCCAACTATACTTTGTGGAAGGTGAAGGTGAAATCAGCCTTGCGTGGTGTGGATCTCTAGGATTGGCTTGTTACACCTACCAATGCCACCCCTCCCACCTTTGCTGCTGGTGGTGTGACTCAGGCACATATTGATATTTGGCAGGCAAATGATCGTCGTGTTTTCTCCTTTTTCTGATGTTGAATTATCAAGATTATGTTCTCTCTCATGTGGATATAGCAAATGCTGCACATGAAGTTTGGAAGGCATTTGCAGATCTCTATACGAGATTAAGTCTCCGGGTCGGATTTTGGCGTTGGAAAAGCAGCTTATGAACTTGTCAATTTCTGCCTTTCCATATTTATCCGCTTTCATCTCTCGAAGATGAAAGATCTCCAAGACGAGCTTGCTGTTTGTGTGGCAAGGATATCTCTATAGAGGATATGGCTATTCGGCTTCTCTCCAAGCTTCCAAAGAGGTTTGATGCTTATTTTCAGTCTCTTGTTTCTTCTCCTCGTTTTGTTCCAATTACTTGGGAGGAAGTTCTCCCCTCCATTATGCAGATTGAGTCTCGCTTTAATAAGGAGTGGACTGGCACCTCTAGTGGTTCTAATGGAGCTTTGGCTGCATGAGATAAAGGGAAGAATCAATAGAAGAAAGGGAAAGGGGGTTATGTGACAAGAACTCCAAGGATAACGACAAGGATAATGACAAAGACAAAAGCAAATCGTCTAAAAACAAGGACATTGAGTGTCATTATTATGGCAAGAAGGGTCATAATCACCCCAATGTCACAAGAAGAAGCGGGATGAAGAAGCAAAGAGCACTTCCTCTATAGCAGTATCTCAGACCAAGAAGGATGATGGTATTCTTCTATTAGCGTGTGCCTGCTCTTGTGACTTGGATTGTGGATAGCGGTGCTACTGCTCACATGACACCCCATCGAGATTGGTTTGACGACTTCACTGCCATGATAGGAGAGATCGCTTTGGGTGATTCTTCTTTCATGCCAGTGCATGGACATGGCACCATTCCCATCTTCCACTCCTCCGCCGATGACAAGAGGTACTTCTCTGACGTTCTGTACATTCCAGATTTGGCATTTAACCTTTTGTCAATGAGTGCTCTTACAGCTCAAGGTGCGGAGGTGATCTTCTCTCATTATTATGAGATTACCATTCGTGATGATAAGGAGAGGAGTCCAAGATAGTAGTCTGTACAAGTTGACCACTTTTCTTTCTTCTGGTTCTTCTTCTGCTCTTTGGCATGCTCGGTTTGGCCATTTGAGCTATCAGCCTACAGCGAGCTTTGAAGGATGGGTTGGTTGAGGGTTTACCGACCATCAAGGCTCCATCTTCTATTTGTTCCTCTTGTTTACAAGGGAAGCAACACCGAGCTGCCTTTCTCCGAAGGAGGCGACACACAAATCTTCGACATCACTTGCTCTTGTTCATGCAGACTTATGTGGTCCTATGAGTATCGCATCTTTGTGAGTAAGGCGTTGTACATGCCCGTGATGGTGGTGGTGGATGACTTCTCCAGATATACTTGGGTCTTCTTTCTGAAGTCCAAGGATGAGGCTTTTCAGCACTTTTGTGATTGGAGAGTTGAGGTGAAAAATATTGCAAGGCTTATGGCATTCGGAGACAGCTTACTACAGCATATACTCCATCACACAATGGAGTTGCAGAGAGGAACAATAGGACCATTATGGAGATGGCCCATGCTATGCTTGAGCATTCTTCATTACCTCGATGTTTCTGAGATGAGGGGGCTTCTACTGCTGTCTATATTCAGAACAAGTAAAACTCCATATGAGGCTTTCCATGGTGAGAAGCCCTTTGTTGTTCATTTCTGGGTATTTGGTTGTTCGGCGTATAAACATGTGCCTAAGGAGCATCGCTCCAAGTTGGACTCGAAGTCTCAACGCATGACTTTCCTCAGATACAGCACTGTGTCCAAGGCATATCATCTATATGATCAACAGGCTGGCAAAGTTGTTGTTGTGAGCCGTGATGTGGTGTTCGAGACGAGACTCCTACATCTTCAAAGGGGGGTGGTGAGCTTCTTCTTCCTCCACCTCCTCCTCCTCCTCCCTCTGCTTCTGTTACACCTCCAGCGTGGATTCTCAGTCAGATGATGATGACTCTGCTCCTCATCTAGTGAGTTTGAGTAGATCTGTGCTTGGATGGTATTTTCAGACAGTTCGTGATTCTGGGTTATGTGAGCTTCCTTCTGCTCCCCTCCGCTTGGTTCTCTCAGGCGATCTTTTAGAGTTTCAAGGAAACAAATTCATGAGGGGGGCAACATGTTTGTTAACTATGCTCTTATGTCCTCTATCATTCATGGTCCTTCTGATCCCACTTCTGTGGTGGACGAGGCTCTTTTACATGAGTCTTGGCGTCGTGCTATGCAGGCAGACCTGGATGCTATTAAACGGAATGACACTTGGATTTTGGAGCCTAGGGCCACTGCAGCGTAAGGTGATTGGTGTGTGATGGATCTTCAAATCGAAGTTCTAAGCTAATGGCAGCTTGGACAAGCACAAGGCGAGGTTGGTTGCCAAGGGTTATGCTCAGCGCCCCTGGAGTCGTCTTCGATGATGAGACCTTCGATCCGACGGCCCCGATGACTACCATTCGCACCGTTCTTGCTCTTGTAGGACATCATAGATGGCCCGTATTCCAGATGGACGTCAAGTCAGCTTTCCTGAATGGAGAGCTTACACAGGAGGTTTATGTTGATCAGCCCCGCCGTCAGGATTTGTTGTTCCAAGCAAACAAGATCAGGTGTACTGGCTGAAGAAAGCTTTATATGGTCTGAAGCAAGCTCCATGGGCTTGGTGTACCAGCGGATTGATGAGTTCTTTTAGAAGCTCGGTCTGTGCCGTTCTCATGCAGATTTGAACCTTTATATCCTCCTTGAGAGGGGGTTGATTGTTATCATTGTGGTCTATGTTGATGACCTCATCTTTATAGGTTCTTATTCTATGAGGATCCATTCAGTCATGGATGCTTTGGAGACAGAGTTTGAGATGACGGATATTGGCCTTCTGCATTATTTTCTTGGCTTTAAGATTTGGTAGACCCTGAAGGGAATTTTCTTCTCTCAGCAGAAGTACACACGGGAGATTCTTGACAGATTTTAGATGACTGGATGCAAACCAGTATTTTCTCCTATGGATACTAGTGAGAAGCTTTCTCTTCTTGATGCTTCTCCACCAGCAAGGATTGATCAGGGACAGTATCGAGTTCTCGTTGGTTGTTTGGTTTGGTTGACCTACTCCCGATTAAATGTGTGTTTTGCAGTCAGCTTATTGAGTTCTTTCTCATCCAAACCCCGTCAACAACATTGGCACGGTGTGCTCTCAAACTTCTTCGGTACTTACGTGGCACTCTGAACTTTGACATCTTCTATGGCCAAGGATGCACTCTTCTTGGATGGTCCAATTCAGATTGGGGTGGAGATCCAGATACTCAGCCTTTGACCACTAGTTGTGTTTTTTCACTTGGGTCTGGAACCATTTCATGGAGCAGTAAAAAGCAGCCTACTATGGCGCTTTCCTCTACTACAGAGGCGGAGTATCGTGCGGTTTGTTACGCTGCATGTGAGGCAATTTGGTTGTGGAGATTATTGGAGGAGCTTGGTTGTCCTCCTACCGAATCTACTCTTCTTTGGTGTGACAACAATCAGAGTTGCATCGCCATCACCAAGAACCCTGTGTTTCATGCTCGTATGAAACACATTGAGATACAGTATCACTATGTTCATGAACGGGTTCTTGCTCGAGATTTGCATTTGGAGTATTGTCCTTCAACGGAGAATGCTACATATTTATTCACTAAGCTGGTTTCTCAGGCTTCCTTGGCTCCTCATCTTCGGCTTCTTGGAGAATGTTCATCTGGTGCTGAGAGGGGGTGTTAGCACATTCATCCCCAGTTTCTGCCCATATTTGGTGTCCCTTTTGGTCCCTTTTCATGGCCCTTAATTGTGGGTTGGCCACCCCTTTTATTATATATTTTTTTGGGATTTTTTCTAGGCTGGATGTATTTTCCCCAGTCGGCCAGCTGCACTGTACCCAGTCGGCCAGTTCATCATCTCCAATCGGCCAGCCCCTCTTACTTATAAATAGGTGGGCTGGCCTCTCACTTTTTCATCTTGCCTAGTCTTTCTTTTGCTCCCTCACTTGTGAGACACTTTCTGTCTCTTGCTTTTGGGACTGTATCACTTCAATATATTCAGCATAGTTGCTCCATATCTCTCTCTCTCTTGCACTCTCTACTCAGCACACTCTAGTGCTTATTTGCGTCTGCTCTGTGCACTCATTCAAGAGATACATTGTTTCAGCGCAGTTAATACATATGCCTGCCAGTCTATGAGTTAATTTCCATACCTTCACAGACGAACATATGTTCCTCTGCGCGAATGAACAACCTTACCTAGACAAGCCTATGAATGAACGTTTGTTCCCCACACCAATAAACGTCTTTTTCCCAACACTACCCCCACAACGACATCTTCTCGAAATTGAACGTCTGTTCCTCCATGGAAGAATGCATGTTCTTCTATCTACCATGATCTCACCTTCTTGAAATCAAATGTTTGTTCCTCTAGAAAAGAACACCCATTCTTCTATCTACCCACAGCCGCACCTTCTTAACGCACAAAGATCCATTCCTCTATTCAGGAACACATGTTCCTATTTCCAGTCCATGACCGTACCTGAGACAACGAATGGTCATAGCTCTAGTGAAGCCATGCCCATACACGGTACAAATGAACGTCCATCCCTTTGAGAACGAACGGCCATTCCTAACTCCCAAAGGGCAAAATCCCCGTATTCGAGAGTTGAGGAATAAATTAATCATTTATCTAAAATTTTGACGTCGATAGTTTTTCTAAATTTTCTCATTACACACAATCGCTTACTAGATTTGATCCTTTGGTCAACACCACATGGAGTCAAATAGTATTGGTCTTTGATAGAACGAGTGAAAGTGAAGAACACCCAAGCACGGGACAAACCACCCCTGACTTGGAGACAAGAGGATTGGTTACCCAGTGTATGGACAGACCATTGTCTCAAGAGCGAGCCCCAGGATCCCCTGAAGACTCACAAAGGAGTCTTGCCTCAAGACTAAGAAACTATATCCTGGGAAAAACACAATCAAAAGAGCCTCATCCCAAGGAAATGAGCATGGACTATCAACCTAAGAGATCTCACACCCCCGATAGATCCAAGAGCGAAGGTGGGGCAAGGCCCATACAATCTAATTCAAACCGATCCAATAGTCTGGGAGCTATACTGACTATCGTGTTAGTAGATTCATTTCAAGAACTTAGAGCAGTGCCAAGCCTAGGTCGAGCACCAGCTCACCAAGGCCCTGAAACCTCCTACCCCAAGGGGAAAGAGTCCACCCAAAGAACCTTATCCAACACATGGAACCCATGTATATTAACTACCCACCTCAAGGGGTGTATTGTAAATCTCAAGGATCCCACATCGGCCCACCACTTAGGCATGGTCCTTAAATGGGATACTAACCTCTAGGCTTCACTTCCCCCCCTATCATACCTCCACCTGTACTACCAGCTCTACTGGCAAGATTGGCACCTAAAATGTTGAGATTAGCCATGGAAATAGGGAGGGGTAGCTTCAGGAAATCATAGCACCACCACCCACACAACCGCCGATACAATGGCCAAGATTGGAAAGGAATAAACCGGCCCATATCTCTAAACTTATCACTAAGTGTGATGGATCAAGGGATCCCATACCTCATTTGGAGATATTTAACCAGATCTGTAAAGCATTTGGCCATGTGGAAGATCAAGTTAAGGTGAGTTCCTTTGGCCTCACCCTCGATGGAAAAGGGGGACAATGATTCAGATCACAGCAAAAGGAGGGAGAATCCATCTAGGACTATAACAACCAGGTGAGATATCTTCACTCTCATTGTAATGATAGGGACAAGTTCTCTAATGAAAGACTGATCGTCGACTCCTAGAGAGACTTGAAGATATAGCCTTGCATAATTCCCTATATACTCTTGGATACACCTTCTTTGAGCAATGTTGCAGAAGCACCATGGATTTCGAAGACGATTTCAAGGGAGCTCATCCTCCACTACTTAATCCCCTCAGCTGGCGCGACCCTCTGAATTGCACTAAATTCAAACAGGTCATCTGGATCCTTCTAGCCGCTAACTCCAACAAGCATCGTTGACGAAGGTCATTGACCACATAGACATTCATGTCCTTCAACTTTACATTGATGCTAAGCATGATGCCTAGAAACAATAGCACCCACACTGACAACGTGAAGGCTACATGCAGCCCAACTCCAACGCGCTAGACCCATCATGTTCAATCTTATTAGCGAACAACCTATCTAGCGATGCCCCTTCCTCTTCAAGCCTCACATCTGGGCCAAATACTGCAAGGCCCCACGCCACCTCTGCATCAACCCAACATATTTCCCCATCTGTCGTCCTTAAGCATGGGACCTATTCCGCAATGAACAGCAAAACCCGAAGCGTAAGATTAACTTCCCTTAGTTCAGCCCCCCCACTTCCGACACTCCCTGAAGAACACATGATCACCCGCATGACCGCGTTCAACGCCAAGTAAAACCAAGTGCCAGACCTCGCCATCATCCCCACCATCCGCTTCTTCCACCTGATCATCACCCTCTTGGTTGAATTTCCTACCTAGCACCACTATGATGAAGGAGCCCAAGGCCTCGCCTTTAACATCAAACAACAAAGGTCCCACACTCAAGCAACTATTCGGCTACTATGAGAGTATATAGTGGATGCCGTCCTGGTGCCTCTAGACCTTTGAAGGCATGATGGAGGCAGCCTTCTGGATGCGGCTACTAAGCTTTCCATCATTCCCCCCAATATCCAAAGCCGTGGTATGATTTTGTCCACACCTGCTCTCTTTACTAGCGCCACTAAGCTTTCTTGCCAATTCTAAGGACGGACATGAATTAGGGAGGGGTTTATGTTAACCACAATGGTTAACATTACTTAAAGCGTGGTCACACTTGATGTAAAAAAACTTAATACAAAACCGCGCTAAGTGCTTTATGTAAAAAGATATGAGATGACTAAGCTTATGACATGTGTAATGCCGGCCATGAGCTATAAAGCCTAGATGTACATAGAGCTAGAGAACCAATTTTGGGCCCCCAATTGTTAATGGGCGATCGGCCATTGTAAAAAAGAGCTCGTATATAAGTGGCTTAATGAAATATGAAAAGGATACAATCCCATTATCACAATTGAGTCTTCTTCTTCTTCCCACTTACTCTCTTGTGGCTATGGTGGTTAGCTTGTGTGTTGATGCACACTTGCTTTCCCAAGATAAGACTTAGTGGACTATCTTAAGCGTTTCCCCTATTTGTGGAAGGGGGGAACCTTACAAGTGGTATCAGAGCCGATCTTAGTTCCTAGGATTTGTTTTTCAAAGGTTAACTGTCAAGGGATTAAAACAAGTGATTGTTTATCATATGAGGACGAATCAATCATCTCTACTGGCCATAGAAGTGATTTGAATATCCTCACATGTTGAGACAATCATCTTATGAAATTGTGCTTGTATCTTGGGGGTGCACACGCAAGATATTTGTACAATAAATTTGAGAAATTAGATTGGGGAGAAAACCTTTTGTAAACATAGGGTGATCAAATAAAGAAACTAGTGAGAGACTGAATGACTAGAAGGATAGACCGAAACTAGTGAGAGACTGAATGACTAGAAGGATAGACCGAAACCTTGTTTAGAGAAATTTTCAGGATATATCTCATTAACTTGCATATTATAAATTATTAAGATTGTAACTCCATTAAGATTTGAATAGTTGACGTGTGAATGCCATCCATTCGATACTGTACACTAGGACGATCATCCAAGATCTTTAAACCATCTCAGACAAACATGGGTCGTCTTGGATGTGTAATTCCCAGAGGATCATGCTCTTAGATGTGTTAGTCCCAAGATACCAGACGTGTAATTCTCAAAAAAATGAAGATCTCAGATGTGTTAATCTTGACTACCTTCAAATGTGGTGCTATGATAAGTATTTGATAGTCTTGAACTTTTAATGGATACAATGAAAGAAGCAAGCTCACCCTTGCTCGTGTCTGAAAATCATAAGAAATGCCAAATTAGTTGGAAGCATTGTTGTCAATCTAACCATTGGAGCTAGAAAGTTACAAGCATTGTTGTCAATCTAACCACTGGAGCTAGAATCAGTTATGAGATGCCATGAAAGTACACCTTCGTGAAAGGTTTTGTCCTCTAGGATTTCGAGAGGATAAAATGAACGAATTTTTGGAGCTAACCCAAGAAGGAAAGACCCTAAAAGAATACCACCAATAAACTTCTCCGATTTGCTCTAGATGGATGAGGTAACTCTTCTCCATCGATTCATTTGGAAGCTTAATCTATCTATTGAATAACCTCATCAAGAATGTGAAACCATCCTCTATTTCAAAAGCCATAAGTATAGCCAGAGACTATGATAAAGTTTTTATATAGAAAGTGTCGAGAAGGACATGAGTCATGTTAATCAAGAAGAGGTCCCCTAATTCAAGAGGAACGTCAAGTCCACCCTTGGCTACAAGGAATCATGAGCTAGAGCAAAAATTAGGTCAAGAAATAGGGATAGCTGGGTTAAAGATAACCGAATTTAACAAGTATTTCTATGAGTAAATAGAAGAGGATTGGTGCAAGATTTATGTGAAGTAATGTGCATGATGAATAGAGGTATTCTACAAGATGATACTAAGATTATGAAATTGCTATCATAGGTTAGATTGCGTAAAGGATTGATTCCCTTACATTTTTCCATGAAAATTTGTTAAGTACTATATTATATGGGGGTATAGAATAAGGAATTCGAAGGTTCATACCATATGAGAGGTATATGGATACATGAAATTAGAATAATAAAGATCTTTTGGAGGCACAACAAAATGAGCCAAGCATATGAAATAAACAAATCTTTAAGAACAATGTTTAGATAAAAGAGGATTTTTACCTAGTGGTGGGGACACCAATTTGAAAGAGATAGGAGGATTTACTTAGATACTACCCTAGCTCGCGAGATGAGGACATCTCGAATCTTTTAAGTGGGGGAGATTGTAACGTCCCTCCCAAGCCACGTATGTATGTGTCTCTTTGAATATAGATTTCAATAAGAAAAGAGAGTGTAATTAGAAAGAGTGAGACAATAAGGCTAGAAACATTAGAAAAGTGTTAGAATAAAAATATTAGCTCCAAAAATCCTAAAAAAAATAAGAACATAAGAATAGTTCTATTAAGAGATAAGTATCCCCAAAAATAGAATTTCGATTTTAGGTGATAAGAGGTCATATTTAGAGTACTTTTACACCTTTAGAGTCCATGCATACTAAAAATGTGGAAAAACAACGCGTTTCTAAAGATGGTGCGTTTGCGGCTATATACAGACGTTTTTGCCTATTCTGCCCGCTTTGGCTTGTAGACCAGATGCCTTCCCGTTCTTTTGACTGGTTACATGACCATATTCTGAGTTTTTATCAGAGAGTTATGGCCGAAACAGTTTGCTGTTTCTCTCAGGGTCTCTACATAGAGAAAACTGTGAGAAGGCAACAAGTAGCCTCAAGGTAATCCTAGAGTTTGAGATGTATATATCCCTTCATTCTTATCTAATATCTCAGAAAAGAAGCTTAGATTGCTATAGTCTTTCGGAGGAAGAGACCTAAACTCCATAGCTTTTCTTTTAGAGAAAGAATACTATGCTGTAGACCTGTAGGAGAAGGCTATTTTGCCATAGATCTTAGAAAGAGAGAAGAATCACAGTATGAGTAAGAGGAGATAAAGCTTGGAGATTATTGGATGATTTCAATCAAAGGACAAGGTATTAGAAGACTCTATTCTCATATGTCAAGTTCTAAAGCTCTTGTTAACAAGCAAGGACAACGAGATAAACGACAAATTTCTATAAGGTATATACATATTTTGTTTTTCAATTATATATCATTCTTAGGGGTTGAGGTATGGCCCCGGCTTCTCTATTGATTGTTACAAGTGATCTATTTGATTGATTTACCATTTAAAGTTTGTATTCTTTTAAGCAATAACATATGCCTTAATAAAGAATGACTTATCACAATCTCAAGTTGAAATGCTAAAATCTTTGTGAAAAAGATTGTTTTCTTAAAGAAGGTGACATGGATCCTAGTCAGATGGTTTAGTGAGTAAATGGATTGTTATCTTTGTTAAATTAAGGTACATGTACAACTTCTCCCTGCCTTGACGCTGCCCCGTTCTTGTGCTTGTATAGCCGGACGGCGGAGACATTAGTAAGGCCCGGAGTTGGCCCATGGTATCCCTCATACCATTGGGATAATGAGGTTTGCCGATTGAGGCGGTTGATTATGATGCTGCCTAGTTCTGAGGGCCCAGGCTAGTGCGGTGAATTAGCCCACCCTAGTGCGCAGACATCCCTCTGAGGGGCGGGAGGATCGAGCGATGGAGCCTGAGAGGGCGACAGGCCGGCTTGAGTCCTCGCCAGCGGCCGACGATGAGGTGTATGGTCCCGTAGGGTTTTGCCCAGCATGTGGAGGCTGGAAGGCCGAATTCTAGATCATCGGCGGTATAAAGGAAAAGAATAAGAGAGCCAGTTTGGCTTGTATGAAATTGATTCATGTTTAAACTTTGTTTTTATAAATCTTATCTTTGGCATTATTGTATTGTGGAAAAAGGCAAAGGCTGTTTTAATAAACCTTGTGAAAGGGCCTTAATTAAGGAACATGTTTGTTTATGTCAAACAGTGTGGTAGGATTAATTAGAAAACAAATTGACGCGTGAGTAGGGTGGAAAGTGGGAGGATGGAATGCCCCGACGGCACCATCCCACGGACGGGTGGACCCGATTAGTCGGGTAGCTTTCCAACATATTAAGTGAAAGCCCTACGTTAGATAAATAGGTTCTCGAGCAATTCTATTCTAGAAGACTAGGCCAACGGCTGTGCCTTGCATGGATGAGGAAAAAAGCGTTGTTGCCCAATTTATGTGATCAATTACCCTATGGGTGATTTGATTTTAGAAGACCACGCTCCCCCTGCGGGATAGAACTAGGTCTTACCTATGAATCGTATCCTTGAATCTCTGCAGGGTCAAGGTGTTGATGAATAGGAAATTTTTCCCAAGATAAGACTTAGTGGACTATCTTAAGCGTTTCCCCTATTTGTGGAAGGGGGGAACCTTACATCACTTTCGGATGAACTGCAGGAGGCCACTGTCCTAGGCCTTGAGCACCTTGCTTCCACATTTGGGTGAATATTTGATTCATTTTCCTCATCAGGCTCAGGGTCAGTTTCTTCTTGAGATTCATACTCAGAGTTGTATTGGTCAGAGTCTTCGCTACTTTCAGTGTCGGTGAAGTTTGCCACGTTCTCGCCATCAGGAGTCAAGTGCATAACACCTATCATGTTTATTGGCACTAACGGTGGCATATCTTGCCCCTCAGGTGTTACCCAGCTCGTGCCTCTATTCCCCCATGTGTCTATGGTTGCCGCTAGGTGTACCCAATCCACGTTATCCGACTCAGTCATACCCGGTAGGACATCCATATAAGGAGAATCTTTCCCATCATCAGTCTCTTTTTTGCATGTATAGCAATACCTTAATGGGGCAGAGTGAATAGTGGTATCCGATCGATTATCAATGATAACCTTGCTTCCTAAAGGATGTGCACGACCATTCTCAAGATCAACTCGAATGACAGAGTCTTGGAATTGTAGGTAGACATGGTTTTTCGACCAGTCATGCACCATTTGTGCTTCCCTCATGAAAGGACGTCCTAAGATCATTTGATATGACATAGGATGCTTGGAGAAATCCATTACAATGAAGGTATGTTTTACCTTGTACCCCAGGACCTTGATCTTAAGGTCCCTTAACATTCCAATAGGTTTAGCTATGGTTCCGTTTGCCATCTTAACCACTATGTTTGTGACTTCAAGGTGAGGTCTCCCCATAGATTCCCAATAATTTTTAGTCACAATGCTCACGCCAGCACCACCATCAAGGATTCCCTTTAGAGTTAATCCCTTGGTAGTAATGGGGAGGGTTGCATTAGATTCGTCACCTTCAAAGTACTGTCCCAACTTGTTCACAGGTATTTCAACGACTGAGTCTTCATCTAGGTTGGGTTGTAGATCCCAATGTTCCCCTTCATCTTGAAGCGTGTCGGGTCTATCCATATTTGCAAATTGTGGTAGCCCCGCCTTTAGTTCTCCATTGAGAAATGCCCGAAGAGCTAAGAATAGCTCAGGATCTCCGTATAATTTGGATATGATCGTGGTTCTGATTTCAGAGGACATGAAATCCATTAGCTTGGACACATTCAACGGTACTTTTCGAGACATCGCCCCTTGACTAGGGACTGGTGAAGATGGAATCACTTCCTCTTCGATGGGGTCAGGCATTCCCTCACTAAACATTCTTTCAAGCAAGAAGGGTGTTTGCCCACTTCCTGATGTCCTATCCTCACTTTCTTTCCGAATGATGCTAGGTATAGCTAACGGTTTATGGTTCCTGTGAGGTTGAACTTGCATAGGAAACACTGTGTCTGGAATTTTGATTTTTCGTAGAACAGTCTCTATTTTATAATAGCTTGATATTGATTCCTTGTTGCAACAATAACCAGGGCCTTCTACAATTTGTGGCATCTATGAGTTATTAGGAAATGGCTACAAGCAACTAGTAAGAAAATCATCCCCAAGCCCTTGCAAATCCTTATCTTTCAACATTAGGCTGCTTAACACCACTTCATCACCCATATTGTGTCAATGGCTATCTACTGCTTACTTGTATGTGGCTTAGTAGGGCATGCACTAATGATCACTAGCACAATGGGTACAACCTAATAGGAATAGCGATATATGATGATGAAAAACTAGCCATTTCACACTCTCTTGATAGCACTTAGCATCTCTCAAGAGAAGAATCAAAGCCAACAAGGAAGGATCAATGCTTATGCAAATTTGTATCATCTAGGCTATGGAAAATACACTTGGGGATCTCCAATTCTCAAAGCCATAAACCAAACTATTGTATAAGTGAATCTTGAGTGTCTATAAATATTAACATATATAGGCAATGGGATTTTGGTTCTATTTCTATGGTGGGTATTTAAGATCTCCATAGTTACCAACCAAGAAATTGAGACCCATGGTTAAAGTATGGCCATGTTAATATGGGCAAGAGGTTGGGTGGCATGCTTGTGTTTTGCCATGCTTTCATCAAGCATTTCTTCTTGCTTGCATTTTGCCATGCTTTAGTGGAAAGCATTCAGGGGTAGACCATCCTACATCCTGCTTATCTTCTTTAGCTGGCTCGTTGTCCTCTTTGTCTCCGGCTGCAGCGCCGGCTCTTCATGGTCCATCGTACACCTTGCTCACACTCGCGGTGAGTGGATTCTTCTTCGATCAGCTCTTGATCCACACCCTCTCTTAAGCTCCTTATCCACGCCTTCATCGGTTCAGGCTCAAAGCATATCAAGTTCATGCCCTCTCTTAAGCTTCCTCCGTTCAGGATGATCGAGGCTGACATGGCCATAACCTGCCACGTCAGGTTGTCGAGATCGGCAATCTGACGTGGTAGACATAAGAGTAATATTTGCTCTCATCTCATACGAGTAAGGTTGAAAACGTGTTCGTAGCCTCCTCCGCGAAGAGCTTTTTGTCACCTCCATGGCCGAAAGGGGAGCGCTTTCCCATGTTCTCCGCGTCGTCACATGAGCTTGTACTGCCACATCAGATTGCCGACCATCAGTAATATGACGTGGCATATCTGCCAAACACAAGCATCCTCCAAGCTCCAAGAAGCCAACAGATAAGTAGATTGGCCCACCCGGGAGACATTTTTGCATGCCTTCTAATAGCATAACTATAACACTCAATGCATGGTTTTAATGCATGGATTAAGACAATTTGGTCGATTCATTTACTTCTTTTAACCAATTGAGGTTAAATTTTTGCAGCTGTTGCAAAAGCACATCCCAAAGGGCTCGAGGTTTCAGCGTAAAAGAAAGATTACTTGGAAAAGTTGAGTAAAACATTAAGTGATTTCATCATTTCATTTTATATATTTAGGTAGAGCTTTAATCTAGATAAGCATTCAATGTCATTAACAAGAGTAATAAGCATGTATTGTTAAAGCCCTCTCTAGGTGGAGTTAAGTTCTATGCACCTATACATCACTTTCACATCTAGTAAGTTACTAAAACTTTGGAGTCTATTTACAATTTTTGGGAACATTACTTTGATGAAATGAGGTGCTATCAACTTGACCCTTGCTTAGTTGCTTATCTTCGCAACAAGGAAGATCACAAGAGTGTGTGTTTGGCGTCGTTGTTGCTGGTTAGAATGGTCTTAGTTTTAGGTAGAGTAATTTGTTAGAATGGTCTTAGTTTTGGGTAGAGTAATTTGTTATTTCAGAAAATTCCTACTCACCTTAGAGTTTTTTTCACTCACCTCCCTAAGTTGCATTTTTGGATCTACGACCTATTTTGGGGCTATTTTATGGGCCATTTTAGGAGCTCAACAGGTGCCTAAGACATGCACCCATGGGTGGGACAGCTTTTGGGAACTATATGAAAGTGTTTGCTGCATGGCTATAGTGCATGGCTTCAATGCATGGAACACAACACTCAATGCATGGCTTGAATGCATAGATCAAGACACTTAATGCATGGCTTGTGTAAGGGCCTTCAGGCATCTCCCCACCAAATAAGGCCTTAGTGAAATGGGCATCTGTTCTTGATTTTTCAAAATGTGCCCATTTACCTTTCAAGTATCTTTACCAATTTGTAAAGATATTAAATTATGTAGTGATGCTCATTGTTTACCACTACAAGTTATATGTAATGAGTAGATTTGCAGTACTACCTAAATTATGTTTTGTTCTAGTACTTGAGGGTAATTCATTATCATGTTTGGAGGTTTTGTAGTCAACAAATTACTTCATTGTTTCATATATTCTGTCTTGTGTGTGACCATAGTTTAAGTAACAGTAGTTAAATTAGGTTTTTAATCATTATTAATTTTTATTAATCCTAATTACTTTTTTTACTAATTGAGATTATAATTCTTTATAAATATAGAGAGCAAACCCACTACAAACTACTTCATTCCATTGTAGCCTCCTTTCCAAACTCTCCCACTTTTGCCAGGTTCTCTCTCTCTCTCTCTCTCTCTCTCTCTCTCTCTCTCTCTCTCTCTCTCTCCCTCCCTCCCTCCCTCTCCCCCTCTCTCTCTCTCTCTCTCTCTCTCTCTCTCTCTCTCCCCCCCCCTTCCTTCGTATTTATTTTTTTGATCATCATGGTGTTTTGTCTTTTAAGAGCCTAGCAAGTGTTGTTGTGTGTGTTGTGCCTTCAGATTGGCCTTTACATGAGGGTAGAAGATGGCTCCTAAAACTCGTTCTAAGAAGGCTCATACACAACATGATGTGGCAGATGTCTATCAACCAAAAGGATCCAAAAGCACTGAAGTGCCTCGTCGTGTGAGTGAGGAAGCCTCTGCAGTAGTCACACCCGCAGTGGATAGTCATGTTGGTGGCTCAATGACCCCCCAAAGCTCTAAAAAAAGGCTAGTTCGTGAAGACCCACCAACAAAAGATGCACCTTCTTTGCCAGATGAGTTTGGCCAGTTGATGACTACAGAACTATTGCAAGATTGGTTGTCCAAGCATTTTGTGGACAAGGAAGAAAGGCTTCCAACCAGGGGTACCATTATGTAGGCTTTTGGTGAACCCAGCCATAAGGACCACGAATGATCATCTAAGAGAGCTTGAGGAGAGTTTTGATCAACATGGGTATGTGCCTACATAGGGTGAATTTATTGTGTCAAAAAGTTTTCCAGGAGAACAACCAGTGTAATTTAACCCTCGAGAAAGCAAAATGGGCTAATGGATTTTGGAGTCCCATCGTTTTAATGTGGCAGTATGCATATCTCCTTATCTCTATTTTATTTGATACTATTTTATTTTGTGGTTTTTACACATGACGATTGTGTTATGTGTTTCTGTAATTTGCAGACGATGGATTCACAGAGGTGGAAACACCTTCATAACAAGAAACTTATCGTATGGGATGGAAACCACAGGGTGGTTGCATGGACTAATACAATATTTAAAAGAAAGTACAACTTATCTCAAAGCTTTACTCTTTTGTTTCCATTACCTATGTTGGTTTGATCTTGCCTTTGATTGTAGAGTGGGATAAATTCCCCAAAAGATATCCGTTAGTTCGTTGTTGTGTCATCGCCTTCGCCAAGGAAGAGGAGGCTGAGCTATTAATGTACCTGGCGAACCCAAACAGGTGACTTCGTGAATTGACCTAAATTTATTGCGTCATCGCCTTCACCAAGGAAGAGGAGGCTGAGCTATTAATGTACCTGGCGAACCCAAACAGGTGACTTCGTGAATTGACCTAAATTTATTGCATATATTTTATAGTGTAACATGTCTTTGACCTTGTAAAGGTACTTTAAGCAGAGTGGCATGCGTGCATGTGCCTCAAACGATGGCTCATGATGTTTTTTTAATTCAAAGGTTTGGGCTTGCCAACCCAACCACCTTACTCGATAAGCTCACAGACAAGGAGTGAAAATGGGCTGAACTTATAGTGACACGTGATAAGCACAAGCCAAGGTCAAGATGGTACAAGGTGCCCCATGACCTTGTTGTGCCAATTTGTATTCCAGGTATGCTATTTTTTCTTGCCTATTTGTAGCAATTGCTTTACTTTTGAAACTTCACATCTTAATATATGAAGCTTTCATGCTTGAGTGAAATGCTTGAGTGAAATAGGAAGAGTTCAAAACAACATTAAACGCAAGGACACATCAATCGCACAAAAGAAAAGGAGAAGGCATACCAAATGCATTTAAAGGATGTAGAAAAGGTCTTCACCAAAAGGGGGTATCACTTGGCGGCCATTTCCAATCCTGCCAATGGAAAGGGCTTCTTCGATGTAATTTTCAAATACCAAGATTGGAACGTGAAAGGCGAACAAATGACCATGGACAAGTTACAACTTTTGGGGCACTCAATCTTGCCTGAGAGAAAGTAAGTGTCCAATACATAAGGTCGAAAGAACATGCATATATCTCTCTTGCACACAACCCTTATAATTTTATTTTAGTTTCATCAAGGCAAAGCTTGTACAAGTAATTTTGCGGGTGGAAAACAAGCAATGATAGATGTAGGTTATGGTCATAGAGTGACCATACATTCCGATCTTTTTGATGTAAATTTGTTTATTGGTATTGCCTGAAACAAAAAACATTAGAGATATTGCTTGGTATTAAGTGTGAGTCTGCAGAGGTTCAAAAGGCTCATGAGGATGCAGTGAATCTTGGAGCTAAACCATTCTTGACTTACCTCAAGGAGTGTAAAAAAAAGCATTTTGCACATGCATTTGGATCATGGCTTTCTATTATGAAGCCTTCTTATTCAGTAGATGCATTCTTAGTAACAATATATCCTTACATCATTCTCTATTTTGCACCAAATTTACAAGAGGCTTCAAGCTCCAAAAGTCAGTGCATCTTAAAGCAAAGAGAAGTTATGCATTATGTGTGCACCTTAAATCAAAGAAAAGGTATGCATTATGTGTGAAACTTAAAGCAAAAAGAAGGTGCACATTTTGAGTGTTTGTGAGTAGAGATTAGCTCAAAAAAAGCTTCTTTCTCAACAACAAACAAGGTGGGTCTCAAACGGTTCTACGTGACCTTTCTATACAAGCAATGTAACAACCAATACTTATCTCAAAACAACGTGCTTTTAGAGGTGAAGGCCCTTTGGTGCTGATTTCAAGAAGATAAGTCTTCCCCTTTTCTCTCCTTTTGAAAAGTGGGGAACATTTGACTTTGTGAATTATGGTGTGAATGTACCCTTGTGAAAACACCTCTAAACCTTTGTGAAGGTTTTAACCATTACTTCGTGATTGATCTTTGTGGAACATTAGCATGATAGCTCCATTGTACAACTAAAGGACTTTCCCTCTTACTCTACCTTGTGAAACATCAACTTTGTGAGTGTGTGTATGTTTGTGATGGCTAACTATGATTCCCTTCTTTGACAAATCTAAAAAAATTAATGTACACACTTGGTACATCAAAATGCACATGGCTGTAGTGGATATTTATACACGTGGGGTGTGGTGAATTGTAGTGAGAAGAGGCTTGATAAAGATCCAAAACTCATCTCTAAGTGGAACACATGCGACACTAAAGCCTTGTTAGTCACCATTTTTTATCTTTGTGATAACGAAATCCACCATTTGATCTCAACCAAGAGCTCAAAATGGAGCATGGCAGAGGCTCAAATCCATATTTGGCCAAACCAATGCTATAGTACGTCTCTTCCTTATTAGGAAGAAATTCTATGGAGTGGTTTACCACATATGTAAATGAGACAAGGTTCTTAATAGATCAACTAAGTGGAGAAATTAAAGAGGAAGCATTTTTTCAAGCTCTATGCATCTATTTGATTCAATTTTTGTGCATTATTTTGAGTAAAGAACAATTTACCTCAGTTTATCTTCTTTTTTTTTGGCATAACGGTCCACCTCTTCTCTTAAAAGAATGTCTAATTTCTCTTAATCTCTTTGTAGAATTGTCATTTCCCATGTATTTAATTTATCTTTGCACCTTTCTCTTAATCTCTTTGTGGAATTGTCATTTCCCATGTATTTAATTTATCTTTGCACTTTTCTACCTTTTCTTAGTATGTTTCACCCAAATTTCTCAATTCGTATGAATGAGCAACTCATCTTATGTATATGTTCACATAATCTTGATTCAGAAGATTTTCTTCCAATAACAAAGAATTGCCCCCTTATTTGGAGCGGTCAGATTAGCAAAATCCCTGCTTCTCCAAATCATTTCATCTTTTCTTCTATGAATTATGATCTCACCTTCGTTGTCTTTATCTTTATCTTACTTAGAGACATGGAGGTGTTAACAATCTAAGGTGGATCAAACACAAAGGTTATCATGATGGCTAATGATACACATGGAAATGTGATTAGTGATAATAAAAAGTGATTAGCATAATCATGGCATAATGATGGAAGGCTTGATTAAAAAATGTGTTGTACTTGTTCAATTAGAGAATACCTCTTATATAGGCCAAGTACAAGTATCAAACAACATCATCGTGATGACGTCACAAGCTTCCTCAATCATCTCCCACATTTTCTCCTAGATATTCTGGGTGCAAAAGTCATGTGTGGAAATTAAATGCTCCTGGCTTCTTTTATAACTTCTGGTACTTTCACCTAGAGATGATGAATTCCTCAATGTTACAAGGTGCTTTCTAACCTGTGAACCTATTTTCCCTAAGCTCCATGAGATTTTGGTACATATTTCAACACCCTCCCTCAACAAAATATCCATGACTATAGATGATGATGACAATGCTAGTCCTAGTAAAATTGACAGTGTTGATTATGATGGCCCACACTGGCCATGGGTCTTACCTCAGTTAGGTTTACAATGTCAGTTTATGATGGTTGATGCTAGAGATCTAGTTATGTTTACATTAATTTTAGGATTATCTTTAGGTGGGCTGGTTCTGTTAGGCTTTAGAAAGCCGAGTTTTCCTTGATGTAGGTGGCCTCATTGGGTGAGACCTCTTCTTTCTCTCCAGCTTCTTCATCTAATTCTACTGTACCTGCTTCAAGGTAGGCATTTTAAGCCTTGTATCTGTGAAAGTAGTATTTTTCTTCATGGTTAGGCTTTCCATAGAAGTTGCAAGACTTCTTTGTGAAATCCCTCTTTACTTGTGCTCCTTTTTTGAAGTTTTTGAATCCAAGTTTCCTGTAATCTCCTTTGTTATAAAAGGCTCCCTCTTGGATGTTGTCTTTTCTTGAGTTTTTTCTGCTCCTCCAAGAGTGATGCTTCAATTTCCACAAGCTTTGGTGAAGGTATGTTGGTGAGAGTGGTCACTATGGTTCTATAGTCTTCTTGTGGAAGACTCTTCAAAAGTACTGCAATGCTTACATCTTCATCCATGTTGAGTTTTATGCCAGCTAGTTGGGTGAGTAAGCTCTTTATGTAGTTTAAATGTGCAGGCATAGCATCTCCAGAGTTCATTTTTAATTCAAAATATTTGATTAATAGACTGATTTTGGAACTCTTAGCTTGTGTACCAAAGAGATTATCTAGATCTTCCCAAGCCTCAAATGCAGTGTCCTTGCCATCTAAGTGATGAATGAATTGATCATGTAATCCCAAGGCAATGATGGCGAGAGCATTCTCATCTTTGGTCACCCAAAGTTCTTTTGCCTCTCTAGTGGCAATTTTCTTTTCCTTGCCACCATTGGCTACAATACACAACTCCTTTTTTATCACGATGAACTTGATTTTTGTTTTTGCCATGTATAAAAGTTTAGACTATCGAATTCGAAATCTACTCTTCAGCCCATGATATGAATAGTAGCAGGGTCTTACCTTTTGGTGTATTTTCCAAGGGCAGTGTCTATATTGCTTTACAAGAAATGCAACTTAAAAGGTTCCCTCACCACCATAAAGATGCCTATGAGAGCTCAAAAAATCAGAAAAGCATAGTGCCTTGGCATGCTCATAATAGTGAGGTTTTGATTTTAGCTTATTAATCAAAACATAGTGAGGTTTTGATTTTAGCTTATTAATCAAAAAATCAGAAAAGCATAGTGCCTTGGCATGCTCATAATAGTGAGGTTTTGATTTTAGCTTATTAATCTTCTTTTTGTTTTGTTTGGCCTTGATATTCTTGGAGTTGGATGGCTCAATAGAGGAGGGCATAATTGATCACTGATTGATCCTTAAGAGAGAAAAGATGATTAAGACTAATCACTTGATTAGTGAGAGAGTCTCACTATTGAGTGTGAGATTGAGGTACTTCCATAAGTGCAAATCAAACGACCTACCTTCTAGGGGAGGAAATAGTAGTGAGTCTACTTAAGATCGAAGCCTTGAGACATACTGTTAAGCACTTTAATCTTTAGCTCACATTCTGTGAAGTGCACGAAGATGACTCGAATTAGAAACTGATGCTCCTCACACTAAGCATTTAGGGTTTCCCCCAAAATAGGAGGTGATTGGTTTTGCTGTTTCCGTCCATTCCTTGGAGCTGCAGTTGCGCCAATGAGTCATGAAGAGCCTCCTTTGCTAAGCTTGGGTCATGGGAGATATCAAGTCTCCATATTCTGACTGGTCTCTGACTGACAGAGAGAAAAGAAGTGATACTCATCATATTAATCAAACATAGTTGTGATAATGTAGGTGATAATCTTTGTTAATGAGACAAGAGTGAGCGGTTTAGGCATCTCTACGTCTCGCCACATCATCTTTTCTGTGTTTTCAAAATCTCAGATAGCATATTAATAGATAGCGGAAGCTTCCCTGTACTACACGGGCAACTCGGTCGTAGCTCCTCGGGTTGGTTTGGAGTTGTTTCATTACCCACTTCTGAGGTGATTACCCACTTCTGAGGTGGTTGATACCATGTTAAAAATCTAAGGTGGATCAAACACAAAGATTATCATGATAGATTAGGCATAATGATACACATGAAAATGTGATTAATGCTAATAAAAAGTGATTAGCATAATCATGGCATAATGATGGAAGGATTGATTTAAAAAAACGAGTTGTACATGTTCAAATAGAGAATGCCTCTTATATAGGTTGAGTATAAGTATCAAACAACATCATTGATGAAGTCACAAGCTTCCTCAATCATCTCCCACATTCTCTCCTAGATTTTGGGTGCAAAAGTCAACATGTGTGGCCATTATAAATGCTCCAAGATTCTTCTACAACTCGTGGATTCTCTTGGACTTACTTTCACCTAGAGATGATGAATTCCTCAATGTTACAAGGCTTTCTAACCTTTGAACCTATTTTCCCTTAGCCCATGGAGGTGAGAGAATGGTGTAGTCTCATGCAGGTGCACTTCTAACTTCAAGAAGTGACCAAAGTGAAACCTCCAACTTTCTATCACACTACCACCATCCTTATGAAAAAGGATGAGATATTCACATATCAAATGAGTGTGTCAGGATGCATTTGCATTGATACACACAACCATAGATGGGTCTAAAGAAAAGTATAAAAAAGGTAGGTGGTTGGGTATTACTGACATTTGAGAATGCATTCCTTAAAAAGAGGCTAGGTAAAGATGGAAATATCATAAACTTTCCAACTGGTACTATGTGCCTTTCTTAATCTTGCAAAAAATCAATAGTGTGGCTTATCTAGCTCTTCCACATTATTGGAGATACACAATGATTTTCATGTACGCTTTTCATGTGAGCTTGTTAGGATCATATGTGAGGACCAACATCATTGCAATAGGTTTTGGAAGATCCATCGAAAGTGGATGAGCTCAAAGAGGTGTTACAGCTTGAGCATATTATTTTTCACAAGGAAAGAGTTGCAAGTGGTAAGCTTGAGCTTGAGGAGGTGTCACAACTTGAGCAGGTTGTTTTTCACAAGGAACAAGTTGCAAGTGGCAAGCTTGTCTGTGGGTACCTTGCGAAGTTCAAGAACCATCCAATGTTGGATGAAAAATGGATGGATGATATTTTTCATATGGAAAGAGTTGCAAGTGGAAAACTTGAGCTCAAGGAGGTGTTACAGCTTGAGCAATTTTTTTTCCACATGGAAAGAGTTGCAAGTGGCAAGCTTGTTTATGGGTACCTTGTGAAGTTTAAGAACTATCCAATGCTAGATGCAAAATGCATAGCAAGGCCTATTTTCACATAGATCTTGTCTAAGGTATGGCTAATCATGATGGTCCAATAGTTATTGCGATCCATAGAGTCTCCGACCTTAGGGATGGAGACAATCGTATAGTAGTAATGGTGTAACTTGTTTGCATGAACCTTGCTGATCATGGACTCATATAGTGACATCATTATCGAGAGTATCTTAGGTGAAAATTGGAGCGCTCCTATAAGCACCCAATAAGTCGCCATTTGGAGACCAAGTCAAAATCCTTACAAAAATCCAGAAAGCAACAACTAATCCATTGTTGGTGTGCCCTAGCCTCCTCAATGATGACCTTGTGGGTGAAGATATGATCCAATGTTAAATAGTTCCTTCTAAAGCCTACCAGTATAGCCCCGTAAATCATGGATAAGGTATGGCTAATCATGATGGTCCAATAGTTATTGGGATCCATAGAGTCTTCTACCTTAGAGATGAGGAGTAGTAATGGTATAGTGGTGCAACTTGTTTGCATGAAACCTTGTCGATCATGGACTCATATAGTGCAACATTCTCGAGAGTATCTTAGGTGAAAAGTTCCCTCATTTGGAGACCAAGTCAAAATCCTTGCGGAAATCCACAAAGCAACAATCAACCCATTTGTTTTGCTAGTGTGTCCTAGCCTCCTCAATAATGACCTTGTGTGGGTGAAGATATGATCCAATGTCAAATAGCTCCGTCTAAAGCTTGCCAATATAGCCCCATAGATCTTGGCTAAGGTATGGCTAATCATGATGGTCCATTAGTTATTGGGATCCAGAGTAGTCTGCAACATAGGTATAAAAGCATCATCATCTCTTTCCCTTTTTATTCTGGTATGACACCCCTTAGGTAGCTTTGGGAGCTACATGTCTCCGACTGAGAAGTTGTCTTTGTAGGTGCGGAGGTACTTATACTGTGCATTATAATTTGTATTAAAATATTTAGAATTGTGTCTATCTGAACTCTAGTTATTACGTTGCAGCAATGCACTTTGGGTGTGCAGACAGTGATTATACATGTATTGTTGATTACAGGTGTATGTACGTGTACTCTAGTTATGTGTTTTGACATACATTTTGTGCATAAGTATTGTTACAGGAGGTATAAAGACCATATTAGGGAGTTCAGAAAAATCCCATTACTTTGGGAATTTTCTTTTCAATCTACTTGTTGGTGTCTTGAGGATACCAATTCCAAATTTGTCGGAGACTTGTTTGCTTTTGTAACAAAAATATAGTTTGTAAGGCATCATTTTTTTAAAGAGAAAGAACTAACACCTTTTTTTCACCCCTTTGTGCAACGAGGAGGGGTGGTGAACCCTAGTCTAGGGACAGCAAGGTCGCCACCTTATCCGCCCACCATCTATTCTCCCCACCCCCCATAGCCCTCAATTTAAAACCGACCCATCCTTGGCATTTTCCAAATAAAATAAAATAATCCAAACTTGTTGGAACAAAATGATAAACACTTACATCTTCTCCTACCCACCATCAATTACAAGGCACTAAATAAGTGATTAGGGGTGATACGATCTTTATTTTCCATTGCTTTATCCATTCTAAAGTACCACATAACATGGAAATAAGAGTGCTTAATAATAGCTTTAAATCCTAACTTTCGCATTATCTTCATATTACCTCCACCATGGGCTCGCCCCTCAAAGGCAATTCTCCATAGTTCGCATCTCTTTCTCTCATTTACTTGCACCAGCAAAATCCTCTCTGTCAGTGATGCCAAGAATTCACATATCAAATGTAGGAATTCTAGTTTTTCTACATTTTTCCCATATTTAGTCACTTCATGGATATATTGTAACACTTTTGGTCTCATAGACCCTTTGTTCTTTTGTAAACATAAATAGAGTTCTCTCTCTCTCTCTCATAGACCCTTTGTTCTTTTGGTGTAGTTTGCAAGAATAATGTAGTGCTCTTATAGGTTGCCTCTTGACCTTGACTACCGAAAGAGTGCATTAGATTGTTGCTGATTTAATGCAATAATAATCATCGATGTGCACACAAGCAAGTACTATCATATCCACAAATAAGCCAGTGAGGGGACGAATCGATTAAAAAATGCTCCCTTAAAATGTTTTACTATTGAAAATTTGCCAAACCATTAGCAAAATTAACACAATCATAATTGGTTCTAATTCAACCTTGCCTTTAATTTTTTGGGAATTTAATTGTAAACTTGGCATGCACCATATCTGGTGGCCTTTCCAATAACTAAAACTAGTCACCTTCAAGGATCATCTTCAACTTACATGGCTAGATTAAAGACCTTTTCCAAGCACTTTGAATGGAGTTATGATTGCAATTGCAGCTTTAAGTTATAAGGTGCATTGTACATTTATGAAGTGCTCATATACAATAATTAGCATTTTTGCTTTACCGGTACATCCTTCATATCGTGGTATGACCAAGCAAAGCAATCCTTAAATTCTTTGAGGAGAGCAATGAGTTACATATCCACAAACTGAATCCCAAATGTCTCCATACTACTACACATCTTGTGTAGCTTCATCTCAAAACTCGGTGCAAACAAGGTGTTGTGCCTAGTGTTGTACTAAACAAGGGCATTAAATTGGTTCTTAGAAAAAGTGGTACACGTGAAGAACTTTTGTGCTGGATCTTAAGTGTCATTGAAGATTTAAACCATGCAGGTATGGGTTTCTCTGCAGAAGGTGGAGAGATGGCGTCCAATGTGTTGCATGCATGTGGAATTCATGAATGTGATTAGAGGTGTGTTTTTGGAAGAGGTGGGAAGAGGGGGTCAGTTTGCTACATGTGCAAGACGGCCATACCCCATGTTCTGCATGGCATCAACCATGAATTTCCTTCAGCTCCACCACCAAATAACCTTGAATTGGGTTATCATGAGGGATATGTCCTCTGGGGCTTAATCTTGGCAATTTTCGACATGTTTGTTATCTATCCCTAGCTTGCCTACAGCCTTTGGGAAACCCACTACCTCTGTTGATAATGCTCCTTCTGTTGAAGGTTACACTCCGAAAATCCATGAAAAGAGTTTACAAGCCACCATGTTGTGATTTCCACTTCAAGATCTTGTCACGTGCTTTGTAGAATGCCGCAATCTCAGCATCGGCTTTTGCATTTCCTGTAACCGGAATCGAATCCTCTTTCTCGAGGCGTGGTGAAGCTTTAAGGCTTGCACTTGCACCATAGTTGGCAGAACATAGTGGCGTATGACCTGCAGCTCTCCCTGTTATAAGGCAGGTAAGCCCAAAAATCAATGCGTTGTACTATAACCACAGCTTAATCTTTTTAATTTCTAAACATAGAAAACCTGGATTAAACAACAAAGTCACAAGTTTCAAACAAAAGGAAGCAGTTTTGCTAAACAAGGGGTCTTCATACGACTCAAAAGGTAAGACATATATCCAGTTTTTGTGTAGCCCAATACCAAACAACACTAGAGTGACCCTACACAACACCTAATGTTGTCTTGTAAATAAAGACCCTTTCTTCCTATGCTTCTCACACCATCCTCTCTTGATAGACTGCCAAGGGATTACCTGAGGTAGAGTCAGGTGTGGACCTTTTGTTGTTATATATTACTTAAATATCCAAGTTCAAACTCACACTTCCTTCTGGGAAATCTGGTGTCATAGCTACTTGGGCAAGGGCCTGCTGATAGCCACTCGGTCCTTACATTTGTGCACAGAGAGAGCGTAATCTGAATGAGGCTCCAGCTACAATCCAGGGTCAAGTAGGACCATGCCCAAAAGTCCAAGATTTTTGACTCTATTCAATAATGGAAGAGAGAACAGGAGGGATTTCATGCTAATGAGCTTGATAATGCAATTCTAGTGTAGAAACAGAGAATGTATCCAAAAAAGCGAAGGTAGATGCAGAAGAGGATATGTAGAGCCAAGTAGAAATCTTCACTAGTAACAAAATTGAAGCTATCTCTATGTAACTAGTTAGGCATTCTCTACACTTCCGGACACCTTTCTTCTCCTAGTCACTTACATGGATCCCATCCACATGGAACCTTTTCACTTCTAGACACCTTTCTTCTCGTCTACCTGCCCGCTTATCTCACCCGCCAACAGCCCCCGTATCTCTCTCTCTCTCTCTCTCTCTCTCTCTCTCTCTCTCTCTCTCTCTCTCAAGGAGGCAGCAACAGCTAGATTAGCTCGAGGGCATGCAGCCTTGGGGGCACTTGAGAGGCAGTGTGCACACATATAGTTTCAGGAGTCGTGCACCAAATTGTGGCTATTTGATACGCTTGTCACACCGACCCTCCTGTATGGAGCTCCAATTTTGGGGGCCCAGATCTCAGAGAGGGACAGATGAGGGATGGAGGCAAATGGAGAGACCACTGATTATGATGATTGCCTGCATGATTCGGAGCAAATCATTAGTACCACATGAGATTGTTCTTCTCCTAGTCACTTACACGCATCCCATCCAAATGGATCCTTTTCACTTCCAGACACCTTTCTTCTCGTCTACCTGCCCACTTATCTCACCCACCAACAGCCCCCTTCTCTCTCTCTCTCTCTCTCTCTCTCTCTCTCAAATGTATCGTTTGGGCTTCTGAGAAATGGACACTTCCTGCAATGTTGATGACCAGGGTGTCTGCCAAACACCGCCTAAAGCACGGCTCATTTTTTGCAGAAGAATGAGGGAAAGTACGCCTTCCCCCCGGGGCTCATCTAGGGCGGGAAAAATGTCTAGAACCAAAGACGATTCTATGTATGAAAAAGTGCAGATTATGATCAAGGCGGAATTGAACAACATGCGACTAGATTTGGAAAAGGAAATGTATGAGGCTATGGAAGCCCAGAAGAACGACATGTATGCATGCATGAGGAAGGAGTTGCGTAAGGAAATACTAACGGAATTGCGGGCTGAGATGTATACAACACTGAAAGGGGAAATTCAGGCCCTCTTGAGAACAGAGGTGAATGTAATGGAAATTGCAGTGTATAAAAAAGTTAGTGATGCAATGGCTGAGGTTGAATCCTGGAAAACTAAGATGGAGAAATGCATAACAGATAAAGATGTCTTGATCAAGGAACTCCAAGGAGAACTTTTGGCATGCAAAAAACAGCTAGAAGGGCAAAAGGGGTCGGTAACACCCCAACTTGCTGATGAAATTAAGGATTTGAAAATACACGTTGAGAAAGAGATCAGATCCTTTGCTGAGGTGACAAAGCAAACACAAGTCGAGGTAATGAATGCCACTCTGGAGGAGGAGGCTAAGAGACGTGCCAGGGCCTTACATGTGCGAGTTATTGGATGTAATGAGAAAAGCTCCCCCAAAGAGGATGCAAAAGATCTTGGCACTAAAATGGGACTATCTGAGCTCCCCATAGTGGATACTTGGAGAGTGGTCAAGGATGCTACAAAGGCACGGACATTAATCTTGAAGTTCCCAGACATGGGATCAAAGAGGGCCTTCTTATAAAAAAGGATGGCTCTCAAGGGAGAGAAGATTTATCTGGATGAGGATCTAATACTAACACAAGTAGCACACAGAAAAGAGCATATGCCTCGGGTATATGAAGCATGGAAGGAAGGGAAGTGGGCAGTGTACAGGGACGGTAGGGTGATTATTACAGAGTGCCGATCCACATGACGGTGCGCGGCCCATGGGACCCTAAAGATGACAGTATGGAATTGTAATGGATCTCTACATCTAGATGCAGGATACTTCGAAGACACATTCAGAGATAAGAGACATTGTCTTCTATACGGAGACCCATCAGTGTGCAGGGAGTTGCCTCCCGACAGTGCGCGGATATACATGGGAGTCAGTTTATCGCCCCCACCCATGTACACTAGGTAGTACTAGATGATCAGGCGGAGTGGCTATGTTATTTAGAGAGGAGCTTCGGGATACGGTTCATGTAGTACATAGAGACACAGATGCACGATATATGTGGATTAGAGTTCGCACAGAGAGGCTACAGGACATATACATTGCCGTATGCTATTTTCCTCCTGCCTACTCGAGATATGCACAGCAGGGTGAGTAACTTTATTTGCCATTGTATGAAGACATCATATGCTTTGCTAACTTGGGAGACATTCTTTTGGTGGGGGACTTCAATGCTCGTACGGGCAATGAGCAATCAACATTTTATGACACAGAGGAGCCTTTATATAGAGAGCTTGAAGCGGATGAAGTGGGCATACAGAGGACATCACAGGATATGGGTGAGATCACAAAGTATGGGACACACCTCTTGGCTTTGGGGAGTTCTCATGGGTTGCTTATTTATAATGGTTTGTCACGATGGCCCAGTTCGGGTGCTTTTACATGTTGGAATAACAAGAAGGGCGCTAGTACGATGGACTACTTGATGGGATCCCCTACTTTGATGCCAGATATCCAGAGTTTCTATATTTTTGACAGGCCGATTGGGATGGCGACAGATCATGCATACTTATGCTTCACAGTGGTATGCAGGAACCAAAGACGGTTATCGCCATTACCTCTCTCGCCACACTCGATACCATTTTACATGAGAGACTGCTGGAGTTTATTGTAGTGCAGTCTACGATGGCCTTTTCACTCTTGACCCAGATAGCCTTTTAGAGGAGCTTACGAGAGGCTTTACAGAGGTACTACATACCTCGGCAGCATATGCTTTCCCATACACTATAGCTGCCTCTAAGCCCTTGAGCAGTACTATTCCGCAGAATAGCTGGTATGATGACAAATGGCGAGAGACCCGAGCTCAGCTACAGAGAGATGTCGCCTTTGGGGCACGTACCCAGACAGGCCAGGATGCTCTTCCGATGCTTTGTGCGAAAGAAGAAGCAGGATTACCTGGCAAAGCTCGAGGTAGAGTTGTACCAATTATTCTTGAGTCAGGATAGTAAGAGGGCTTGGAAAATGTTCCAGGAGAGGCAGCCACCTACCCCAATCACGGCACCGGAGACTTGGCATGAGTATGCGATGTCCCTATATGATGTACCTGGATAGCCTCCCATTGCGCGCCCGCCATCACCTTGACTGGATCATTGCGTTTTCTTCACGTTGCGGATGATGCAAGATGCGATTGATAGACTACACATAGGGAGGGCGCAAGATCATGAAGGTCTAGCAACTGAACATTTCTCATATGTACGGGATACTCTGGTACCGATCCTTGTACACATGTTCAATAGAGCTACGTGTGAAGGTTTCCCAGCTAGTTGGACAGATAACACTATTGTGCCGTTGCTTAAGAGCGGGAATCCCACGATGCCCAATAACTATCGTACGATCATGATTGGCCATTATCTGGCTAAGATATACGGATCCATCTTGGAGCATGAGATGAGCTGGTGGGCAGAGAGGTAGGGACATAGAGCAACTGGACAGGCTAGCTTTAGGAGGGGATACACCACACTGGATCATATACTCACCCTTAGAGCTCTTATTGAGGAGGGACGAGCACGAGGACGGAGGATATATGTTGTTTTTTGGACTTCCGCAAAGCATTTGATATGGTACCACATGCCAGGCTTATGAGGAGACTACATGATATTGATGTCCTTGAGGAGATGTAGTGGGGAGGATACACTTTGTATGAGTCAGTGATAGGCAGAGTACGTGCCCCAAGGGGCTTGTCGGATGCAGTGAACAATACAATTGGGGTGAAGTAGGGCTGCCCGCTTTCACCCACGCTCTTTGGGCTATACATTGATGAGGTCTCAGACTATGTGGATAGATTGGGTGGCCCGGGGGCGAGCCTAGCTGGGGTGTTGTTACCCATCCCACTATATGCAGATGACATTGTGCTCATCTCAGACACTCCTGAGAGACTACAGAGACACTTGGATGAATTGCAGTCTTTTTGTGTGGACGAAGATCTCACAGTGAACCTTGGTAAAACCAAGGTTATGACATTTAATACCACACAAGCATGGGTGACTTGAGAGGGCCGTGGTTTTCTATGAGGGAGGCAGCAGAGGCTAGACTAGCACGAGGATTTGCAGCTTTGGGGGCACTTGAGAGACAGTGCGCAGACATTCAGTTTCAAGAGCCACGCACGAAACTATGGCTATTTGACACTGGTTACATCGACACTTCTCTATGGAGCGGAGATATGGGGGCTAGTCTTTTCCATAAGAAGAGGGAGCCATTGGCAGGACAGGATGGACCAGAGAGAGACTATTACGATAGATGGCAGCATATGGAGAGGCCATTAGTGATGATTGCACGCGTGGTTCGGAGCGAGTCATCTGTACCACATGAGATCATCAGGGCAAATGGGGGCTGCCCCAGTGGTTATTGAGGCTTTGTTCTGTGCAATTACTTTTCTCCATAGAATATGGGAGCTCCCTCAGCAAAAATACCCTCGCCTAGCACTCACTTCCTCCAAACAGCTTGCACATGAGGGAGACACCCAGTGTTGGTATGCCCAGATGCGCACATGGCTGGCCTTGCATGGCATGAGTATTGATGCACTCCCACCTTTTGCTTACAGCCTGGACTGCCCGTTCTTAGATCTCAGCCATTCAGAGCTGAATCAGGTGATCAGGATGGACATTGTGAGACTAGATACAGAGATGACATGGGTCAGCCCCCCGCAGCCGTTGGGCTCGAAAATGGCACACCACCATAGTCATTTTCTACACCTCTCTTTGGATGGGTTTATTATACGCCATGCTTACATGGACACACACCTCTCACATGGTATTCAGAGTGCTATTGGACAGATTCGCACCTCTTCACACCAGTTGAGGATAGAGACAGGTCGATATGAGGATATATCACTAGAGGACTGCATATGCGAGCTTTGCCATCAGGAGGTGGAGTCGGAGGAACACTATATATGTCGTTGTACTGTCTACTATGAGATCTGAGAGGGAGGTATCATTGCATGTTTCGTGAAGGCTTTGGACCTTTGCATTGGATCATGGACTTTGAGGACCAAAGGTGCTTAGGGCTCTTCATACTTGAGCTTAGACGCCATAGAGAGAGCCTACTGAGGGACAGGAGGGCAGTGGGACCAAAGCCGCCTAGACAGAGAGCCCTCACAGATTTCTTCAGAGCCAGCACTGTAACCCCACCAGCCTCTACTCCCCCATCTACAGGCCTACCTGGCAGACCACCCTCCAGAGGAGTCACCCTGGACAGAGCCATTGCCATCTGTAGAGCGAGATGCCCACGACCACGAGGATTGCGTCCACGACTCCCTCACCATCGGCAGATTCGAGCCATCATTGTCCGCCACGGGAGGAGTTTACCGCGACGATTCAGCAGTTCAGCTTTCAGCTCTTAGCTCCCTGAGGATGTTACTATTTTCATTCTTTCTTTCAGATTTGTTATGACGAGACATCATCATCATCAGTTGTACATTGTTTTGGTCTCATGGGTTATCTCGGCCTTTAGGAGACGTTAATATATCTTTCTTTCTTTCTTTCTTTCTCTCTTTGACATATGCACTCTCTTTGCCAAAGGTGTTCACTTTTCTCTCTGTAACTTGGTTGAACACAATGCTAATCAATACACTTAAATACACTAAGATTTGATGGACACTTGCTCAAATACAAGAAGTAAATTGCTGAATTGACAAGAGACACACAATGAGCCGGAACGGCCGACCCCTCCCTCAAATAAAGTATATTGATCTTGGGAGAATCAAGTACATAGTGTCATGGGCATTTCTAACCAGATTTCCATACCAATGCATATGAATACAGTATTGCAAACAAGTGGTTGTCGTTGTAGACTTGCAATCCACACTACCCTCTCAAGTGCCCATGTTCCCTACCATCTGCTCTCTATTGTTCCACCAACACATGGTAGCAACAATTTGCAAGACAGCACATAGGACAAGAGAACACTATAGAGGGTATGTGATCTTGTACTCCGGTTCCTCCCTCCTGCTACTTGCTTCCATATTTAAGCATTAAAGCTTACCAATAGCAAGTAGAGTCGATGACAGCGGAAGTCTTCGCGATGGAAGTCCTTGGAGTGAAGAGATCTTCGATTTGTCGCAATTCTTCGTGAGCGACAAAAGTCTTCAAGAGGATGAAGGGAACCTTGGGAAAGCTTCCCCTATGGTTCAGCTTGAGAAAGGAGGGTTGAAATTAGGGTTTTCAGCAAAAAGACCAGAAATTACAGCACTAAAGAGAGCTATTTTGCTGAATTTCAGTCATTGGGAGTGTGTAGGAGAGTGATTAGCATCCGGATTCACTCTTGGAAGCTTGAAAATCACCTTAGCAAGCTTGGAAATGGAGTTGGGAAGGAGAATGTGCAGAAAATGCAGCCCAACAGCCCTCATGAAGGAGGCACCAATATCTAGAGAGAGGAGGAGGAGAGAGGTGGTGAGTTGTCAAGTGTAGATGGTAGGCAGGTGCTTTGTGGAGCAAGCTAGAGTGGACACATGGCTGGTTACTCCCTTTGTACAAAGGGGATAAGGTCTGGGCGGTGGACATTGGGTTATGTCCACCTCCGGACATCTGTGTGTGAACACTGGGCTGGTCATTATAAGTGAGTTTTGGTCGCCCAAAACTTAATGAAGTGTGTACACACTCACTTATAAATTAGTGCTAACTCCTAAGGCCAAGTTTATGACCAATACTTACCACCTGTCACATGTCACATAACCTTGTCAGCAGACAGTTTCACACGCACGGTTGGCTGCTGTTCATCTGAAACATCAAACACTTCTGGACCAACATATGGTTTTAGCCAAGAAACATGAAAACATCATGCATTGTCCAACTGGTAGGCAACTTTAACTTCATGGAGACATCACTTAACTTTTTGACTATTGGAAAAGGGCCAAAACTATGGAATGAAAGCTTGGGATAATGTTTGCCCACTTGTTTCAATCTTTGTTTCATGATGCACTGAGAGACCCAATCCCCTTCCTTGAAGTGGATATCTCATCTCAACTTACATGCTTGTCTGTGAACTGAATGATGGCCAGGCTCAAAATTGAGGGCCAAACTGGGTTGAGTACCAAACTCTGCGGAATCGACATACTGATCTTCTAAGTCTTTTCCACAGATGTTGAGAATGGTAGACTCCTGACTGGTCGGGATGCTGGTCTTTCTACTAAGAACATCTGCTACTGGGTTATGCTGACCAGGGATGTACTTAATCATTCCTCCAACTTATTGGAAGAGCTGACCCTGTCTAGTGTGCTGAGCACTTCACTGGGCACTTGGCATCGTCGGGAGCCACTTAAGTGCTTGGTGGTCTGTGGTGACTGTGAAAATGTGTCCATAAGGAACATGTTTCAAATGTTGGAGAACTGACTGCTGTTCTAGCTTGCCCTTGAAAGTCTTGGAAAGACAAGAGGGAAACTTGCTAGGAGGTTCTGCTAACTGTGGAATACTGGGTAGGAGATCATCCTTAAAAATGTCTGAATGAGAAAGGAGATCTGCCAACTGAGGGACTGAAGGAGATGAGACAGCGGTTATAGATGAGATAGAAGCTGTCTAAGCATAAATCAATGCTCCTTCTGCTACTCCCTTGCACATAGCTCGTCGGGCCTAGAGATGAGAAATCATAGGAACGCCATGAATGCTCCTATCCCCCCGAATCATGACAGGCTCAGGAAAACCTTTAGAGATAATAAAGGTATCCTGCCCCCAATTGGGAATAGGTTCATACTGACGAAACCACTGGATTCCTAAGATCATGTCACATCCCAAAAGAGGAGAGACAATGAATTCTCGCTGGAATGAGGCCTTTTGAACTTGAAAAGAAAACTGTTGTGCCTTCTGAGAGATGAAGGTGCGGAGACCAGGTGTAAACCCGTCTACCTCCAAATGATAGGGCACTAAGGTACAGCTCATGTTTGTTGCCTCACCCTCCTGCTTGGCATCAAGTACCATGGATGGCATGGAATGCATAGAAGGTAAGATCTGAACCGCATTGGTGGTACAGGCAGGTCTGGAGGAGCGGGGGATACTGCGGCAACTGTGGCAGAGGCTCTTTGGAGGCTTGCTCCGCTTGTCTTTTTGGACAATCCTTCTTACCATGCCCAATGGTATGACAGAAAAAACATCTGTTTTCTGACTGATACTGTCTTTGCTCCTCTGGAGGAAGATAGCCTCCAGTGATGCCTGCTTGAGCCTTTTCCTCAGGGGTCTTCTTAGGCTTGGATTCCTTACCCCCCCTGAACTAGAGCTAGGACTGTTGTCTGTCTTAGTGTCTTTAGAAGACGAATTACCCTTTCCCTGTTGGGGCTTGGTACTGGATTGAGATGACTGCTTGGGCTTGCCTCCGTTCATCTTCATTTCTTCATTCTGAGCGAGAGTCAGAGCTTGGTCATATGTACTTGATTCAAAGTTACAAACTGTGAACCGAATGTTAGAGTCCAATCCACGAATGAATTGCTCCATCTTAGCCTGCTCAGATAACCCTAACTGATGTGCTAAAGTAATAACCTTACCGGAAAACTGAAGCACTGGGGATCCGTTCTGTTTGAGTCCATAGAACTTGTCTTTCAGACCGGTCATGTACTGGGGCAGGGAGAAATCTGGTCTTCAAGTCATGGACAAAGATGTCCCAGTCAAAGGCTCTGACACCTGTGGGCTGGTCTGTATGAATACTAGACCAATGCTGCCACCAAGTGACTGCCTCACCAGTGAGATGGGGAGCCGCTAAGTGGACTTTGTCTTGAGGGTATGTGATCCTAGCTAATGGAAAATGAGCATTAAACTGATGAATAAATTGATTAACTGATGAATGATCACACTTACCATCATACTTATTACTGAAGTTTGATTGACTGCGAATGATGGTGGTTGATGCTGCTGCAGACTGCTGGCTGGTGACACCTATGACTGGGGAGACGGAGGAGAGCTGCTGATACCTCAAGTGTATGGCCTCCTTTTCTCGTTGGTGCTCGAGTAACATACGTTCTCGAGCAAGCTCACGTTGGTGTTCCCGAGCGAGTTCAGCCTGACGTCGGTCTTCGTCGGTCTTGCGTTGGGCTTCCTCATAGTCCCGTCTTTCTGCTTTTTCTCTTACTTTGTCTTGAGGGTATGTGATCCTAGCTAATGGAAAATGAGCATTAAAATGATGAATAAATTGATTAACTGATGAATGATCACACTTACCATCATACTTATCACTGAAGTTTGGTTGACTGCGAATGATGGTGGTTGATGCTGCTGCGGACTGCTAGCTGGTGACACCTATGACTGGGGAGACTGAGGAGAGCTGCTGATACCTCAAGTGTATGGCCTCCTTTTCCCGTTGGTGCTCGAGTAACATACGTTCTCGATCAAGCTCACGTTGGTGTTCCCGAGCGGCGAGTTCAGCCTGACATCGGTCTTCGGTCGTCGATCTTGCGTTGGGCTTCCTCATAGTCCCGTCTTTCTGCTTTTTCTCTTTTCCTTCGGGTCTCGTCCTCTCTCCTTTGTTGTTCCATCTGAAAGAAGAGGGAGATGTAGTCGGGTGCTGCTGGAGGTGCTGAAGGACGTGCTGCTGCTGCCTCCAAGAGTTGGAGATGCTCCATGAGCAGCTGGTTCTGAGCTCTAAGAAGAGCTATGGTGTCTGCTGTAGGCGGAAGAACATGGTCTCTTCCGGGGGAGACGTCTTCCGGCTGATGAGTACTCTCTTCTGTAGACATGATGCTGAAGTCGGTGGTCGTGCCGGAACACAATCTAACCATCCAAGGATGCCCCCACGCTAGGATACGGTGTGTGTGGACAATCTGAATTTGATACCAATGTGATATGCAGCGGAAGTCTTTGTATTGGAAGATCCTGTCACACAAATGCTCACACCGTCTTCTGTATCCTGAGTTTCGTGAGTTTAGCAATCCACTTCAATACTTCAAACTTTAAAGAGATATGAGAGAGAGATATGAGAACTGTACACCAGATTGGGTCCCGAGTTACCCACTGAAGGGCCCCCTATCCCGATAACGAGATAGTATTTGCTTTATTTCTTTAGAGAGAATGACTGTGGACTGTAGATAAGCCAAACGCAAGATCTCGGAGGATCGGAGATTGGCTGAACTGTACACGGCTGTAGAAACACCTCAATGACCTGATCTCGAGCCTATGCACTCTTCCCAAGGGCATGAGGAAGGGGCTGCACATCTGAGGCTGAGAAAAGAAGATGGTGGACTGTTCTAAGCTATGTTAGAATGCTGTAAATGCTGTGTTACCTTCACCAGATGACTGTTCCATGTATGGATGATGCACAGAAGGCGGGGTACTGCTGTAGAACTGATGCAAGACTGAAAACGCAGGCTGTAGGACTGAAACGCAGGCTGTTCTGCTGCTGGACAGAAACGCATAAGTGTACTGCTGCTGCTGGACAGAAACGCAGGCGTGTACTGCTGCTGCCGGACAGAACTGTAAACACAGAGGTGTACGGCTGGACACATGCAGAAAACGCTGGCTGAATTCTAGCGTTGAACTGTATGCTGAATCAGGGGCTGATTGGATGCTGGATGCAGGCGCCTAGGGCTGTAGGGACTGCTGAACTGCAGGCGTTGGATGAACAAGGTTGGCTGAAGCAACCTCAAACACTCCAAGGGCTGGATGAGACTAGTCTAGTGCTGAAGGCAAGGGAACTCCTAGGGGGCTGAGGAGGAAAGCTCTTAGCACACTGAAGACTGAATGATAAACTAAGCCCTATGCAAGCGTACTTATACTAACTGGAGGTTGGTCAAGTTGGCTGGTCATTTAATAAAGTTTATATTTATAAATGACAATGAATGCTAAATAAATACTATAAAATATGGGAAAAATACCAGATAAATCCTAGTAAATTCCCTAAGGCTTCTGGGATGTTCTAAATGATGCACAAGCATATGAATGCATATTATGCAGGATGCAGAGTGCTTTCTGATGCAAACCCTAAGGCTTCTACTGACTCTACATGCATGAATGATTCTCTCGAACTGGGTTAAGGGACTTGACTGACTGACTGACCCGCTAAGGCTGAGGAATGATCTACGTAGCTCGTGCCTGACTTATCTTGGACTGAGGATGTACAATGGGGTCACGGCGTACAACAAATATCATCCTACTGGGTTCTAATACTGTACAACTGTTGCAGTGCTGATGATGAGCCATCTTGTCACCATGCACTGAGTGCAGAGTGCATGTGACATCCAGTGTGATGCATGTGGGTGCATGTGGGAACAACATTGGGGCAGTTCTCATGTAGGAAGGACATGTGATAGCCTATGAGAGTCCTATATTACAGAATGCCGAGAAGCATTTATAGGTCTATGAGAAAGAGATGTTGGCTGTAATTCATGCTCTTTCTACATGGAAACACTATTTGCTTTGGGTTGATTTCACTGTGCAGACAGATCATCAGACCTTGCGTTATTTCCTCACGTAGACTAAGCTTTCTGAGAAGCATATGAGATGGGCCAACTTTTTGTCTTTGTTCCACTTTCAGATTGTACATGTGGAAGGCAAAAAGAATGCTGTGGCAGATGCTTTGTCACGCAAGCCACATGTCTCAGCAGTTTCACTTGCTTATCATCATGAGCTTGATGAGATGAAAGACAAGTATGCCTAGGATGAGGATTTTGGCAGGGTCTATGATCAGATGTCTGAGGGTCAGCGGCATGATCATTATACTCTCAGAGATGGCTTCTTGTTGATGCATGGTAGACTATGTTACCAAGTAGTTATGGCTCCATACAGACTCCATCTTTAGACACGATGTGCCCCAAGAAGTGTATTTCTTCCAAGAAGAATTCACTCTTCTTGCCATTTATGACTAACCTATGCTTCCGGAGTTCTTCAAACATTGTGGCCAAATGCTCCCTATGCTCCTCCTTTGAGCGTGAATGCACAATCATGTCATCAAAGAATGTGCCCACAAATGCTCTATGAGGCCGGAAAATCCTGTCCATCATCCTGCTAAAGATGGAAGGAGCATTTGTCAAGCCAAAGGGCATGACCACGATTTCATATAGTCCAAAGGTGGTCTGAAATGCTGTCTTATGCACATCCTCGGGTCTAATGCGTATCTGATAATACCTGCTTTTCAAGTCTATCCGACTAAAGACTATGGAGCCCATAAGCGGTCCAATATGTCATCAATCCTTGGAATAGGGAATTGATTCTTGATGGTGTTCTTGTTGAGCGCCCTGTAATCTATACACATGCGCCAAGAACCATCTTTCTTTTGGACTAAGAGCACAGGTGAGCAGAAGGGTGATGAGCTAGGTTGAATCAACCCCTTTTTCAACAACTCCTATACCTGGCTCATAATTTCCTCTTGTTGGGTGGCACTAACACGGTACGGCGGCCTATTTGGTGGGGTACTCCCCGGAATAAGATCAATAGCATGGTCTTCTTGCCTTTTTGGAGGAAGTTCTCCTAAAATGACTCGGAAAAGCAATCTTGGTACTCACGTAGGAAATTAGTCCCATCTTTATCTAACATAGATAAATTAGATTGAGATTCATCATTTTTGTTGCCATATATATAGGCAGTGATGTGTGTGAACACACATCTAAATTAGTCCCATCTTTATCTAACATAGATAAATTAGATTGAGATTCATCATTTTTGTTGCCATATATATAGGCAGTGATGTGTGTGAACACACTTAGGACCGCCGGGGCACTTTTTCCCTCTTTAGGAGGTTTTTTCCCTCTTTAGGAGGTTTTTTTTCCCGGCTTGTATATACGCCCATCATTCTAGGGCTAACTAATCTTTTGTACATTGACACAATCTAATACACTGTGTGTTGTGTGCATTCTTGCTTCTTCTTCTCCAAGCTTTGTGTGCTTTCTTGCAACCCTAATTCCAACAATTGGTATCAGAGCAGGCATCGGCTCCTAGGGCTACACCGCTAGCATCCTCCGACTCACGTTCTCTGATTGAGGTGAGCTTTCACGAGCGCTTGCGTTCTCAGAAATTGCATCTAAGGTCGTTTCGGGCTCCGTTTTTGCATTTCAAGTTTTGCACAGGTATTTTCATCATTTTGTCCAGAAATTTCGACAGTGCAGTTTTCTGCAAAACAGGCATACGTATTCTATTGTGGACCGTGCTACATAGCACGAGTGGTTTTCTGTTCAGTCTTTGCTTCATTACACGTAGCTTTTGCATCAGTTTCAGTCAGTGGCCATGGCTGATAACAGCAATGATGTATTTCGCATGTTGTCTGCTGATGACAAACTGGATGGAGATAGCAACTACCCACTTTGGACATACATGATGTAGCATGTTTTGGTTGCAAAAGGAGCGTGCAGCATTGTGCAGGGTATGGATGTACGTCCAGGTTCTGTGGATGTAGGATCTGTTGAGGATATTGCAGGTTCTAGCAGCTCTACTGTTGCTGCTGTTTTACCCACTGCTGTGAACAAGCTCGTTGGGATGGTAAAGATGCGTAGGCTCATGCCTTGATTGCACTTTCTGTCAAACGTAACATCACCCCACATATTCGTTCAGCTAAAACAACAAAACAGGCTTGGGATATTCTAGCTGGTTTGTATGCAGGTCATAATGAGGCAAAAATCTCTTACCTGCGTAAAGAGCTAGAATCGAAGATTATGCAGGAAGATGATGACATGAATGTTTTTCTTGCTGAGATTAAAGATCTCAAGGAACAGTTGATTTCTGGAGGTGAGATTATTCCTGATCATTCTCTTGTGTAGACTGTTCTTGATGCTTTACCTGAGTCATATCAGACTTTTGCTTCCACGTGGAGACTTGTTACTGAGGACAGACCTGATGTTGTCAAGTATGATATGTTAGTCAACAAGCTCTTGCAAGAAGCGTAGTCTAGGCAAAACAGGGCTAGGCAGCGTGGAGTTGATCAGGCATTTGTTGCTGCCCAACAGAGAAGTGGTAAGGCAGCCCCTTCCACTGTTTCTTCTCCTATTAGCAGGTCTGCAACTTCTTCTCCTTCCACAGGTAGCAACAATAGGTCTAAGAAGGCTCTTGATAAAGGCAAGAAAAAGATCAGGTGCAAGTATTGTAAGGCAACTGATCATGTCATCAAGAATTTCCCTAAGCTAAAGGCTAAAGAGGCAAAGAAGAAAGAGTCAAATGCAACCACAATAGCGGATGCTTCTACAAATGCAGATTCTGCAAATGTTGTGCAGTACAGAATGGGCGTTTAGCGTGTATTGCCAGTATGACCCATCTGTACATGATGCATGTTTGGTAGTTTCTGTTGACTCTGATGTATGGTATTTTGATAGCGGTGCTACAAAGCACATTACCTCGCATCGTGATATGTTCACTTGTCTTGAGACTATCCCTAATGGGAATACTGTCACATGTGCCAATAATGCTTCTTACCTAGTGAAGGGCGTTGGTAAAATTATGCTTAGTGCTGCAAATGGCAGTGCTTTCACACTTTCAGATGCTTTGTATGTGCCAGGGATAAAGAAGAATCTATTGTCTGTCTCTGCGCTTGCTAGACTTGGACTTGTAGTCAAATTTGTGGATGACAGATGTACTGTTCATGATTTGACTTCTGGTGATACGATTATTGTATCTGGCACCTTGTTTCGTGGGCTATATAGGCTCAATTCTTATGACAAGTGTGTGGAAGATTCAGCAAATGCAGTTTCTGATGAAAAGGCAGTTTCAGATGCAAAACTATGGCATGCTCGTTTTGGTCATCTGAACTTTGCTAGTTTGCTGCGTTTGCAGAAATTTGATATGGTTGCTTCATTGCCCTCTCTTGAGGCACCATTGAAACATATTTGTGAAGGCTGTATTTTGGGCAAAATGTAGCGTTCTGCGTTTCCAAAGGATGGTTCTATGCGGGCCACTCGCAAATTGCAACTTGTACATAGTGATGTATGTGGGCCTATGCAAACTCCGTCATTTGGTAAAAACTTGTAATTCGTGACTTTCATTGATGATTACTTAAGGCATGCATGGGTATATTCACTGAAGGCTAAGTCCGAAGTGTTTTTGTGCTTCAAACAGTTTTTGCTTATGGTTGAAAATGTATCCAATTGTACTATGGGCACCCTCCGTTCTAATCGAGGGGGAGAGTACATGTCTAAAGAGTTTGATGAATTTTTGGTTAGTCGTGGGATAAAACACCAATGTACAGTGCCATATACCCCTCAGCAAAATGGTGTTGCTGAGAGGAAAAACAGGTCACTTATGGAGATGGCACGATGTATGGTCAAGAGCCAAGCTTTACCACATGCGTTTTGGCTTGAGGCTGTCATGTGTGCTGCATATGTACTCAACAGGTGTCCCACTAAGGCCTTGCAGTCTGTTACTATATACGAAGCTTGGCATGGCAGGAAGCCTTCTATTGGTCACTTGCGTGTCTTTGGTTGCTTGGCCTATGCTTTAGTGCCTGTGCAACAACGTAGAAAATTGGATGATAAGGTTGTCAAATGCATTTTTGTTGGTTACAGTGCTGAGAGCAAGGGTTACAGATTGTATCATCCATATTCAAAGCGTATCTTGATTAGTCGAGATGTTGTTTTTGTGGAAGATGCTGTGTAGCCTTTGTTATCATGTACCAAAGAGACAGGTGTGAGCTCACGGGATGTATTTGATACGTTGTTGCCTCTGTTTACAGGTGGGAATTCAAATGTAAGTCCTAATGAGGTAAATATTCAGCCTATGCAGATTTCAAACGACATCATAGATCAGCCTATTTCTGATGCAGATTTACAGGATGTGAAAATGAGCAGGCTAGAGGTATGCCTAAATGGCTGGTGCAAACCTTGCGTGATAGTAAAATTGATGCACCTATGTCTAGTCGTACTCGTTCAGGTTTTCAGCATGCCTCTTATGCATCAGATTGTTATACTTTGGCTGTGTCTAGTATGTGTGAAGAGGAAGAACCTCTTTCATTTGATGAGGCACAAAAATCAGAAAATTGGTTGGCTGCAATGCAAAGTGAATATGATGCTATAATGAAGAATGGTACATGGTCTTTGTGTGATTTGCCTATTGGTAAAAAGGTCATTGGATGTAAGTGGGTTTTTAAGTTGAAACGAAAGCCAGATGGCAGTGTTGATTGCTATAAGGCTAGACTTGTTGCAAAGGGTTATGCTCAAGAAAAGGGCATTAATTTTGATGAGACCTTTGCTCCCACTTGTCGTATGACTACCATTCGTAGCATTTGTGCATTGGCAGCTCATAATGGTTGGAATGTACATCAGTTGGACATAAAGACTGCGTTCTTGAATGGAGATTTGCATGAGGAGGTGTATGTATCGCAGCCTCGTGGTTTTGTTCAAAGAGGGCAGGAAAACAAAGTGTGCAAGTTGAAAAAGGCTTTATATGGTTTAAAGCAAGCTCCACGAGCTTGGCATGAAAAGATACATGCATACTTGACTGCACATGGTTTTCAGAATAGTCCAACAGAAAGCACTTTGTATGTTAAACATGTGGATGATATACATCTAATCATTGCTCTCTATGTCGATGACATGCTGCTCACAGGACCAAATGAGAGTCATATTGCTGATTTTAAGGCTGATTTGAATGCCTCTTTTGAAATGTCAGATTTGGGACATTTGCATCATTATTTGGGGATACAATTTAAGCAGTGTGATGGAGGTATTGCTTTGTGTCAGACAAAGTATATTGAGACATTGTTGCAGAGATTTGGCCTTGAAGACTGCAAGCCTATTGCTACTCCAATGGAGACAGGCTTGAAGTTGAGTCTTCATGATGCTGGAGATCACTTTGATGTCACACTCTATCAGACATCTGTTGGTTGCCTCATTTATGTATGCATTACGAGGCCGGACATTCAGTTTGCAGTCTCACAGGTGAGCAGGTTTATGCATAGTCCAGGGTCTCAGCATTGGAAGGCAGTTAAACGCATCTCTCGCTACTTGAGTGGCACCATACATCTTGGGTTGTTTTATCCCAAGGAGGGATCGTTGCCGCCAGATTTACATGCTTTTTCGGACTCAGATTGGGCTGGTTGCTATGACACAAGAGTGTCCACAAGTGGTTTTTGTTTCATGCTCGGTAGCTCATGCATATCTTGGTTGAGCAAGAAGCAACCTACTGTGGCCACTTCTAGTTGTGAAGCTGAGTACAGGGCAGCTTCCAGCTACGGTTGAGTGTGTGTGGCTCAGACGGCTTATGTGGCTGACTTGGGTGTTGGACAGGAGTTTGCCACCTCTATCTACACTGACAGTCAGAGCGCATTGGCAGTTGCGAGAAACCTAGTTTTTCATGCTCGCACAAAGCACATTGAGGTGCATTATCACTATGTCAGGGAGAGACTCTCAGCAGGAGAGATCAGCTTGGCCTATGTGCCAACACAGGACAACCTCACCGATCTTTTCACAAAGGCGCTTCCTTGTGAGAAGTTCGAAGCTTTCCGCAAAGCTTTGGACTTGCTCCCCTTTGTGGACTGATCTACTTCGGGCATGGCACTTCCCTATACATGAGTGCCAGCTCTCGTTCACACCATCACTCCCAGGGGGGATTTGTTGCCATATATATGCTTTTTCTAGTGGAAATTACACAGAATCCTCAAAAGTGAGAAAAGCTGTGACTTTTCTCAAGGGCAATGCATTGCAGTGGTGGTCCACTCTTCTTTTGCAGGGCACAGCACCATCAACTTGGGTACATTTTAAACAGGTGTTCTCTTCCGTGTGGCTCACATGTACATTTGAGGTGGATGTAATGATAGCATGGCATAAGTTGGATGCATCGAAATGTGAGAACCTTGAGAATTATAACAAGAAGTTTTGGGAAGCTTTACTCCCAGTTACTTCTTATCGTGCAGTGCCACTGTCTGAGCAGGTTGAGAAGTATTGTTGTGGGTTGCCCAAGGAAGTGCGTGACTACTGCATTAAGACCCGAGTAACAAATATGTCACAGATGATAGAGAATGCCATGACGGCAAATGCGTTACTCATTGGGGTTTCAATTGGATTTAAGGGCAGCAAAAGCATTGGCAAGAAAACTGAGAAGTCACGGCATGTATCTCAGGATGCAATAGGGCTTGCAGAGAAGTGGCGTAAGATGTTACCAAGGCCCAAGAGAACTTCCGAAGAGAAGCAAGCTTTGTTGGATGCCAAGAAATGCTTTTTCTGTACCGAAGAGGGACATATGTCTTTCAATTGTCCCAAGCGTAAGTCCAATAAGGATTCTAACACTAAAGGGGAGCCCAAGTCTAAGAAAGCAAAGCCTTCTGCAGGGTTAGTTCTTGATCTTGTTGGGCAACAGACAAGTGGTGAGGAGACTGAGTTGTGCAAAGCATGGGGCAAAATTCAAGATTAGAATGCTTTTATTTTCTTTGACACAGGTGCTAGAGCCAACTTTATCTCACCAGATTTAGCTGGCAGATTAGGGATCCGTGCAGAGGAGATGGGGCCTTTGTATGAGGCTAATATGGCTTGTCTTGGGTATGCAGAACCCATTACCCCTATTATTGGAAAGCTAAAACTTCAATGTGCAGGGTTATGTGGACAATGAGAAATTTTATATCATGCCACTTGATGGGTGTGATGTTTTGTTGGGTATCCCATGGTGCCATAGAGTACATGCGGTGGTGGATATGTACAACAGGAAGATTACTTTGACTCATAGAGGGAAAGAGTATATTTTGGATGTAAAGCTTAAAGGAAAATCTGTTCCTATTGTATCGGCTTCGGCCATTTCATCAGTAATGAAAAAGCATCTTTCCGTGTACTTGGTTTTTGTAAAGGATGCAAAAAATTGTTGGAATTAGGGTTGCAGGAAAGCACACAAAGCTTGGAGAAGAAGAAGCAAGAATGCACACAACACACAATGTATTAGATTGTGTCAATGTACAAAAGATTAGTTAGCCCTAGAATGATGGGCGTATATACAAGCCGAGGGAAAAAACCTCCTAAAGAGAGAAAAAGTGCCCCGGCGGTCCTAAGTGTGTTCACACACATCACTGCCTACCATCAAACTACTGTAAGAAGGTAAGAGCCTAGAGCCTGTCTTTGGCCCCATTGAATGTGTCAAATTTCACTGCAGCTCCCCCTTGTAATCCTTTGCCTTACCCCCATAGGCATTAGATTATCGTAAGGAAGTGGCTTCACAAGATTCCTACCCCCTGCATTTATGCCCATACTAGGGTGACAGATCTACCGCATTGGCTTGCATCGAGTTTATGCTCCTGCAAGAGTAAAATGTCTTTGGGCCCTAGATTGAAGTTGGTTCTTGATAAGCTATTTTCGACGATGCGAAAAAACACCACCAAGTCCCTGTATGTTCTATAAGACAATCCTCATGAAGGAAAGGACTGAAAATTATGACCAGATCTCATGTGAGCGATGTAGGACCTCCTGTCGAGGCAGGAACACGTCTCGCATAAGCAAAGAAGGGAAAATGCTCCAAGGAGAGGTCCACCTCTCCTTCCATTCCAGGCGAGAAATCCTTTCCCTCCTCAAGAATGGGAGAAGGGGAGCATAATGTAGCATCATCATTACAATCCAACTGCAATGCATAATGTGATGTATCATCATTGTTACATTCCAGCTGCAGTGCATCCTCATCACCTTGACAACCCAACTGCAAAGCATCCTCATCCTGTGTAGAATCATCATCATGTGTATCCAGGGATGCAAAGGGTTAGGGCGTACTACCACGTGCACATGCACCGGTGCAGGGATGGGGGTCCGGAGACGCTTGCCATCCCTCCAGGATAACCATTTGAGGTCTTTAAACATGAAAATAGCTACACAAGGCCTCACAAGATGATTGCAATCTTATGTGCTCTCAAATAAGTTAATTTCTAGCAATTGTTTGGTATTTTTATTTTTTATTTTTTGAATAGAATATTCATAACAAAAGACAATGTGGAACGTGCTAATTTAGTTTTTTTTCACAAGGTGACTCACATTCAGAATGAGTTTTAGTGGTCTCAGTTTGAAAAGTATGAGACGCCAAGTATTGATCATCCCCTCTCAATTGCTGATTCTCACCATCATAAAAAGACATGGTCTCTTGTCTTCCACTAACATGCCGTGGAACCAATTGTGGTCGATATGACAGAACACTATCAGGTCCACTTCGCTTCTCTGATTTGCAGACAGTGTGCCCCAATATAGGGTCCTGACAGTTTGCTAAAGCGCTCTCCACCTGTGTGTATAGACCATGAAACTGCATGACAGGAATGGTGGGTGATGAAGTGTCTTTAGATGCAAACTCTATCTTGCTCATCAAAGCAATCCATTTCCGAAAATCACCCTGAAAAGGGAAACTTCCAATATGTTCAATAGTCTGGTTTTTATCCTGCTTGCTATGTACTTCACATTCGCAAAGCTTTTTTTTCCTTACATAAAAGAAATATTGTCAACCTGATGCCTAAAGAAAAAAAAACTTTTGTTTTTAAAAATTCTGAAATAACTTAAGATTTGGAATCGCCAACTTGACATGGCTATCAAATCAACTTGTGGCATTGCTTTACAGATGTGAAACTAGTCCAAAGCATTGCTACAGAGTTGCCATCTAAACATAAATTTGCAGTCTGAAAAAGGCTCTTATCCCACCAACCCACCCCCCCAATCCCTCCCCTGCAAACCCACCCTGGAAAAAAGATCCTTCCATTAGTGAAGAAAAAGTATTATATATAGAACCCTTGCAAAAGAGGTCAGCTCTGGAGGAATCCTCATCACCAGAGTACATCTTGGTGGAGGGAGAAATAGCCACACTCAGGGCTTGCAATGCCAAATGATACCAACTTCACAACCGGTAAGCAAAGGACATGAGCTCCACATTTGCAGAATAGCTCCCCATCTCTGCTCCATAACCGGCAGCCGCAGGAGTGCAGACTAGATTAGTCCATAAAAACAAATCGGCTTGTCAGGAGAGGTTACTAAGCCCTTGCTGGTCTTGAAAAAACCAGGTCTGCTCCAAGAACCACAAGTCGTCAGCAACCAGTGAATCCATGACACTTGGTGAGCTGGTAATCAAGGAATCACCAGCACTTGGTGAGTTTCTGTGAAGATTCTTGTTGGCCAAATCAAGTGTGAGTCCAGTACCATCCTCCTCAAGACCGGTCCCTCACCACACAAGTTACACTGATGAAGTGGTCATTATGTCAGTCCTAGGTAAAGAAGCACAAGATCCTTTGCCAAGCCTGTTGACTGGCTTGGCAATTCCACCCAAGTAGGGCAGAGTAGCCATATGAGGACAAATCCAGAGGCATAAGGAGGGATCCATTGCTACCTCAAAGGGGGAGGGATCTATCTGCCCAAGGTCCTGAAATCTGATATCTGAAGACAAACCCAAGAGAGGAGGAGTGGTTGCTTTCCGAGCAAGGTGGCTTGTGTCAAGGGTTGATCTCCAAGCAAAGTTTGTGCCATCAAAGGTGTACAGGCTAGTCATGTTAGAAATTATGTGATCTTGCATCCATCCTTAGTGCAAACCTTAGTGGGAAATCCTTATTGGTACCTTAGAATAAGTGATCTAAGGTCAGAAGACCCTTGTTTTACTTGATTACTGTGTGTAGGTCAAGTAGGTGACTCCCTTATTATAGTCATCACTTTTAGGTGAGTCAGGCGAGAGATCTTAGGGGAGGTGGAGTGATTCTAGGCCTCTAGGCGCCCCCCTCTCATGAACCTATATAAACAGGGTATTCTACTTTCACTAGAGAGCTATGTGGAGAGAGTAGAGTCCATACTGTGTACTTGCTTAGTGCTTAATATACTAACTGGTCCTTTGTGGAAACACTCTCCTCATTAGCATTTCATTAGCATGGGTTTATGGTTATGCTTAAGCCGTGACTCTTGAGCACATTCCATTGCTCATTGGTCATATCTCATCGTAATCTAAGTGGTTGCATGTGTTGCTTCATTGGTGTGAGTTTGCTTATGTGATAATTATCTACATTGTGTGATTTACTTAATCATTGCTAAGCTTAAGCTCACACCATGTCTTTTAACAGCTCAAACGGCTCGTATAGCTACTCATCACAAGCTTGTTACAACTGGTCAAAGAGTTGGTACAGCTATTCCTAGGCCCAATGCAGCTGGTCAACAGGATCGTAAAGCAGGCACTAGTGTGGTACAAGGTACAGTCAAGAGTTTGTATGGGCAAAAGGCAAGCCAACGATGATGGCCTCGAGAGTGCCTAGAAGGTTATGTCACTGGATCAAGGAATCTGCATCAGCATCATGCTTTTTATTTTCATTATGTTGTCTGAAGGATTTGTGCTTTTGGGCCTTGAGTTGGGTGAGCAACAAGTAAGACGGGCATCTTGTGTAATTGCCCCTGGGGCCATGCAATTGTTTGTGGACATAGTTTGTGGTCTTCACAATGTCATGCCACAAGCGGAAGGGTGAGACTCAACTACATCCCGGTTAAGGATGTACTGGATTCGGGACATTAATGTCAGACTCAATTCTTTACTGAGTTGTGACATTTTTATTGAAAATCTGCTGCATTGGGTGAGAGTTTCACCAAGCACCCGTTGAGCCTTGTATTTGGATTACCTCCTATCTCCTGTAGACAGTGTAGGCAACGGGCTCGGGGTATAGTATCAAAAGCTTTGCGGAAATTCACAAAGCAGCAGTAAATCCTTTGATGTCGTGCTCTACCCTCCTCGATGATGGCATGGAGGGTGAAGATGTGGTCAAGTGTAGAGTAGCTCCTCCGAAAACCTGCCTGTCCTGAGGCTTTGAATCCCTCTCTCTCTCTCATGGAGGGTGAAGATGTGGTCAAGTGTAGAGTAGCTCCTCCGAAAACCTGCCTGTCGTGAGGCTTTGAATCCCTCTCTCTCTCTCATGCATACCTGAGTTTCACACTAGTAGCTAGATCCCCGAGAGATGGGCCAGCAACTCATCTACCTAGGTACCCGAGATATCAGTTTACATGTGAGACAGTTGGGGTTTACCGAGATGCAGTATCTGATGGCTTGTTCGCTTTAGACCCGCATAGCCCTCTGGACGAGATCACGAGAGGATTGGCAGGTGTACTACATGCATCCGCCTCATATGCGTTTCCCTGCACTATGATCCCTTCCACCCACCCCCGCAGCACTGCCCCACAGAACAATTGGTATGATGACGAGTGTCGTGAGACATGAGCACAGCTACAGCATGAGATTGCCATTGGGTCTCACACGCATTGGCAGGCCAGGATGATCTTTCGGCGCCTTGTGCGGAGGAAGAAACGAGCCTATCTGGCTAAGCTAGAGGAGGAGATCTACCAACTCTTCCTGGGGAAGGACAGCAAGAGGGCATGAAGATGTTTAAGGAGAGACAGCCTCGTACTCGGATTACTGCACCTGAGGCATGGCATACTTATGCTAGAGAGCTATATGATGCACCAGGACAGCCCCCTACCCCCCCTCCACTGGGAGCTAGACCGGCAGATGCGATAGATAGGTTACGGAATGGAAAGGTGCACGATCATGATGGGCTAGTTGGAGAGCACTTCTCATATACACGAGACACTTTGGCTCCGCTCATCGTACATGTGTTTAATCGTGCCATTTGTGAGGGTTTCTCGACAAGCTGGACAGAGCACATCATTGTATCACTCTTTAAGAGTGGGGACCCCATGGTACCAGGCAACTACTAGACGATAATGATTGGTCATTACTTGGCCAAACTATATGGCTCTATATTGGAGTCGGAGCTGAGCCGATGGGCAGAGAGGCATGGTCATCGAGCACATGGACAGGCTGGCTTCAAGAGAGGATTTACTACCTTGGATCACATACTGACACTTCGGGCACTTATTGAAGAGGGTAGGGCACAGAAAAGAAGGATATACTGTTGCTTTGTGGACTTCCGCAAAGCCTTCGATACCGTACCACGTGCCAAGCTTATGCACAGATTCCATGACATTGAGGTACCCCAGGATATGCAGTGGGGGATATATGCTCTATATGAGTCTGTGACAGCTAGAGTCCGAGCTCCACGCAGACTATTTGATAGGGTGACCAGCACGATAGGGGTGAAGCAGGGATGCCCGCTATCGCCCACCCTCTTTGGACTGTACATTGATGCGGTCTCTGATTATGTAGACAGATTGGGAGGCCCAGGGGCATGCCTGGAAGGGGTGTTGATACTTATCTTGTTATATGCTGATGATATTGTTCTAATCTCAGACTCTCCGGAGGGATTACAGAGACACCTGGATGCATTACAGGCTTTCTCTGCGGATAGAGATCTGACAGTGAACCTTGGGAAAACCAAGGTTATGGTGTTTAACACCACACAGGCATGGGTGACTAGATCAGAGCCTCAATTCACTTTCCGAGGGGAGCCGGTAGAGTACGTTAGGTCATATGTCTACTTGGGAGTTACTTTCACAGGACCGCGTTTCTCCTTGAAGGAGGGAGCAGCAGCTAGATTAGCTCGAGGGCATGCAGCCTTGGGGGCACTTGAGAGGCAGTGTGCACACATACAATTTCAGGAGCCACGCACCAAATTGTGGCTATTTGATACGCTTGTCACACCGACCCTCCTGTACGGAGCTCCAATTTGAAGGCCCAGTATACATCACAGATCTCAGAGAAGGACGGATGAGGGATGGAGGCAAATGGAGAGACCACTAATTATGATGATTTCCCGCATGATTCGGAGCAAATCATTAATACCACATGAGATTGTTCAGGCTGATCTGAGTGCCCCACTAGTAGTAACCGATGCCCTATTCCAGGCAGTTACCTTTTTACAGCGGCTATGGGAGCTCCCTCAGCAGAGGTACTCCCGATTGGCATTGACCTCATCCATACAGTTGGCAGAGGACGGAGATACTCATTGCTGGTATGCTCAGATGAGATCATGGTTTGACCTACATGGTTTGCGGATAGAGGCACTACCACCCTTTCAGTACAGTCTGGATTGTCCATTTTTGGATCTCACCCGCTCAGAGAAAATCTGCGTGATCAGGATGGATATTATCAGAGTGGACATAGAGAGGACATGGACTAGTCCCCTTGAGCCCTTAGGCACGAAAATGGCTCATTACAAGAGCCATTTTCTACACCTCTCACCGGATGATTTTATCACCCGCCCGGCGTACATGGATGTACACCTATCACATGGGATACGTTGTCCCATTGGACAGATCTGGATTTCATCACACCAGTTGCGGATTGAGACAGGGCGTTATGTGCATCGGATCTTGGATGACCGCATTTGTCAGCTATGCTACCGACAGGCAGAGACAGAGGAGCACTACATTTGCCGCTGTACAGTCTATTATGAGATCCGAGGGAGATATTACTGCCTCTTCTAAGAGGGTTTTGGGCCGTTACGTAGGGTCATGGAGTTTGAGGATCAGAGATGCCTAGGATTGTTCCTACTTGAGCTCAGGAGACACAGAGAGACCCTCTTGGAAGACAGGAGACCGAGCCATGGTGTACCTAGACAGAGGACCCTGACAGATTTCTTCGGCACCAACACCAGCAACCCAGCCCACACACCTCCTGATACCTCCTCCATTGGGCCATCAGGGCACCGACCATGCTCCTAGGAAGTCACCACTGATAGAGCAATCATCTTATGTCGTGCTCGTTGGCCACGCCCACCAGGATCCCGACCACGGCATCCTCACCATCGCCGGATCAAAGCCATTATTGCTCGGCATCGGAGGCGCCTACCTCGCTTCTACGACCTCTCCATTCTAGACAGCCTCATGGCGGAGATACTTGATCTAAGGAGAGGGCAACACTTCAACTGATCAGCATACATGGATCTACCTAATATACATTTTTCAGTATTTTCTACGCAGTATCATCTCGGAGTCTTATAGTTCTGTTCTTATAACTGTAGGACAATCAATTTATGGTACTTTTTAGTCTCATTTAGTTGTTCTCTTTGATGAGACACCAACTTCAGATGTAACTCTCAATTTTGGTCTCATAGGCCATTATGGCCTCTTAGAGATGTTAATATATCATTTCATTTCATTTCTCTTTTCAAATCAACTGAGCCCTGTCTCTAGCACCGATCCATAGAGTTTGGCCAAATGTGTGGCCAATCGTGATCGTCCTGTAATTATTAGGATCAAGTGGATCTCCAGGTTTGAGGATGGGGGTGATAGTGTTGGTGGACCAAGAGGGTGGAAATCCTTCACAAAGGGCTCTATTGCACAAGTAGACTAGTAGGGGAGACAACGTATCATCGACATGCGAGATGTACTCGGCTGTGAGTCCCTCATGATCCTGGGCTCACCCATTATGTAGTCTACGAATGGCCTTGACGACCATGCCCTCTTTGAAGAAGGTGGAGGTGGTGGGGGTAGGGGTGGCTAATGGGGGATATGATAGAGGGAGCGTGCATAGGCGTGCGTATCATCGACATGCGAGATGTACTCGGCTGTGAGTCCCTCATGATCCTGGGCTCACCCATTACGTAGTCTACGAATGGCCTTGAGGACCATGCCCTCTTTGAAGAAGGTGGAGGTGGTGGGGGTAGGGGTGGCTGATGGGGGATATGATAGAGGGAGCGTGCATAGGAGTGCCATGTGTTCGGGCAAGTGATAGGTGTGTGTGTTTTCGGGGGGGGGGGGGGGGGGGGCGTGTGATGGATGGAGCACTACTGCTAGAGGCTCAGTATGCAACCTATATGCGTAGGGTATACAAGAATGCAATGCAGATTTGTCTAGCTCCAACCAGTACCATAATGGGGGTGTAATATGTGATACATAGGCGATGGCGAGGCAAAAATACCTCGGAGCATGATCTCCGGGTGTGAGTGTAAGTGAGCTAGCCGCTCCTGGATATGGTGCTAATGTTGAGCCCGTATCTCTGTGATCTCCCTCTGATGTAGTCTGGGATTCTGGTAGCCTAGTGCTCTCGGTCTCCGTCTGGCTCGGAGGTCCGCAGCGCGCTAAAGTGTCACCCCCTCCTTTGTCACGGTAGGCATTGGGATAGATCTCTGGAAGAAATCAGTGAGCTGGAGCTGTCGCCCCCCTCTCCCTGCGGTATGAGTCCGTATTAGTCTCTCTCTGTGGCGCTGTGTCTCTAGCAAGAACTGGCCAAATCTGCGCTGGTTTGCGGACTCCATGATCTGGTGGAGTGAGGGATGTCCACTGAAGATAGTGTCTCTCTCTCTAATGGGCCTATGAGACCAAAGTGATACCATAATGTCCATGGCATATCTCATCATGGAATGGAAAATAAAACAGAAACAAAACATAAACATAGCTATCTCATTGGGGTGATACAAAACTTCCTCTTTTTCCAAAGAGGATCTCCAGCTCCTCGCTTCAATAGTTGCCTCTCTAGAGGCCTCCACCTTGGTATGCAAGATTGTGGGTAGCCGCTCGGCGCCCGGACAGTTCAAGGATTTGTTACAGGGAAGCCTTCTTGGTGCACCTGTAAAGATCACTGACATTCATCCTCTCGGGCGTGGGTACTACCAAGTTGAGTTAGATTCACCTGTAGCTTCAGACAGAGTCATGCAGCTGAGCCTCGTCACAGTGTACGGCCCAAGCCTCCTTTGCGAGGTGGCAGCACAACTTTGACCCAACGTCCAACCCTTTGGCTGGTGTCTCAGGCTTTCTTGTGACAGTCTGATTTGCAGGTCTCAGGAAGGAATGCCTTCCTCTCCTCCCAGTGATAGGTAGGTTGATGGAACCCCCCCCCCCCTCCAACCGCCGCTAGTTCTTGCATGGATGGCTAGGATTCCTTCCCTTTCGTTACCTAGTCTGTAGGGAGATCCGATTTTGCAGAGAGTTAAGTATTGTGGCCTCCCAGGCAATGCTTCATCTGTCACCAGATGGACTGCCTCCGTTTGGTCCTTCCCCACCCACCCCCCCTCGGGCTGGCCCCAATTCAAACCCTCCCTAGGGGGGTCAGCTGGACACAGGCCCACATGTACTAGAGCACCATGCCCCGGCTGAGGCCGGAGCACGAGAGTGGCAAACCGCTAGCCCAAGGCATGACTGGATCAATGTCGGCAGGATCCAAGAGGATATGGTTGTTTCAGAGAACCATTTTGAGCATTTATCTCAACAGCCCCCGATGGTGATGGGCCTCCCTCTATTCCTTGGAGGAACCCGCACCCCCCCCCCCCCCCCCCCCCTCTTCTGGAGACCATTACCTCGTTGAGACCCCCTCCAGGTTTTCAGCCTCTCGTGGGGATCGCAGACCATCCAGAGCATGCAGCAGGCCCAGCCTCACAGCCTTCTCCTCCTCCGGTCCGCATGCAAACCCATCTCCCCCAAACCCCCACCCCCCACCCTCCACCACCTCCTCCTCCTCCATTGCCGTCAGCTCCGACTCTCCCCCCTCCAGCTCCCTCTTCTCCAACGGTATCAACCCCCCCCCTCCTTCTCCCCCTCCTCAGCCTCTCTGGAGCACTCCACCACCCTCGGGCTATGCCTCATCTGGAGCAGCGACAGTAGGCCAGCTCCGTTCGCCAGCTAATTCATCATTTTTCGGAGCCAGTAGAGATGACCATCACTGCCTCTCCAGTCCAAGCTCTCCCTCCCAAGTTGCCAGGTGGCCCCCCTAGGGGGGGTTTGGGACAGTCAATCAACTACAATGTTGCCTCCCCGTTGGTGGAGCTGGCATGCTCGAGGAGACGATGGCTCCCATCCGCATTGCCGTCCACCCCAGAGAGTGGAGCGATGATCTTCTTCTTCCCCCTGAGTGCAGCACAAGGGACGAACTGGAGCACGGAGTCAGTGTCCACCGCGATACGAGGGTAGGCCATTGAGTTTTTGCATCATCTACACGACCTGCATATCACTGATGTGGCCTTTGGCTAGGATGGAGTTGGGCGGCTCCGGCCTTAGGGAGATGGAGTTGGGCGGCTCCAACCTCAGGGAGATGGTGTCCACCTACGTGGAGGTGCTGGTTTTTGTATTTCTTCATGTTTCAGTGGCAGTACCACTTGGCCCCTCCTATAAATAAGCACACCATACACACTTTGGTATGAAAATGCACCTAATCTTGCTCATCTTCGAATTTTTGGCACCCCCGCATACCCTCTCCATACTGGCCATCAAGCCAAGTAGCCAAGTTTGCAGAAAAAGCCTCGAAAGCTATCTTTGTGGGCTACGGTGATCGCTTCGGGCACAAGGCTTATCGGCTTCATCATCCCGCGCAGTAGCACTTCACATTTAGCCGCTCGGTTATCTTCCATGAAGATGCCCTCACGGGCTTGGCATCCTCTTCCAACAGCACCTCAACGTCTCAGTCCTGCAATAGCTCTCGACGTCCAACAAGCTGGTGCATTTCTCTTCTCCCACTGGCTCGGCACCCCCTTCACCAGGCTTGCCAACCTCTTCGAATCTGCCCCCTCTTCTTCCCACACCACCCCGCCCATTTAGGCGGACACCCTCATGCCAAAGTCTAACATGCCCAGGGAACCCACCCCAATTTTTACTCGCCAACCTTTATAAGGTACCAACTCCCACTTCACCGGCTGATGAAGTGATACACTTAATGATGGGCCGCCCTCGATGCTCACGCCAACATCCCCGACCTCCCACGTGGCCGTGCATGCCCGCCACCACCCACCCTTCACTCCGCTGCCGCAACAGACGCTGGGCCGCCATGCTTACTCATCACCACACCAATAGCAACTGTCGCTGGGCCGCCATGCTAACTCGCCACCTCCCCAACTACCCGCCGAGTTGGCATCCCACTAACTCCCCACTGCAACATAGCATTTCTTTGCCTATTCCAATCCCCTCACCCCTTCATGCACTGTGTCATTCCTCCTCAGAACAAACAGGCCAACGCTATCCCCAGCACGCCGGCCCTCCTGATCGTGCGAACTCTCCTCACAGTCTTCCCATGGCTGCTTCAGCAACACCACACTCCTCTTCCCCTCATGGTGCCGCCACTCCAGCCACTATCCCTTCCGGCTTCTCCCTCCCGCCTGGCTTCACCTTGGAGCGCCCAATCTACCTTTCTTCTTCACTCTCCCTCTTCATCACCCGTGCCTGGTTCTAACACTACTCTTCTACCCACTTCAGCCCGGGCCCTTCTTCGAGCCTCCGTGATGATGAGGAATCTACTACATGTGGCCACACTCGCAACTTAGCAGACATTTACAGATCTTCATGCTGCTCGGTCATCCTTCAAGCTGAGAAGGTGAATTCTGATCTGCCGGAGCTTCTTGAAGATCCTCAATGCCCTACGGTCTCTGAAGCCCTTGCTAGTGCTTATTTAGCTGAATGGATAGAGGCTATGAGCCAAGAAATGGAGTCCCTACAAGATCAACATACATGGGCGCTTGTGCAACCACCGCCCAACCACAACATTGTTGGGTGCAAATGGCTCTTAAAGAAGTTCAAGGCTGATGGGAGCTTGGATCGTTTCAAGGCACGCCTTGTAGCTTGTGGCTTCACGCAACAATTTGGCATTGACTACAACGAAACCTTCTCACCGGTATTGAGTATGGCCTCATTTTGTTTGATAGTTGCATTAGCCGCACATTTCAATCTACCTCTTCATCATATAGATATCAAAACAGCCTTCCTTCATGGTAGGTTTGAAGAGGATATTTACATGCAACAACCACCATATTTTGTATCCCAATTACATGCACATTTTGTAAGCAAGTTTCAACGCCCCGTTTATGGCTTGAAGCAATCACCCCGTCAATGGTACCGGCGCATGGATGATGCGCTTCTTTCATGGGGATGGCAATGTAGAAAATATGAAAGCAAGAGCAGACTAGAAATGAAACAAGAACAAAAATGAAAGACAAAGAGTTACCTTGAGATGAGTGTAGACAAGACACAAGATCGATGCTTTCATTGATGTGACACCCACAATATATAGGTGAGAAGTACAAGATAGAGTAGAGTGACTTATGGGACAATTATAGAGGTGCCACGTGGCATACACTGAGATGACCAAGACTAAAAGTACTCCTAGTGAGCACTTATTTCCTACACCCTCCTTAAGTGGACACTAGGAGAAAGACAGAAAGACAAGACTAGAAGATAGACATAAAGACCTATAGACTGAGAGACAAGACATGACAGACAAAGATCCTGAGACACCCCTCCTCAAGTGATATCCTCATATGGGTCCACAAGGATAGGGACAAGATGGATCTAAAACAAGACACAGTTAGATTGATAGACAGATAGACAGTAGACAGACAGACAAGACTAGATAGAAGACTGACTGTAGACAAACAGATGGACCTTGAAGACATCCCCTCCTCAAGGGCAATCTCTGCCTCTCGGGTAGGGACAAAAGAGAGGTCCTAAAGCAGAATGAGTAAGACATAGAACCCCTTGACCTACATCATCGGTGGTCAAAGTGGTAGACAAGAAAGATGAAGTAATCAGAAAGCCCACTCCTCATCATAGGAATGAACAGCAAGATTTGCTGATGTAGATGCTGCAGCAACATGGGCTGAGGTAGATGCAGGGGCTGATGTAGAGGTTTTAGAATAGCAGTCCTTCTCCCGGTGATTATCACGGCCACAAATGGTGCATGGATGGGCCTTGAAGCAGTCCTTCTCCATATGATTAGTTTTTCCACAATGGGTGCAAGGCTTTCTTACCTTAGAACTTCCTTTCTTTGCTAAAAATGCAGTGTCAGTTTTTTGTTGAGTTCTTTCCTCTTCTTGGAGAGCATTGATGATACCTTCAAGAGTAGGATTATTGTGATACTTGAAGGTAGTGACAAGAGTAGCATAGGTGTCAGGTAAGCTTTTGAGAAGCACAGCAATAGCAATATCTTCGGAGATGGGAGACTTCACTGATGCAAGCTGAACCATAAGACTGCGAAAATAATTGACATGAGAGGCTATAGTAGCTCCCTCCTGCATATATAGATCAAAGAATGAGATCATAAGTGCAATCTTAGAGTTTTTAGAGCGGGGTCCAAAAAGGGTATCCAAAGTGATCCATGCTCGAGAAGCAAACTGTATGTCGGAGATGTGATGAATGTAATCATCTCCAAGACCGAGCAAGATGATTGCATAGGCTTTGTCATTCTTGGCAGTGGGAGCATAAGTGATAACTTGCTCAATGTCGGAATCTTCGGGAGCAGCATGGTGAACAACATCCCAAAGACTTTCTTTCATAAGATGGCACTTGATTTTGATTTGCCAAGTATGAAAGTTGGACCCATTGAATTTGTCGATAGACATGAGAGAATGAGTAGAAGAGGCCATGTGGGAAGGTCTTACCTCTTGCTAAAATGCAAGGGCAGTGTCTATTCCCTTACAAGATTGCAAAAATGAATGAAAGAAGAGATCCAAACTGTTTTTAGAAGCCGGCTCTCTCACCACTTGTCAAGGCCATAGCATATGACAGCCCATCGAAGCATGAGGAACTAGCAGTTTGCAGATATGAGGATAAGAAAAGGACTGACCAGCAAACTGAAGGATACAATGCACAGTACCTTGTAGACTCTTCAAGAGGAAACGATGGCAGAACTGAATGCAGTAAATAGCTCGTTAACAGGAGGAAAGTCGATCTGCAGCTGCTTCTAGATGATGCGCACCCTTGAGTTGATGAAGAAGGCAGCCAAAGCAGCAACAGTACAGTGGGCTGTAGCAGTTCCAATATGACAGGCAGCAGCTCCAAGAGAGAGAACAGTAGAGCTGTATGAGCCTGAACAGGGCGGACAGCAAGTTCAGGCCGGCGGGTTGCTACAGCAGCAGGTCGACTACCAAGAGCAGGGGGGGGGCAGCACCCAGCTAAGCGGCGGCCTGAAGATATGGCGGGCAACACAGGGCTGCGCTGAATTGAATGGGACAGCTTGGAGAGAATGGCGAAAGCTCAGAGGAAAAACAGGGAAACCCTAAAACCATGGCTCTGATACCATGTAGAAAATATGAAAGCAAGAGCAGACTAGAAATGAAACAAGAACAAAAATGAAAGACAAAGAGTTACCTTGAGATGAGTGTAGACAAGACACAAGATCGATGCTTTCATTGATGTGACACCCACAATATATAGGTGAGAAGTACAAGATAGAGTAGAGTGACTTATGGGACAATTATAGAGGTGCCACGTGGCATACACTGAGATGACCAAGACTAAAGGTACTCCTAGTGAGCACTTATTTCCAACAGGCAAAGGGTGATCATGGATAATAATCTTTATATCTTGCATCATAGCAATGGTTGGACTCTCATAGGTCTCTATGTCGATGATATTCCTATCCTTTCATCTAATGAATACATGATGCATCTAGCAAAAAACATGTTCCAACGTGAGTTCCCTATCACTGATAATGGGCCTATAGAATACTTTCTTGGTATCCAAGTTATCCGTGATCCACATGGAAGCTTTATTTCTCTTTCACAAGAAAAATATATTGAAGAAATCCTAGCACATGCTAACATGTTGCAATTAACTTATGCCCCTACTCCTATGGTTACAAATGCTAAACTTGCTCCTGAGGATCTTCCCTACACTCACATAGATAAGAGCTTTATGCATGATATTCCATATGACCATAAGAACTATTGGTGGAGATTGTGGCATTCTTATAGGAAGCCACAGATTTCCTCCTTTATTTGGGTTTCTCTTCATGGTGGTCTGGCCACCAATCACTAGAGGTCTGTTATTACTGGTGCTTGCCCAGCATGCCCTAGATGTGCAGGAGTTTCGGAGTCAGTTTACCATTGTTTATGGGAATGCAAGGAAGCACAGAGGGTTTGGTCTACGATTGCACACCTCTTTGGTAGGATTAAGAGGGATGCTATCATTTCTTTTGGTTCTATCATTTGGTTGACACAGTCTGGGCCTCAGCTAAGATTGGAGGGGACTGACAGGAGCTTGGCCATTATGGTTAGGCAAGGAGTTGCTTGGCAGTGTTGTCTTCAGGATTTGCCACTTTCACACTTTGTCCCTCTGACACAGAGGTTAGACAGCTCTTGGGAGATTATTGCTAGCATCTCAGCCTGGAATATTTGGAAGGCTAGATGCACTGAGACCATTGAGGGTACTCCCATTCTTGTTTCTTAGTGTCTTTGCAGGATTTGGAGTGATATTATTCACACCATTATGGCTACCTGGGCCAGAATCCAGGGATCTTGAGGGCTGCAGGGAGGAAGCGCGGCCAATTTATGAGAGAGTGGGACATCGGTATCTTTTTCACATCCTCTCATTCGGGACCCTATTGGCAGCACATGGCTCCTGATTGGTTGAGATCTCCACCTTGCTTGGTGTGAAATTTCCATTTTGTAAAATTTTTTCATACTTAATAGAAGTCTCCTTTCTAAAAAAAAAAAAACCTTCACTATTGCATCACTTGCACTCGCATGGATGTGTGCTACACAGGTCATATTCTTTCTCGAGCATTGCATGAGCCTCGCAAAGTCCATGGTATAGCCCTCAAAAGGTGCATCGGGTACCTACATGCTACAAAGGCTAGAGCTGATGAGGTGATCGTGGCCAATAGCTGAGGGCGAGGGGCGTCAGGGACGCTGGAGTGCGGAGGCTCAGTCCGAGGTAACTCTTCTCAGGCGAGGCAAGTCCAGAGCAACTCGTGGAGGGTCCACAAGATCCACTATAGCGGTGTCCTCCACCTCCTAGGTCCAGAAGAAACTGGTGATGGTTGGCTGGGGAGGGAGGGGGCGGGGTGGCTGGGGCTGAGGCTGAGGCTGAGGCACTTGCAAGAAGGTGTCCCTGTGTCTGCGGAGCTCAAGCAGGAAAAGGCCTAGGCAACGCTAGTCCTGGAAGTCAATGATCCTAAAGAGTGGACCAAATCCCTCACGAAATAGACAATGAAACTTCCCACGGATCTCATAGTATACTGGGCGGGCAGCAGCATATGTAATGCTCCTCCGTCTCAACCTCTGTGTGACATAATCAGCAAATCCTCTCCTCTCTAGGTCTCCGTATGAGCTTCCCGGCTCTAAAGATGCGCTCAGCTCTACCTGTCTCTCCACTTTGAGGTGGTGGGATGAAACCCGTATCTGGCCAATCGCAATCCGCATGGCATGGGACATGTGAACACTCAAGTAGCCCGACTGTTGGATGAATCCATCATCAGTGAGTGTGAGGAAGTGATCTCTGTAGAAGTGCATCTTCATGGGGATGTGATCCATGTGCAATCGGTGTAGAGACTGAGAATATCTAACTAGATAACCCGGTTGGTATCCTCGTGAGAGAGCTAGAGAAAAGGGGAGTCCAAACTGTACTGAAGGGGGAGTAGGTGGTCCATGCGGAGCCCATATATTGAGAACCAAGTGGAAACTAATGCATACCATACTCCAGAGCGGCCCTCAAGTGCTAGTTGTCTTGAGGACTCCAGGGCAAGCCTCGGGAAACTGTGGGGATCCATGTGACTGATGCGATGGATGTATATGACTGTCTGGAAGAGTGCATCCACTACCATCGGGGCTGCAGCAAATGCACCTGGATAATCTGGTGTGGGACTGATGGTTTGCTACGGATCATATGGGAGAACATCAAGACCTTGGGCCTCTCAACTCCCTGCCAATCCTCATCGGATAAATCTCGCCCCTAGAAGGCTTCTCCATACATCAAAGCTGGTGTGACGAGGGTGTCAAAAAGCCAGCCCTTCATCTTGGGCTCGTGGAAATGTTCTTGGAAGCATTGCCCCACTCAAGTAAGCTCAAGGCTGCATATCCCCATGTCACTCTAGCATGTGTTGCAGGAAGCATGGTGAAGCGTGGGCCACTGAAAGTGACACCAAGGTAGACATAGGATGAGACAATCTCCACAGGATCCCCTCTATATTTGAAACTCAATATGGATGTGAATGGGCGAGAGGTATTGAAGACCATTACCTTGGTTTTACCAAACTTAACAGAGAGGTCCCACTGAGTGCAAAAGTCCTGAAAGGCATTCAGCTGTCTCTGAAGCCCCCCGGCTGAGTCTAAGAGGAGGACGATGTCATCTGCATAAAGCAGTATGGGGATCAATATGCCTGCTAGTGTGGGACCAGCCCCGCCTAATCCGTCAATGAAGCTCGAGATCTCATCAATGTAGAGACCGAAAAGAGTGGGTGATAGAGGGCAGTCCTGTTTCACCCCAATAGTGTTGGAAATCTCCTATGATGTACCTCGTGGGGCTCTCACTCGTCCGGTGACGGACTCATAGAGGGCGATGATGCTCCAAACCATGTCAAATGGGACTCCTATCTCCGTAGACAATGTAGGAGGCGGGCTCGGGGTACAATATCAAAAGCTTTGCGGAAATCCACAAAGCAGCAGTAAATCCTCTTATGTCGTGCTCTACCCTCCTCGATGATGGCATGGAGGGTGAAGATGTGGTCAAGGGTAGAGTAGCTCCTCCGAAAGCCAGCCTGTCCTGAGGCTCTGCATCCATGGCTCTCTGCAAATTGCATTGTGAACAGAGAGAACTTTCTTGCTATGGAAGATTGTATTTCTCTTGTTGTAAACATGGAAAAGATTTCTTGAGAATCCATTCACAGGTAAATATATCATGAATGAAGCGCATAAACACAAAGGTAGCTTTGTTTGTTTTTTGCCCTTTTCTAAGTCAATATTATTGCCCTGGAAACACAAGTCCCATCCCTGTACATGACAAGTAGTTTGCAAGGAAGAAAGCAAGAATTATAAAGAACAGGGAAAAATAAATAATAGGAGTTAGTTTATAAAATATGTACAAGTGCTACATATAGATAGGAAGGCTTATGTTAACACAGCCAAGGCATTTCTTTGAAAACACAAAATATAAAACACAGTGGGAGATAGACAAACCTGAAGTTTCATGTGGCTCTGTTCCAAAAGATGATGGAGGTTCTCAATTTCTCTTTTCAGGTCCCTTAACTTGTTAAAACCCTCTTTATATTTTTTCTGCAATAGTAGTAAATCAATAGTAGTAAATACATTGATGAATTTATCTTTTTTGTTTTCTGTGGGTTATACATTGTTTAGATAAAATACATCCACCAGATGTAAGCCAGATCTTTACCCTGGATTGGCAAAAATCCTTCACCACCAGGAAATACACCCATGGACTAATCATTGAGTTCATCTTAACAAATGCTTTTCCTTGCATAAAGGAAAGTTAAAAAAATAATTCTTGGTATTTAACCTTCTCATCTTCTATTTCATTGATAAGCTGGTCTTCTAGAGGGTCGAACACTGTCGAGTTTTCTGTTTTTTCACCACCATTCAGCCCTTGCATTGCACGCTCAATACGATTCTTTTGTATCTGGGACTTCAAGGTATTGATATTCTGCATTCCACCACATAATTCTTTTATTTGGAAGGCATGCAATATCATGTTGAATCAAAAATTACAGTGCACACAGTGCAGCACACTTCTATATAAGCCAAACAACAAATAAATATATTCCAATAATGCTGAAATATGACGAAAGCATTAAAAAGAAAGCATTTCAAAGGGTTCTAAATTTTGATACTGCACTCTTTGCTCTAGGGAGTGCTGAAGCTCAGCCCTAACAATACATAAGGTATCTGCAATCAATTGGGCATCCAGGGTGCATTTCATGTTCCCTCTATAATGCTGATAACCTACGTCTGAGTCTGATAACCCTCTCATGGTAAATGACCTTCTGTCTCCTAAGTAAGGCCATCCTGTGGTAAAAGTCATTCACACGCTGCCCTGGGCCATCAGAAAAGTCATGAGATCTCAATACATATATCACTTGTCGTGAAAGCTTTACATCTGAGTAGAAATGTGTTACCAGTCATCTCCTGTCTCTATATTTACACCACCACCTCTGTTGTGGGTGTGCCCGCCCGATTTAGGTGTTTTCTCATTTTTCCATATTTTTTCACTATTTTTACTAGGTGTGGGAGGCTGTCCTGTGCATGTCGGCTACCTCTGTGTGCTGGCCGACAGCTGGACTGTTTTCTCTGACATGGCCGACTAGTTCTACTGGTCCCCGACCCTCTCTGTCTGCTGGCCAACTGAGAGGTGCTGGCCGACTGATGGTGGAGCAGGTCGTGAGCTTTATGGCTGCTTGTGCTGGCCGACTGGCTCATAGGGGCCATATAAAATGGCCCCTAGCCCCCACACACTTCATATTCGATTATTCGGGATTTCTTGTGTATATAGCAGAGTTACACGCCTCTCTCTCTCCCTCTCTATTGCTGTGTTTTTCTGCAGTGCACTTGCTCTTGTGTTCTAACTTCTCAGATCTTGTCTTCATCTCCGCTCCATATGCTGACATGGTGTTAGAGCTCTAGGCTCTTGATAAATCTTGGGAACTATGTGAGCAAGAGGGGGGCTGTTTTGTTGCCGATTGGTGGACTGTTTTGGACCATATGGGAAGAGGAGAAGCAAGAGGAAGGCGGGCTGATTTGCTGGACAGCCACTTGCATGTTTAAGTTCTTCTTTTTTTTCCACCCACACACCCTTTTCAGTTACAGCCCCTCAATGTCCTCAGTTTTGTGATGAGTGGCAGTCTGGTAATGGCCACTTAAGTGTGGATACGCTGCAGGTGCAAGCTTTCCCGGACCAGATGGTGGATGGCTTGCCAGATGATGGCAGCAGTTGGCAGGAACTTTCCAATACAGATGTGGGTAGTTCTTGTGTTCGTCAGTCAGAGGAAACTTTACAGATAACCTATGCTCTGATGTCTCGTAGCATTCGGGACAAAGAAACTGCCGTAGATGAGGAAGTTCTTTCCACGGGGACCTATTGGAAGGCCACGCACGTGGCAATTGATTACTTGCAGGTGGCAATTGATTACTTGCAGGTGGCGGTGGATGTTGCACATTCTCCAGGCTTTGTGGTTCTGGATTCAGAGGGGGTTGGTTACAGGTTTCCGAAGGCCTTGAATGGTCTTCAGCAGGTTTCCAGGACTTGGCATCCCACCGTAATAGGTGTTGATCCTTGTGAGGAGTATGATGCCTCCTTGACTTGGAAGCAGAATGGTTCATTGATTTGGTTGATGCATACCAGATTGGACGGGAGCTTCCTAATGAGGCTATTGAGCTCATGTTTGCAGAGGACTCTTTGGGAGGCAGGATTGCGTATCTTGTGGTTTTTGCAGCATGCGAAGGGTCTTGGACTCTTTTACACAGGAGGGGGATTGATGGATGGAGTCCGACTCCACGGACTCCACGGACTCCATGGATGGAGTGACTCAGATTGGGGAGGAGAGCCAGACACGAGGACCTTGACATCAGGCTACAGTTTTTCCCTTGGCTCAGGAGCAGTTTTGTGGAGCAGTAAGAGGCAGCCATCTATTGTCTTGTTGTCGACAGAGGCAAAGTATCGGGCTGCTTGTGGTGCTGCTTGCGAGGTGATGAGGTTGCAGGGGTTACATGGCAGGATTGGGTTTCCACTGGTGAAACCCACGGTCATCTAGAGGCATTTTGTTCGTGAAATGATCATTGCTGATGACATCTTGCTAGAGTTTCCTTCGACGAAGGACAGTGCGGTGGACCTCTTTCCGAAGTCTCTATCTCAGGCTTTGCTCCGGCGGCACTCCAGCTCCCTGGGGTTGGTTTCACATCCAAGAGCTCAGAGAGGGTGTTAGCAATCATCTCCTATCTGTATATTTACACCAGGGCGTGTGTTGTGGGTGTGCCCGCCCGATTTAGATGTTTTCTCATTTTTTTTTTTTTTTTTTTTTTTTTGGAAAAAAGATCCTTCTATTAGTTACTGAGAAAACGCCATATGGCTACAAAGCTCACCTCGCAAGGAGGGATAAAACACAATGAACACCTGAGCTCCCCCCCGTGGCTGGCCGCTCTCTGGGGGGGGCTACCTAGTAATACATGAAGGAGGTGAGAAGAGCCAAACTGGCGGCCGATAGTGCCAAGCGACATCCTCGTCCCTCGCGGTGAGGAAAGGGCCAGGCTGCCAAGTGCGGAGGAAAGCCTTGCGGCGCCCTCTCATGCGATCCGAGTCACCCTGGAGTTTCCCCCAGTGTCCTCTCAAGGTGTGAATGATGTCCACCCAGAGAGCCTGTATGACCTCCGCCGGTGGAGTCGTCTGATGATCAATGGCCTCCCTGCATCGGGCTCTCCATATGTGCCAGGCCGTCATGCTGCTGATCATCTCCCATCTCTGCCCGACCCCCTCCAGTGAGGCTGCCGAAGAGAAGTCTGGCGTCGGAACCACAGCCATCGCCCTATCAGAGACCTGGATGGTCACACTGCCAGGAACGTCCTCATATCCAAGTGCAGGGCCGCTGTCCGTGGCCCAAGCCACCGCACCCCATGTCACCACCATCTCCCCTGGAGAACCTGCAAAAACCATCCTGAGAGCGCGCTGCCAGACCTGCTGTGCCTGTGGGCAGTCCCATAAGCAGTGCCGCTGTGACTCCTGTGCATGGTCGCACCGAGGGCAGGACGCTGGGTGTCTGCCAAAGGCTAGCCAAGCCCCCACAGCCAGTCCCCTATGCGCTGTGAGCCAGAGAAAAAGCGTCACCTTCCGGGGCCGGAAGCTGGCCCAAAGGCGCTGCCAGAAGTCCCTAAGAAAGGCAGGGGAGAGCCCCTGTCGCCGCCAATGCTCGGCCGCTGCCGGGGTGCTCGCTATCCTGTGTCTCTGAATCCGCCGCCCCAGCCTCGCGGTGTACTGAAAAAAGGGGATGGCCGGGCTGGTAGGGGCCGAATAGGGGTCTCGCCAAAACCACTCACCTGGGTCCCACTGAAGGCGAATAAGAGGCTTGCTGTCCCAAGCCCAGAGTCTCCAAGAACAATCCTCCCCTATCGAGGCCGGTGAGGGGTCTACATGCCACTGTCTCTGATGAAAGCCGACCACCCGAACCCTCTGTAGGATACAACCCTGGAGCCCATCCAAATCTAGTCGTGTCCTCTGAAGCTGGCCACCCTCTCCCACCTCGAAAGTGAGTGGGGCGACTCTCTCCGCTGTGCCGCAGACCGCTAGAAGGATCTCATGCCGAGTAAAGACACCCATCCACTGTGGAGGTGAAGGGTCCTGTACTGGGGTCCGCCACTCCCGGGGGATGGCCGCCTCAATATCCTGTCTCATCAACTCTCTGCCCCTCATCCCACTGAGTCTCCTCTCCTGAGCCTCTGGAGGCAGCTGCTGAAAACAAATCCAGTCATCTAGGGACTGGGCCGGGCCGGAGCTCAACGGGCCCCACGACACGTGAGACCGCGAGCCAACCATATGGCCACTGGGGAGTCGAATCAAGGGGTTCCAGATCAATGGCTGTCTCAGGCGCTCCTCATCGGTGCCCGGGGGAGTCTGGAAGAGTGACGGCCTCAGATGCGCCCAGGCCCTCAGAAGGCTGGCTGCAAAACGCTCCTCGAAGCCAAGGCCAACTCCTCTGGATCGCTGCTCCGTAAAGATCCACCTGATGCTGGGGGTCCAGGGGCCGCTAAGAGAAGGAGTGCGGCTGAGCATCCTGGAAACAAGAAACTCCTTCCACGGCTCAACGCCTGGCAGGAGACCACGAACTACCAGCTTGCCAAGCAAAGCGCGGCTTTGGCAAATAGGATCTACAATGCCCAAGCCGCCTCTCTCCCTCGGCTGAGTGATCACAGCCCATGCCACCTTGGCCCTGGCGGGTCGCCCGTCGCCTCCGGACCAGAGAAAGTTCCTGATGAGCCTCTGCACCTGGCCAATGCACGCCCGAGAGAAGGCCCAGCAAGAAGTGATGTACCACATGGTAGCGAGCAGAACCTGGTTGGCCACAACTACTCGGCCAGCCAGAGATAAACGAGCAGTACTCCAATACAGAAGCTTCTTCCGAATGCTCAGAAGAAGGGGGGCTATCTGCTGCTCCGGAGATATATCAATGCCCACATAGCAGCCCAAATAACGCACTGTAGTGCCGGGGGGCAGCCACTGAAAACCATCAACTGGCCTCCAAGTCGGGGGGGGCAAAGAACTGACCCACAACCCACACGACTTGTGCCAGTTGATCAAAGCGCCCGAGGCTCTGCAAAACCTGTCCATGGCTGAGGCGAAGCGGCGGAGGTTCTCCTCACCTCCCTGAAGATAGACAGCAGTGTCATCCGCAAACTCCGAGTCTAGGAGCTCCTCCGAGGTGCGGATGGGAAGCTGGAGGCCCCTCAAACCTGTATCCTGTGCCGTCAAGAAGGTGCTCATGGCCTCCGCCACAAAAAGAAAAAGAAAGGGCGCCAAGGGGCACCCCTGCCGCACCGAGCGCGAGAGCTGGAACCGCTCACCGCACACGCCCTGTATCAGCACTTGGCTATGAGCCGAAGTGTAGAGTGCAGAGACCCCACGGATCCACTGAGGGGGGAAGCCCATCCTCTCCATAGTACCTTCCAAGAAGGCCCAGTCCACCCGATCATAGGCCTTCTCGAAGTCGAGAAGGAGCACCGCCAGATCCTCCTGCCGAAATCTAGCCAAAGCCGTAGCCTCCCAGAAAGAAAAAATGTTATCCAGAATGCTCCTATCCTGGATGAAGCCTGTCTGCGTGGAGTGGATGATGTCCGGAAGGTGAGGCTGAAGCCGCCTGCTGATCGCCTTAGCTAGGACTTTGTAGGCCGTGCCTAGCAAGGTGATCGGTCTCCACTGTCTAATCTCCAGTCTGTCTCCTCCCTCTTTGGGGATCAAGTGAATCAACCCCTCTGCCATGCTGTCCGGCATGACTCCCGTCTCCATAATCTCCTGGAATGCCAATCTGAAGCCCCTGTGAAGGAGGCCCCAGTACCTCTGGAAGAAAGCCACTGATAAACCGTCCTCACCTGGGCATTTGCCCCGAGGTAATGCCTGAAGAGCCTCCTCTAGTTCCGTATCCGAGAAGGGGGAGAGAAGGGAGTGCTGCAAATGGGCCGGCACAACCGGTCGCGTGAAGCTCCAGACTGCCTCCCTAGCCTCTCTCACCCTGTCGTCTGCTGGCTCAGCAGAGAGGAGATCTCTGTAAAAATCTGTGGCTATCGCCCGAACCCTGGGGGGATCCACCACAACCTGGCCATCAGCCTGACGAAGCCGCCTGAGACCCTCTCGTCTGAAGCGAGGCCCAGTCGCCTCAAAGAAATCCCGAGTCACTCTGTCTCCAGCCTGAGTCCAAAAAGAAGCCCGAGCATGGAATCGGAACTCCACCCGCCTCTCCTCGATGGATCTGATCTCAGTGCGAGCTGTCTCCATCTGCTCTGAAATCCAAGGGCTCAGAGGCTCTCTCTCCTGGAGTCTCTGGAGGGACGCTAAACTCCTCCGAAGGCTCCTCTCCTGCTCCCTGAAGGCCTCCAGACGGTCCAAGGCAGCCAGTCTGAGCATCCGACTGATCTCCTGCAAGCCACTGGCAAGATCACTGGCTGCCGAGCCTCTCCTGAACTGCAGCTCCTGCCAGACCTGCTCAACTCTGAGCGCGATCTCAGGCTCCTCTATGAGACAATCAGGAATCCGGACGCTCTGGCCCCGCTCTCCTCTCGTAGGGTCCTCAATCTGGAGAAGCACTGGGAAGTGGTCTGAGAAGGAGGATCCAGCAAGTATGCCCACAGTGCCGCCTCTATCACAGGCCCACTCATCAACGTAGAATCTGTCGATACGGGAAAGGTTAACTCCTGTGGCCCGTCTATCCGAGCGCGAGAAAGATAGACTCCCCTGCAACCTGCCAAACTCCGGGAGAGTCCACGGATCCTGGCCTCTCACCTGTAGCACTAGCTCCTCCCAGGCAGCGAGCTCTGGCCCATGAATGGTCTCCTGGCTGCCCCCCATCCTGTCCTCTGCGTCCTCCAGCATGTTGCAGTCCCCTCCTAGGCACCAATGGTCTGCCAAGGGGAGGGACTGCCTGATGGTGCTCCAGAACTCGGCTCTCCCGGACGCCCCGTTAGGGGCGTAGAAGTTGAGGAAGCCAATGCGGTCTTCCCCAACCCGAAGGATGATCCACTGCGCTCGACCCTGAACCAGAGTGCCAGAGTCCACAACCTCGGATAGAAGCTGCTCGCTGACTGAGATGCATACTCCGCCCTGGTTCCCCTGGGGGCCATATGCTGGGGACCAAAAAGTGTGGCTCCTGCCTGGCAAGATCTTCCCGCAGGTGCGGGTACGCCCGGCAGAAAGGTGGTGCTCCTGGATGAAGAGAATATCTATGGGTCCTCCAACGAGAGCCCTCTGGATCTCCTGGCGAAGTCTGCCCCGACCAATGTAGCAGCGGTGTCCACCGAGACCCTGGATGTTCCATGAGAGGATCCTCATGGATGAACTGTGGCAAGTGAAGTAGCCGCCACTGGCTCACCCCTCTCAGCCGGCCCGGATGATCTGCCCTCCACTCTATGAGTCTTGGGCGCCGGCTTGGAGGGAGAATAGTCACTGTCTGTCCGGGTGCGGAGTCTCTCCAGAAAGAGGGTGACCTGTGTCTGAGTCCAGCCCCACTCCGCCTTCGCCCTGTCCAGAGCATAGGCGTGAGACCAATCCTCTGCATATAAATATCTAAAGGTAGGCTGCACCCTCGGGGCGGCATGGAGGAGAATCAGTAGCACCGCCTCAACTGATGTGTGGACCGGATCCACCCGCCAATCTCCTATACCAAACAGGCTCATGCGGGCTGAGTGTAGTCGGGTCTGCAGTAAATCCGTGAGCCCCAAGTCACTGAAGTGGTGAGAAAACTCCAGTATCTGGTCACGCAGAACTTCCTCTACAGAGTTGCAATCCCATGCTGTGTCTGGGGCAACGCTGAGAGGAAAGGAGAAGGCCACCATGCTGCTCACCACTGAAGGAGAACGCGAGGGATGGCACACCACGCAAACTCGCAAGGGCGCGACCAGAGTCTCGAAAGGGCCAGCATCCAGCTGGAGGCATCTGAAAAAACTGTAGTCCACTGGTAACCCCATCACTCGCGGGGGCCCCCCAGGGGAGGCTGGGGAGAACTCTGTGACGGGCGAGGCTAGTATCGCCATCTCCACCGGCCCGGAGTGGCGGTGAAACAGCCGCTGGACTGAACTCTGACCTACCCTGCTGCGCTGCCCCGGGGCAGCGGGAGGTCTGGCGAAGTATCCTGGAGAGGCCGAAGGAGGGATGGGGGCTCGCGGCGAGGAGGGGGGAGAGCGAGGGGAGGATGGAGAGGCATCTGCCAGAGGATAGGTGTCAGGGGGGTCCGCCGGGGGAGGTGGGAGGGGGGGGCCGGGGGGGGGAGAGGGGGGGGAGGGAAGAGAGCTCTCCGGGTGGGGGGGAGGGGAGCCGGGGGTCGCAGAGTGCGGCCGGGGATCCTCAGGGAACTGCTCCAAGGAGGGGGCGGGGCCTCCCGCGGGGGGAGGCGGGAGTGGGGTCTCCACGTGGGAGACTCCACCATCGGCCTCAACAACGGGCACTGAGTCTGAATCCTCGTCCATCGGGGTGGGACCTACAGGCCGCCTATCCCTGACTGGAGCATAAATGCGGGTAGGTGCCGGTAGGCCAGACGGAGCCACCCGTCCACCATCCTGTCCGCCAGCCTGTGCTGCCTGCTGCTGCTGGCGTCTGCGACGGTCCCTGCGGGCCGGGCGTTTCCGCCGGCGAACCTCCTGCCAGCAGCCTCCAGCCTCCTGAGTCTGCGCGGCGTCCTCCGCCGGAGCCTGCTCGTCCGATGGTGGCGCCTGCTGTGGCGAGCCTGGGATGTCCGGTCTCGGAGGTGGATGGCCACCTCTCGGGTCTCCTGCAGGGGGTCCAGCGGCAGCATAGCGTGAAGGAGGAGCCCCCTTGCGGGGACAGGAGCGTGCGAGATGGCCCATCTCCCGACATATGAAACACTGGCCGGGGAGGCCCGAATACTCCACGCGCTGAATCAGATGTCCTCCAGAAAGACAAGGGAGGAGGATCGTCTTCGGGAGGGACTCCGGTGACTGAACCACAACACGAATGGCCGGGAGTCCTGCTGTCCGCGCAACCACTGAGGCCGCGGTCTGTGGCACCTCCACCACTTGCCCGAAAGCCTTGCCTATGGCCGGCAGGAGGGGCAAGTACTCCCTTCGGAGACCTGGAAAGCAGACGGTGATGGGGAATCCAGTCGCGCCTGCCAGTGGATCAGACGATGGGTCGAAACCATGTGTCCATCGCGCCAAGAACGCCCGAGAGGAGCGTAGGGCAATGGGGCTCCGAGCCAACACCCTCTGCGCTGCTGGTGGGGACTCGAACTCCACCTGGTAGTAGCCGCGGCCTAAAAAATCCACGCTGACGATTCTGGCAGTCTCGCCAATGAGGCTACCCTGTAGGAGGTCGCGCAACTCTCTCCGCATTGGGCGGCTACCCACCACCTTGCAAACCAAGGAAGAGGCCTCCAAAGAAGAAACGGAGGACGCGAGAAGCTGCTGCTCTGCATCTGAGAAGTCTAGTCGAAGACCTGTATCGGCCGGGGTTGACGGAGAGGCTGCCATGGAGTCCTCCTAGGGGAAAAGACCAGGTACTGGCTGAATCGACGAGACGAACCCAAGAAAAAACCACACCACTTCGCTGAAGTCGCTGAAGAAGAACAAGGAGGACGGGGGGCTGAGGCAGGGAGAAAGGGAGAAGCAGGGATGGGGGGCGGAGAGGCCGACGACGCGAGGAGGGGGGGGGAAGGAGGGAGGCGGAAAAAAAAAAAAGGGGGGGGGGAGGGGGGAGGGAGGCGGAGGAAAGAGGGCGAGGGGGGGCTGCGCAGAGAAGGCGAAGGGGGGGGAAGAGGAGCGGGAGGCAGGGGGCGGGAGGTCTGGTCGGCTCAGGTGGGGGTCTGAGGGAGGCGGAGGAAAGAGGGCGAGGGGGGGCTGCGCAGAGAAGGCGAAGGGGGGGAAGAGGATGGCGACGCGGAAGAGGGAGGCTGGGGGCGGGAGGACTGGCGAGGGGGGCTGAGGGGGGCAGGCGGGGAGAAAGCGAAGGAGGGGGGGGGCTGCGGGGACAGGCGGGTGAAGGAGAGGGGGGAGGAGGAGGCGGCGGCTGCGAAGGGGGAGGCGCAGGGGGCAGCGGGCTACGTGCGCTAGCTCAAGCGCTCCCGAAGGCACTTCACTTGGTTCTACAGTTTATATGTTTTCTCATTTTTCCCCACTCTCCATATTTTTTCCCTATTTTTACGAGGTGTGGGAGGTTGTCCTGTGCATGTCGGCTACCTCTGTGTGTTGGCCAACTGCTGGACTGTTTTCTCTGACATGGCCGACTGGTTCTACTACTCCCCGACCCTCTCTGTCTACTGGCCGACTAATAGGTGCTGGCCGACTGATGGTGGAGCAGGTCGTGAGCCTTATGGCTGTCGGCCGCCTTTTGTGCTGGCCGACTGGCTCATAGGGGCCATATAAAATAGCCCCTAGTCCCCACGCGCTCTGTATTCGGGTATTCGGGATTTCTTGTGTATATAGCAAAGTTACACGCCTCTCTCTCTCCCTCTCTATTGCTATGTTTTTCTGCAGTGCACTTGCTCTTGTGTTTTCAGATCTTGTCTTCATCTCCGCTGCATATTCTGACAAAATTCTCAAGAATACCCACACAAATAGAACCATGGTATCCTCGATCTCTAATATATAAAACCAATGGGCAATGATCAAATTTGGAGGTGCCAGATGCTACGAGTGTATGTCCTCCCCTATCAAGAACCCAATCATCAACATAGAAGCGATCTAGCGTGCATAGATGCAACCTACATCCCTCCTCTTATTAGATCAAGAAAAGAGGAGAGAGGATGGCCTCCTTTGAATATCATCCTCAAGCCAACAATCTCTCGCAAACAAAGGAGGAAGACAAGCGGGTATGGTGCACCCACTTGCGAGAGCCTCCTAGGAGAGGTTTATTCTTTCTATACATGGCGGTTGCTCAACCATATTAAAATTACCCCCAATTATCCATGATCAACATGAGGAAGCAAATCAGTGAGGGCCTTCCAAAAGGAAATCCTCTGATCTCTATGATTAGGTGCATATATGTTCAGAATACCAATGTGTCTTCCATCCCGCATATTGATAATCCACTGCACTCTAGCAGGCAGAATGACACCATGGCCAATGATGCAAGGCAAGATGGGGGTTGACACTGAAATACATACAACACCTGTGGTCCATACAGCTCCCAACCAAAAGGTGTGACCGGATAATAACTTGCCAGATCTACCACATTGGCTAGCATCAAGTTTATGCTCCTACAAGAGCAAAATCTCCATAGAACCTTCCATGACTGCAGAGTGAAGCTGATTCTTGATAAGCGATTTCTGATGACGCGGATAAACACCACCAATCCCATGTATGTTCAATGAGACAATCCTCATGAAGACAAGGACTAGAAGCTGCGACCAGATCTTGTGGTCGATGAAGAACCCCCTTTTATGGAGGGAATGTGTCTTGCATAAGTGAGTGAGGAGAAATTCTCCAAGGAGAAATCCTTTCCCTTCTCAAGAATGGGAGAAGGGGAGCGTAGTGTAGCATCATCATTACAATCTGCCTAGAATGCAAAACGTGACGTCATCATAATTACATTCCTGCTGTACATCATTATGACAACCCAACTGCAAAGCATCCTCATCTTCTGTAGAGTCATCATCATGTGTAGCTAGGGATTCAAAGCTATTAGGGTGTTCCACTGAGTGCATAGGCACCGGTGCAGGGATGGGGGTCCGGGGATGCCTACCATCCCTAACCATCACCCATCACTGCGTAGTATGCTGAGGTGCAGAAGTGACAATAGGGGGAGACATTTGATGAACATGTCCATGCTGCCTCCTAATGCGGCCCCTGGATCTAGGACACTCTCTAGCAATACGACCATGCTGGCGGCAAATACGACATTGATCTGCTCTGCCAGCAATCTCCATCCTCTTATCAAAAATGTGAGCCATCCAGTATCTATAATAAGATGTAACCAAAAGTGATGGAAGGGTCAGGAACAAGAACAAAAACTCAAGGTACTCCATCAGAGGTTGCGGTAACCACTATGGTAGGCGAACGAGGGCAGCCCTAGAAGGGCAGGTACTTCGAAGACCTAACCAAATGCAACTCCTATGGAAGGAAAAAGCTTCCAAAAAATCCGAGGAAGAGCAAGAAACCTGAGAGAGATCAGAGTAAGCGATTGATCTTCTGCCACAGGATCAAAGTCTAGCCGGTACTCCAAGAATAATATCCATGGGCCAAGGGGAAAGGGCTGCCGGCAAGTGCTTGAGATGTGGCTTCCGGGAGTTGAAGTCAACTTGGAAAAATCCTCGTCCAAGTAAACGGGCATCAAGAAAGTGCACAACCAGCTCCAAAGGAAGGGTTGCCAAAAGCCAATCTCTAACTTGAGAGCGGGCAAGGTGCGAGCCGTAGACCCTCCCAATGAGAGTGGTCTTCATTTCATTATCAATGTCGCTTTGGAGGATGAGAAGCTCGTCTTGTGAAAAATTGATAGTTCTCACGGCTTGTGAGAGTGGAAAAGGATTGGCTTGGGCAAAAGCCATAATGCCAAACAAGGGACAAGCAACTTGACCACAGGAGTTGTTTTCCATAACGTGGCATAGGCAACAAAAGGGGAGGGCTAGGAAGAAGACCCAAGTGAGGCCTAGACCTTGGTACTAGCCAACACCTTGGAAGGGTGAGCTGCAGTGGTGTGGAATGCCATAGTCTTGGCTTGGAGCATGGTTGCAATATTGGCCTCACATTTAACCATGGACTTGAGAAGGATCACCTGTCACATGCACGCCCGTGCCATGGCTAATCCTCAGCATGAACAACCTAATCCCTGATTAGTATAGCAAATAGACAGCATTTAGGACATCATCAGCAGTAGCAGCATTTAGGACATCATCAGCAGTAGCAGCACCATCATCATCATCATCATCATCAACATCAGCACCATCATCATCATCATCATCATCAACATCAGCACCATCATCATCGTGGAGGCATAGGGATTTTGTCGGTTGCAGGCTGTCTGTCACGACCCTGTGTTTTTCTCTGGATAATATGCAGGTGTGCACGGGGACATGGTGGACAGTGTGAATGGCATCAGGTGGGAGTGAAGATGGAAGCCCATGTGTGGACAACCCCAAGTGTGAAGGGGGCCAAGTGATGAAAGTCTCTCATAACCCATGGGGACAAAGGGTTTTGGAGGGGGACAAAGGTTTAAAAACCTTTAAAATTATTATTAAGCCCTTCATTAAAGAAAACGTGGCCCATAAGCTATTTTGGGACCACGTGTGCTTTTTGGGAAAAAAGGGGGGCTGGCAGACAAAAGAGGCGCCTATCCCTTGATGAGGCGCATGTGCTTTTTGGGAGAAGAGAGGAGATGCTGGCTGGACTGCGCTGGCTTTTCTATCTCTCCCTCTCCTTCTCTTGCATACCGGTAGGCTAGACTGTGTGGCTACGCCGGTCTGCAGGGATAGGCCGGCGGCTGCAGGATTGGAGGCGGCTGCTGTGCAGGTATAGTCCCCGTGGCAGGTCAGGCTGCTGTCTGCAGGTACAGTCCACGTGGCAAGTCAGGCTGCTGTTTGCAAGTACAATCCACGTGGCAGGTCAGGCTGTTGTCTGCAGGTACAGGCGGCGCAGTCAGGTACAGTCCACGTGGTAGAACTGTACGACTGCAGGTTCAGATGTACGATTGTACGGCTGCGGGCATATTTGTACGGACGGGTACAGCTGATATAGACGGCTGCTGTACGACAGCTGATACAGAAAGGAGGGGCTGGTTTTTTCATGAACATAGACATCTCATCGATGGCGTTCATCTGAAGGAACTTACCGCTTCTCTTTGATTTGGATTCAGGACTGTTTTGGTGATTATGTTTCTTGGCATGGGAGTGATGCAAGCTCACATGGCTGCGTGCTCATGGAGCAGATTGTTTTCTTCCTGCTAGAAAGGAACAGTGGGACCTACAGTTATGGGCATCTCTATGTTGCCAGATGTTTCATGAGGGAACAGGTAACTAGATGTATGGGAAACAGGATAGAAGTGTCAAAGGGAAACAGGCCTAAGGGTTTCATGTGGAAACAGGTCGTAGGTTTCTCGAGGAGACATGTTTTTGGGTTTCTCCAGGAGATAGGTCACATGCAGGCAGAAGGTACAAGAATGGACACATGTTTGGTACAGCCTTGCTACTGACAAGACAGGGGACAGGGAATCCATGACAGAGATGCATAGTACCCTTGGAAGGTAGAGAGGGTTTGTACAGGTGTGTTGACTGTATGGTATGCTGTGCTGTGATACTCTTTTGAGAGACAGTTTGGGAGTCTGTGTTGTGATGCAAAAGCACTGGATGTGTCAGGGTGTGATGCTGTTCATAGTGTGAGAGGCTATGGATGGTTGTGGCAGCCTTGATCATGGGAGAAAGCTTCTGTATGCAGACTCAATGTGAGAGAGTCTTTCGATGTGAACAATGGCTGGATTTATTTGTGGATGCCGTGTGGACAAGAAGCCAGCTTTGCAGGCTTCAGGGGTTCTACTGTGACGGCTGAGTTCCCAGCCTTATATTGTAGTCAAAGCTCTTATAATCAATTAAAGAAATACCGCAAGGGGCACCACTGCGATTTGGGGCCAATCGGTGTCCGTGTACTTTTTGCAGGAGCACTCTAGCTCCCCCTGTTTGTTTTCCTTTTCTAGGTCCTCAATGGTGTTGAAGTGTTTTATGTGCGAGTGTTTGTTTCACCGCCCTTTGCTTTCTGAAGGCCGGTTTACACTGTCGGCAGCCAGCAGAAGCTCTTGCAAAAGGTGGCACAGTATGCAGGCAAAGGCCATCAGGGAGTGGCAAGCAAAAGAAGTAAAGCACAGTTTTCACATCATTTAATGCAAGTACCTTGTCCAAACCTAGCCGATTTCTTCTGTAGCTGGCCGACCAGCTCTCCATACATATATATAAGATCAAACCATAATTCAGTCCAGCAATTCAATCATTCAGTCATTCCGTCATTCTCAGCCATCAATAGGAGTCATGTAGGGCCAGAGGTCAACCCCTTTGGGGCTGACCAAGGGCCTCAGCCATGTACATACATTCAGCCACCTTTTTGTACCATATTAAATACAAGAAAAACCTTGACACCAATCTCTCTCTTCTTCTCTCTCCTCTGTCTTAATCATATTTAAATCAACATCCTGTTCTTAATCAGGCTTAGGGCTGTGGATCAGTAGAGCAAGGCTTCCGCGCATGCAAAATTGGTATCAAAGCATTCAAACTCAGCCCACTAAGCATAGCCCAAAGACGGTGCACAGTTCTAGCAAAGAATGCAGTAGGGTAGCAGAAGTAGTCTACAACAACAAGTGAAGCCAGAGGAAGCATTCCCTAAGGGTATGTACGCATAACTAGTACATCATTAAGCTCTCAGATCAATTCCAAAGGCCTAGCAAACAGGCATGATCAGTTCCGGTAGGTGATCCCTGTGTTAAGGGTAAGGGAAAGCAAGCATGGGAACAGCAGTGGAACAGATGCTAAGTTCTTCAACAAGACTTGGAAGTGGAAGTGGAAGGTGTTCAGACAAAAATATCAGTCAAAGTCAAAGTTAGTTGAAGTAGCAAGTAAAAGTCAAAGTCAATAGTCCACGGAAGAAGGATGACAGAGTGTCCACCCCGTCATCAAGTTTAGCAAGAGGGAATGTCACGTGCACGCCCATGCCATTGCTAATCCTCAGCATGAATAGCCTAATCCCCGATTAGTATAGCAAATAGACAACATTTAGGACATGATTACCATCAGCAGTAGCACCATCATCATCATCATCATCATCATCATGGAGGCATGGGGATTCTATCGGCTGGCTGTAAGAGCCTTGGAAAAGAGGGAGGGGGGGAGGGGGACATTTAATCTCCCCCAACCAGAAGGATGGCCAATTTTAATCTACATGCTCAGATAAACTAAATTAACTCACTCTAATGAAGACTAAAACAAGACTAATGAGGTGCTAAGCCAAAATACATTTGAGCAACAGTAACTAAGATTAATAAAATGGTAAACAATGGCTAAGCAAGATTCAATGCTAGAGAGCACACCATGAGCAGAGAGCAATGAAGCCAACACCATGAGATATCTTTTCCATTCCAAGAGAGAAAGTTTTCATTACAAAATGGAGGGACTCCTTTACACCCATCTTCCCATTTGCAAATGCGGAAAATTGTTAGCCCACAATACTCAAAACTCAAATGACAAAACCCCTAAAATCATTCAATTCATTCATCAATTTATCCCATGGCTATGGGAAAACCACACTTCTACAACAGCAGAGGGCATCCCATGAGACAGATGGGTATGCATGCTATGGGAGATTCAATCTGAGGACCATTACATACTTAGATGCCCAATTTACAATGAGATACGTTGACGCTACCACTGTCTCTTCAGGGTGGGTTTCAAGCCCACGGGTGATGCATTACGGAGAGTAGAGATGCTTGGGACTATACCTACTAGAGCTGAGGCATCACAGAGACAGACTATTGAAGCAACAGCCTGAGATACGAGATACCTCAATTTATCACTGACTTCTTTGGCCCTCACCAAAGAGTCCTGGCTGACACTAAGCCCATACGAGATTCGTCAGGACAGATGGACCACGACAGAGCTAGACGTCCCCATCAAGTGACCACCCCTCATACCCGTGGCAGGCATGCATATGTATTTCCTTGTTTCTGTGTGTGGGTATGCATGCACGCCTTTTGCATGCTTAAGAGGTCCTTTCCTTTGTAAAATATGGTTGCCTCATCTGTGTACTAAGAATTATTTAAAATTTCCCATTTGTAGACTTTTTTCACATTAGGTTTTCAGTGTAAATTTTATTCATTCGTCAGTAAGCTACCAAGGCTAAGGAAAATTACCTCCCGCGCCTTATTGACCTGGTCACTGACACCCTTAGCTTCTTGATACTTTGTTTTCAAAAGAGCTTTGTTATCTTGAATCGCATTGTTGTTAGGATAGTTCCTTTGGAATCTACACATTGTCAAGCCCATTATTTATTGGGGCAGAGAACCTACTACCTCAATGAGAAAATACGATTCCCAAAAAGATGTATGGGATGTTAAAGATGCGGACTCATACGCTTCAAAAGCTTGTGCTTGATTCATAGAGGGCTCCATAACAGGCGTTCTTTGAGCAAGTGATTTTTTGTCCAAGTTGGAATGTTTTTCATCCTCCAAGGAATCATGAAACCTTGCACGTTCTTTGTAACTCGGGCCTTCATTGCAAATATTGGCAGGTGTTGAAGGCCTAGAATTCCCATCCTCAGATATAAGCTCTTTGACAGCTTTTCCTTCTGATTCACCAGCTTGCAAGCTTGGAAGGTCACATTTTCGAATAAAGGAGACCAAGATGTTGATCTCATTGTCTCGCTCTTGAACCTGCATGACACACAAAACAATGTGATTTCCATAATACTGCATTCTCAGTGTTCAAAACATACGAATACATCTGGTACAAAGTATGTATGGCCACACCCAAGAGCTTGATCCTTCCATTTGTTGTTTTTATGCTCTACCTAACCTTTTGGAATATAAGATTCACACTTTCACCAACATGGATGAACCCCATCATGCAAAAGATTGCCAGAGTTCAAAGATTCAGATATGGCGTCTTTACCAGCCATTCTACACTAAAAATGAAGCAACAAATGTGGACTGCATGCACCCATACATTTATGTACCAAGCAAGGATAAGATTTGCATTTATGACAGTCAAAAACCTGGTTGGAGATTTTACACACATCCAAGATACATACTAAAGAATTTTGAAAATTTTATCTCGTGTCCAAGTAGCAGCAAGACTTATGGGAAATGTCCCTGACATGGCACTGCTCATGTGGCAAGGAGGAGGTCAGGCAGGGTAATCCGAATCGAATGAAAAGGGTACCATTGAGTTAGCCTCAAAACCCCCAACAAACTTTTGCAAACCAGCCAACTAGAGAAGGCTAAGGAAGGATATTCCTTTTCCAATCACTATTTCATTCTCATGGCTCCCATGTTCGATTTCCACTTCCACCTGATTTGATCAGCTTTTGGAGAGGTTTTCGAGGTGTCACCATGGCAGTTACTGCACAGAGCGATGGTGTTCCCAGCATTTGGGTGCCTGTACCTGATCCAAAGGATATTGGTGACACTGCCATGATTCAAAAGTCAGATGTTTTCTCAGCGACTAGAGTTGGTTGGCCTTCAGGTCAATGCCTCATCTTCTGACAGCATGGTCACTTAGCTAGAGATCAAACACTCTTCAGGCCACTGCATGCAGCAGTTGATACAGATAAGGAAATTATTGGGAACCTGACAGCATGGCGAATTTGAAGGTCGCAATCCATTGAGCCAGACCTCACTCATCTGGACAGATATTATGCACCCTTGCTGCTATATGGATAGGGCAAGATTCACGGACCGTCCAGGACTGTAGCGTACAAATGCAAGATTTTCTTGTGAATGTGAAGAGAAAACCCTTTCTGGACTGAGACTCATTCTTATATTATTTGGGGCCATCATATTCTTGACTGGATTTTCCAGCAGTGGCTTCAGTGAATACCTTTTTCTGTACTTAGTCCTACTGCTATTTTATACTTGCTAGAAATCTCAGGAAAAATGTTTATTTGTGCACTGCATTGCCTTGGCATTGCACATGTGATGTCCCATGTGACACATCAAAAGAGCAGTGACATAACTTTATTATGTTACAGTTACCTCTCACTATCGATAACGCACATGTCAGTCATGTTTGTTTAATAATAAGAAGAGCACTAGTGCACGATAATAAAGGTGATATACGTCCTCTATATCCTTGTTCTTTGTAATGAAAAGGTTTGTGTGTGCACTTCCTCAAAATCCATAAGTTCACTGGATTCCATTAAGTGTTTCACTCAATGACATCCAGCTCCAAGCTAGCAAGGTAGATATGGGTCATGGATATGTTTAGTTGACACGTTACTTAAAAGATGATTCTTCATTAACTTTGTAAACATAAATCTCTGAATCCGACTGAGCTGCAGCCTTCACTGGGAAGCACCAGGCTAGAATTCATTAGTGCTTCGCAGGGCTTTTCTACCATCAGCTAGCTTTCAGGTCATTTAATTGCTCCGTTTTTCGTTAGAATAGCATTCTAAAGATCTGTAAATTTTTTGCCATGTTTCTCTTCTACACACATTAATCAATGTTTTCTTTATTTTTATCCTTCTTCCAGCCTCCATTCATAGTTTTTCCATACGGCAACCATACGGCAAATGCATACGGGTATGGAAGTATGGAAAAAGTACAGTTCACACCCCCCAGAAATTCCATACGGCACCCTAAATTTAAGGAAAAACATGCTACATAATACATATTACACAAAAAACCAAAGAAACTTGAAACTGCAAAGATTTTGGGATTAGAAAAAACATAAATGATGTAGAGCCAAAATCCAAACTCCGGAGTCCGGACTTTATATTATTGTAACTTGTTTACATCATACATGTATGATCAATGATGTATCATGTATCATGTAACATGTTACATAAGTAGGTACTAGGGACTAGGTAGTGTGGAGTGGGAAAATGCCAAAACCTGTCACATGTAGGCTGTGCCATGTGGACATACATGTGGACATACATGAGGAGGTCCAAGCCTCAACAAACGAAATAAAACATGAGTGGAAGCGAGCAAAAAGATGGATAATGGAGTGCTCACTGCACAGTGGGCAAGCCGCAAAACCTGTAGACTGACTCCTGAGCAGTGAGGAAAAACAAAACATAAGTAGAGAGTGGAAGAATACTAAGTAACCCTAAGGCTTAACCCTCATCAAAGCTCCCCTCATCCTCAGCATGATCAATGGGCTCCTCATCCTCATCTGCACAAACTCCTCCTCCTCCTCCTCCTCCTCCTCATCATCATCGAATTCATAAGCCTCGGTAGCAACTGAGCATGATGTCCCAACATGGTTAGAGGATGGCTGGCCATCTATAGAGGGTGGAGCAATCGAAAGAGGCTCCAAAGCCTCATCGTCCTCTGCAATAGCCTCTTGCAAATCTTGCAAGGCAATCAAGCGCTCCTCATCTTTTTCTTTGTTAAGCATATCCAATGTGATCTCCATTCTCTCATAGCCTCTTTCTTTGATCTTGGAGATGAGCCTCAAGTTTGTGTGTATGAAAACAAGCTTCTCCGTATGAGAAGGAAGAAGCCTATTTCTTCTCTTAGTATGAATGAGAGAAAATGTGCTCCAATTTCTTTCACATGGGGAGGCACATGTGCCTTGAGAAAGCACCCTAAGTGCAAGAGCTTGTAATTTGGGTGTACAAGCCCCAAATGTCTCCCACCATTTCACACCCTCTTGCATTCTTTTCTCATCTTTTGCAATGGGATGAGCAAATGTGCCGTTTTCTCGCTTATACTTGTCCAGCTCATCAATGAGATCTCCTTGCAAGGCCAAATCACCCTTAGTGTATTTTTCCAACAATGTCATCCATCCATCATGCACCTCTGAGTCACTATCTTGCTCTTTTCCTTTCCATATAGGGTGCAAGATATAGCCCACAGCATGCAATGGTGTGTGCATCATTCCCCATCTACCAATGCATAGATCTTTGATCTCTTTTATCTTATTGGTCTCAATGCCTTGCATGTTTTGCACTTGCTCTACCATACGATCTATAAGCTCATACATGAGGCCCATGGTGGCTCCTTCTCTGTCAGCCAAGCGGAGAATCTTCAAAATGGGAGCACATATCTTGACAATGGTTCTTGCCTCTTGCGAAAAAGATGCAGAGAACACAATGTGTGACACCTCAATTGCCTGAGGGGTCTTTGATGACTTCATTTTTACAAATTTATAATCAATCATCAGCTTGCGCACACCCTGCATACATCTCTCATCCAAGAGAGTAACCAGCATAATAAAAAAGTAGGCAAACCGAGCTGCAGAAGGCTTCACCAAGTCCTTGGTGAGTTTTCTAAACAATGCCAACACTGTGCACTTCCTTGTGACAAATGTGATAACTTGAGTTGCTTGGTTTAGCACTTTTGCAACCCAAGAAATTTTGCCAATGTCCTCAAACAAGAGGTCCAAGCAATGGCATGCACATCTAGTGTAGAAAATGGTCGGCCACTCCTGCTCAACCAATTCCCCAGCCTGAACGCAATTCGATGCATTATCCATGCATACTTGCACAACATTTGCTGGGCCAACCTCAATGATAATCTGCTTTAAATGCTGAAAATTAAACTCCCCAGACTTGAACTCCCCAAATGTGTCCACAGATTTCAAAAATACAGTGCCATGAATGGAGCATGCAAGAAAATTTATGATAGGCCTGCGCCTAGTGTCTGACCATCCATCAGAAACAATGGTGCATCCATATTTTTTCCATTTCTCACGCACACCCATTGTCTCATGATCAATGCATTTGACCTCATCCACTAACTCAGTGGTGCGCAATAAATGGTAAGATGGAGGCACGTAAGAAGGACCAGCATGTCCAATTGCCTTCACCATCTCCAAAAAGTAAGAACTCCTCACTTTCCAATGGGGAATGTCCTCTGCATAAAAGAATCTGCGCACTACAATGGTTGCTTGCTTTCGTGCTTGTACATTCCATGCATTTGCCAACTCCCCCCTCCCTTTAGACATCTTTCTCTTCTTACATGATGACCCAACATTTGCACTACCGCTAACTTGTGCACTTCCCTGTGTGCCCATTGATGCGGACCCTGCACCCTGAGATACATCTCCACCCATATCATCCACCAAAGCATCCACAAAAGCCTCTCTGCCATGAACACCACTACGACTGTCTGCATGCAACCTCCTGCAAACATCTTTAACTCTTCTGGTACATTTGCACAAGGCCCCACACCATGGCCAACCAAGCCCAAAATGAGTGCCCGAATGCGTAGCGGACCTCCATCCCATTGATGAGGGCAATACTTGCATTTACAGGTGAATTGCCCTTTCCCAAGGGCCTTTACTTGGATCACATATTGCCACTCCGGACGCTTGGATCGACCCATCTGTAAAAAGGGTGATTTAGATAGAACTTCGTTAGAGGTTGAAGAGGCCGACATTGGGCACAAAATTCATGTTTGAACAAACTTGACTCTTGAACTTTGAACTTTGAAGTATGAACTTTGAAGAGGGCTCAGATCCTCAAAGGGAAGGCACACAGTGCGCAGTGCACACTTGTAACTTGTAAGTTGTAAACTTGTAACTTTGCAAGTGTGCACATCCCAATGGCCCAGTAGCACTGCTCGCAGAGTCGCTGCTCGCAGCTCAAGTCTCACGAGAGGGGGAAGGGGGAGCGAAGGACCAAGGTAGAAAAAAGGTGCAGGTTGCCAGGCTGTAGTATGTACTATGTAGTATACTATACATAGTACATACATGATACTACAGTCACCAGTGCATCAGACTATCAGTATGTAGTATGTACTGTGCAGTGTGTACACAGTACACTATACAATGTACTACATAGATGATAGTACATAGTGATAGAATCATAGAACTTAGAAAAGGTTCAAGCCTCAAGGGGGCGCAGGCGGCAGATACTATCATACTAGAAGTCCAGAAGGGGGCGCAGATAGAAGGCAAAAAATGCATAAACTTGAAAGTTGAGACTCACGGGTGATGGGTCCTGACTCGTGAGTCGTGTCTTGAGAGTCGAGACTTGAAAAGTTGGACTTTGGCCCTTGGGTACAGGAGACAGCAACCGGGCGGCGGGTACAAGGCCACAGGCCTGAGGCGACAGGCCACGGTCCACGACTCACAATAGTCCACCGTCGGGTACACGCAACAGCAGCCGCGCAGGCATCAAATTGTTGTCGGCGCCGGGCGGAACAAAAACCCAGAAAGACCCAACATTTAGGGCACCGTACGGTATATCCAAACGTACATGTACGGACGCGATGTGGGCAGGAGTATGGAATGTAAAACGGACGCGTTGGAAAAAACCTATGCCTCCATTCATGCTTTTTCCTCATCAGATTCGTTGCAGCATGTAGCTTGTACATTGTTACAACCTTTCTTTCACCACTGCAAAATTAACATGGTAATTTTTATAGGTGATGTCAGAGTGATTGAACTGGAGCATACCACCCCCCCCCCCAGTGCCACCTTCCGCCCCTTGTGCACCCCCCCGCCTTCCCTGCCTGCCTCCTGTGCACCCCTGTTTTCTGCCCATCTGCATCCCCTCTACCACCTGTGCGCCGTCGCCACCATCTCACCCCCACCTCCTCCTCCGCTTCCCTCCTGCCATTCTTCTTCTTGTCCCTCTTCTGCCTCTTCGTTGCCTCCTCCCTTCCTACTGTGAACACCCCACTCGCCCTTCATTTCTCCTCCCACACCCGCTTCGTTGCCTCCCCAATCACATTTTTATTCTGCAGTTCTTGCATTCGGGCTATCTTATTTCGGCAAGTGTCAGCTTCCTTTGGTCTTCACCCCTTTAGGAGGACTCTATGGCAGCCGCTCCATCAACCCCGACTGAGGCCACCACCTCTTGCCTTATCTCGGAAGCAGACCTCCAGCTCCTAGCATCAACAGTAGCCTCCCTCGAAGCCTCAACATTGCTTTGCAAGATTGTGGGTGGCTGCCCTGCGCGCACCCAGCTTCGTGACTTGATCCAAGCCAGCCTCCTTGGTGAGCCAGGCAAGATCAGTGATATCCATACCCTAGGGCACAGCTACTACTAGGTGGAGTTCAACACCCCAGCAGCTTCAGACAACGTGCTTCAGCTGAGCCCGTTGCGTTGCACACGGCCCAGACATTTTTCACATGCTGGCAGCACGGTTTTGTTTCCGCCTTCCATCTGCTTGCTGGAGTATCCGGAATCCCAATCACAGTCTGTTTTCCAGGCCTTAGGAAGGAGTACCTTCCGCTTCTCCCCAATGTTGGGAGAATGTTTGGACTAGTGTTGGAATCTACGAGGAGAGCCACCTCGAGCTGGCACGTGTGGCTAGAATCCCTTAATTTGCATCAGCATCTCCTCTCCGGAGATAGTTCCACACGTCATCTATCTTCGATGCCTCCCGGGGGGGGCCCCATCCTTCAGCGGCTGGTGGAGTACCAGGCCTTCTTGGCCAGTGTTTCATTTGCTCCCGGATGGGTCACCTCACCAAACTTTTCCCTCGTCACCACTATAGGCAAGCTCCAATGCCGGTCCAGCCCCTTTCCCCCGCAGCAGTGTGGAGAAAGCGGACTGAATGCCCCAGTGCCACCTTTTCCCTTCAGCAAGACAGCGCCCCAGCACCCTACCCTGAGGATGAGGACAGAGGTACATGACAAACGACCACGTGGAGCGAGCGTCAATGCCGTGCTGAGCAGCACACCGCCACCAGGCGAGTGAGTCTAACAGACCCATGAGAAAATGGTCATGTCAGAGAACCATTTCCAACATTTATCTGAGGATCACCCGTCTAGAGTGGAGGTCCCACTTGCCCCTGAGAGGGTCCCATTTTCAAGGAGATTGGTCCCATAGAGTGGTCCAGTCTTCCTTCACCCCCCCACCCCACGGGCGGGTTTTTCGCACACTCACAGCACGGTTTTGTTTCTGCCTGTGACCCTTTTGCTCGAGTATTCGGGTTCCCTGTCACAGATTTTTTTCCAAGCCTTAGGAACAAGTACCTTTCGCTTCTCCCCATCACTGGGAGAACGCTCGAGCAAGTGTTGGAATCTGCGGGAACATCCGCCTCGCGTTGGCGCTCATGGCTAGGATCCCTTCACTTCACATCAGCATCTCCTCTACGGAGACAGTTCGGCACGTCATCTCTCTCCAATGCCTCTAGACGGCAGGTGGAGTACTCACAGGCCTTCCTCGCCAATGTTTCATTTGCTGCCAAATGGGTCACCTCGCCAGAGCTTGCCATCGTCACCACTCTAGACGAGCTCCACATGCCAGTCCAGCCCCTTCCCCCTTCAACGAGACAAAGCCCGAGCACCCTACCCGAGGACGAGGACGGGGGTACGTGGCATACAACCATGTGGAGGGAGTGCCGAGGCCTTGCCGAGCACCACGCCGCTGCCAAGCGAGACAATCTAACGGAAACAAGGCAGAAACAATTGTGTCAAAGAACCATTTCGAACATTTATATGAGGATCGCCCGTCTAGAGTGGAGGTCCCACCCGCCTCCGAGAGGGTCCCAGCGTCAGGGAAACTGGTCCCACAAAGTGGTTCAATTTTCTTGATTTTTTAGAACCCCATCCACCCCGCACCCCGCACCCCCCCCCTGCCCCACCCCGACCTAAGGATCTGATCCCCTAGCAACACATGCCCTCTCAGGCTCAGCAGCAAATTCCATCATCCTCCTCTCCCTGCCCACACCCCCCCCCCCAGCCTCCTCCTTTGCTCACCCCTCCCAACCCTCTGTCGATGCTTCCCTCCTTTGATCTCCGCCCTCGCCCTTAACCTCCCCCCCATCCTCCCCTTCTCAGCCTCTTCCGCTCCCCCTATCCTCCCTAGCCTCTCCAAAACAGTCGTGTTGACCGCCATCCCACTTAGCCTCTCCAAAGCACTCTTGTTGATCGCCATCCCCCCTAGCCTTTCAAAAGCACTCCCGTTGACCCTGGGAGGACCTGCCACATGCGGATTCCATCCGCAGACTGATCCATCATTTCACGGAGCCAGTAGCGATGATGGTTGTTGCTTCCATGGTGAAAGCCCTACCTCCGGAGTCTCCACACGGTCTCCCCCGAGTCATGGGATAGCCTGTGGACCTTCAGATGCCTAACTAGTGGATGTGGGTGCTATTGCAGAGACTTTGGCCCCTCTCCGAGTCTGCATTATCTTTCGCAGATCTAGACCAGCCAGTCCTGAGTGTTCTGTGCAATTGCGCGTCCCGCCTCCCTTTCGCCCACATTTTTCTCGCCTAAGCTGTCTCACACCGCCACCTCTCCTGCCCCTGTTTCACCAGCGACTGATCCCCATCCCGCCGCCAATGGCTGCTCCCATCCTGCATGCAAGTCGCCCTACTTGCTCCCGTCTCCTTCGCCTCCTCACCACCAATCCTCTCCTTCTCTTCACTTCAAGCCTTCTCCTCCACAGCCTCGTCGCCTTTGTCTTCTTGGCACACGTGTTCGCGTTTGCCCGGGTTTTTCTCCTATCGGCATGAGTCAGCTTCTGTGGTCCTACCCCTTCAGGAGAACTCCATGGCAGCCGTTCCGTCATCCTCAACCGAGGCCGCCAACCCTTGCCCATCTTTTTCAAAAGTGGACCTCAAGCTCCTCACATCGATTGTCGCCTCCCTTGAGGCATCCACCTTGGTTTGCAAGAATGTGGGTAGCCACCCAGTGCGCGGGCAGCTCAGGGATCTTTTGCAAGCTTGCCTCATCAGCGAGTTGGGAAAGATTACTGATATTCACCCTCTTGGCCACGTTTACTACCAGATGGAGTTTGATTCACCTGTAGCATCGGATAGTCATGCAATTGAGCCCCATCACATTGCAAAGGCTTGGTCCTTCTTTGCAAGGTGGCAGCACGGCTTCGACCCAGCATCCGACCCCTAGGCAAGGGTTTCGGGCTTCCGAGTTACGGTTTGCTTTCCTCGGTTCATTCCTTGAGAAATCAGTTATATGGGGATGCTCTATCTTTTCTTGGAAAAAAAAACATGGTAATTGTTCTACCTTTGTAAAATTATGTGTTCTTTTGAATAATGTGTTCCTTCCTTAACCACCGCTGCACCCTTATTGTTGAGCATAACCTTTTTCCTTTCTTGAATTTCCTATTAGCACCCCTAAATGCTAAACAGAACCGTACTATTTTGAAGTGTTATATACAGCCATCCAGTGATAACATTCAACTTACAACAAGAGCATTGCCGAGGCCCATAGGAGTTGGAGTCACGTGAACACAACCCCCCCCCCCCCCCGCCCCCCTCTTCTCTCTTGCCTGTACCCCTCCCCTCCTCTCTGTGCTTCCCCCACCCCCTTTCCTCCTATGCTTCTTCCCGCACCCGCCGCCACTGCCTCTCACCCAGATCCCCCAGCCACCCTTCCCTCCTATGCACCCATCTCCCATCCGCCCTTCCCTCCTGCTCCCCTCCCACTGCCTCCCACTGCACCCTGCACACAGCACCTCCTCCCCTTCCTTTCCCCCTCGCTCTCATGTGCTTCTCAGTCTTGCCTGTCCACTTTTCGACACCGTCACGTCTTTTCTCATTATTTCCATCTGCCCTGACCAAGAACACTCCCCAGTGTGCAGATCTCGATCTCCAACTCCTAGCCTCTTCCATTGCCTGATTACTGATGTCCAGCTCCTAGGCCAAGGTTATATCAGGAATAAGTTTTATTCAGCAGCTCTAGCTGAGAGCACCTTGGCACAAAGCCCAATACTAGTTTAGGAGACGCAAGTGTTTTTAGCCCACTGGCATTATGAAAAAATATACAAGAGGGAGATTACAAACCAAACAAGGAGGAAATCTTGACCAATCCGGTACCTTGTGATGCCACCAAGGTCCCATATGAGTGGGAGTGAAAAAGATGCCATAATCCCACTCTCATAAATTAATTGGCTGCACTTTCTCTTCACAGCCCTTGAACATCCCTGGAAGTTGGCCCAAGTGGCCATGAGGGTGTGGATGATATCACTCCAAATCCTGCAAATGCATTGTGACTCATATGCCGAATTTCCCTCACTGGCCTCAGTGCATCTAGCGTTCCAAATGTACCAGGCTGCAAGAATGGCAATAATCTCCCATGCACTGTCCAACCTTTGTGCTAGGGGGACGTATCCTATGTCCAGAAGACAGCACTCCCATAAGTAATGGTAAAACATCTTGAAAGGTCCTGCACATCTCATGCATGCTAGGCTAAGACTAACAACCAATCTCCAGGAGAACCATTATGAGACAGTCTCCCCAGGATTCGGACTCACCGACCGTGACAGCAACTGCACAAGACCCGTGCCGACAGGCACCTGGACCCTTCCCTTGGAGTCGGCCCAGTAGCAGGCACCCCACGAGGAGCAGACGGAATAGGTTGTGTTCTACTTCTGCATTAGTAATGTAGCCTTCTTCCAAGAGAGGTCACGGGGCCTTGCTCATGGAGGAAGCACCTCTGTTGTGTTTCTTGTACTGTTGTTGCAATGTTTTGTATTTTAACTTCCAGGCAGGCTTCTTTTTAACGAATAGAAGGATCTCTTTTTTGGAAGTAAAAAAAGACACGTTTGCCAAAATCTTTAACTAAAGAAATCAATGAATCAAAATTAACCTGACAGTACAAGTCACGTATGGTTTCATGAAGAGCCAAGATACTTTTCTCTTCCTCATCTGAACTTGGGATTGCATCTGACGTAGGATTTTTTGCTTGAGAGCTGCTACTTTTGCCACTATTTATCATCTCTTTGAATATTTGAAAGATGGTTTTAATCTGGTGTATGCTTGCTGGTCATAAAGAACTACACATGAGTAAGCTTAGACAAATACATTCTTCTTTCAATTTGGCAAATGCTGCCTGAGTTCACACACATATATGCGAATTGATAGTGTCAGTTATACTAGAGATTCACTTTGTTTAGTTATGATAAAAAAAACTTATTCACCTAATAGTGCAGAACCAGTTTAATCTGGTTCATGATACTTTCAGGGGAGTTAAATGTTCCCTACCACCCCAAAATCATGATGAAAGTGTCTAACCAGATTCCTGCCAACTGCCACAGGTTGCATGTTTGTTTTCTGAGCTGCAGCCTGATTTGTAGATTGAGGGGAGAGAGAGAAAGAATGAATGATTTGTGCCACTCTCTGTGAGTACAATGGGGTTAAAAAGGTGACATAACTTCACCTTTTGAGGAATGAGATTGTTAGTCCTCCATGTGTCCATGGAACATTTCCTTATTCAAAGGATCATTTTAAAGAAACATGCCCATAGTCCTCTCTCTAGGTAGTGGATGCAACCTCAAATCCTTGGCCTGTGGGATGCTCTAGGTCTATGAGATGCTCTAAGACAAGTTGTGATGAGGACTCCTTGCGATGGCAGTCTCTGACTGCGTGCTCTAGTTGGATGTGTTTGCATCTCCTCGTTATCTTACCATTTAGCTTGGGGTTGCCCAACATTATAGAGAAAAGCCATGAGGAGCGTTTTGTCATGGTCCTCCCGCCTTACACCCCCCCTCCCTCCTCCCCTTTTCCCGCTTCACCTTTCCCCCACACACACTCAATGCAAAGAAAAAAGATTATATTAACATCTAGGAAAGACCCAAAAGGTCTATGAGACCAAAAAGTGATACAAGTGATCCATGAATAAATTTTGTTTAAAAAAAAAACACGAAAATAACTATCTGCTAGAGGAAACAAGGCTTATGAATGGAGTACAAAACATCAATGCCCACCTTCTCTTGCAGGTGCCTCCCTACTGACATTAAAGTTTGTCCGAGATCTCATCATGTGTCATCTTCCCCAGCCTCAAGGTACATAGTGTCAATGAGCAGTGCTGCTCCTTGACGTTGAAGTATATCCTAGATCTGAAGCTGCAAAGAGGATGGCCTGGATCTTTGAGGGCAAGGCTGCCTATCTCTCGGGAGGAACTGTGCACTCTCTCTGATGACACCATGTGTGCGAGGCAATAATATGCTTCAGGTCCAGGATGCACTCCCCCGATGAGCTCAGGTATGCTGCCCATGAACTGTCTATCCTCTCGGCTGCTGTCAAGACTGGGTCTCTCCCAGCCGTCTGATGGGAGCCAAAGAAGTCTCAGATGGATGTCTACGTGGATTCCAACTGATCTTCTCCCCCTGTATATAGTTTCAGCAAAGCCTCTACTCTAGCAAGTAAATGCCCAAGCATCGCTGATCTCTACAGTGCCCATGATAGAGGACAAAACCCCTCTGACAAGAGACAGTGATTCATGTCTGCAGAAGGTCAAAATAACTTATGAGACCAAGAAGGCACAGTGTGTATACAATCAGTAATAGAAGATGCCTGAAGCATCCCCTAAACTCTATTGAAACAAAGAAATAATATATTAACTGACTTCTATACTAGCAAGTGCCAAAGAAGCACTGTAGTGGGTGATGCTCCTCTTTCATGGCTGCAAGCTCACTCCAAACAATCTCACCTTTTGAGGGCCTAGAGGATAAACCTGCTATGTGTCCACAGAACACATTGAGAATCCTCATCTACCTTAACCTGATTCTGTGGTTGTTGTGTCTCTTCTCTGGGTTATAGATGTGGCTCCATCTATCTTACATCTACAAGATACTGCAAGTCTCCAAAATGTCCGGAGATAAGTCTTTTGTGCAAGGCCATCAGTCCGAACGGTCCTACGGGCTGGTGTCATCTGGCTCCCTCCCTCAATCTATGTTGGCCAATCCCTAAAAATAAGTAAGGAGTGTTTGATTGTTGTCTTTTTCGTGTGCAACTTTTCTTAAAGGAGAGGAAGAGAGAAAGAAAGAAGTAATATTAAAATCTTTAAAAGACCCACTGGGCCTACGACACCAAAATGAAGTACAATGAATCCACGAGAATAATCAATCATAAAAGAAAACCAACTATCTATTCTGATAACATGTGAATACAAAAAGCTACAGATACATCATGGGCTCATGTGGCTACAATGAGAGAGCAAATACATTATCGGCTCATGTGGATACAATGAGAATAACAGTAGAGAGAAATCATCATCATTCATCAAGAATGTCCAAGATGGGTGAATGTAGGAACTCAAGGCTCCCTATATCCACTGCCCATGGGGGGGCATCTCTCTGTTTCTGTAGAAATCTCCTGAGTATGAAGCTCTTGAATGGAGGTTCGCTTGGGCCAGAATGCCTCGGACATCTGGCCGGCTGCAGGCTGATGGGTTTTGTCCAGGGTGACCTTGTCTGGTCCTCCTATGAGGATCCTTAGACTCCAATGTCCCTCGAAGTTGTCTTTTGGTGGAGCCCTCCTGAGTCATTTGGAAGAACCTCATGGTGGGTGCCTGTGAGGTGTCCTGAACCTGGGCTCGCCTCTTGCAAAAAGGAGGATCTGTCTGTATATCTCCATCATGTAGAGCCTTAGGCAGCATTGATGTGGAAAATCAATCATTCTGGAAAGTGGGCCAAATCCATCTCCAAAAAGGAAACGGAATCTCCCTCGGATCTCATAACATGCTAGGCATCTGTAGATGTAGTGCTCCTCCGTCTCGACGTCCACATAGAGCAGAGCCAACAGATCCGGCCCTCCTTGGCAATGCCCTCTGCTTGCCGCATCTCCACTCCAAGGTGGTAAGATGACACTCAAATCTGCCCAACCACCATCCACATAGCATGTGACAAACTTTCAAATGGCCAATACTTTTTCAAGGACCATCATCACAATGATGATGCGATATCAAATATTGCAATGGGCAATACAAACTATAGGTTTTTCAGTTGAATGAACATTAACATCAGGTCTAATCATCTTATTTGTCTACCTTAGTATATGCAATTCCTCTGTTTCAGGGTGGATCTTTTCATACATTACTCTACTTTCAAAACAACATTATACAAAGTTTTGCAGGTTACTTTTGTTGGATAAATCCTCGTTGGTTGTATAACTCACTGATGGGACTCATTTACACTCTAGGCCCATGAACTAGTTTAGACTAATTAGTTTAAGTGTGATCTTCTTGAAGTGTTGGAGCAGCGAAGAATAGGTAAGGGACTGACCATATATGCTGTTTTTTTCTTTCACTTCACAAACAAGAAGGTTGAAGAAAGGAAAGAGGAAGGGAAAAAAATGCAGCCGCCATCTCTGCAGTTCCATCAACACGGCCACTGTCCGTCACTGTATTCCGTCCATCGACTGCCGCTTAGTTGGTAGCTAAGCAAGAGCGCAAGTGCTACAACAACAAGCTTAAGCAACCCCGTCAACAACCCTCACAGCAGGCGGCGCCATCTGTTGTTTGCACAACAGTGTCAAGCAACGACATCCAGAAGTGCATACCCACAGACGTCTGGTGGAAGTGTCGTCGTCCGTCAATGGCAGCCACCATCGTTGACGGCGACGGGACTCGTCTTTCCGGCAGCAACGCCATGCAGCGCATCATCAACCAGGATGCAGCAACAAAAAACGCCGCACGTCTTTTCACAATGAAAAAAAAATGCATACACTAAGGTTTAAAAAACCTTGTTTCCTATTTCAAAGTTTTTTTTAAGAAAAAACCTTCATCTAAAGGTCACATACCTCCATCGCATTGGTCACGTGGATCCCCACAGGTACCCGAGGCTTGCCTTGGAGTCCTCAAGACAGCTAGCACTTGAGGGCCACTCTGGAGTTTGGTATGCACTAGCTTCCACTTGGTTCTCAGTATATGGGCTCCGCATGGACCGCCTACCCCCCCTTCAGTACAGTTTGGACTCCCCTTTTCTCTGGCTCTCTCACGAGGATACCAACTGTGAGGTGAAAACAAGAAAAAAAGACCATGCCTCTATAGCCCTTCACCTCCCAACCTTGGAAAACACCACGACAACGGGGGCACCACCAGCCACCGGCTGGAACACTTTTCACAGTTCACCACCCACCCACACCAGAAAGACAGCCAAAATAGGGGCAGCATAATCAAAGTAAACACCCAGCAACTAAATTCCAAATCAACACATCATACAAGCTTCTTCCCACACAAAAGCTTTACTCACACAACCATACAAACACTCAGGCTTTTCCTGCTTTTGCCAACCTTCTGGCGTCTCCATTCACGTGCTGGCCAACGTGTTGGCAACAAAACAAGCCTCCAAGTGTCTTTTTCATTGCAGGCCACGTTGATGGTCATTTTTTTATTTTTTCTTTAAGCCTGGAGGATGGCTACCAAGACCTTCCTTTTCACACCATGTTCAAGGCAACTTTGCCCCTTCAATTATTAATTGCTCCCATGCTTCCACACACTCTTTCAAATGCAATCTTCCAGTGCCCATTGTACTTGGGACGCGTACGCAACCAGAGCTACCGAATGGCTGATACCACCTCCAGCAAAGCACACTTCGGACAAACCTGTAACAAGCCCAAAACAAAACCATCCACCCTGTACATCTGCCAAGGCATTCCAGGGCAAAACTCTTCACACGCCATGCATTCCATATGTACACAAGCCCAAAACACCTCTCAGATTTTCGCCTGACATACTTTGCCAAGGCATTCCAGGGCAAAACTCTTCACACGCCATGCATTCCATATGTACACAAGCCCAAAACACCTCTCAGATTTTCGCCTGACATACTTTGCCAACCCCCCTGTCTGCTAGAGCATTTATGCTCAGCAGCAAAAAGATAAAGTCCAATAGCTATCCACCAGGATCAAAAGGAAACATCTGTAAGTCACCATCCCATTTCCCAATATCTATGAAACACAATGGCTGCATCACTACATACCAAACATCAACCATATGCATCACAAAATCATTTGAGAACACTTCACCCACAACAAACCTTCTTGTCTTCAAAACCTGTGGCATTGCAACATTTAGCTTCCAATTCATTATTACCTGTGAAGGCCAGTTTCCAACATCTTGACTTTTATGCACACAAAAATCCAAATCCTTTCCAACAGCAGTGTCCACAAGCACTTCCAACTCTTGTAAAAAAGGCATCTCTTCACAACCATACAACTCAACTGGTTTAGAATCCTTGTCATCCATGGACTTTGCTTTTAGCATTTCAGCAATATGTAAAGAAGCCTTAGTTACATTCTCAACCATATTTGCATCCATGTCCATCTCTGGCTCCTGTTCATCAAGACTAGCAACTTCCCACATATCATCCTCAAGCACAATACTCACATCACAACGCTCTTCATCAGCCCAATCTACATGCATATCTTCTTGAGTGTTGCCAACGCCCCTAGTATCATTGTCCAAAGACTCCCCAGCACAAAATGCATCAAATGGAAAAACATCCACTTCATTCATCGCAGGTACCAGACCACCATCAAGCTGTCCAAGAAAATCCATAATAATAGGATCTTCCTCCATGCTCTCCTCATCCGCATTGCAAACCATCTTCACTTTATCACAAGTCTCTACCCCATCCTCCTCCCTTGTAGAATCTGGCAAAGAATCATCTTCAAAGCATTCTGTATCCAACTCCTCTTCCTTCTTATCATCAGCCAATCCCAAGGCATCATCCCCTTTACTTCCATGTGCATGCATGTCATCCAGCTCCGAGTGCAAATAATCTTCAATAGAGCATTCCAAATCACTGTCATGTACAGCAATGACGTCCAAATCCAAAGAAGAATCCACTGGCAACTCCTCATCTGCAAAAGTCTCAAACCTTGACCTAGATTTCTCATCCTGCTTTTCATCCACCTTCACATGCTTTAAAGACTTTGAAAAAAAATCAGAAGGCATATAAAACATCCCCCTTTGCACCTATATAGGCCTTTGAGGCTCCTGTCTAATCAAACTTTGCATAGGACTCTTATACACCTCAACCAAATTTACATGCATATCCCTTGCAGACACAACACCTTCATACGGGTAAATACCCTACCCATCTCCATCTGCTTCAAAATCTTGCATTCCTTTTCCCTAGCAACCCTAACTGCATCATCAAATGACTTGGGATTCTTTAACTCAACCCTGACCTTCAAATAGGGTAACAAACCATCAATAAACAAGCTTTTCTTCAGAAACATAGGAGGAACTTCCTGCTTCAATGTCATACACCACTTACCCCATAGACATGTAAATACCTGCACAAAATCATCCAGTGATTGCCCATGGACCTGCTTCAAGATGCTCAACTCCTGCCAAAGCACACTAGAATCCTCCGCTTGCTGAAAATGCTCCAAAAGGCCTTCTTTCAACCTGTCTAAGGTCAAAACACCATGTAGCTCACATGCCGCATCCTGTGCTTCAAAATCCTTAAGCCAGCTTTGGGCATCTCCCTTCAAGAAAATCTTTATTAGCTTCAAAACCTGCTCTTCATCTGTGACATGATTGCTAATGCATGCCAACTCCATTTGCTCCAAAAAGTCAAACACATCTTCACCCTTCCTGCCATGAAATTCTGGATAAGACCACATCACGAAAACCTGTAACAATACTTGAGCTCTCCTCAGTGGGGGCACCAGAAAGATGTGAAGTGGTGTGGTTGGCGCAGCCCCCACGGACACTACTGGTGGCTGGTCGTTTCGTGTATGGTTGCCATCAGGAGAGAGTGCAGTGCAAAGAAGTGTTGATGGGTCGCGTGGTCGAAGAGGCTTGGTCCTCAGACGCAAGGTTGTAATTCCAGAGGCAGTGAGGTTGCGGTCGAATTCCCTTGGCAGTAAATCCAGGCCTGAGTGTTTGTATGGTTGTGTGAGTAAGGCTTCTGCGTCGGGAGAAGCTTGTATGAAGTGTTGATTGGAAATATAATTACTGGGTGTTTACCTTGTTTATGGTGCCCCTGTTTTGTGCTGTCTTTCTGGTGTGGGTGGTGTGGTGAACTGAGAGAAGTGTCCAGCCGGTGGCTGGTGGTGCCCCCGTTGGTGTTAGTGTTTCCAAAGTTGGGAGGTGAAGGGCTATAGAGGCATGGTCTTTTTTTCTTGTTTTCACCTCACACCAACCATGTGATCCGGTTAGATCTTCTCAACCTCTACACCAATTGCACATGGATCACACCTCCGGAGCTCCCCACGAAGATGCACTTCTACAGATATCACTTCCTCACACTCACTTATGATGGATTCATCCAGCAGCCGGGCTACTTGAGTGATCACATGTCCCATGCCATGCAAATTGCAATTGGCCAAATACGGATTTTATCCCACCGCCTCAGAGTGGAGACAGGTAGAGCTGAGCGCATCTTCAGAGCCAGGAAGCTCATACGGAGACCCAGAGAGGAGAGGATCTGCCGATCATGCCACACAGAGGTTGACACAAAGGAGCATTACATATGTCGCTGCCCAGTATATTATGAGATTCGCGAGAGGTTTAACTGTCTATTTCGTGAGAGATTTGGACCTTGGTCCACTCTCCAGGATCATTGACTTCCAGGACCAGCGTTGCCTAGGCCTCTTCCTGCTTGAGCTCAGCAGACATAGGGACACCTTCTTGAGAGAGCTTCGGCCCCAGCCACCCCACCCCCTCCCTCGCCAGCCAACCATCACCAGTTGCTTCTGGACCTAGGAGGTGGAGGACACCGATATAGTGGATTTTGTGGACCCTCCACAAGCTGCTCTGGACCTACCTCGCCGGAGAGGAGTTACCTTGGACCGAGCCTCCGCATTGCAGCGTGCCCAACGCCCCCGCCCCCCTCATTGGCCATGATCACCTCATCAGCTCCAAATTGAGGACATGCTCCACCACCATCGAGCTACCTTTCCACGTGACATTGCTGAGGGAGACCTCTCGGCCATACTCATCAGCCCCAGGCTTGATACTTTGAAGAGTTGTATACCATCTACTCAGAGCTGATGTTGCTCTCATGTTTCTATATTCTTAGTATTTCCATGATGAGTTTCCATGGACACTTTTGTATCACCCAAGTGAGATAGCTATGTTTATGTTTTCTTTCTGTTTTATTTTCCATTCCATGATGAGATATGCCTCCACCAGCTGCTCCGGACCTACCTCGCCCGAGAGGAGATACCTCAGACCAAGCCTCCGCATTGCAGCGTGCCCACGCCCCCACCCCCCCCATCGGCCATGATCACCTCATCAGCTCCAAATCGAGGACATGCTCCACCACCATCGAGCTACCTTTCCACGTGACATTGCTGAGGGAGACCTCTCGGCCATACTCATTAGCCCCAGGCTTGATATTTTGAAGAGTGGTATACCATCTACTCAGAGTTGATGTTGCTCTCATGTTTCTATGTTCTTGGTATTTCCATGATGAGTTTCCATGGACACTTTTGTATCACCCAACTGAGATAGCTATGTTTATGTTTTCTTTCTGTTTTATTTTCCATTCCATGATGAGATATGCCATGGACCCTCCACGAGCTGCTCCGGACCTACCTCGCCCGAGAGGAGTTACCTCGAACCGAGCCTCCGCATTGCAGCGTGCCAAATGCCCCCGCCCCCCCCATCGGCCATGATCACCTCATCAGCTCCAAATCGAGGACATGCTCCACCACCATCGAGCTACCTTTCCACGTGACATTGCTGAGGGAAACCTCTCGGCCATACTCATTAGCCCCAGGCTTGATATTTTAAAGAGTGGTATACCATCTACTAAGAGCTGATGTTGCTCTCATGTTTATGTTCTTAGTATTTCCATGATGAGTTTCCATGGACACTTTTGTATCACCCAAGTGAGATAGCTATGTTTATATTTTCTTTCTGTTTTTTTTTCCATTCCATGATGAGATATGCCATGGACCCTCCACGAGCTGCTCCGGACCTACCTCGCCCGAGAGGAGTTACCTCGGACCGAGCCTCCGCATTGCAGTGTGCCCAACGCCCCCGCCCCCCCATTGGCCATGATCACCTCATCAGCCCCAAATCGAGGACATGCTCCACCACCATCGAGCTACCTTTCCACGTGACATTGCTGAGGGAGACCTCTCGGCCATACTCATTAGCCCCAGGCTTGATATTTTGAAGAGTGGTATACCATCTACTCAGAGCTGATGTTGCTCTCATGTTTCTATGTTCTTGGTATTTCCATGATGAGTTTCCATGGACACTTTTGTATCACCCAACTGAGATAGCTATGTTTATGTTTTCTTTCTGTTTTATTTTCCATTCCATGATGAGATATGCCATGGATTCTCCACGAGCTGCTCCGGACCTACCTCGCCCGAGAGGAGTTACCTTGGACCGAGCCTCCGCATTGCAGTGTGCCCAACGCCCCCGCCCCCACCATCGGCCATGATCACCGCATCAGCTCCAAATCGAGGACATGCTCCACCACCATCGAGCTACCTTTCCACGTGACATTGCTGAGGGAGACCTCTCGGCCATACTCATTAGCCCCAGGCTTGATATTTTGAAGAGTGGTATACCATCTACTCAAAGCTGATGTTGCTCTCATGTTTCTGTGTTCTTAGTATTTCCATGATGAGTTTCCATGGACACTTTTGTATCACCCAAGTGAGATAGCTATGTTTATGTTTTCTTTTTGTTTTATTTTCCATTCCATGATGAGATATGCCATGCACATTATTGTATCACTTTGGTCTCATAGGCCCATTGGGTCTTTAGTAGACGCTTAATATATCTTTCTTTCTTTATTTCTTTCTCTAAGCCTTTTACTCCATGTTTTTCACCCAGGTTTCTTTCAAAGCTTTGTAAGGTTTTGCAACCGGATCTAAAACAAGACACAGTCAGATTGATAGACAAATAGACAGACAGACAAGACTAGATAGACAGAAGACTGACTGTAGACAAACAGATGGACCTTGAAGACATCCCCTCCTCAAGGCCAATCTCTGCCTCTTGGGTAGGGACAAGAGAGAGGTCAAAAAGCATAATGAGTAAGACACTAGAACCCCTTGACCTACATCATCGGTGGTCAAAGTGGTAGACAAGAAAGGTGAAGTAATCAGAAAGCCCACTCCTCATCATGTGAGGAATGAACAGCAAGATCTGCTGATTGAGATGCTGCAGCAACATGGGCTGAGGTAGATGCAGGGGCTGATGTAGAGGTTTTAGAGTAGCACTCCTTCTCCCGGTGATTATCACGGCCACAAATGGTGCGTGGATGAGCCTTGAAGCAGTCCTTCTCCATATGATTAGTTTTTCCACAATGGGTGCAAGGCTTTCTTACCTTAGAACCTCCTTTCTTTGCTAAAAATGCAGTGTCAGTTACCTTTTGTTGTTTTGTTCTTTCCTCTTCTTGGAGAGCATTGATGATACCTTCAAGAGTAGGATTATTGTGATACTTAAAGGTAGTGACAAGAGTAGCATAGGTGTCAGGTAAGCTTTTGAGAAGCACAGCAATAGCAATATCTTCGGAGATGGGGGACTTCACTGATGCAAGCTGAACCATAAGACTGCGAAAATAATTGACATGAGAGGCTATAGTAGCTCCCTCCTGCATATATAGATCAAAGAATGAGATCATAAGTGCAATCTTAGAGTTTTTAGAGCGGGGTCCAAAAAGGGTATCCAAAGTGATCCATGCTCGAGAAGCAGACTGTATGTCGGAGATGTGATGAATGTAATCATCTCCAAGACCGAGCAAGATGATAGCATAGGCTTTGTCATTCTTGGCAGTAGGAGCATAAGTGATAACTTGCTCAATGTCGGAATCTTCGGGAGCAGCATGGTGAACAACGTCCCAAAGACTTTCTTTCATAAGATGGCACTTGATTTTGATTTGCCAAGTATGAAAGTTGGACCCATTGAATTTGTCGATAGACATGAGAGAATGAGTAGAAGAGGCCATGTGGGAAGGTCTTACCTCTTGCTAAAATGCAAGGGCAGTGTCTATTCCCTTACAAGATTGCAGAAATGAATGAGGGAAGAGATCCAAACTGTTTTTAGAAGCCGGCTCTCTCACCACTTGTCAAGGCCATAGCATGTGACAGCCCATTGAAGCATGAGGAACTAGCAGTTTTGCAGATATGAGGATAAGAAAAGGACTGACCAGCGAACTGAAGGAGACAATGCACAGTACCTTGTAGACTCTTCAAGAGGAAGTGATGGCAGAACTGAATGCAGCTTCTTCTAGATGATGCGCACCCTTGAGTCGATGAAGAAGGCAGCCAAAGGAGAACAGTACAGCGGGCTGTATGAGTCTGAACAGGGTGGACAGCAAGAAAGTGGGCGGACAGAAAAATTCAGGCCGGCGGGTTGCTTACTGATATGACGAGCTGCATGTGCAATACTAGAGGACAGAAGCGAACATATAGAAACGGTGAAATACAGAAAAAAACGTGAGGCAGCTCCCAGCTAAGCGGCGGCCAACAGCAAAGGCGGCGGCCAATAGCAAAGGCGGCGGCCTGTTCTGAACCAAATGACTGCAGCAAGAAGAGGGGCAGTCGCTCACAGGAAACAAGGGCAAAGATGAGGGGAGCCAGGATAAACCTGCTCTGATACCATGTAGGAAATATGAAAGCAAGAGCAAACTAGAAATGAAACAAGAACACAAATGAAAGACAAAGAGTTATCTTGAGATGAGTGTAGACAAGACACAAGATTGATACTTTCATTGATGTGACACCCACAATATATAGGTGAGAAGTACAAGATTGAGTAGACTGACTTATGGGATAAATGTAGAGGTGCCACATGGCACTAGACTCAAGACATAAAGACTCAACTGAAACTAGACGAGAGAAATAGTACACCTAGTGTGCACTTATTTCCAACACCCTCCTTAAGTGGACACTAGGAGGAAGACAAAAAGACAAGACTATGACATGACACAAGATAAGACCAAGACAGAGAGACTAGACAAGGATTGAGAGACAAGCTAGAAGACAAGATGGACAAGACTAGAAGACAGACATAAAGACTGATAGACTGAGAGACAAGACATGAGAGACAAAAGATCCTGAGACACCCCTCCTCAAGCGATATCCTCATATGGGTCCACAAGGGTAGGGACAAGAGTGGATCTAAAACAAGACACAGTCAGATTGATAGACAAATAGACAGACAGACAAGACTAGATAGACAGAAGACTGACTGTAGACCTGACTGTAGACAAACAGATGGACCTTGAAGACATCCCCTCCTCAAGGGCAATCTCTGCCTCTTGGGTAGGGACAAGAGAGAGGTCAAAAAGCATAATGAGTAAGACACTAGAACCCCTTGACCTACATCATCGGTGGTCAAAGTGGTAGACAAGAAAGGTGAAGTAATCAGAAAGCCCACTCCTCATCATGTGAGGAATGAACAGCAAGATTTGCTGATTGAGATGCTGCAGCAACATGGGCTGAGGTAGATGCAGGGGCTGATGTAGAGGTTTTAGAGTAGCACTCCTTCTCCCGGCGATTATCACGGCCACAAATGGTGCATGGATGAGCCTTGAAGCAGTCCTTCTCCATATGATTAGTTTTTCCACAATGGGTGCAAGGCTTTCTTACCTTAGAACCTCCTTTCTTTGCTAAAAATGCAGTGTCAGTTACCTTTTGTTGTTTTGTTCTTTCCTCTTCTTGGAGAGCATTGATGATACCTTCAAGAGTAGGATTATTGTGATACTTAAAGGTAGTGACAAGAGTAGCATAGGTGTCAGGTAAGCTTTTGAGAAGCACAGCAATAGCAATATCTTCGGAGATGGGGGACTTCACTGATGCAAGCTGAACCATAAGACTGCGAAAATAATTGACATGAGAGGCTATAGTAGCTCCCTCCTGCATATATAGATCAAAGAATGAGATCATAAGTGCAATCTTAGAGTTTTTAGAGCGGGGTCCAAAAAGGGTATCCAAAGTGATCCATGCTCGTCGAGAAGCAGACTGTATGTCGGAGATGTGATGAATGTAATCATCTCCAAGACCGAGCAAGATGATAGCATAGGCTTTGTCATTCTTGGCAGTAGGAGCATAAGTGATAACTTGCTCAATGTCGGAATCTTCGGGAGCAGCATGGTGAACAACGTCCCAAAGACTTTCTTTCATAAGATGGCACTTGATTTTGATTTGCCAAGTATGAAAGTTGGACCCATTGAATTTGTCGATAGACATGAGAGAATGAGTAGAAGAGGCCATGTGGGAAGGTCATACCTCTTGCTAAAATGCAAGGGCAGTGTCTATTCCCTTACAAGATTGCAGAAATGAATGAGAGAAGAGATCCAAACTGTTTTTAGATGCCGGCTCTCTCACCACTTGTCAAGGCCATAGCATGTGACAGCCCATTGAAGCATGAGGAACTAGCAGTTTGCAGATATGAGGATAAGAAAAGGACTGACCAGCGAACTGAAGGAGACAATGCACAGTACCTTGTAGACTCTTCAAGAGGAAGCGATGGCAGAACTGAATGCAGCTTCTTCTAGATGATGCGCACCCTTGAGTCGATGAAGAAGGCAGCCAAAGGAGAACAGTACAGCGGGCTGTATGAGTTTGAACAGGGTGGACAGCAAGAAAGTGGGCGGACAGAAAAATTCAGGCCGGCGGGTTGCTTACTGATATGACGAGCTGCATGTGCAATACTAGAGGACAGAAGCGAACATATAGAAACGGTGAAATACAGAAAAAAACGTGAGGCAGCTCCCAGCTAAGCGGCGGCCAACAGCAAAGGCGGCGGCCAATAGCAAAGGCGGCGGCCTGTTCTGAACCAAATGACTACAGCAAGAAGAGGGGCAGTCGCTCACAGGAAACAAGGGCAAAGATGAGGGGAGCCAGGATAAACCTGCTTTGATACCATGTAGGAAATATGAAAGCAAGAGCAAACTAGAAATGAAACAAGAACACAAATGAAAGACAAAGAGTTACCTTGAGATGAGTGTAGACAAGACACAAGATTGATACTTTCATTGATGTGACACCCACAATATATAGGTGAGAAGTACAAGATTGAGTAGACTGACTTATGGGATAAATGTAGAGGTGCCACATGGCACTAGACTCAAGACATAAAGACTCAACTGAAACTAGACTAGAGAAATAGTACACCTAGTGTGCACTTATTTCCAACAGAGACAGGACATATGGCAGCACTACATACAGGAGACATGGACAGCACCAGAGAGCCCACTACCACCGAAGATGCTGTATTACAGGGACCACTTTATGAGCATCTCAGGGGATGGGTTTATACAGCGACCGCGGTACATGGATGTATACATGCCACACAGCTCTCGCGTTGCTATTGGATAGCTACGAGTCTCATCACATCAGCTAGAGATAGAGGCTGGGAGAGCGGCACGGGTTCCCAGAGCTGAGCGGATATGCAGATTGTGCCGCGAGGAGGTGGAGACTGAGGATCACTTTGTATGTAGATGTAGAGCCCACCAGGGGGTCAGAGATAGATATGTAGGATTGTTTGAGGAGCACTCTTCACTACATCAGTTGATGGAGGCCTCGGACGACAGCTTGGCAGACTACTACTAGAGCTTCATAGTTCTCGAGAGAGACTCCTCCAGACACCCGCTCCCACTAGGGGTGGGAGACAGTCCCAGCTCACAGATTTCTTCCAGAGAGCTATGCCAGTGCCAGCTGATGTACCACGTGGGGTGACCGCACAGAGAGCAGAGGAATTGAGAGCCAGGAGGAGACCTAGACAGACTGGATATAGAGCACCCCGACTCCGTCACCGAGAGATAGCAGCTATCCGAATGAGACACCAATGGAGACACAGGAGAGGCTAGCTCGCTTTCATTCAGACTCAGGGTACATGTTCACGCCATTCACAGCCTCAGCATCGGCGATGTATGATATCTTATATCCCTCTTATGGCACTGGATGGAGTTAGACATAGATCTGCATAGCATGCTTGTACTACCCCTTCAGCATATAGAGATGCATCTTGCCTTAGCACTCCATCCACATCCCCAGCCCCCTTTATATTGTTTGTATATGGGCTCCACCGATCCATGATGATTCACAGTTGTATCCAGACACATGCACACTTTTTCTTTTCTTTTTTTTCTTCCGATGACCGGAAGAACACAGTTGTATTATTTTTTGTCTCATAGGCCGGCTTTGGCCTCTCGTAGACGTTAATATATCTTTCTTTCTTTCTTTCTTTCTCTCTCACCTTTGCTTCCCTTTGCTCCACCGCGCTGCCCCATGATGTAGCCTGCCTCTGTCCACCTCTCTGCTCTGCTTTGTGCGTGCCCAGCTGCGCACCTCTCCGCTCTGGCCTGTGCGTAGGCAGTCCCCCTATTTTGTTCTGTGCACGCCTCTTTGCCTGCTTTGTGGGCCTCTGGCTTGTCTGCCTACGCTGCCCACCTGCGCTTCAGCATGTAGCCTGCATGCCTCTATCTACGCTGCCCACCTGCGTTGTGCGCTTCTAGCTACGCTTCCCACCTGCGGGCCTCTGCTTGCTCTGTGCATAGGGCTTTGCCTCTCTTTTCCCGCCCACCCCTACTCAGGCCCCCAACGCAGCAACTAAGGTAAAACATGTCCCAATCCCAGGAGGGAGAGCAGGATGGTGAGACAACCTTGCACACCCCCACGAAGGCACCAAATGCCTACCGCAAAAGACTGAGGGAAGGGATCATGTCCCCTAGCTCACGAAGGCTTGCGAAGATGGCCCAACGAGATGAGGCCCTTTATGAGGAGATACAGTTGCACATAAGGACAAAGATGAACACCATGCGACAGGAGCTTGAAAAGGAATGGACCGAGCAGATGCATGCCCAAAGGAAAGTGATATACGAAACGCTAAAGGAAGAGATATATGCCCAATTGAAGGGAGAAATGCAAGCCCAAGTACAGGTTGAGATGGAATTAGCCCAAGCCTTGATGCACATGGAAATGAAAAAAGAGATGCAGAAATAGATTGGCACAATAGTTGGATCGTATGAAGGCACTTTGAAGACATGTATGGCTGACCGCAAAAAGGACATCACAGAAATGCAAAACACTTTCGAATCATGTAAGGCAAAAGTGGTTGCAGGTGAGAAGGAAATGCATTCATGGGCTGAAATTTCCAGTGCCACAAAGAAACAAATTGAGGACGTCAACCCATGGATTGAAGTTGTAAAAAAGCATAAGGATACACCAATCAATAAAGTAGAGGTGATGAATGCTACATTGGAACAGGAAGCCAAGAGATGGGCACGTGCCTTACATGTACGCGTAGTTGGGTGGGGAAATAAGGGAAATCCCCAAGAGAATGCAAAAGCTCTTGCAACAAAAATTGGAGCCACTCATGTACCCATTATTGGAGCATGGCGAGCAGGCAGAGATGAAACCATATCATCAGGTTTGGTGACTTGGAGAAGAAGAAGGCCTTCCTCTCCAAAAGGATGGCCCTTAAGGGGGAAAAGATTTATTTGGATGACGACCTTACATCGGCACAGATAGCACACCGGAAGGAACACATGCCGCGTGTGCTTGAGGCAAGGAAAGAGGGGAAATGGCCAGTATACAGAGATGGCCGAGTCATCATTACGGAGAGGAGGCCCGCTTGACGGTGCAGAGCCTATGAGACCTTGCGATTCACGGTGTGGAAGTGCAATGGAGCCCTTAGAACAGATGCAGGATACTTTGAGGATACTTTCAGACAGAGTGATATTGCTATGTATATGGAGACCCATCAGTGCACAAACAAGAGGCTTCCTGACGTGTGGGGTTATAGATGGGAATCAGTGTTCCGCCCTCAGCCATGCACAATGGGGGGTACCAGAGGATCTGGAGGAGTGGCAATACTTTTTAGGGAGGAGCTTCGTGACAAAATACATGTGGTACATAGAGATGCAGATGCGAGGTACATGTGGGTCCGAATATGTAGAGAGGGCCTCCGCGAGCTATATGTGGTGGTATGCTACTTTCCCCCAACCCACTCCAGGTTTGCACCATCAGGAGAGTCGCCCTATTCGCCACTATATGATGATATCATGAGGTTTGCCAGGATGGGAGACATATTACTATTGGAAGACTTTAATGCATGTCCAGGCACAGAGCAGACAGAGCTGTATGATACTCAAGAGGCTATGTACCGGGAGATCACGGCAGAGGATGTAGGGTTGCAGAGATCAGCACAGGATGAGGGGGAGACTACCACCCATGGTAGGAAGCGCCTTCTGAAGGACCAGTCGGTCGCTGACACGGGTGATGGCAAGCTGGCACACAAAATGGCGAAAACGGCCGCCATTGGGAAACGCGAACAGAAAAGGTACACCGTACAGAACGATTCGATGTAGGTTTTTAAAATATGCATGATGAATAAAAAACACGTTTCGTACAGGACGAAACGTTTCGTACGTTTCAAACCTGTACAAAACACGTTTCGATGCAACTGTGTCTCGGACCTCGACCCCCACATCCCACTTGATGAGCTGACCACACAACTCGCACCCACCCCCCATACGTCCCTTGCAGCCGCCTTCCCGCACTCCAAAGCCACCCCTACATCGCCAAGAAGGACCGTCCCACATAATAGCTAGTACGACGAGGAATGTCGTGATACCCGAGCCTGTCTACATTGGAAGGTGGCACTAGGATCCACCAACATTTCTCTCATGCTAGGGACACGCTAGCCTCTTTACTGGTTCAATGTTTAACAGGGCTCTATGTGAGGGCTTCCCCGCCAACTGAAAATGGAATACTATTGTACCTATCTTGAAAGCAGGTGACCCCATGGACCCCAGCAACTACAGGACTATCATGATTGGTCACACCTTGGCCAAGATTTATGGTTTGATTTTGGAGCATGAGCTTAGTAGATGGTCCAAGGAGCAGAGACTCAGAGCACCGGGGTAGGCAAGCTTCAAGAGAGGGCACTCCACACTAGATCATATCTTTACACTACGGGGGATCATTGAGGAGGGGAGAGCTCACGGGCATTGGATATATTGCTGCTTTGTGGATTTCTGCAAAGCTTTTGATACCGTCCCACAGGCCAGACTGATGAGGAGACTGTAGGATAGGGGAGTGCCAGCAGAGATGCTTTGGGGGATCATTACACTCTATGAGTCAGTCACAGGCAGAGTACGGGCTCCAGGAGGTGACTAAGAGATCATACACAGCACTATCGAGGTGAAGTAGGTCTGCCCCTTGTCTCCTACTCTATTTGGTCTATATACATTGACGAGATCTCAAATCTAGCTTCGACCGCCTTCCACATCAAGAATTGAGGTCCAGCAAAAGTGATCGCAAGGTATACATATGAGGTAACATACTCCACACAGGCTCTCCATTGTATGTAAACTGTACTGTAGATCTACCTATCCGTTGTGGGGAGGTGTTAAAGAAAATGACCTTGGTCTTTCCAAGGTTCACAGTGAGGTCCTGGTCCTCGCAAAAGGCCCGTAACGCATCCAAATGCCTATGCAGCCCCTCTGGTGACTCAGAAATAAGAACAATAGCATCTGCATACAAGAGGATTGGTATCAAGACTTGTGCTAAATGTGCTCTTGGTCCTCCCCGTCTAGGGGATATGCAGCCCTTGGCTCGCTAGAGAGGCAATGCTCACAGATAAGATTTAAGGAGCTGAGGACGAAGCTTTGGCTATTTGATACTCTAGTTACACTTGCACTACTCTAGTTACACTTGCACTACTGTATGGTGCCCCCATCTGGGTCTCAGCCTATACCACTCGAGGAGACAGAGGAGAGAGCCAGCCGACACGGCGAGCAGGGAGAAGACCACCAGCGCGGAGCGCGAGCAGGGAAAAGACCACCAGCGCGTAGCGCGAGCAGGGCAGGACTAGAGAGAGAGAGAGAGAGAGAGAGAGAGAGAGAGAGAGAGAGAGAGAGAAATGAAATGAAATGAAATGAAATGTTATATTAACGTCTTCAAAAGGCCATAATGACCTATGAGACCAAAAGTTACATCATGGTGGATCTGATACAATGTCTGGATAAAAAAACCCAGAAAATGAAAAAATAAAGATGATACTACTGGCACCTAAAAAATGAAACTGGAACTGGAAGGTACACTATGGAGGTACCTCCATCTCATAATATGTGCCGCATCGGACACTGGCGGATCTCCTCAATATCCTGTGTGGTCAGCACCCTGACTGGGTGTCTCGCATGCCTCGCAAGAATAATCCGAATCTGCCGCTGCAACATCCGTCTATGCTGGGATGCCCTCCTCCGTGGTCGTGGGCGTCTGGACCACCCAAGCTCAATCGCACGATCAATCAGTGTACCTCTGGTGTGGGCGGTATCCATGTCCTGCTGCTGCTGTGGTCCATCTGGCGCAGTGATGGCCGGACTAAAGAAGTCTGTAATGTGCCTCTGAGTCTGGCTCTCTGTGCGCCTAAGCAGGCTATCTCTATGTCTCCGCAGCTCAAGCAAGAACAATCCCAAACACCTCTGGTCCTGGTACCCCATGACTCTGGAAAGTGGTCCAAAACCCTCTCTGGAAAGTGGAGAGAGAGAGAGAGAGAGAGAGAGAGAGAGAGAGAGAGAGAGAGAGAGAGGCGTCACGCGTTCGAAACAGCAGGCGGGAGGGAGGTGACACACGTTCGAAACAGCAAGCAGGAGAGGGAGGCGACAGAGGTCAGCAGGTGTGAGGGAGGTGACACACGTTCGACAGAGGTTAGCGAGAGAGGGAGGCGACAGAGGTCAGCAGGGTTCCGGCTCTAGGGTTTCAGGCAGCAGTGGAAGAAAATTAAAAAATAAATAAATAAATAAATTCAGGTTTGCAGGTTTTCTCAAGGGTGCAGCAATGGTTCAAGCAACTATTTAAGGGTTTGCAGGTGCTGAATTAGGGTTTTCAGGTGCTGAATTAGGGTTTGAGAGAAAGGGTTTTCTTTGCTTTTGTACATGGATTTGGATGACCCGGCTGCTGCTGTTGGTGGCATGGCTGCCAATAGCCTTAACATGGATCTTATTGAGGAGATGATCGAGAAGGATGTGGGTTATGCTTCAGATGCCTGGGAGTAACAAAAACGTCAAAGGCTTGATGTTGATGCAAGTTACACTCTGGTGAATGTTGGAGAAAATGCAGAGGAAAGTTCTCAGGTACCTTCTCCGGAGTTTGCACGTTTGCTGCAGATCACTGGTGAGCTTCTGCAAGAATATGTGAAGGCAAATAGCGTGCAAATGGCTGCAGTAGATAATGATGGTGTGGCTGATGTATGCATGGAGACTCCTTTGTTGCTACAACAGCTAGCAGATTTTCATAATCGTGCTGCTATCTTCTTCTTTACTGGGCGTATTCCATTGTTGCCTCGTCTTAGAGCATGGTTGGGCCGCTTGGTGTCGCCTGAGGCACTTGAGGAGATTTATGATGGTCCGAGAGGTTTTTATGAAATACTTTTTCGCACTTCGGAAGCCCGTAGGGCAGTCTTGGAGCAGGTGCCACTCTTTTTGGATGGGCAGTTGGTTCATGTGGTTCCGTGGAAGCCTATGGCAGAGTACCAAGATATGTTGCGCCAGGCTTGCCCAGTTTGGGTTGAAGTGAAACAATTCCCACCAATGTTTTGGAGTGTTTTACCAGATCTCATGCGAGGTATCGGTGATGTCTTGGTGGTACCTCGAATGACATCTAGAAACCGAAATCGTCTATGCATGTTACGGGATACTGGAAGACCTAGGCCGACACATTTGCGTGTCAATATGGCTGGGCTGCAACCTTTAATGTATGAATTGAGGTGGGATACATTTGCTGGCCACTGTTTCAAATGTGGTAAGATGGGCCACTTTGTCTCCGAATGTCCTAAGAAAGAACAAGTTGTTGCTACCAAGGATATCGTTGATGGGCAGTTGCCCGTGGAAGATGAGCATGATGCTCCTTTACATGATGCCCAGCACATGGATGTACATGTGGATGTTCAGAATGAGGTTGAGCAGCCATGGGTGGAAGTACGTGGTAAAAAGACACGATTTATTGCCCCGCGGGGGGATTTCTCAGATGCTGTTTGGCGGGGGCCTTTGCGTACTCATCAGGGGCCCTTACATACATATGCTCGTCGCCCTTTAGGTTCAGGTGCCCAGCAACAATAGACCAGGATTGAGAGGCCGGGAGGCCAACTTTCTCAGGGTTCAGGGGCTCTTGGGGTAGATAGAGTAGAACGCTATCCTATTAGAAGTCGCCTAACAAAAGAAGCACAACAACAATTGCCTCTTATGTTTGGTTCGAAGGGTGAGGTCATCTCGCCATGGGATGGTCATTACCCTTTGGCACGTGCTCGGGAACTCCAAGGGCAATCTGAGATCACAAATACCATGTCTAAAAATACAATGCTTCAAAAGGTTCGTGATTTGGCAGATTGTCCTGGGCCTAGTACACGGCCTTGTTGATTCCTTTTCTGGCAAGGCTTATGAAAATTGTACAATGGAATGTAAAGGGTATTTCTTCGCGCCAAAAGCAGTTCAGGCTTTGGCGTACAACTTTTTATCATGGTTGGGATGTTTTGTGTGCAGTTGAACATAAGCAGCATAAGTTGGCTGGCAAAGCCTATGTATATAAGGGGTTTCATGTTTTCTACAGCGGACATCCTGCTTCGTAGTCAGGTGTTATGTTTGCTGTTCGTTCGCAGTTTCAGCCTTCTCTTGTGATTCAAGATGTTCATGGAAGATTTCTAGTGATACAAATTGTTTGGGATGATACGCCTTTATGGTTATTAGGAGTGTATGCTCCAAATAATGCTCGTGCACGCCGTTTGCTATGGAATGACTTGTGTGCTCTTTCAATCTCTCATCCTGATGGCCCGGAGAGAATGGCGCGGGAAACTTTTGCAGCAAGGTCGCTAAAACAAGACATGTGGTCTTGGTTGCATCCAGATGAAAGGGGTTACACTTATGCCTCACAACAGTTTCGGGGCACTTATGCTAGATTGGATAGAATGTATATTTTACATCAAGATCTCTTGCCAGAGGTTCTTACTATGATGGTTGATCAGGTTTTGTCGGATCATTGGCCGCTTGTGTTTGAAATGGTCTATCATCCTGTGGATGCATATAAAGGCTTGTTGGGACACTTGCCTTTGCGCTTAAATCACACTTTTTTGGAGCATGAAGTTTTTGATGTTTATATGCGTCAGTTGATACGACATTTCTCCACAAGAGTGTCCATGGCTGATTATCATGCTTGGCCAGTGTTCCTTACCAACACTCGGAAATTGGCGCGGCATTATGGTCTTGCTAATGCCTCTATACAAAAACAGCATGTGGCTCTTCTTGAGTCGCTTTTAAAGGGCTTGCAGGCGTTCATGTTTACTGACTCTATGGATGCTGAAGTTGTGGATGCCATAGAATGGCTGAAAAAGGAGCTATCTAGGGTGCAGGAAGCACAATATGTTCGCTTTAAACTACTTGCACGTCTTGATGCTTTGCGGGATGCTAATTGTCAATCTCATCGCTTCTATGATAAGTTGCATCAAAAACATATGCGTGAGAATATTGTTAGGCTGATGGATGCCCAAGGCAACCTTGTTACTCAACCTTCTGAGGTTATTCAGCATTGCATCAGGTTTTATGAAGATTTGCTTGCCCCTCGAGAGGATGTCTCGCCGGCTGTCCTGGCTGCAAGGGAGTCATTGTTTGCTGAAGTACGATATCAAGTTGACCCTGATGTGGCGGTTCAGCTTGATGCTCCTGTTACTCAAGGGAAAGTGTAAGCTGTTCTCTCCAAACTTCCCATGGGAAAGAGCCCTGGTTGGGATGGTTTGACAAATGAGTTTTTCCGAAAATATGCTGATCAGCTTGCAGAGCCTTTGACACTTATTTGTCAAAGGGTTTGGGATGAGGGATATATGCCTGCCGATTGGAAGTTGGGCATACTTCGATTGTTGCCCAAAGTCCCTTCGCCTACTTCTTTGGCTCAATGGCGCCCAATCTCACTTATGGGTATTATGTATAAAATCTTTACAAAGATTTTTGCCAATCGCTTGCAGAAGGTGCTTCCTACTCTTATTCATCCATATCAATATGGATTTGTGCAGGGCAAGAATATTTTGCATAATATTCTTAATGTTGAAATTGGAGTGGATTATGCCAAGGCAAAGAAGCAAGAGATTGTGATGGTGCAATTGGATCTTGAAAAAGCTTTTGATCATGTCAGCTGGTCTTTCCTTTCTCAGTTAATGACAGCCATGGGCTTTGGTCCCAAAATGGCTAATTTGGTGCATTTACTTGGCTCTGGCTCTATCACGCGGATTATGCTCAATGGAGGACTTTTGGATGGTATTTCTCTCACCCGTTCTCTCCGGCAGGGCTGTCCTCTTAGCCCTCTTTTCTTTGCCATTGCCACTCATCCTATGTTATCTCGCCTAGATGCTATGGCATCGCATGGTGAAGTGGTTGGTTTGCATCTCCCGCACGGCAAGCAATTGGTTGCTCAAGCCCTTGCGGATGACACTTTTATGTTTCTCAGGGCCGAAAAAGCCAATATAGATCGAGCAATGGAAGCTTGGAATAATTTTGCATTGGCTTCTGGGCTGAAAATAAATTCAACAAAATCAGCCCTCATTGTATGCACGGAATTTGATCTTGAGGCATTAGGGTGGCAAGGCCGTGTGGTGCATACAAGAGACATTGTTCGTCATCTTGGGTATCCGGTGGGTGTGGATGTGGACCCCCAAGCGCTTCTTGCTTGGATTTCTGCTCGGATCTCGGATAAATTTATGTATTGGAAAGCTCAAGGGTGGCCTATGCACGTGAGGGTTAAGGTAGCTCAGGTTATTATGCTTAGCATGATTTCCTATTTTTTGCCTTTGCTACCTTGGATGCACAAATCTCTTCTCCGTTTGGTTGCTCCCATTCGGTTTATGCTCTGGAAGAGGCAAGGAAATATTATGGGTCAAACATGGATAGCTTGGAATCACATTACGACGCCCAAAAGAATGGGTGGGGCTGCTTTACTGGATGTCCGCTTGCATATGGTGGCGCGTAGGTGGGCGTTCTTTCAGGATATGTGTTTGCAGGAGCAACCTTGGGTATTCATGGCTCGTCACTTGATTGAGTTGGAGGGATTATCACATGGACGGACACGTGTGCAGGCTTCATGGTGGGACATTGTGAATGCGGCTCATCCTGTCCGTATTCGCTCATCTCACATTTTATCGCATATTCTCCTTTCTTGGCATGAAGTTCTACTATTGGCTCGGTGGGATCCTGGTCATGAAAGACTACGTTTGAACTCTTTGCAGTTCGAAACATTTGTGGAATCGCGTGTCATTGTTTGGCCAGACAGATGCTTCACGCATACGACTCAACCGCATGGTCAGGTTAGGCTTGGTTAGAATCCGAGATGCTGTGATACCTGGTCGTGACAGGCCATATTCGTTTCGTCGTATTCGGCAGTACTTTAGGGTTCCTCGGACATTTCAGCCACTATGGGTTGACATCATGCATGCAGTTGAGCCTTCTACTCCATTGCCTCGGCCATCTGCAGATCAGCCTTGGCTTGATTGGGCACTATGTAAATCTAGTGACTTGATATCACTTTCAGCTAACCAAGTCTATCATAAGCTCGTATCAGAGAAAGATTGGGTTTCAACCAAGGCCAATAAGGTGTGGGGATTGCACAAGTCTAAATCATGGTGGCAGAAAACTCTTATGCGTGGTTGGCAGTCTAAACTCCCTTACCAAGGTAAGGTTTTCATTTGGAGGATGTTGGTGGGAGGGTTACCTACACGGTATCAGCTCAGCTGTCGTAAAATTACTTTGGCCTCTTGCTTCTTCTGCACGACATGCACTGAAACAGTTATGCATCTGTTCATGAGTTGTCCAGTGGCCCGTCAGATTTGGTCTTTTGTCTCTCGCGTTTGGGAGGCAGTAGAGAGGTCTACTGTTTCAGCTCATCAGTGGATATTTGGGATTTGTCCTCAAGTCATTACTTCGGACAGTCACCTTCTGATATTCCATTTCCTTAGATGGATAGGACTTTGGCATATTTGGACTACACGGAATGGGTTCATCTTTGATTCCTTGTCTGGAATACATGGGCACATTCTACGTATCCGCGGTTTGCTGCTTTGGCAGTTTTCTTCACTTCTCTCAGTTCAGCTCTACTGGATGCAGATGCTATTTCGTTATGGTCTACGGCGGCTCGGCTGGCTCATCTTTGATGCTTTTATCTGGGATGCTTATTTGGCTAGAAGGCTTTCTTATTAGTGTACAGGTTTGCATGGTCATAATCCTTTAGAGGATCTTTTGTGGGGGGTTTTTTTGGGGCCATAGGTTCTGTGTGAGCCATGTGGCTGATGTACATTTTTTACATATAATATAAAACACCATTTCACGAAAAATAGCCAGCCGACACAGATATAGAGGAGGTATATGATGGGTGGAAGCCGATGGAGAGGCCCCTAGTGGCGATGATCTCATGCATGATTAGGAGCAAGCCATCAGTGCCACATGAGATTGTGCAAGCAGAGATGGGGGCTGCACCGATCGTGATAGAGGCTCTATTCCAGACACTGACATACTGGCACAGGCTATGGGAGCTTCCACTAGATAGATACCCCCGACTAACCCTGGAGTCCTTGAGACAACTGACACTCGAGGGAAATACAGACTGCTAGTATGCCATGCATACTATGAGATTCGAGGGAGGTTCCACTGCCTCTTCTGAGCTGGGTTCGGACCACTTTCCCAGATCATGGACTTCCCGGATCAGAGATGCCTGGGATTTTTTCTTCTAGAGCTCCACAAACACAGGGAGTCCTTATTGAGATCCAGGTTAGCTCTCACCGACTTCTTTCACACCAACACTCCGAGGACCGATCCACCCACCTTACCCGGACCACAGGCTAGTGCAGGAGCTCGGCCGAGAGGTGTGACACTCGACAAAGCCACTAAGTTATGCAGAGCTTGACGCCCAAGACCCCATGGCCCTCGCCCATGGTCACACCACCACAAGAGGATCCGGGCCATCATCTCCCATCATCGTAGGACCACGTTGCACCGGCTCAGTTTTACCACCTTGAGCACCATGTCACAACGGCCCATGAGGGATGTATTAGGGTGTGATATGAGAGCTCTCTGCTCATCTACCTAGATTAGAATTTATAGTGTTGTCTTTCTTTATTACTATTTTGTACCCAGGATGATGTACCTTATGGATATGATGTAACCTTTTGCTCTCATAGGTCATTTTGGCCTTTTGAAGACGTTAATACAACTCTCTCTCTCTCTCCCCACCCATCACACCACTGTCCACTTCACTCATGACTGTGATCACATATATCAGGATACCCTTTACCATGGTCTACTTGACATGGATCCCACGGCACCTCTGGAGATACATCACAGTTGACTGATCTACTCCACTCCTCTGCCATTGCCAGCTTCCCTCATACCACCCATACCCCCTCTAAAGATAAAAGTAGGGATGATGCCCCAGAATGGTTGATACGACGACGAGTGTTGTGACATTCGTACTCACCTCAAACGACAAAAAGAACTAGGGGAGATCTTTGAGCGTGAAGCTCAAAGATTAAACCGAGCTCTAACTCGTCGGAAGAGGAGAAAACATGAAATTGAACAATACTGGGAGTCGTACCAACTATTCTTGAGCATTAACTCGAAAGACGCTTGGAGGCAGTTTTGTGAGCCACGACCACCCACACCCATCATTGATCCGATCACCTTGCATGATTATACAAAGTCCCTCTACCATGTACTAGATCAGCCCCCGTTACCCTCTCCACCTAATCCTTGACCCACCACCTCTACTTTTTTCACTTCGAGTATGGTAGAGAAAGCTCTTAAGAGGCTACATCATGGGAGATCTGCAGATCATACAAGGATACAAGGTTAGCACTTCTCTTATACCTCTACCACCATAGCTCCTTTCCTTGCACATCTCTTCAACAGGGCACTTGTAGAGGGCTTCCCACACACATGGAGCATGAATATCATTACCCCCGTTCACAAATCAGGTGACTCGATGGACCCTGGGAACTACAGGACTCTCATGGTTGGCCATATTATGGCCAAGATAGACGGATCAGTACTTGAGACAGAGCTCAGCTCTCAAGCCAAGAAGGCAGGTCTTCATGCTCCAGGATAGGCTGGGTTCCGTAGTAACTTCTGCACATTGGATCATATCTTCAACTTGAGGAGCCTGATTGAGCAGGCCAAGTCACGGGAGCACAAACTCTATTGTTGCTTTGTGGATTTCCGCAAAGCATTCGACACAGTGGCACAGGACCAGCTCCTACAGAGATTGCAGACTCTTCGGGTGCCTTCAGATACGATCTGGGGGATCATTGCTTTATATGAGAGGGTGACGAGAGGAGCCAGATGCCCAAGTGGTCTGTCAAAGGAGTACATAGTACTACAGGGGTGAAGCAGGGCTGCCCACTCTCCCTGAGACTCTTTGGCCTATACATAGATGAGGTCACGGACCTTATAGACAGAGGAGGAGGGAGTGGTGCATCACTCTCAGGGGTTTTGGTCACTTTACTACTCTATGTGGATGACATCATTCTGATATCTGACTCACAGGAGGGACTGCAGCGTCACATGGATGCCTTAGATGATTTTTGTACAAAGAGAGGCCTTTCAGTGAACCTTGGGAAAACCAAAGTCATGATCTGTCACACTTCCAGACGGGTTATGAAAGATGCAATGATCACATATAGAGGCAGTCACGTGGAGGTGGCAAAATCATATGTAATGGGAGCCATTTCTCCATGAGACAGGCATCACAGGAAAGGCTCACCCGAGGTTATGCTGCCCTTGCATTGATGGAGCAACAGTGTCATCAGGCTCACTTCCAGGAGCCTTGCACCAAAGGATGGCTATTTGACACCTTAGTCAGCCCAGCTATGATGTATGCAGCACCAATATGGGCCCCTAACCTCTTCACATATGATTGGCATCAGATGGAGAGACCGCAGATCCTCGTGATCTCCAGGATGATTCACACCAAACCATCAGTATCACATGAGATCGTCAGAGCAGATCTTGCAGTGCCCCCCATGATGGTAGAGGCTCTATTTCAGACCATAGCCTACATCAGATGCATCAGAGCCATGGGTCCAGAGAGAGTACCCCGCTTAGCCATGGAGCCCTCACAGAGTATTGCCACAGAGGGCCATCACCCATCATGGTATGCTGCAGTAGATGAGTGGTTCTCATCAGCACATGGGCTCGACATGGATAGATTACCGCCCTTCCAGTATGATGATGACTCCCCATACTTTACACTCTCCGGAGAAGAGAGGAATAGAGTTCTGAGACAAGATTTGATCCAGATGCACACCAGGGAGACTTGGTCAAGTCCCCTTCCCACCAAGATGCAGTACTACAGAGATCATTTCCTTAGATTCACAGAGGATGGATTTGTCAGACGCCCAGGCTACATGGATGTATACATGTCTCACGCTATGAGGGTGGCTATTGGTCAAATCAGAGTTTCCTCTCTCTGGATATTGAGGCAGGGAGAGCAACACGGACCCCTAGAGAGGACAGAGTATGCAAATTATACCACAGAGAGGTAGAGTCAGAGGAGCATTACATATGCAGATGCCCTGTATATTATGACATCAGAGGGAGATACCAGTGCTTGTTCAGAGAGGGCTCTGGCCTACTTAGCCAAGTGATGGAGTATCCTGATCACAGATGTCTAGGCCTTTTCCTCCTTGAGCTACACCGACATAGAGAGAGAATTCTACAGGTGCAGAGCTAGAGATCCTAGCCACAGATCACCAGCTCGTTCAGGCCTATCAGCGAGCCACATCCCCCTCCCCCTGTATCATCTACCTCCCGACAAGGGCTCACACTACAAAGAGCCTCGGAGATCAGAGCTGCCAGGAGACCGCGACTGCCCGGACGCAGACCACCACTACTCCATCAAGCGCAGTCTGCCCAGGCACGATACCGCAGAGCTATGGAGGAGCGAGTCCAGAGGCTGCACCAGGGCACAACAAATGTGAGAGTCCTCCTCGTCCCAGGCCCCATGTATGATGAGATAGTGACTGCATAGTGAGCTGCATATGACTAGGATTAGCTTTTCATTTCAGTTTTTCTCTCCATGATACTCAGGATGATACTCAGGATATGGACTTGTTGTATACAAATTTGTCTCATAGGCCAATCTGGCCTTCCGTAGACGTTAATATATCTTTTCTTTCTCTCTCCCCCACCCTCTTGCATACTCTCTTGCTTTCTCTCTGTCTCAGGATCTCTCTCTCCATTTGATTACAGCCTGGACTGCCCCTTCTTGGACCTTAGTCGCTCTGAGCAGAATAGGGTGATCAAGATGGACATCGTGAGGCTAGATGCAAAAAGGACATGGTCCAGCCCCCCCCTACCACTGCCCACTATCGTTACCATTTTCTACATCTCTCCCCAGATGGCTTTGTGACACGGTCTACATACATGGACACCCATCTCTCACATGGCATTCGTAGTGCCATTGGACAGATCCGCACTTCATCACATCAAACGCCATCGAGAGGCTCTCCTACGAGCCAAGACATCACACCGAGATCCACCCCGCTAGTGAGCCATAACATATATTTTCAGGGCAGGACCACCATGGCAGATACCACCACGACCTCCGCTACCCCCTTGGTGAGCCAGACGTCCCATAGACGTCCTTCACGAGGAGTCACCCTTGACAGAGCCATAGCACTTTGTCAAGTGAGACGCCCACACTTACCAGGACCTCGTCCACGGCCGCTTCATCACCGGTGGATTAGAGCTATCATCACCCGCCACACGAGACGACTGCCCAGCCACTTTAGTTTCTCTATCTTACAGCATCCCATGAGAGAGATACTGAGATGAGCAGATTACACCACTCTTATGCTAGTTGTAGATATTATACACTTTTGTACCTCAGTAGGAGTATTTTCCTTTCATAGTTGTTTAGGACTTTTTTAGTCCTTTTTGTCTTACTTTTGATGAGACACCATCAGCTGTGTACTATGTTTTGGTCTCATAAGCCACTTTGGCCTTTCGCAGACGTTAATATATCTTTCTTTCTTCTCTCTATCTCTCTCTCTTCTTTCTTCTCTCTATCTCTCTCTCTCGTTGGTCGTATATGCCCTTGTGTTGCATTCTATCGACGTTAATACCTCTCTCCCAATGTGTGTGTGTGTGTGTGCGTGTGTGTGTAATAAAAGAGGACCCTCGCACTACCTTTCTGCCACCCACAAGAGGGGCAAATTGGCTAGTGCCAGGGCCCTTATAAAGGCCATGATCCACCCAAGTTCAAGTCCCACTGTTGGTTGTATATGTCCTCGTGTTGCATTCTACTGACGTTAATACCTCTCTCTCTCTCTATAACATTATGGCCTTTTGAAGACGTTAATATAACATTTCATTTCATTTCTATCTTTCTCTCTCTCCCTAAACCCTAAACCGTTGGTCGTATATGTCCTCGTGTTGCATGAAGCTCGGCTATAGGGAAGAGGACCCTCTCCCCTTCACCAAAGCATGGAGAGCCGGGAAAGACTCAACACGCAAGCGAGCCCTCATCCTAAAGTTTGCAGGAGAGACGGAGAGGGTCACCTTCATGAGAAAGAGGGTGATTCTACAAGGATTACAGGGAGATCCCATCTATTTGGATAACGACCTTACAAGGATGCAAATAGAACATAGGAAAACATGCATGCCAAGAGTTCTGCAGGCCCAAGAGGACAAGAGAGCATTCTATCGCGATGGCCGTGTCATCATCGATGGCAAGGCCACCGATTAGCGCCAGGAGGCCTATGGGACATCGGCTATGCAGGATCCAGATTCACAGATACACATAGCAATTTGGAACTGCAATGGAGCACTTCGGACACATCCTGGGAGGATGGAGGAGGTCATGGAGGGACGGGACATCATACTACTTACAGAGACGCACCAGAGCCCAGAGAGGGGGCTACCCAAAGTAGAGGGCTATCAGTGGGAGTTTACATACAGGGGGACCACACGACAGGGCACATCGAGAGAATCTGGAAGTATAGCGGTACTCTTCAAGCGAGAGCCACAGGAGCGCCTACAGGTGGTAGCACGTGACCAGGAGGCTAGATACATGTGGATTAGACTGTAGTTCTCAGCAGACAGGGTGTTATACATTGCTCTATGCTACTTCTCTCCTAGAGGATCGAGATATGCCATGACAACAAAGGATGAGAGTAGAGGCGAGGAGGAGGACACAGGGCCATTGGGAGAGTCACCATATGCAGCCCTTTCAGATGAGATCATACACTACTCCAACCTCGGGGAAGTCCTCCTTATGGGGGACTTCAATGCACGGACACAGAGCCGACAGTGCGACATTTATGATTTCGAGCACCCCGAGGTGATGCACACACTAGAGGTGGAGGACACGAGAGCGGAGCTTTCAGGGTGTCAGAGGACATGGGGCCGGATAACACCAGATATGGTCATCACTTGCTTGAGCTGGGAGTGCAACACCATCTCGTTATTTATAACGGGATGAGAAAGTGGCAGGATTCAGGAGCACTGATATGCTTGCCACGATCAGGGGGGTAGCACAGTGGACTACATCATGGGGTCCATGGAGACCACACAAGTAGTGACATCTTTCACCATCCCCCCCTGTCCTATTGGTGCGGATCACACGTACCTCTTACTGTCACTAGCGAGCTCCACACCAGCACCCACATAGCCCACACTGGCATCGCATACAACTTTCTACTTCACCCATGACTTGGCAGACATATATGAGCATCATGTATATGACAGGCTATTCCAGATTGATCCCCTCTCACCTCTAGACACACTCACCACTGAGCTGTCATCTCTACTACATATGGCCGCCACCCATAGCTTCCCCCATCATACACACATTGCACACACAAATAGATCTGGGAGCATGCCCCAGAATCGATGGTATGATGATGAGTGCAGAGAGCTATATAGACACCTCTGTTCCCAGAGAGCATTGGGGACCATTACACAGAGACAGGCGAGCCGACAGATGAGGATCCTCACACGCCGTAAGAGGCGTGCATATGAGGAGGCACAATACTGGGATATATACCACCTACTCATGAGCAGAGATGCAGCCACTCCATGGCGCAGGATGAGAGAGCCTCGCCCTCATACCCCAATTGAGGATCCACACACATGGCACACATATGCAAAGAGCCTCTACCATATCCCTCAGCAGCCGCCCATAGCACAGCCACAGCCACAGCCACAGCCATAGGAATCCCGCCCTACCACTTTCTTTACCGCCTCAATGTAGAGAGAGCTATCCGCCGGTTACAGCAGGGGAGATCGGCTGACCACACAGGTATACAGAGTGAGCATCTTATTTATGCAGCTGACACACTGGGACCCTTTGTTGCTCACCTCTTTAATAGGGCACTAGTGGAGGGCCTACCAGCTGAGTGGACTATGCACACCATTGTGCCTCTCCACAAAGCGGGAGACATGCTAGACCCCAGCAACTACACGAATATCATGATTGGTCATACATTGGCCAAACTTTATGGTGCAGTGCTCGAGGCAAAGTTGAGCTCATATGCAGAGAAGGAGGGACTGCGAGCACGAGGGCAGGCTGGATTCCGACGAGCTTTCTCCACTATTGACCATATATTCACTTTGAGATGTCTGATTGACCAGGCTAGGGCGCGAGAGAAGAGATTATACTGCTACTTTGTGGATTTCCGCAAAGCATTTGACACGGTGCCACGAGAGAGACTCTTCCAGCGCCTATAGTCATTGGGGATCCCATCAGAGATGGTCTGGGGCATCTATGCTTTATATGAGTAGGTCTTCGGGCACATACGATGCCCCGGGGGGCTATCTGATGTTATTGCTAGCACCATAGGTGTGAAGCAAGGATGCCCACTCTCTCCTACACTATTTGGGCTATGCATCGATGAGGTGGCTGACTTCATTGGTCACGGTGGTGGGGACGGGGTAGACATCTCAGATACCATAGTCCACATTATGCTATATGCAGATGATATTATTCTGGTCTCTCAGTCACAGATGGGACTATAGCACCTCTCAGTCACAGATGGGACTATAGCACCATCTCCATGCACTCAATGACTTCTGCACACAGATGGGACTACAGCACCATCTCCATGCACTCAATGACTTCTGCCCACAGAGGGGGCTTACAGTGAACCTTGGGAAAACCAAGGCCATGATTTTCCACACCTCAGGGCCGGTTCGATGACAGACCATCTTCACACTAGCAGGAGGACAAGTAGAGGTGGTAGACTCATATGTGTACCTCGGGATTACATTTACGACTCCGCCAAGAAGATTTACTATGGCACAGGCAGCCAGGGAGAGACTCACACGAGGGTATGCAGCTCTGGCCATGCTAGAGAGACAGTGTCACCAGGCACACTTCCAGGAGCCCCGCACAAAGGGGTGGTTGTTTGACACAATATAAAAGGTTACGATGAATGTCAATGATTCATTGGGGTTCACAACCATGACAAAATTCCCCTGCACCGTGTATAAGTTTAGTATAGCCATGCCACCAAAAGGACCACACCATAGGGCAATAAAACCCAATAGGCCTAAACGAAAAACATGGTTCATACATAAAGAGTTGTTAGAAGCAAGGATACTATTAAAGCAAAAAACAACTCTGGTTACCCAAAGTAGCATAGTTAAAACCGACCCGTCAAAGAGGGCAACCTTGATGAAGGAGCACTGCCCAAAGATGGTGGGTACCTAAGCCTATGTATCACATATTACACCCCCAGTATGGTACTGGTTGGAGCTAGACAGATCTGCATTGCATTCTTGTATACCCTGCGCATATAGGTTGCATACTGAGCCTCTAGCAGTAGTGCTCCATCCATCACACCCCCCCACTAGCTCAGTACTTTCATAGTTTATTTCATGTTCATTTTGTCCTTTTCTTTTTCTGGACATCTAGAAGACATTGACAATTGTACATTGATTTGTCTCATAGGTCGAGTTCGGCCTCTAGTAGACATTAATACAGCTTTCTTTCTTTCTCTCTCTCTCACCTTTGATTTTTTTAAATTGATAAAAAGACCTATTGACATTCCAAACATATGCAAGGCATTCATGAGACATTGCAGATCCGATTACATATTCTGAGGAAAGAAGAAAGAGTCATCAACATATGCCTGAGCAACCAAATGCCAACCATCAGGGAGACGAAGCCCATGTAATCTATTAGCCTCAGTGAGCTTATCCATATATGTCAAGAAAGGTGCCCACACTACTAGACATACCACCGCAACATCACACCACCACACTATTAACAGCGTAACACTGTCACATCATCACAGTGGGTCAACCTGGAGGCGCCGAGCATTGGGGACCATCAGAGGCGCACCCCAATCAACACAAAGAGCGGTGCATGCACCAGCATTGAAGGCACCGACTCACACTCCAACGGGCATCTCCCAGAGATAGGGGATTCTACCAAGGCTGCCACCTCAAGGCATCCACCAAAGATAGGAGATGTTACCTACTCCATCGACTCAACTCGTCTCGCCGGATGGCTTATATGGTCTCTCAACTCATCCTGCAGGACATCCTTCATAACTCACCCAGCATCCTGAAGGACATCCTTCATACCACTTTGTAGCCTGTGTTCTGTAATCACTTGTCATCAACTTGTCATCAACTTGAGCTATGTGGCGTCCTCTTCACTATGACATCTGCTGAGTGTGCACGGTACAGTGAAGAACATGTAACAGTGTTCTTGGAGTAGTGCAAGTGTACTTGTTTCTCTTATAGTCTTGTCTCTCGCAATCTTGTCACTTGTGTTGTGTTCCACTCCATAGTGTCTATTGTGTTGCGTTGTGAGCATCGAGGACTCCGGAAATACTATCTAGAGAAGAGCCACCACTTAGTGTGTCGGACAATCAACCCTGCTACAGGTACACTAAAATTTGGTACGGCCAGTGGGACTCTCAAAACTGGAGTCCTATTAGCTCACCCTTCTCTCTGCATTGCGTCCTCTCTACATGCCCAATATGCGCTCCCTTGTCCAATACACGCTCCCGTGGTAGTCCAATCAGCCCATCCAAAAGTCCTCTCAATACGCTGCTACAATTGGAAGAGGTTCAATTACGTACCACCTAGGGACCCTCTTCCACCTCTTTCTATGGCAGCCAACCTTGGTAATTCCACTCTCGGTAACAATGCCGGAGGCCAAGCCAACCTTCCCAGTCCAGCCAATCCTCCTGGCCCAAAACCCCTTTCCACGATACTGGGCCGAGTCAATGTCAAGCTTTCAACCTTCAAAGGATCATCCACTCAGGATGTGGATTACCATATCCGATGGTTCATCTCCATCTGCAAGAGCCGAGGCCTTGAGCCTTGTTGGTGCTTTTTCCATCCACTCTCCAAGGCTCTAAAGACAAGTGGTTCAATCAATTTCCAATCTGAAGAACACGTTCCTTCGCACCTTCCGTCCTGGTAACTATGAGGACCGCATTCTCCAGGAGCTCGTGAGGCTACAACTGCTACCAGGAGAGAGGGTGTCGGAACTCATGACATGAATCACAGTGCTGGTGGCCCACTTACCGACTTACCCTGTCCACTTCATGGTGCATCAGTGGGTGACACACGCCTTCCCCAGGTCCACACAACAGAAGATTCGAGAGAATCGGTCCACACCAACTACATTGTTGGAATTGCAAGAGCTCAGGCCTAAGCAGGAAGGGGGATTGAATATCATTGACCCTGAGGTGCAATGTAAGGCTTTGCTCTGTAAGCTTGTTAATAGGGGCTTTCTTCCAGGCACTGAGCCATGACGGGACTTTCTCATGTAGTAGATCATGAAGTGTGTCCCTGTTCGGGGAGGTGACTGGACTCTCAGCTCACGCTTTATTTTTTCAGATGCAGTTCACCGCTCCCCTTCGTCCCCCTTGGTTAGGTCCCTCCTACGGGCCTGGGACTGCCTAAGGAGTTTTTTGGTACACATCCCCCTACGTTTAGCAGCGGAGCAAGCTAACTGGCAGCCCATTCTATGGAATGATTTGATCTTAGATGTGCATGTTAGGCCTCTTGGGGCAGCTATGCATATTCTTTGGGCTGGGACACCCTATGCCCTTTAGTGCTGGCTTGGAAGAGGCTTCAGAGCCTCACCGAGGTGTGGAGATTGGATTTCACGCAGCATTTGACAGGCTCTAGCCGGAGGATTGCACAGATTGATGCAGCCATTCCCAACCACTGGATTAGTGGATCTTTTTTGGAAGGTCGTCATCATTCTTGGTTTGGGGTTTTTTCTGGGAGACAGGTGTTCCTCTTCAGGCTATGGGTCTCTCCTTGCCTAGGGAGGATGATGTACCGGTCTTTTTTTCTGTACATGATGGATGGCAGCTGCAGAGATGTGATGTGCAGGACCTTATTGAGGCCCCCAGATTCATCCAGTCAGAGTTTTTGGCAGGTTAGGGAAGCACGTCTTTGTTGACCCCCCCCCCCCCCCCCCCCCCCCCCCCCCCCGCGGAATAATCACAAAGAGTGTTAGCCTTTGGTTGTATGGTGGCTGCCCTATCAGACATTTGCATTGGGACCCCTGTGAGTGGGAGTGGAAGGATGCTTGTAACCCTTTGAAAAGCATGCCTTTTTTTAGTTATACGGTGCGAAATGCCAGACATCTTATCTTGGGACACATTCAAAGTGTCCCTACTCTTAGACCCCATTGGGAGTGTTACGGCATTTCGATTGACATTCAGAGGGTATTTTGGCTGAGGTTGTGGCATTCTTATAGGAATCCACAGGTTTCCTCCTTTATCTGGGTTTCCCTTCATGGTGGTCTGGCCACCAATCAGTGGAGGTCTGTTTACTGGTGCTTGCCCAGCACGCCCTAGATGTGCAGGAGTTTCGGAGTCAGTTTACCATTGTTTATGGGAATGCAAGGAAGCACAGAGGGTTTGGTCTGCGATTGCTCACCTCTTTGGTAGGATTAAGAGGGATGCTATCATTTCTTTTGGTTCTATCATTTGATTGACACAGTCTGGGCCTCAGCTGAGATTCGAGGGGACTGACAGGAGCTTGGCCATTATGGTTAGGCAAGGAGTTGCTCGGTAGTGTTGTCTTCAGGATTTGCCACTCTCACACTTTGTCCCTCCGGCACAGAGGTTAGACAGTTCTTGGGAGATTATTGCTAGCATCTTAGCCTCGAATATCTGGAAGGCTAGATGCACTCAGGCCATTGAGGATACTCCTGTTCTTGTTTCTCAATGCCTTTGCAGGATTTGGAGTGATATTATTCACACCAATATGGCTACCTGGGCCAGAATCCAGGGATCTTCGAGGGCTGCGGAGAGGAAGCGCGACCAGTTTATGAGAGAGTGCGACATTGGTATCTTTCTCACATCCTCTCATTCGGGACCCTATTGGCAGCACACGGTTCCTGCCACCTTGCTTGGTGTGAAATCTCCATTTTGTAAAAAAAGCATGGCAGATCTGGAGAGCTAGATGCACGGAGGCTATTGAGGTGTCCAGATTTTTGGGTCTCAGTGCATTAGTACTATATGGGGTGATATCATCCACACTCTTATGGCTCGCATTCAGGGGCCCTCTCATTCTACGCAGGCGAAGCGTGTGATATTTATGCAGGAATGGAACCATGGCATCTTCTTTTCCTCTAGTACCACAGGTCTTACATGGCATCATGATGCTCCTCGGTGATTGAAATCACCTTACATATTGGGGTGATTCTATTCTCTTCCGGCTTATAGCTGTGATTGTTGTATGTTTTTCTCATACTTAATAGAAGTCTCTTTTTGAAAAAAAAAATAAAAAAATCTCCATTTTGTTTTAAAAAAAATCATACTTAATAGAAGTCTCCTTTTTGGAAAAAAAAAGAAAATGCACGACTCGTGTTTGAGCGTGATGTGGGCTCTGTACATCCAACAGTGACACAAGTGGATGACCCGGTGGTTTAGCTAAAACGAGAGCTGAAGGCACTCAAAGTGAGCCAAAAAACTCCGAGTGAGGAAAGAACCCTGCTCCAACTCATAAGGGAGATTGAAGAATTGAAGACTTGGCAAGAAGCCAAGAAGGGCCTGTGGTGTGCTATATGCCAGTCACTTGGACACACCGTCCAAGAATGCCCAAAAAGGAGGTATTGCTCCTATTGTGAAAAAGGAGGACATGACAACAAAGATTGCTACTACCTCAAGGGGTTCTATCAACTTCATCAGCAAACAGACTCCTTATATCGCCTCGATAACCCCCAACCTTGCCCATTATGCTATAGCTGCCATTGTCATTCCATAAACCTTTCACGCTGCTACACCTTGCCAACCCACTCCTCAGGTGGCCTACCTTCCACCACTCATCCCTAATCCTCTTGCACCAGCCACCATGGCAACAAAGACCATGGGAGCAGCAACCACCATGAACCATCCTACTCGGCCTCCCCAACCCCGCAATCGCCCCATCCTCTGCTACTTCAGATGTGGGGAATATGGTCATTACCAAAGCCGCTGGCCCCTTCCTGAAGATGCTCCGCCTTGCAGGCATTGTCCAAAATCCAAGGATCATCATACCCGAGATTGCCCCAAGCAAAGGGCATCCACTTCCTTTGACTTCACATTTCAAACTCCGACCACCCACTTAGTCTCCATAGGACATCCTCCGTCCACTTGCCCCACCCTCCGTGTGTCCGTCACACCCACTCATGAGGATCCACCATCCGCCATAGTGGTCATTCGATCACAAAGGAAGCCCATGCCTAAAGAGCAACAAGGGGATGAGCCTGAAGATAACACTCCTCCACTCCCCCACACAGTCATAGATCAGTCCTTCTTGCAAGCCTTCAAGGACCTCCACAACCAACCCTCCGTGTCGGACAAACCACCTACACTCTTCCTCCCAAATTCCAAACCACAGCTTACACCTTTCTCCGTGGAGGATATACGCAAGGAAAATACAATGACTGTAAACCTCTTTGATCTTCTCCGGAATATCCCCAATGTCCGGACAATGTCTCAGTGCACTACTGGAGAACGTCAATGGTAGGACCACCAATTCAATGGTGGGTAATACAGTGGGTTTCCACTCCCCTCAGGTGCTTCCGGTTGCAATGGGTATCACCTCCACCAATTCAATGGTGGGTAATACAGTGGGTTTCCACTCCCCTCAGGTGCTGCCGGTTGCATTGGTATCAACTGTACTAGTCCCTCCCTTAGTGACTACCGGAGCCCCCACCTCTCTAAGGAACTTCATGGTACCCCACTTTTAGGGACAATCGTCGACGGTGGCTTTTGGGTGAACTCATGACAAAATTCACACTCCATGCAATAGGTCTCAAGGTGACACGACCAGCCAACTTCTGTGTTCGGATGGCCGACCAACGGGAGGTGACCCCCATCGGCCTAGTTGAAGGTGTCACTATAGTTATCAAGGGGATTCCGTTCCTACTGGACTTTGTGGTGATCCGGCTTCCTGAAGTCAGAGGGGCTTACTCATTACTCATTGGTTATCCATTGCTTTGGAGTACAAGCATTTTGCACGGTTGGAGATCCGACCGATTTGTGGATTCCTCAAGAGCATGGCCCACAAGGGCTCAAATTGGAGGAAGGCCTAAACCAAGGAATCCGTGGTGCCACAGTAGCCCCCACTTCATCTCCTAACTCTTAGACGCCTATCTCTTGGCCTACGAAAGAAGACGACCTTGTTCCCCACAGTGATGACTCGGAACTCCTTGATTGGCTCCAAGCAGCGGAAGGCCTAACATCCTAGATGGTGGACATCACGGAGGTACCAAACTACTCCACCAACCCTTCCTTTGAGCACTATGATGCTGTAGGCCTAGGAAAACCAATCACGGGTTGCCACAGAGGGCGTTGTTGAGATTTTAGTGATCTAGCATCCATTTCTATTAGTCCTTAGTGAAAAATGCTATGTGCACCTTCGGGATAGAGGTCCTAAGGTACAAGCTCCCCAATTACCATGGTTAACCATAGTAGGCATGGCAGGTACTTCCCTTGATTGTGGAGTCACTTTTAGGTGAGTCAGGTGAGACAATCAAGGGGAGATGGACGTATCTTAGGGATTCTAAGCACTTACCTTCATGGACATTTATATATTTGTGGTCTCTACACTCATTGTGTACAAGAGAGAAGACTATGTTATAGCTTTGTGCTACATACCATTTGTTGGCTATATACTTGCCGGTTCCTTTGTGGGCAAAAGGCTTCTGTCCATTGCATTGAGGTAATCATGGTGTTTATCATTTATCATTTCCATTTATGATGTTTATTGCCTAATCTCTTACATGCTTGGTGCATCTATTCACTCTATTTCATTAGCATTGTGTATGCTTGTTTGTGGGATTGTTTATGCTTCTAAATCTGAGTGATTAACATCATTAGCATTGCAATCTCATCTATTTTATAACATGGTATCAGAGCCTCCCTTCTTGGGAGCTTTCTCTATGTGAGGAGTGTGTGGGTTTCATGAGTGATCTGTTCATCATCATTCTCTCCTGCAATTTGTGAGAGATTTCTTTATTGCAGTTGTTGCATGAGTGGGCTGATTGTCTGGACTCATTGAATGGCATTTAATTAAGCCATAATCAAGCTCTTTGTGATTAGAATCACATTCATTTGTGTAAGCATCTTCATTGCCCTAAGTGAGCATCATCTTTGTGAACATTATCTTGTGGTACATTTGTTTTTCCCCCTATACTTGTGTAAGTGGTATGCATAAGATTAAGAGAGGGAAGAACATTTCTTCATCTTCATCTTGGGTACAAGAGAGTGAGAGGAGAGAAGCATCCTATGTGACAAATCTTTATGTGAGAGAAGGCCAAGCATTGAAGCATTGAGAGAGGAGCAAAAGACAAGCTTGAAGCTAAGGTTGGAGATCCTTCTCAAAGCCATCATCAACAACAAGAAGCCCTTAAACAACATCAAGCTCAAATGGAGTGCAACTTGGAGGATAGAGCTACAACATAAAGAAGGTATCCATTACTGTTTTGTGTGTGTCAAAACAGTGACAAATAGGCCCTGATTGGAGGCTCCAATTGAAACATTATAAGCCTCATCCTTGACAAGTTGTTGAGCGCTTGTGAAGCTCACCTCGGAGCATTAAAGACCAGCACTTAATCTGCAGAGACAGCACTCATGATGAAGGTCGTTTACCTGACATCAGAGCTGAGTTTTCTGCTCTGTTGAGCAGAGAAGAAAGGCCAACTTGGAGGCTTTCATTAGCCTTACCCTGCAGCGAACCACATGCTTTTGGTGAGGGCTTATGAATTCCTATTCGTGGGGTGGCGGTTTGGCTCAGCAAAAAACCAGTCCAGAATCTGCGCCTACGTGAGCACACAGCAGCATCTCCAGCAGCCGGTTTCTGAACCTGTCCATTACAGAGAACCAGGTGCTAACTACACCTCAAATTAGCCTTTAATTAGTGGTTAATCAACACAATTGCTAGCATCATCCCCTCGCACAGCTCGAGGCACAGCAGCACAGCCAAATCCAGCGCAATTTGATCCACGATCCAAGGAGAAACACAAGCTCCACCAACTGCATACTTTCCTCCTCCATTTTAGGAGAGAAAGTTCCTTTTAAATTTATCTTGGTGATTTTTCTTCTAAGGGTCTAAGGTTTAAGGCATTTAATACATCCTTTGTGAGTACCACACCCTTGGCATAGCCTCATTCATCATCTTGAGTGGAAAATGTATTCATTTCTTTGTGAACAAAGCATTATGTACCATGCTCTAATGTTATAAAGAGCAAACATACCATCTCATTCTGAGTGAAGGGTTGGATTTACTCAGTGAGAAATGCCTAGGTTTGTTCACACCAAAACCAAGGCACAACTCGGCTTATCTAAGGAGTCTCAGAAAATTAAAAAGGAAAAGTCAAAGTCCCACTACTAACACCTAGCACAATCACTTGATTTCTCAGAATTTATGTACACTCATATGCATCTCTTTGGTGAAGGCAAATTCTGACTTGAGTAGTTCTCATCACTTTGTGTAAGTGGGATCTGGGATAAGGATTTTCCCTTGTAGCCCTCCAGTTATAAAGTAAACCTCTCTGTGCGAGGGATCATTTAGTCTGGTTATCATACCATTTTACCAGTTGTATAACATCCTATTACTGAGAAAGGATCTCTCTCATCATTGTGTGTGAATTGGCATAGTGTTTGCATCATGTCTCACTCATCTAGTCATCATTTCGGTCATTTCTTGGAGAAATCTGAGAAGTTTGATGGCTCCAAATTTCACACATGGATCATCAAGATGTAGATGGGCTTAGTGGATCAAGATCTTTGGGCCATAGTCAATGGCATAGAGAAAAGCCAACCAAGGACCTTGACAACATTACTAAGTGGAGAAGCAATGACTCCAAGGCACTTTCATTTATAATTTGTGGGTTAGCTAACAATCAAATTCATGAAGTGAGCTCTTCTAAGAGTGCTCATGAAGCTTGGACTCGTTTTAGATCCATCTTTGGCCCAAGTCAATGCACCAGCTTGGATGTTCCTTAGAAAGAAACTCTATAGGCTTGAAATGGATGAAAAAGATAAAGTGGCTAATCATGTTAACAATGTAAGGAGTCTAATAGATCAGCTTGGTGGAGCTAGGTCAATATTCATGAGGAGGAAGTTGTCTTCATTTTACTTGCTAGTATGCATGATGCTTATGAGCAATGTGTGTCTGCTCTTGCAAACCAATCCAACATGACTCTTGTATCAGTTGCCTCGTCTTTGATTCTTGAAGAAATCGGGATGGAAGCCAAGAAGACTTCCAAGGAATCTACTGTTGGAAATAAGTGCTCACTAGGAGTACTTTTAGTCTTGGTCATCTCAGTGTATGCCACGTGGCACTCAGGGATTTATCCCATATGCACTCATGCTCAGCTCTTGTACTTTCCCCCTATATATTCAAGGGGTCACATCAATGGAATTATCTCAGTTTGCTTCATCCCTCTTGCACTTTTCCCCATGTTCTAGTTTTGTGTGATACAATGTTAGATTTCTAACATGGTATCAGAGCCATGTAGATTCCTCTTCTCCTCAGCCCTTTAGTCTAGATCTAGCCATAGATTTTCTCTAGGTTTAGCTTCCTTTTTAGCTTTGCCCCATCGGGGGTCTTAGATCCAGCTCTAGCTACTCTCCTCTCCTTATCTTTGAGGTGCTGCTGATCTGCACTCGACTTCTCTGTCTCTCTTATCTCTGTGTGTCAACATGTCCCCTCCTGCGCATGGTGCCAGCCGGTGGATCTGACCAGAGATTTATCCACTCTTCGCAGCAATAGGAGCTGCGCTTGGCTTGTGTGGATTTGCAATAGCCCTTCTCTATACTGCTGAAACAGGCCGCTCTCCTGTTCTACAACGAGTCTTCTGCTGCTGCTGAATCTGCTCGACATCTCCAGCTCCTATTCGACACGACTCTACTGCCCTGATGTCGCCCATACTTTATGCAGTCGACAGCCCCTGATCCCGCCATGGAGCTGTTTCTTTGCTTCGAAATAATTCTGGTGCTGCCTTGCCTCAACGTGATGCTCATATGCCCCGTTATTTTTCTGCCCCGCTTCTGTTCAGCAGCAGGCCGCTTCTGTCGACACCTTTCTTGCTGCTGGTGCTGCAACAACAACTCGTTTCTTTATTCTCTCAAGGCTGCGCACCTCTTGTTTTCCAGTATGGGCAGCCCCCATTCTCTGTTCAAGACGTATTCTCTACTGGCTGCTCCACTCCTATATCAAAATGAGGTATTAGTTGGTGCTCTTTTGCTTCTGACAGGCCCGTATGCCTCTCTCTCTGCAGCAACATTTCCTCTAAGAAATCTCTGTTTGCAGCTGCCTTTTCTCTCGGGTTACCCCCTGGATAGCGTGTCTGTGACATGGGCTTGAAAGGGTGGAAGACCTGAGGAAAAAAACTAAAATGGATTATCCTTTGTATGCTGCAATATTCTCAGTTCTATTTTATTCTTAAAAATTAATTTTCAGAACTGAATTTTATCTTGTAAGAGAACAGACACTGCCCATCAAAATAGGGGTAAGACCTTCTCATTTCTGATGCTGTCTCTCATTTATTTATCTTTGGCATCTCTTCTTGGGTACTCTGCCCTTGCTCTCTGCATAAAAAGACTTTTTTTTTTAAAAATCTCTCCTACTTTGGTCACCACATGATGTAGGCCAAAGAGGACCCTGTTCTGGACTTACCTTCCCATCTCTCTCATATTTGTCTATGCTTTCATGCTATCTACCACCATTGATCACCAATGATGTAGATCATGGGGTAATGTCATGTCTACATGGACTTATCTTTGTCCCTATCCAAGAGGCACCCCTGCATTACTCACTCTAGCAGGAGGATTGCCCTTGAGGAGGGATTATCAATCAAGGTCCATCTCTCTGTCTATCTACAATCAGTCAGTCTCTCTGTCTATGTGTCTATCTTGTGTGATCTTACAGTCATATGTCTCTGACACTCTGTCTATCAGTCTATATGCCTATCTTTTGTGGATTAGTTACCCACATGTCTTTGGCATTTTGTCTATGTCCCCATTTATCTTCTATTTGTCAGTCTCTCTCATGTCTATCTGAATGTCTCTCTCTCTCTGGGACCACTCTACTTGTTGATTGTCTCTCTCTCTCTCTCTGTCTATGATCCACTCTTGTCCCTACCCTTGTGGACCCATATGAGGATATCACTTGAGGAGGGGTGTCTCAGGATCTTATGTCTCTCATGTCTTGTCTCTCAGTCTATCAGTCTTTATGTCTGTCTTCTGTCTTCTAGTCTTGTCCATCTTGTCTTCTAGCTTGTCTCTCAATCCTTGTCTAGTCTCTCTGTCTTGGTCTTATCTTTTGTCATGTCATAGTCTTGTCTTTTTGTCTTCCTCCTAGTGTCCACTTAAGGAGGGTGTTGGAAATAAGTGCTCACTAGGAGTACTTTTAGTCTTGGTCATCTCAGTGTATGCCACGTGGCACTCAGGGATTTATCCCATATGCACTCATGCTCAGCTCTTGTACTTTCCCCCTATATATTCAAGGGGTCACATCAATGGAATTATCTCAGTTTGCTTCATCCCTCTTGCACTTTTCCCCATGTTCTAGTTTTGTGTGATACCATGCTAGATTTCTAACATCTACTTCATAGATTGCAGTGCAATCAGCTCTCATCATGGATGAGAAGATGAAGAAGAAGTTCCCCGGGACTTACTACTATTGCAAGAAAAAGAGAAATGAAGCCAAGTTCTGTTACAAGAAGAAGCGGGAGGAGGAGAATAGGAAGACCCAAGACAAGAAGACTGGGTGCAGCTATCATGAGCCAATGTGGCCACTAATACACTTTTTTAAGCTTTGCGCCTATTATGTTTTTGGGAGTCTGTGTGACACTCATTGTAACTTTCTTGACTACACACCCTATGTGCTATGGATGTAGATTATGAGAGGGTGTTGAGATTTTAGTGATGTAGCATCCATTTTACTAGTCCTTAGTGGATAATGCTATGTGCACCTTAGGGATACATGTCCTAAGGTTATAAGCTCCCCAATTACCATGGTTAACTAGAGTAGGCATGGTAGGTACTTCCCTTGATTGTGGAGTCACTTTTAGGTGAGTCAGGTGAGACAATCAGGGGGAGATGGAGGTATCTTAGGGATTCTAAGTGCTTACCTTCATGGAGATCTATATATTTGTGGTCTCTACACTCATCGTGTACAAGAGAGGAGACTATGTTATAGCTTTGTGCTACATACCATTTGTCGGCAATATACTTGGTGGTTCCTTTGTGAGAAAAAGACCTCTCTCTATTGCATTGAGGTAATCATGGTATTTATCATTTATCATTTCCATTTATGATATTTATTGCCTAATTTCTTACATGCTTGGTGCATCTATTCACTCTTTTTCATTAGCATTGTGTATGCTTATTTGTGGGATTGTTTATGCTTCTAAATCTAAGTGATTAACATCATTAGTGCAATCTCATCTATTTTCTAACACGTGCAAGATGGTCAAATCTCTCTCCCACAACGCTGACCAACCCCCAAGCACAAACCGATCATTACTCCTCTGACCAACAAGAAGCACCACCACAGGTGTCTGTGGAAGCACCAACTTTTCCAGTGAGGGAGTGTCCTAAGTCCTCAACAAAAGACCACTACGGCACCTTCCCAATTTACCACCACCCATCCCACAACCCCACTCTCCTCTCCAAAATAGCTGAGACAGGGGAACCACTTAACCTTCCATCTTGCTAAGATCTTGTCTAGGAATTCAATCTCGGCACTTCCAAGGAGCCTCGTCCAATCCTGTTAGCCTCTTGGCTGTAGGACTACCCCACCCTCCTTGAGCAAGCCGTGGCCTTGTTCCAATCTTATAAGGATGTATTCGCCTGGACATACAAAGACTTGGAAGGTGTTACAACCGACATTGGTATCCACACCATACCTCTCCAGGAGTTCACTCAACCCGTTCGTGGGCAGGCCTACAAGCTCAACCCAAAGTATGCAAAGGCTGTCAAGGTGGAGTTGGAAAGATGGAGAACACCAAAATCATCTCCCCGGTGGAACACTCCGAATGGCTTTCCCCCATGGTAATCTCACCCAAGAAGACCAACAAGAGCCGTGCCTGTGTGGACTTCCGATCTCTCAACAAAGCAGCCATCAAGGATGGATTCCCCCTTCCATTCATGGATCGGGTTTTAGAGGATGTTGCCGGGCATGCCCTGCACAGTTTTATGGATGGGTTTAGTGGATACAATCAAGTCGTCATCTACCCAGACGACCGTGCCAAGACAACTTTCATCACACAATGGGGTACCTACATCTACAACAAGATGCCCTTTTGGCTGTGTAACACTCCGGCCACCTTCCAACGGCTCATCACCAATATCTTCAAGGAGTACCTCCTCATCTTTCTCCGTACTTTCATTCGATTTTTCTAAATTCACAGGTACTCACCTTGTCTCTCGGATAGAGGCCTTTCCAAAACATCTCTCAGTTAGCTCCGGTTTTTGCCAAGTGTCGCTCCTCTCAGCTACACCTCAACCCCTTTAAGTGTCAGTTCTTGGTGGTCAGGACACTCTCCAAGATCACATCATCTCTTTCGAAGGCTTGGTTCCCGACCCTGATAAAATTGTTGCAATTCTTCGCCTTCCTCCTCCAAACACTCCCAAAGGAACCCAAGTCTTCGTCGGACACACTAGCTATCATCGTCATTTCATCAACATGTATGCCGATGTGGCCCTTCCACTCACCCACCCAGTCAAGCCATCCTCCATCTTCCAGTGGTCTAACCCAACCTCTACCGCCTTCTGCTACCTTTAAAATGCTTACCGAAGCCCCCATTCTCATCCCACCCGACTAGATGACCATCTTCCATGTCCATACAGATGCAAGCTTCACTACCGTGGGTGTGGTCCTTACTCAACCTAGTGCAGAATACAAGATCGACAGACCAATCTTCTATGTCAGCCGCCTCCTCACACCCGCTGAACAAAACTACACCACAACTAAGCGGGAGGGCCTAGCTATAGTCTATGCTTGCCAAAAGTTCCGACACTATCTCTTGGGCTCCCACTTCATCGTCATCTCGGACCACCATGCTCTCAAGTATCTTCTCAATAAACCCTAGGTGGCGGGTCATGTCTGGCAGTGGTTGCTACTATTCCAAGAATTCAACTTTGAGATCCTCCTTTGCCCGAGCAAACATCACGTCATGGCGGACCACCTCTCCTGCATTGGCACTAGGGAGCCTGAAACCGGTAGTGCAGAATACAAGATGGACAAACCAATCTACTATGTCAGCCGCCTCCTCACACCCGATGAACAAAACTACACCACAACTAAGCGGGAGGGCCTAGCTATAGTCTATGCTTGCCGAAAGTTCCGACACTATCTCTTGGGCTCCCGCTGCATCGTTATCTCGGTCTACTATGCTCCCAAGTATCTTCTCAATAAACCCTAGGTGGCAGGTCATGTCTGGCAGTGGTTGCTGCTATTCCAAGAATTCGACTTTGAGATCCTCCTTTGCTCGAGCAAACATCACGTCATGGCGGACCACCTCTCCCACATTGGCACTGGGGAGCCTTAAACCGGTATTGATGATGACCTTCCTGATAGTTTCCTTTTCAAAGTTGATGCCGCCCCGGACTGGTATGGGGATGTTCTTGCCTTACTTTCCACACGACACTTTTTCGTTTTGAGAAATGGGGTTTTGATTTCATGGGGCCCATCGACCCAGTGGTACACCCAAGCCAGTGTAGATACATTCTCATTGCCACCGACTATGCGACCAAGTGGACGGAGGCACAAGCCACCAAGGATTGGAAGTGTATATGCAAGGAAAATGATGAAATCTTGGAAGCACAGACTTGTCCGGAGCGTGGTCTGGAGATGGTATCAATCATTCGGTCGCTCTGTATGTATGCGTGTCCCAAAAAAAATAAAATGGGCACTTGTAGGTTGTATTCGAAAGTGTGCATGGGCATGAGGGTAATTAATTGTTGAGAGGGCCAATATTATATGTGTATGAAGGGTGAAAATGTCTAAGGTTAAAGGAGATTCGAGAAGAATGGTGGACGTGTGCATGACGGGGGAGAGATGGTGCAGGGAGCATTCGACGGAAGGGAGAATACCAATTCAAGCCATAGGCGGCGCCTATCTTTTCGGGGGAGTAGAAATGTTGTGAGCTGGGAACACAGAGAAAGGTGGTTGTTGGGGGTGCCGCCTTGTACGCTGCCATAGCTGCAGTAGAGAAGACGAGGAGAGAGGAGGTGCAGCGAAGCAGAGAGAACAAGGGGTCGCGGCGACTGGAGACGTGAAAAAGAGAAGGTCAACTCGCTGGTGGCGACGAGGAGAGGGGGGACTGCAGAGAAGCAGTGAAGAAGAAGGTAGAGAGCACGTCGACAGCAGACGAGGGGAGAAAGGTATCCAGGACGTCGATAGGCTGGGGGACTACTGGGAAACAGAGGAAGGCTTTTTCGTCGGAACGGCTGGTAGGAAGGAGAGAGAAGCTACAGCGAAGCAGTGAAGGAGAGAACGCCGACTGCACCAAAGCAGAACAGAGGAGAGCACGTCAGCAGTGAAGCCGTGGAGGAGAGAACGCCGACTGCAGTAGGCAGAGTGAAGGAGAGGAAGACGTCGAGAGAAAAGGAAAGGAAGACGTTGACTGCAGCTCCGCCAAGTGCAACGGAGACCTCGGCTGTTTGTTTTGTGGTTAGGTGCAGAGAAGTCCAGCAAAGGAGACGCTGGTGATGACAGAGGAGTGGTGTGCTTGTCTGTTTAGCCGCCGATGGCTGGTAGCGCAGCTGGCAAGTTGTTTGCTCGTTTACTCGTATTACTGTCCTAGCTGCAGAGCCCAGAGGTGAGTGTTTCGTTGGGTTATTGCCCTCTGGTGTCTCAGCCGAGGGGTGTTGTTTTTGTTGGTTAGCTGCCGCCGCTAGTGTCTAAGAGCAGCTGAAGGGCTGAGGTGATGATGTTCTAAGAAGAGGTGAGAGAGGGATTAACCAAGATGAATGGGGGACAGCTTTGTGAGTATACATCTGGAGTGTTGATTTGAAGGTGTCGTGTATGTGAGATGGTGTGAAGCAAAAGCTTCTGTGTGTCGGAAGAAGCTGTATGGAAGTGTTGTCTGGGAATTCAAAGATGAATGATACTGGTGATGTATCTGGTCATGGTTGTGTGTTGGTATCTTGGTTGCTGTTGGTGTTCAGGGAGCTGGGCGTGGACAGAAGCATGCACGTCAGGGGAGCAAGATGCTAGCCATGAGATTGGAGACCATGGACTGTTAAGAGTGGGCTGATTGTGAATGGGTGCTAGATGAGGATGGTTCAGAGGATGAAATGGATGTCCAACTTTGTAAAGACGAAGACCTGTGTTGAAATAAAGTTTTGTTTATGCTCTTGGGTTTGGTGTTCTGGGTGTGTTTGTATCCGTGTGTGGAAGTGTGACACTCTATAAAGGCATATACAGCTATACCGCTTTCGTGTCATCACTTTTTGGTGCCCCCACTGAGGAAGAAATTTCCTTCGGTTTGTGAAAGAAGACAAGGGTTTGTGTGAAGAAAGATTGAAGATATGGCTCAAGATTTTCCAGAGTATTGGGGATTGCCCCAGGAGAGTGCAATCAGGTTTCTGGAGAAGATGGAGTTTACAGCTTTGATGAAAGACAGGGCAACCCCGGAGATCCTTTCTCAGATTTTGACTTATTGCTTACAGGGTGATGCAAAAGCATGGCTACAGATGTTTGTGACTACACACAGGAATGCTCATCAACAGGATCCTGAGTACCGTGTAGCCAGAGCTGCATTTTTAGCACAGTTTGTCCATGTGAGGAGTCCGAATGAAGTATGGAAGGAGTTGTGTAGAACTCCGCCGACATTAGCAATGTTATCTGTTATTTACCTTTTTGAGGCGATTAGTGATCATCTTAGTGATCAATTTATAAATCATTGGCATCAAGGTAATAGGGCGCTAATCAGAAAGTTTTTTGACGCAATTCCTTTTTGGCACCAATCTTATCAGTCCCTCCTACCAAGAAAAAGGTATGACACCCGAATTCCTAACCTCATTGATCATAAGAAAAAGTGACTCTTCAAGCATAGGCCAATGGAGTGATCTAACTTGTCATTTTTGCAATTTCCAATGGTCATTGAGAGCCAATGCATTCTTTGCATAGACAATATGATGCTCCTCTTGCTGGATAGCATGCGAGTATGACTGGTCAACTGCAACATATTCTTGAGCGGGCAGATATATACGTTGTCTTTCTTCTCCCAAATACCATTTCCCATATTCAATGATAACCATTTGCATACGGGCAGCAAAATGATACCATGCAATGTCTATGTCCTCATACATTTCAGCTTGTAACACGCCAATGACATCAATTGTCATATCCTGAAACAGTGCATGTGAGAGATAGGAATTGTTCACAAGTAGAAGCCGTTTAGTGGGTAAGGAAGCCTCATCAAAGGCATATCAAAGTACAAACCCAACCACACCATCACATGATCAGAAAGTTCAAAGAGTAATCAATCCACATATGACATGGAAAAGTGTCAACGTGATATGTATGCAAGAGGTACCAATGATCCAATCTTGCATGATAATCCGAATGCGCATTATGGTGAAAAGTTAAACCTCTCTTATCCAGAGAAGTGGCTTTCCATAAATCTCTCAATCCAAGATCAACCACGACATTTCTCCAGGCCACTTTCTCAGAAGCAAGCATATTTGAATGACCCTGTGTATTGTCCTAAGAAGAAGGGGAGTAATTAAAATCGGCACAAATAAAAGCATTGGACAACCAGTGATACCAACTCATAAAATGCCACAAAAGAGTTCGGCGGGCTGAAACTGTAGGGGCATATACAAAGCCAAACTCATAGAGGTCCCCGTTGAGCATGTACTGCAAAATTATCAGTCTACCATCTGGGTCATTATAAGGCTGCAAAATATGCTTGATCAGCACACAAACAACAGAAAAAGAACTTAAGCTAGCATAGTATATACAATAACCATCAAAGAAACCTGTCCATTTATCATAGGAACACAAACTCTATACATTGTACGATACATATTTTATGGGTGTATTCATCATCATCAAAAGGAGGAAGTAGATAGTGAGACAAGTAAATTGAAACCCCCCATGCATTAATTTTTTCTCATAGGAGGGCTTGGAAAAAATGCACAAAATCTTACCCCCCATCTCCCTTCTACCTTTTCAAAATCCCTTAGGTACTATATCTATAACTACACTATAAGTATGCATATTTCTACCACCTACTATTTGCTATATTTTCTCTCTCATCTTTATGTATATATACTTGCACAAGTAAATAAATCCTAAGTCTATTTCCTCATATATATTTATGCCTAAGATATCTTTTTCCTAAAAGTCTCCTTTTGCACCCAACCTACTATGCCCTATCCTAGCTATGCTATGATACTACTATATATATTATTTACACCACCATATTATATTTATTAGAGTTCACACCTAATAGATACAAAAGCCATGCTACACCATATATATATACATATATATGCTATATAATATCATTTTTCTCCCTTGTTATCAATCTCCACTCTCCCACCCTCTTTTTCCCCCGACACCACCTTGTGGGGCCCACATGGGCCCACCCACGCCCATGTGTTTACATGGGTCCCACTTGTCCCACACGCATGGTGGAAGCTCCCTCCTCACACCCTCATGCATAGCCTCTCCACCCGGGCCCACGTGGGCCACCCCGAGCCATCCCGCACACACATGCCACCCTCCATGTAATTTTTAATTCCTTTCCTTTTTTGGGAGAATTTATGATCAACCTACAAAAGTCAAAACCATCTTTGGATTGTATGTATATATATATATACATACATACATATATGTATATATATATATATACATATATGTATATATATGTATATATATATACATATAGGTATACATATAGGTATATGTATACATATATGTATACATATAGGTATATGTATACATATATGTATACATATAGGTATATATATATATATATATATATATATATGTATATACATATATGTATACATATATGTATATATATATATATATGTATATTATATATACATATATACATATATATATACATATACATATATATACATATACATATATATATATATATATATACATATATATATATACATATATATATACATATACATATATATATGTATATATATGTATATATATGTATACATATATATATATATGTATTCCTAAAAGTAGCCTCACTAGTCTTAGGCCTACCTTTTGAAAAACTATGTAAATAAAGGCATGTAAGGAAAGGCTTCTCCAACTCAAAAAAGAAAGAAAACAAATGAGAATGCGCACTTTGCTACAAGGATACAAGGCTCCAAAAGAGATATTCAAAGGTGGTCTCCACTTCATCAACAATTTCCTACCTTCCATTTATGGAATAAGGCATGCAAAGTCTACCTTCCCTTTTTTGTAATAAAGAAACAAAATATCAAAGCTTGGTATTATCTCAAGATTTTCTTTTGTGGAGAAACCCACCATCTCTAGAAACATCCATGAGGATTCGCTAAGCCTCTACACACCATCTACATATCCTTGGAGAGGCTCATTTTCGAGAATTACTTGGAGATATCTTAGCTCATGTAACCCCAACTCACCTTGGATATCCAAAGTATCTCCATCTATCAAAATATCCTCATCTATCCAAATATCCCGCCACATGGCAGGCTAAGAGGACACCAAACCTTGTAATATCTCATGATATGAAATATCTTTGTACTCTTGGAGGCCTATAAAAAGGATCATAGTCTTGGCTCCAACACAAGAGAGGATAGAGATCCATCCATAGGAGCCATTACCCTTCATCTCTATCCATCATCCTTAGGCTATCACTCTAGTCATTCTCTCCATCCTCAAACCTTGTAATCCTTATGCTTGTATCCCTACTTTTCATATCAATAAGATTGTATTGTGGACTTTTCCTATCATCAAGTGCTATCATCAGGACATGCTCCACCGCCATCGAGCTACCTTGCCACCCTCTCGGCCATACTCGTCAGCCCCATGCTTGACATTTTGGAGAGTGGTATACCATCTACTCGGAGCTGAGGTTGCTCCCATGTTTTTATGTTCTCAGTATTCCATGACGAGTTTCCATGGACAGTTTTGTATCACCCCAATGAGATAGCTATATTTATGTTTTCATTCTGTTTTATTTTCCATTCCATGATGAGATATGCCATGGACATTATTGTATCACTTTGGTCTCATAGGCCCATTGGGTCTTTAGTAGACGCTTAATATATCTTTCTTTCTTTCTTTCTTTCTCCCTCTCTCCCTCTCTCTCTCTTTTCAATAGAATATTTGTATTCCATGCTTAAAGTTTCTCTTTGGGTAGATTCCTAATGTGCCCCGTGCATGTGAAGCAAGGAGGAGAAAGGAAAGGTGTGGGCTTCCTCCTACTCTCTTCTCCACTAGGCTTGGCGTGTCACTAAGAGGGTTGAGGAAGAGCTCCCCTAAGAGTGCGGTCAAGGGCCTTGAGTCTTTTGGTGTGAGGTTCAAGAGAGTTTTCCTTTGGAACCTTTTCCATCACCTTGCCTCCCTCCTCCTTGTGTTTTGTGAGCCAGGGATCTAGGAGAGTGTTAGAGGCCACTCCTCTAGAATTCTCCCTCAATAGTTAAGTAACCATCATGACTATATCACCCTACAAAGCCCAAATGCCACCTTTCATAACATGAGATCAGAGCATGCCAGCATCTATCTCTACACAGATAGATGCAATACCAGAAGATGAAGCACAAGCCTGCACATAGGAGGGATCATACCAACGATGGAGTTGTAGCTGACATGGCCATATAATCTTTCTGGCATTAGGGGTTTGCCAGCCGTCCTTATCAAGAGCAGCTCTACGCACATCTATAGCAGCTTTGTCCTTAGAAGCCATGTTTTTTTGCACTGTTACTTGTTGAGCTTGTTGGGGCACTAATTGGGGCTGCACAACCCCTTTTCCTCTAGTGTGTATACCAATAGTAGGTCCTATTTGACCCATCTTAGATGGAGGGGCATTACCATTGACCAAAGCTGCCGGCAGCAGGGAATCAGCAGGCGGGTGTACACTACCTTTTATTCAGTATATGTATACAAACATATACATACATAGTTTTCTTTCTCCAAAAAGAGAGCCTTCAACCAGTGAAAAGCGGATACATGAGGTAAAACTGAGAACCACCATCTGCGTAAAGAATTAAACAAGATCGGCAGTAGGGGGGGTCTCTCCATGGCATGGAGAGACTACATTCAAGGATGGGGGAAATTCTTAATAGGAGCCTATTGCACCATCTGAACCGACTTGAACCTCCATCAAGAAGGGTCGTGAGCTCCAAATGTGTAAAGAAGTTGTTGCATAGCCCAACAGGTACCCTGAAGCCATTCGAAGTGACCTCCAACTGTTTCAGTAAGGCACTGACAGCCTCTCCGTAGGTGTTTTCCTTTTTTTTCTCTCTTATTCTTCTTCTTCTTTTGTGGTGGTGGGGGGTGGAACTCTGCTGTAGTGACCCGATTTAGGTCCACACGCAATACTAGGACAATAACATCCTCCTCATGAAGAGCAGAAACCTGGAAGGAGGGGTTTTTTTGGGGTTGGGGTGGATTGGGTTTCTGCCACACCTCCATTGGCAGTGAAGAATGTGGCCCCATGTAGCAGACTTGGTTGCCCAGGCACACTAAAGTGGTGACACCAAAGTGTCACAGGGTTCCACTCTATGGCAGTATACACTCACGAGTTGCAAGCACTGTTAGATCATCGTATGGAAAACCACTGAACAAAATTAAGATAATTGACACAGTGAGACACTGAGAACAACCAAATGGCTCCTTATGAAACATGTTACAAGAAGCTCTGGAAAAACCAATAATCACACTAAGCCCCCTAAAAGTCCAAATGGTGGCCTCTTTGTACATTGGGAGCTCCCCACCATTCGGCCATCCCAACGTTAAAAAGCACCTAAATTGGGAATACCTCCATCAATGGCAGTAGATAACCTGCAAGTGGATGCACTGGCCACAAGTTGGTGCACCTGTCAGAGGTGGCCGCACAGGATGGCACACAGGTTAGAGGTGACTGTTCAGGTAGTGGCCACTGCTCCAATTCTGCATGACCAATGTCGATGATAGCTAGAGAGGCAGGTCCCAAACGAGCGATGTCACACTTGGGCTAGCTCAGTAATTAGTGACACTTTCACTGGCACGGACAGTTCCACTTTACCACTTTTCACCGATGCTGGCACGAAGTTACCACTGGTGTCACTCTGACCGGGCACATGGGCAATCAAGATGGGTACAGGCCCTGGAAACTATCCCATATGATGAAGCAACTCTTGAGGCATTTCTCAATCTGTTTTGCTATCAAACAATCCCAAGGACAATGCCACAGAGACTACAGCTCTATACTGCATCGGTGGAATACCCATTATTGCCCTTCAGCAGCCCACCTCAACATCACAATTAATTGACAACCATATCAAGAAGGTGATCCTGCAGGGGTGTTGATAGCATCATATGCATCACAAAACACAGAAAGAGTCTAGTATATCACCAGCATTCATGAAGGAACAAACAGTAATCAGAAGACTGTTAACGAAGGTAGTATCCTTGAGCAATCCTACTTGTTTACAAAGTGCAAAATTGAAAGTTGTTGAAATTTTTGAAGCAGAAAACAGATCACCTTCAAAGCTCAATGCCGCCTCACATGATGCATCATTAACATAATTGAGGACATGATCTTGTAATGACTTTAGTTCACTTTCAGTTAAAGGGTGGTCATCTTCAGAACTTCCACGCAACAATTGGATCTCAGCCTGCTTGCATCATAAAATCGTTCAACAAGTGGGCTCCCTTGAAATAGATTCTCCTACCACATACACAACTTACTGACATCAAAAAGCTCCTTTTTCCTTTTAAAACAAAGTTAGATCAGACAAGAAATGCACACATACGGCCACAAATCAATACGGAAAAGAAACAAGCCTCTTGATCTGTATACATGTGTGCATGTAAGTATATATGTATGTATATATGTACATGCATACGTGCGATGTATTATATATAGTGTGTATATATATGTGCGTGCATGTATGTACATATGTATGTAGGTATGTATGTACGTGTGTATATATGTGCATACCTGTATGTATGTATGTAGAAAAGCAACACTCCAATTGAGAATAGTTATGATATTTTAATGACTAATATGTATTCTCTAGACGCGGAAGGAAATACATATTGAATCGTTAACTATCACGACTCCAAACATTTGACTTTGAAATATGAATAAACAATGATCTACACATAAATCCAAATCCTTCGATTGATCACCAAAAAATACATGTTATTCATTGTTATTTCATATTGAAACTATAGAGTATTTTATTGCTAATTTTCTTAGGAAATCTAACACATTTCAAAGCTTAATTTAACAGTTATTGAATACATTTTCATTACTTCTTCTCTCGAAGTTTTGTAGGCAGAAATACCCACATTTAGTGAAATGATATTACTTCAAACTTTCTTAGTTTCAAGGGAGAGATTTTATGCATCAGAGTAGATCTTCTTGAACGAACTGGCCCTTCCATCTTGAACTTCATGAATTTTTCACTACGAATTAGTCTTCGTGGTATGGGACACAAGGACTAATCCTAGGTGAGAAATCTTGATGCAGACATATCTCTAGCCTTGCAAAATGTAATGCCTTCAGGGACACTTAGAAAAGAGAAGGACAAAGAGAAAATCGGTCAGGATGGATGGCAAACACCACGTAAAGTGGTCTCATTAAGGCAACGCCCAATTAATCTCATAAATGGTCAGCATATCAGCCACTAACAGGTCAGTCTCAGTAACTCCAGAAGCTGCCAACCACAGGAATTGGGAAAAACTGGATTGAAGTACTAAAGGGTGGACGGATTTTTGTGGATGAGGACACTCGAAATGAGCTGTCTCATGCCACACAGAATTCACAATCTGCGATGCATGAGACTGAGATGCAAACATGATTACTGTAAATAAATCCGCCCACGTGTCCACAACTGGTAAAAGCCACTCGGCCAGCACATGTGGGCAGCCTGTCGGCTGTATTTGGGCTGGCCTATTGGTACCATAGGGTGGTATAAATACCACCCTTGCCCCCACCTCCTCATTTCTTCGTGTATATTTCAGAGTTTATAAAGCTTCTCTCTCTCTACACTTCTGTGTTCTGTTTTCCACAGCACTTGTCTCATTTTCCACTGTGCATTCCGACATGGTATCAGAGCCCCAGGGGGCTTGAAGCTTGGAGACAGTGGGAGCTTGAGGGTTTTCTGTTTTTTGGTGCTGATTGGAGATTTCGTGGGCTGTTAGGGACTTGGAGATCAGGTAAAAGGCGGCCACCTCCGTTGGACAGCCACCTTGCATAGTGTTTGCAGCCTCTTCTTCATTTTTCTTCCCACCCACCCTCCCTTCACAAGACCCTGTGAACCCTTGAGATGGCAGATTTGCTTGAGATGGCTAAGAAGCACGTGAAGATCCCCACTCGCCCCACATTCCCAGTGGATCAACAGGTGGACGGGACCAACTACGGTATCTGGAAGGTAATGATGGAGTCTGTCTTGGAGTCTTATGACATGGCTGATTTAATTGTTGTTGGTGTTCCACGCTGGAGTTGGAGCATGGGGAGCTTTTATCCTCTGCTTGAAAAGAATGGGAGGCTCAGGCACAATTGTGGGATCGTGTCAATGCCTGTGTGCGTTCTTTCATCTTCCTAATTGCACACCACAGTTGATTAATCATATCAAACACACGATGCTGGCCAGAGGGATTTGGCAACGTTTGGCTTCTCTGTATAACAGGGTATCACCCATGAAGCGGATTTCCTTCGAAGTGCAAATGCCGGTGATGAATCCTGCAAAGTCTTCGACGATGCGGGAGCACATCAACAAGTTGCAGGCTCTTCAGCAAGAGGTTCTTTAGGCTAGGAAGGAGATATCTTCAGAGGACATGGCCATCACTTTGCTGTCTCATCTGAGCTCTCAGTTTTCAGCTTTTTACTCCTCTTTGATCACCAGTGGGAGGCTCAACACCATCACATGGGAGGAGCTTGTGCCTATGGTCTTGGACTAGGAAGAGCATTTTACAAACCCTCCATAGGGCGGAGGTTTTGAGGCCTTGACAAGCCAGTGGTTGAAAGGCTGTAACAACAACAACAATAAGGGCAAAGGAAGGTCTTCATCATAGAAGTCTTCTGAGAAGAAGCCCGATTCAAAGCGTGATGCTTTGAAGGCTGAGCGGACCTATAACAAATGTGGTGAGAAAGGCCACTATTGGAGGAAATGTCCTAAGCGGAGTACCAAGAAGAGTGTTGATTCTTCAGTTATAATTGCCAAGACTCCATCTTTTGTGCACTTGGAGATTATGGACATAGATGCTTCATCTTCTTCGAGCAGAGAGGCAGTTGGTTTCACCACCAAGGATACTCGGGAGTGGATTCTGGATAGTGGTGCCTCCAAGCACATGACTCCTTTCCGAGAGTTATTACACGATCTTAAACGGCAGCCAGGTCGCATTTTCATTGGCGACAATTCCACTATCCCCGATACACAGTGAGCGCAGGATGGAGATTATTCCTGATGGCAAAGGGGGGAAGCATTCCTCTCATGTTCTTTACATCCCATCACTTGGTTTTCATCTTTTGTCAGTGCATGAGATTTGCAAGACTGGCTTCCGAGTGGAGTTTGATGAGCATTTTGTTGCTCTACGGGACAAAGAAATAGCCAAGTTGTATGGGAAGGCGGAGTGGAGAATGGTATCTACAAACTCTCAACACTCTCTTCTCTAACACGCACTGAGATCGGTGACTTGTGGCATTTCCGTTTTGGCCACTTGAATGTGGATGTGCTACGGCGGGCTTTCCGGGAATGGCTTGCTAGATGTTGGCAGCAAGCAAGCAAAAACACTGTAGTTCTTGCATTCGTGGTAAGCAGTACAGGGAATTTTTTCAAAAGCATGCTACTAGGCGGACTTCGAAACCTTTGGAGTTGGTACACATTGACTTGTGTGGACCTATGAAGATCCCATCCTTGGGAGGTTCTTTGTAATTTATGCTGCTTGTTGATGATTGTAGCAAATTTACATGGGTTTACTTTCTTTTCCAAAAGAGCCAAGCTTTTGCTCGGTTCAAGGAGTGGCATGTTATGGTGGAGAAGGAGTATGGATTGTGGGTGAAGACTCTTCGGGCTGACAAAGGAGGAGAATTCTCTTCTAATGCTTTTGTGCGGTTTAGTGTGGAACATGGCATCACCAAGCGGGAGTTGACCAATACAGGTTCGCCTTCAGAGAATGGAGTAGTTGAGCGTAAGAACCGGACTGTGGTGGAGATGGCGAGGACGATGCTGGAGCATCGTGTTCTTCCTCGTCCACTTTGGGAAGAGGCTATGGCTACGATTGTCCATATCCTCAACCGATCTCCGATGACTTCAATACCAAAGATGACTCCATTTGAGGCTTATTTTGGCAGGAAACCAGATGTCTCCCATTTCCGTGTGTTTGGGAGTGATGCCTATGTTCACATTCCAAAGAAGCAGAGAGGAAAGCTTGACTCGAAGTCCCAGAAGCTTATATTTGTGGGATATAACTCTCTTTCCAAAGGCTACAAGTCATATGAACCAAAGCGGAACGAGGTTGTTGTCAGCAAAGATGTTGTCTTTGATGAGCATGTTCCACCTACCACTGTTGATGCGCCACCACTTCTTGGAGAACCAAATGAGTCTAAGGATGATTTCCAGTCTATTGCTTCAGCTAGACAGCCTCAGCCAGTTATAGAGGTTGAGCCCGAGGCTGGAAATGAGCCCCAAGGGCTCCGCGTTCTGTTCGAGTACCAAAGTGGTTGTTAGACACCATTCAAGAGTCAAGTGTTACGGAGCTTCACCACAAAGGATAGACCTCGAAGATCGCATAGAGTTCGTGACAAAAGCCATTCCAAGGAGCTGTTACAAGTGAACTATGCTTTGATGTCTCGTATCATTCGGGACAAAGAGCCCACTTCCGTGAAGGAAGCTCTTTCTCAAGAGACTTGGAGGAAAACCATGCAAGTGGAATTGGATGCCATAGAGAAGAATAGAACTTGGGAGTTAGTTCCAAGGCCATCAAAACGGTCAGTTATTGGTGTCAAGTGGGTCTTTAAGACCAAGTATACGTCAGATGGGTCAGTGGACAAGCACAAGGCCACACTTGTGGCTAAGGGCTATGCTTAGCGGCCTGGCATCGACTATGAGAATACCTTTGCACCGACAACGAGGATGACCACGATTCGGACAATTTTTTCCCTTGCCTCTTCTTAGCGGTGGCCTGTGTATCACATGTAAAATATGTGTTCCTTAATGGTGACTTGCAAGAGGAGGTGTATGTTGAGTAGCCTCAAGGCTTTGAGGTTCCGGGATCAAAGGGGATGGTTTACACGTTGCGGAAGGCCTTGTATGGTCTTAAGCAGGCTCCTAAGGCTTGGAATCAATCTTTGATTCCTTCTTTCTACGGACAAGTTTTCAGAGATCAGTTTGCAGATCCTAACTTGTATCTCTTTCAAGAACGCGGTTTGGTCACATTGATTATCCTTTATGTGGATGATCTCATTCTCACTAGCGGTCATGTGGAGCACATAGCAGTGACGAAGGCTGCCTTGTCAAAGGAGTTTGAGATGACCGACTTAGGCTTACTTCATTTTTTCTTGGGATTGAAGATTTGGCAAACCTAGAGGGGATTCTTTGTTTCTCAGTATAGCAGTATGTTCATGAGTTGTTGGAGACCTTTGGGATGGAGAACTGCAAGCCTATTACTTCACCGATGGACCCGAACACCAAACTTACTGTGAATGATCCTTGTGAGCAGGTTGATGCCTCTCTGTATCGGAAGCTTGTTGGTTCATTGATTTGGTTGCCGAACACCAGATTGGACTTGAGCTTTCCCGTGGGTTGTTGAGCTCATTCATGCAAACGCCTTTGAAGACTCATTGGGATGCAGGATTGCGGATCTTGCGGAGGGTACAAAGGATCTTGGACTCTTCTATGACACTAGAGGGGGAACAATGGATGGAGTTTGACTCCAAGGTTGGAGTGACTCAAATTGGGGAGGAGATCCAGACACGAAGAGATCTACATCAGGTTACGGATTTACCCTTGGCGCATGAGCTATTTCATGGAGCAGCAGCAAGACACAGCCAACCATTGCCTTGTCTTCTACAGAGACAGAGTACCGGGCTGCTTGTGGTGCTACTTGCGAGGTTGTGTGGCTGCGCAGGTTGCTTGGCGAGATTGGGTTTCCACAAAATGAACCCACGGTCATCCAGTGCGATAACCAGAGCTGTATAGCTATTGCTGGGAACCGGGCTTCCATGCCCGGACCAAGCACATAGAGATACAATATCACTTTGTTCGTGAGAAGATTTTGGCTGGGGACATCTTGCTTGTTTATTGCTCGACACAGGACAATGCGGCGGACCTCTTCACGAAGTCTCTACCTCAGGCTATGCTCCAGTAGCACTCGAGATTACTGGGGTTGGTTCCACATCCAGGAGCTAAGAGGGGGTGTTAGCAATCATCTCCTCTCTATATAGTGAGGGCCTTTGTTGTGGGTGTGCCCGCCTAGAGCTTTTCTCATTTTTTCCCATTTTTTCCATGCTACATATGCTGGCCGACTGGCTTTCACCCAGTTCCTGGACATGTGGGCAGCCTGTCGGCTGTATTTGGGTTGGCCGACTAGTACCATAGGGTGGTATTTATACCACCCTTGCCCCCACCTCCTCATTTGTATCAGATCTTCTTGTATATAGCAGAGTTTATACAACTTCTCTCTCTCTACACTTCTGCGTTCTATTTTCCACAGCACTTGTCTCATTTTCCGCTGTGCATTCCGACACATGGATGGTAGTTCAGTGTATGATTCATGGAGAAATTTATGAATTTGCCAATGTATATGCCTCACAGAATTCAGCGCAAAGAGGAAAAATATGGCACTCATTTCAAAGATATCCCTAGTGCTCTAATGCATTTATTTGTGGTCATTTTAATAACCCACCAGCATATGATGACAATACTTCACATTGCTCTCACATGATGGCATCTGAAAAGCAGATATGGGACCAAGCCCTTATGCATTTACATGCATGTGATCTTTGGACACAAGTTATGATGCATAATAAGGACTATACCTTCCATCATGATGCCATTACTGATTATTGGGCGCATTTAGATTGCTGGTATCTTTTGAATGCAACACAATATGATGTATTCACTTGCAAAAAGTGGCTAGATCACTCACTGCAAATTTCAGATCATGCACCACTATGGTTGGCATTGTATTTTGGAATGAACACATGTGAACATTCCTCGAGGAATCCGAGATTGTTGACTGTCAACCATAGCTATCTCATGCATGAATCATTTGCCGAAATAGTGACAGATCTCTTGCGTCCATTATCTAAGCAGATGCATGAGGACTTGGATGTGACCTAGTAGATCATGCACCACTATGGTTGGCATTGTATTTTGGAATGAACACGTGATTATTCCTTGAGGAATTTGAGATTATTCACTGTCAACAATAGCTATCCATGCATAGATCATTTGCGGAAATGGTGACAGATGTCTTGCGACCATTATCTAAGCAGATGCATGAGGACTTGGATGTGGCCTGGTATTATTTTGTAATCAAAATGTAATCAAAATGTGGCCTGGTATTATTTTGTAGTCAAAATGTAATCAAAATGCAAGCGGTTATATAGGATTATGGGAGATGGTATTTGTAGGAAGAAAGACAAAGAGTGTCCACTGTTAAACACCTTATTTAACAATACACAGAAATCAGCCAAAATATAATTTTGAATGCCCACGAGCAGGACATTTTGTGGAATGCACAGCAAACCTTGAAAACCAATGACCAAAGAAAGCTTCAAAAATGGCAAGTAAAAGCTCAACAAAAACCATTGCTTGATAAAGGTTGTTCCTCAAAATCTTTCTTCAAAGGATAACATGCCTCTCGTCAAAGGCAATCCATAGTGTGTAAAGCAATGCAATGGTGAATGGACCACGAACAAGCTGCAACTTGAGGAGGTATGTTTACAGCATTTTGCTAAAATGTTTGCGTCTCCACCTGCCCGTCAAACTCTGTCAGACACTATGACAAGTATAATGACACAACAAGAGGCTGATTACTTTGAAACACCATTCATTGAAGATGAGCTTGATGATTCACTGAAAGCATTGGACAGATGGAAATCTCCAAGATGGGATGGTCTTCCTGTAGAATTTTGTCATGCATTCTAGGATCTTATGAAAGGCATTGTCCTCTCCATGGCAAGTCATTGTTGGAACATAGGGATACTACCAACTTCTTGGAAGGAAGGACTTGTCAAGCTTGTGCTTGAAAAACAATTCTGATTGGCGCCCTATTACTTTAATGCATGTGATATACAAACTTATCACAAAAATGCTGGTCACTCAAGTCAAATGCATATTACATAGAGGATTGCATCCCGCACAGTATGGTTTTGTACCACAAAGGCATATGAATGATAACATTGCAAATGCATATATTGGCATTCAATATGCCAAATACACAAAACAAAACATCATTATCATGCAGGAAATATTGCTAAAGCCTTTGATACGGTACATTGGGACTACATTGCACAAGTGATGAGCAAAATGGGATTTGGTCCAAAGATGCGAAATGTTATTTATTGGTTGTATGCTGAAGGCTTAGCAAAATGCATGTTGGGAGGAGATCTCTCTACTCCCTAGAAACTAGGAAAATCAGTACGTCAAGGCTGCCCACTAAGTTCATTGTTATAAGCAATCACTACCCATCCTATGCTTGGCAGTTTCTAGCACAAGCATCAGCCAATGACTCCTTTTTCCTAAAAATAGCCCTTTTGATGTGCAAGCACTTATGGATGCATTCTCTCTTTTTGGCTTGGCTGCAGGATTACATGTTAACTTTGCAAAATCTAAATTACTTTTGTTGAATGCATACTCTTGGCATGAGATATTGTGGCCAAGACAAATCTTATCACCAAATCAGATTATTAGCTGATTGAAGGATGAAACATGTTGGGTTTTACAGAAATTGAATTAAATTGGATTATTAGAAGCTTTCCACATGACCTTTACATGTTCGACTCCAGATTGTTCAATCCATTCTTATGGCCTATGTTCAATTCTACTTGCCTCTTTTAGTTTGGACCAAAAAAGATATTGATACTTTCATGTCAAGAGCTTTGGAATGTCTATGGAGAATCATAGCTAATAAAAAGGCGCTCGGGCTATTGAAATATGAACCTGTTTGTATGCCTAAGATGCATGGTGGTTTGAATATTCTCAACATACATTATCATGCCTAGCTAGAAAAGCCACTATGATTGCTTATTCTCTGCGACAAAACAGCCATGGGCAATTATGCTAACCACCTTATGTGCAAATATGCAAACCTTGGCATTTGGCAAGTGGATCCCTACCCGCTAGGACATTGTTCTTGGACTTTTTGATGGAAAATATTGGGTTGTCCGTATTCTGCCAAGCTTAATCAAGATTGGAAACAAATCTTCTCACACTTGGATTGGTCTGGCGGCAGGAATGCATACATTGGAGCGGAGTCTCTGAGGAACCACTAGCATTATTGGAACCTCGAAAGGCTTATTTTCTATCAACCAAAGGTATTCGATACATACAGGATGTTATAGATACGAATGTATAGGTTCTCAGCTTTCCTCAAGCAAATCGTCAATATGATTTGGGCATGCATCATAGACCAATATGGCAAGAGATTATGCAAATAATGCAGTCTATACAACCTGTTCCGCCGCTTAATGCACAGAACAGGTTGATGGATTGGAAATTAGATAGCCAGATGCTTGGTTATAAGCCTATCGCATTTGATCAATTGACTGCAGCCAGAGCATATAAGCTTATTATTCCTCCCCCATGGATTGTTGAGCATGCTAATCAGCTTTGACGGATATATAAGCCATTGCGTTGGTGGAAAGCATGCCTGAATAGAATTTGGAAAAATAAACTCCCTGTGAACCAAAGAGTCTTCCAATGGAGATGCCTGGTTGGGGTGCTTCCTATTGCCTCGCCACACTGTTACAAGTGCTATCATGCATGAGAAACGGTACGCCATTTTCTTTGGCACTTTCTGTCTTCTCATGCTCTTCTTGATAGGCTTTCTAGATATTTGAAGGATCATTTTCCTCGGCATCCTTGTTCCAAGCAATTCTCACTTTTGACAAACATTTCAATATATTATCACACTACTCAAAGTTTCTTGTGTGGACAAGCTTCCGGGCACTATGGACTCTCTGGTATGATAGAAATCATCGAGTCTTTGCTGATTGATCAATCGATACTTATACTTATTTTAGACGCCCTTTGCATGACCTCCAAGACTCTTATGCCTTGAGTGAGATCGCTACTAGACAATTAGATGTGTTTTTCCATTGTTTCTAGCTTGTCCTTCCTCATGGACAGCCATGCCTGTACCATACCTTGAGTAATTAATTAGACAGTGGTTCCACCAAAAAAAAAGTGTGTATCGATTGGTTTTCCAATCAACATCGATTGACAAGTAACGGTATTTCTACCAATCATTACGACAATCTCTACATGATTGCTATCAGCTATACAGCAGTTCGATCAGTCTCATCTGGATTTGTTTTGCGACTATTTTTAGTTTTCTTTCCTCATCTGTGAGACCTTTGTTGCTATGAAAGGGTCTCTCTTTGTATATTTGACATAATAGAAAGAGTGGTTTTTACCAAAAAAATAAAAATAAAAAATAAAAAAAATTGTGTATCTATACATACACACATATATATAAGGCCATTCCATTCATGCCTCCATTTGATCATAGAGAGCTCTTCCTTCACTTCCATAGCCATGGATGTTATGTACTTGGATAACACTAATCTCTGGATTAGGGACCTAATCTAATGGGGATAGAGGACCCCAGGTGTAACCAAAATCGGGGACCCAAAGTGATAGACAAACACTTCAAATACCGGATAGAGCTTTGAAAACAAAGCGGAAGAACCATAAACAATATAAAAACATCGCACACTGAGCTGGAACAGCCGGCCCCCCCTAGGAACTTCTTTATTTAGATAGAAGCTTTTACAAGAAACCAAGCTGCGGGTGCAAACTTGCACTGGATTTTCCACAAAGCGTCAGCAAGACAAAGGCCCAAATATCTATCTAGATACGAAGGCAAAACAGCCCTGAAAACTGTCCAATACCTGTCTCATAACAGTCCCACAATCAGCCCTGAATCAGCCCCAAACACTGCCTGAAACCAAGCTGCGGGTGCAAACTTGCACTGGATTTTCCACAAAGCGTCAGCAAGACAAAGGCCCAAATATCTATCTAGATACAAAGGCAAAACAGCCCTAAAAACTGTCCAATACCTGTCTCATACCAGTCCCACAATCAGCCCTGAATCAGCCCCGAACACTGCCTGTTACACGGCCAGTACTATGAGAGAGAAGAATCCCGGCTAAAACCCACACGTGTGGAGGCTGTATGGCTGCTTTACAGCTATCTAAACCGACTAGCTGATAGAGGACAAGGGAAACGAACAGCCACAATGTACTGTACAGCCAGCGCACAATAAAGAAACACCAAAAGATAGCTGCTATGTATGGCCAGGACACAGAAGAGAGAGAAAAACGGTTGTCTATTGTACAGCCAACACTGGAAGGAGAGAGGGAGAACAGTTGGCTGCTGCAGCTATAGTCGGCCAGCAGATGTTTGCAGCTCTTTCAAAAGAGAAGCCCCTCCCTGCTTTTAATAGAGTCAACCAGCCCTACTTTTGGCTTGTGCTTTTCCTTTTTCCCAAAAGTAGCTGGGTTGGCCCAAAATATCAACCTTATGCTTTTCCCAAGCTTGTTGCCCAAGTTTATACTAGGCACCTCCTTCTGTCCAGGGATCCATGCCCAAAATAATAATAAGTCCAGCCACACTTTAATGATGTGTGAACCTGTTGACTTATAAACCTTATAAGCCACATTAATGCCTAAAATCCCATGCTGGTCATGCTCTGTAGCCATCTTTGAGGCGGAGTTTGACATTGTCCTATGGGATTGTGCAGGAGCCCTTGCATTGGCTGGAGGGAGATCGGTGGATGCCGGTCATGGTTGGGAGGTGAGCTATCCTGCTACCTCATGATTTGGTTCAGTATTAACCGTATTTCCAGCTATGATAAGGGCACATCTTGTGGAGCACTTTACAGTTGGTATGAGAGCCGCCCTAACACAAAGGCTGATGAAGGTATGCATGTCTAGGCGTAGATGTCAGGATTCGAAGTATTTCTCTCATTGCTTCTCTTTCCTTAAAACGATTGCTCTGTTGAAGTTTGTGTTTAGAAGGATTTGCTGGAGTTGAGGTTGTGTGATGTTGTGGGATAGAGAGATGGAAAGAAGCGCTGCTTTTTTTTCTTTAAATGTGTATTTGGGCTTGGTCAAGTACCTGAGAGAAGGCTTCAGAAGGTGTGGTGTTGGCTGAAGGCGCCTTAGACAGGGCAGCCAAGCATGGCTACGCTAGGCAGCCGGCCATGGGCCTATGCCGGCAGAAGCCAGCACATAGGCAGGCAGCAACCAACCGATTGTAGCCACCTAGAGCAGGCCGAGTAGGGCCCAAACCCCGATAGCATAAGAAACACAGCAGCAAGCTGTGTGCGCAGAAAAAGCACAAGGCTGCATGGCAGAAAAGGAACAGCACAAAAGCGCACAAACCAACAGGCCATTTCTTTTTTAATTTTTTTTTTCAAGTGTGGAAGTTTTTTCGCTAAAGATATTCAATGAATTTTTTTAAAGAAGGGGGAAAGCTCCAAGGAAAACACAAGCACACTAGTATTTAAGGGTAAAAAAAACAAAAGCATGGGAGGGCCTAAATTTTGAGTATAGAAGGAGAGCCTTTTTCACAGATAATGCAAGGCTGAAGCCCCCCCCTACCCGCGGTGTCAGCAAATCTGCGCTGCCTCTCCCCTGTCCTCCTTCGCACTGCCCCGCCTCCCTCCTCTTCGCTTCCGCCTGTCTTTGCCGTCTCCCTCCCTCCCCTTCTCCTGCACGCTGCCCCCCTTGGGCATTTTTTCTACTTTTTGCCTCCTGCCTGTCATTCTTCCAGAGCACCCCCAGCCATCCACCTTCCTTCCTGCTGCGCCCTGTTTGCCTGTTTTCCACCCCGCTGCCCCTGCCCCTTCCCCTGTGCACCCTTGCCTCCAGTTCGTCCCGCCTCCTCCTTCAAGTCCCTCTTACAGCCCTTCCTCTCCTGCCACCTCCTTGGAGTCCCTCAAACAGCCCTTCCTCTCCCTATTCTCCCGCCTCTCTGTCGCCTCTTTTTCCCTCTTGTGAGCTTGCCTTGCTCCTCATGCAGCTGCGTTCAGAATGCGGAGGCAGTGGAGTGGAGCTAAGCAAGGGAAAAATTATTAAGGGTCTTCCAAAAGTCCTAGGCTATTTTAGACCCAAAAAACGGCGAATTTTTTAATATATTACCCCAAGGTAGCATTTTTTGGATAAATTTTAAAGGAAAAGTCACCAAATTTACACTAAAAGTGAGCATATATCCTAAAAATTTTCAAACATTCGCCAAAGTTTCCTATATACTCTACCTTCTATCAAAGAAAGATTCGCCAACCCATCTCTACTTTGACCATAGGATATGCTCCTTATTTTTTACCTTGGATGACACACCCTGCCCTTGCATTTGTGAGCTAGGTCATGGAACATTGGCTTCTCCCCGGCCTCACCCCCCCTATTCAGCACTTCTTCACAGCATGGTAGGTGTCGGATTCCTTTCGCCTTCAACCCTTCAAGAGGACTCGATGGCTGCAGCTCCATCATCGCTGACCAAGGACGCTGCCCCTTCCTCTTCTCTGAAGCAGACCTCCAGCTCCTAGCATCAACACTAGCCTCCTTCATAGCCTCAACGTTGGTTTGCAAGATTGTGGGTAGCCGTTCAACGCACAACCAGCTTCCTGACTAGCTCCATGCCCTTGGGCCCCTGCCATACGTCTGTATGGATGCACGTACATACATACATATGAATGTACGTGCATGTTTTTCTTCCTGCCTCTAAGTATGTTTTTCTTCCTGCCTCTAGCTAGAATGTAAGTATGTTTTTCTTCCTGCCTCTAGCTAGTAGGTGTGGCTCAAAAATCATGAAGATTTTGCTTTGATGTGGATGAGGATTGTGTATATGCTCTTTCTATAGAAACCACTTTTAATGCGAGCAAAATATGCACAAAAAATACAAGGTTATTTTACCTTAAGGTCCTTTATCTCTTGCTTAAGCCTTCGTATTACAAGGTTTGGGTCTATCTCTTCATTCAGAAGGACCTGTTTAAGTATCCAAAATACATGTACTCAAAAGCCGAGTAGTAGCACGCACACAAGCTTGACATATATGCCAATGAACCTTGTATGTACTGCAATCAAACTTTATAATCCTTGGAAAACATAGATACCCGATTAGAAATTGTTGCAACACGCTGGGCAAACCGACATGTTGAGATTGTTTCTTCCAGTTGGTCTTGTGCGATGGAAACAGTTGCTAGCATAACCTATGGAAACAGAATTAAAAAGTTTTTAACCAATTGCCACTTATTTTTGTTAAGTCTGATGCCTACTTATTTTTGTGAAGGCTGGTGCCTACTCCAATGCAAGCTTACAGCTCCCTATAGACCCCCCCTTCGTCTTTCCAAACCCTCTCCCTGCCCATTTGTAAAGCATGGTTTCTCCTCTTGCCTCGACTTTTTTGCCCCCAAACAAACTCCCCCCCCTCCCCCCTCCCCCCCCCAAAAAAAAACCCGACCCCCTCCTCCCACCTAAACCCCTCTTCTTAGCTACTACTGCCAGCCCATTCTCTCCCTGCACATGCACATGTAACATATTACGTCAGGCCAGTTTTCTCCTCTTGAGCCTTGAAGATAACTCCTGCTTTTGGCTTCTTCTTTCCAAGGAAAAATCCTTCTATTAGTCGAAAGAAAACCTTTAACAACCCTCCACAAAGGCTGAAGCAGTGCTAACAACCCCCTCCTCAGAAGGATACAAAAAACATATGGAAAGGGGTGTTGGATATCAAAGTCCACCCTCACTCTACATTTGTATGGGTCAAGCTTGCTCATGTTTGTAGTAAGGCCCCTTTATGAGGAGAAGCCGTGTTTGAGTAGCTTTACACACAAGCCTAGTTTATACACTAGATGGTGGCCTACATGGCTGGATGGTTATGGTAGGCCTAGCACACGGCTAGATGGGCTATTCATAGGCACGGGCCATTGAGGAGTTAACAGCACGCGGGCTGGGTAGTTAAGCATTAAAGCTGGTCCCTTGCCTAGACTTTACAGGGGGCCTACCCAGGGGCCCTGGACGAGCTGGATCCAGAACGTATGTGGGAACCTACTCCAACTCAGGGGCCAGCATGAGGAAGCTTAACACATGACACCTAGCAGGAGGGAAGCTTCACTAGAAGCTTCCTATCTACCTAGGATGGTGCCGCCCAGGGAGAGACCTTGTTTGCTCTATATAAGGGCACCCCATGCTTCCTTCATACATCACAAGCATGGCATACCCTCTACCTTGTTGGCCACTCTAGCCACTCTACCCCCTTAGGTTCTATAGCAGCCATCTAAGCTTCTTTCACAGAAGTGCACAGTGTGGGAGGCTCCCATCTTTGTATTCTTGTCCCTTTTGCAATAATACATCATTCTCTCTTATCTTGTCTACTACTTTTGCACAAGCTGTATTTTTTCTCATAAAGATCCTGTTTGTGAGTGTTCTTTGTCTACACAACACTAGTAAGAGTTTTTTCTTACATGGTATTTGTAAGATTCCTCCCTCCAGCTTTTGAGGTGTAAAGATGTAAGAACCTCTCCTCTGTTCTTATAATTATTCCCCTCTCTGAAATAAAAGAAAGATCTTGTTTTACCATGTTTTGGCCTAGAGAGAGAAAAATCTAGAACCCAGTTGGACTTGGTTAGTGGCCTCCCTCACCTATAAATAGACCCTCAGTCATTTGTAATAAAATATTGGAGCTAGACTATGCGAGTATTATATTAAAATAATCATTTTTTTAATTATCTTTTAAATTCTTCTCTCTCTTGGAAGCTTGGAGCTCTCTCTCTCTATAACAACTCTTGGAGTTGCTCTTCTCCTCTTGGTGGACCAATTGATTGGTCGAGGGCTTCACTGCTAATAGAGAATCAAGCCAAACTTGGAGGTAAATTTAATTTTTATGGTTTTTTCCAATTTATCTCAATGACTTTCTTCTTCTCAACCCCTCTCAAGCTTGAGAAGCCTTCTAAATAATTGTTTTAATTCAAATTAAGCTTTCCCTTAAAGTCTCAATGCTTAATGAAGAGAGAGTAAATCTTTATGCTTATTTGTAATGCTTTCTTTAAGTAAATCTCTCTCTCTAAAAGAATAACCATCTTTATGGCTAAATCCCTTGAAAAAGGATGCTTCTTAATGATAGTCTCTTAATTCTTTTCTTTCTTTTTTTTTTTTCAGAAAGGAGACTTCTATTAAGTATGAAAAAATTTTTACAAAATGGAGATTTCACACCAAGAAAGGTGGAGATCTCAATCAATCAAGAGCCCTGTGCTGCCAATAGGGTCCCGAATGAGAGGACGTGAAACAGATACCAATGTCCCACTCTCTCATAAACTGGCCACGCTTCCTTTCCACAGCCCTCGAAGATCCCTGGATTCTGGCCAGGTAGCCATGATGGTGTGAATAATATCACTCTAAATCCTGCAAAGACACTAAGAAACAAGAACGGGAGTACCCTCAATAGCCTCGGTGCATCTAGCCTTCCAGATATTCCAGGCTGAGATACTAGCAATAATCTCCCAAGAACTGTCTAACCTCTGTGCCGGAGGGACAAAGTGTGAAAGTGACAAATCCTAAAGACAACACTGCCAAGCAACTCCTTGCCTAACCATAATGGCCAAGCTCTTGTCAGTCCCCTCAATAGTCTCTTAATTCAAAGGTAAACTCTAGACTTGTTAAGCTAGAGATTAAGAAAATGATATTTTTATGATTTTGTGCTAACAAAATAATGGTTATTTCTTTTAGATTATTTATAAGTAGTGAAAAACTACTTTGATTTATTCTAAATGAGAAATAGATTATCCTATCAATTTGGAAAAAGAGAATTAATGGAATGAGCTTAATCTAGTAAGATAATCATAATTAAGTTTATGATTATGGTTAAAATTATGATTTAAATTCATAGTTTGATTTTAAACATAAAAGAAAAACTACTATCATATTTTCATTACAAGCTTTTATTCTTTAGAGAAAAATGAGAATCATCAGTAATAGTAAACGAAGCTATGGCAAAATTTTCGAAAAATAATACATATCTTATTTTTATGCATAATGCTAAAAGAGGACTTCCTACCATATTCTAGGATTAGACATCTATGCAAAAAGAATGATTTTCATCATATTCATGAGAAATAATTTTTTTGTAACTATGCATAATTAATTGATTATAAGAAAAGAGTAAATTTTCATAAATTTATTTTTATGCAAAAAGAGGAATTTCCATGATATTTGAGATTCAAGTAATTAAATGATAAAAGAGAAATTTTTGGTAAATTTATTTTTATGCAAAAAGATAAGTTTTTAGTAAATTTATTTTTATGCAAAAAAAAAGAAATTTTTGATAAATTTATTTTTATGCAAAAAGAGAAATTCTCATGATATTTAAGATCCAAGTAATTAAATGGTAAAAGAGGAACTTTTGACATACTTCAAATTATGAGTATTTATCAAAAGTGAAATTTTGAGCATCATTAATTTTATTGGGAAATATGGGTAGAATTGATTTTTGTAAATCCCATGAATCTTTTACTCAAAAGAATAATATTGAATATATTTCACTTGAGAAATATGAGAAAGAATATGAAAATATCCATCGAGAAAAAGTACCTTTAACTAGGCCAAGCAATTGGTAGAAACTTAGAAAAGTCCTATCGGTATCAAAAGTAGAAAACGGCACTAAATGTGAATGCGATGTGAATGGGATGTGAATGAGATGTGGATGAGATGTGGATGTGATGTGATGTGATGTAAATGGATGTGGATGTATATGTGATGCGATGTGGATGAGATGTGATGTGATGTAAATGGATGTAGATGTGGATGTGATGAGATGTGAATAAGATGTAATGATATGTGAAAGGATGTGATGTGATGTAAATGGATGAGAATGAGATGTGATGATATGTGAAAGGATGTGATGTGATGTAAATGGATGAGAATGAGATGTGATGTAATTGATATGCATGTGAATGAATGTGGGATGTGAATGGGTGTGATAGATGTGAATGGATGTGATGAGACGTGAGTGCATGAGGTGAGATGTGGTGAGATGTGAATGTGATTTAATGAGAAGTGAATGGATGTGATGTGATGTGGATCTGGTTAGATATAAATGGATGAGATATGATGTGGATAGATGAGATGTGGATAGATGAGATGTGATGTGATGTAGACTTGGGTAGATGTGAATGGATGTGAAGAAATGTAAATAGATGTGAACATGATGTGATGATATGTGGATGTGATGTGGATCTGAATGAATGTAGATGGATGTGATGTGATATGAATGGATGAGATGCAATGTGGATATGTTGTGATGAGGATAGATGTGGATAGATGTGATGAGATGTAATATGATGTGGATGAGAATGGATGAAGGACGATGGGAATACATATAACTAGATGTGGAATAAGCAATGTGAATTGATGTAGAAGAATGTGGAATAACAAGAAATGATGTGGAACAATGTGGAAAGATAAAAGTTCGTTAGAAACTGTATTTTATGAAACCTGTTTTTAAATGACTGTTTTATGTCAAGAATGCTGGGAAGCATTTTGACCATCTTGTGAATGAGGTTATGGAGACCTAAGTGATAAAGTTGCAATAGCTGACGGAGAGTCAATGGAGGACGTCTCGCGTAGCAAGGTCGGCCGAGGTCGTGACCAAGGTCTTGACCAGCCACGGTTCTCGATTTCAATGGTGAGCTTCCAGTGTACGGTGGATGCCAAGGAAGCGGCCTATGAGTGAAGTGCTAGGTGACCTGCAAAGGAGCCTAGAGGATGCTAACCATAGGGTGCTCGGGCTCTGGGTCGACGAAGATACTCACGTGTGCGTCGGGGAAGAAAAATGGAACAAGGTGTTAAAGTTGTTTTCTAAACTCGGGCATGGATCTGGTTGGTTGTCCTTGCTAGTCCTCAACGGATGAGTCCATGGCTCTTCTATATGAATCTGTTGGTTGATCTTAATGATCTTCAATGGAGAGTCCATCTGGATTTTCTTATGTTATCATATTGCCGGGTACTATGAGCTAGGAATTATTGAAAAAGCCCCTGAGTGAACAGGTGGTGAGCATTCTGGTTGCCAATGATGCCATAGGTACACTGATGAAGGAATGATTAGAAATTAGAATTCAAGCTGGATATTTTGGAGGATTATGATCAGTGATACTATGGTTTTATTAAAAGATTGTTTTAAAGACAGCTGAATCTATGAAATAGGCAATTTCATATTGGGTGTATAAGTGGTGTGATTATCTTGAAGTTTGGTTGAAGCGCCAGCTAGGGGGCCTGGGAACTCTTTTCCCTAGTAACCAAGGCAAAACATAACCAAATTTCTAAATGGATCCTATCACTACAGTGGTTGGGCGGTTGGCTACTAACCCATGGGATTGGATGGGGTTAGGTTGGACTGATGGATCCCTAAAATGAGACTTAATTCTGTTAAGTTACAATAGTTGAAGTAAATCCCTGATAACCCTTGTTCTATGGAAAAGAATCAAACGCTGTGCCTCTTGATAAGGAAAAAAGCGTTGGACTCTACGATCCAAGTGCAAGACTCTTCCTTGATCTGACCATGAGACTTACGGGTTCGGTCGGATCAGTTTGGTTAGTGATGACCTTGACTACGTTAGAATAAAATATCCTGGAGGAATCGCCTATGTCTTCTGGGCGAGGGAAGTTTTTCCGGGTTCGGTTTTGGAAGAACCAAGGGATTAGTCTCTTGTTCGAATATCCGTGGGCGAGGCCCCCCATGCGCAAGAAGTGCTACTTCCGCTGCTAGGACCCCGACTTCGTTACGCGGAGGAGACAGGGATCTTTCAGTATCAGAGCAGAGACTCTTAACATAGTTGCTTTGCTTCCGTAGTTGACACTAGGATTCTTGGAAAATGGCTGCCGTAGCAAATAGACCACGCCCTCGACCAATGGCTGAAGCTGAGAAGCTTGATGCAACCAACTACTTTCTCTAGAAGCTGAAAATGCGGACAACCCTCGACTCCTTCGACTTGCTGGAGCTGGTTCTTGCTAACGATAAGAAACCAGTCACCACGAAAGATGAAGATGGTAATGACATTCTACCCAACCCACATCTTGTTTATGCTTGGCAACGAAGGCATCCTGATGTGATGTAGGCACTCATTAGCAACATCTCAGATAAGGTATTAACTTTAATACAAAATCTGGACACCGCTCGTGAGGTGTGGCAAGCCTTGAAGACTCGGTAGAATCCAACAATGAAGCAAAACCTAGAGACCATGTTGGGTCTTGAAAAGCTTGGGGAAGGAGAAGAAGCACACTTCTTCTTGACAAGGATCAAGGACATCCAGGAGACCAAATGAGCACCGCCGGTGAGAAGATCACTAGTGAAAATCTTGCTGCAAGGTGTGTTCGAAAGATACCTTCTTGAGGAGGACATGTGGTATTAAAAGACTAAGGTCATATAAAAGGGTAGGAGAAGGGTGTGTGTGTGAATGGACTTATGGTCCACTAGCTCACCTATTTAAAGGTAAAGCTCGAAGGCATTATGTAGTGTGCAAAGGCCAAGTTGTATGCATAAGCAACTTAATAAACAAGATTTGTTCTTTTATTTTTTGGGTCTCTCCCCTCCACTCATCTTGATCTAGCATAAGCACCACGAATTTCAACATGGTATCTAGAGCTAGGCAACTTGCAAGGTGTAGACTAGGTCAAAAAGTTGTTTCTTGAGTACATCTTATCTACCCCCAGCCAGTGAAGGCCTTCCAACTACTTTTCGAGGCCGTATCTTGGCGTGCTTTCAACTAGGAAGTTGAAGAGGACCTTCGTGCGCTCAGGTTCGTATAGGCAAGTGTTGGCTTTCATCTCTCTGAGCCACGTCGTTGAGCTCTGAGCAAGCCGGCGCCCGTTTTTCTGCAGTGTTGATGTCGTACAACAATACGCCGCCTGTGGGCACCACTAGCTTGAGGCAAGTTAGGGCTTTTAAAGCCCATGACCTAAGGGCTTAGTATCTCAAATCTCAGCCCTGATGGTGGCCTGAATCGAGCATGGGAGTCGAAAAACCAGGTTGCTCCTGTTCTGCCATGAAAGCTTCTTCAAAAGCTTAATAATAGTGTTCTTGAACACTAATAGTGTTATTAAACACTAATGATGCAACTAATCCAGCAAAGGGGAGCCATTACAAAGTGCTTCTAAGCACTAAGAGTGTTCTTAAACACTAATGGTGCATCTAATCACCAATGCAAGTGTCATTAGACACTAAAAAAATGTGCTCTTAAGTACTAATAGTGTTGCTAAATACTAATGGGGATCTTAATCACCAAAGAAAGTGTTCTTTGACACTAATGAAGCTCATCTCCATCAAAATTTATGGTTGGGCGCAAACTTTAAGTGCTAAACCATAAGCTTCATCAACTTAATCTCTTTTTATGTAGCATCCTTGGCTTGATTAAGGGTTGTTGCACTCTCATAAGCCATTCGCTTTCTACTTAAGCCAAAACATCACAAATTTTCTGGTTTTCTTTTTCATAAATCAGCCCATTAACACTCTTGTAATCTCCCTTCAATACTCAATGTCAAAGGAAAACAACCAAATTAAGAAGTTCTCAGGAGAGGGCTTCCACACTTTGGCAAGTTCTTGTCAAGTATAAGATGATGTCCAAAGGTTTTTGGCCATTCATCTCCGGCACTAAGGTTATTGATCGAACTAAGGCTGAAGATATTGAAGATGATGAGAGGACACAAGCCATCATCATGCTCCATCTTGATGAGGCTCTCATCCACCATGTGGACCAGCTTCCAACTGCAAAGGAGAAACGGGATGAGCTTGACAAGCTCTATGGAGCTCGTGGTAAGAATTCCAAGATCTCACTTAAAATTGAATTTTTCAACTTGGAGCTCAAAGAGGGAGACGGCATTGGAGCCTTTAATGCAGTGGTTGTTTTGTTAAAAGCAGTCAAGAAGGTGTACCCCACCTTAGTCACCACCGTGAAGAACATACCTAATCCCACCCTTGAAGGAGTCATTCAATCTTGTCTTGATGAAGAAAAGAGGCCAAAGGGAGGAGCTGAATCTTCAAGTGCAACAACTTCATCGAATATCGAACAAGCTTTGTCACATCAAGTGATCAAAGTAAGGTGTGTCCATTGCAAAAAGGTGGGTCATTTGGCAAATAATTGTTGGATCAAATATCCCAACAAGATGAAATGTAACAAGTGTAAACAAACGGGACATATCACTTCTAAATGTCCTAACAAAGAGTCAGAGGCTAACTTTGTATCAACCTCTAACTCCACTGAGCACTTGTTTTAAATCTCAATGTAACAACACCTATATTCCCAACCTTGTACGACTAATGTTATAAAAGCAACCTATGTCCAATACCACCTATTCCAATTCTTTCATAGTTGGTATTGAGGGAGGGTATTAAAAGACTAAGGTCATGTAAAAGGATAGAAGAAGGGTGTGTGTGTGTGAATGGACTTATGGTCCACTAGCTCACCTATTTAAAGGTGAAGCCAGAAGGCATTATGTAGTGTGCAAAGGCCAAGTTGTATGCATAAGCAACTTAATAAACAAGATTTGTTCTTGTATTTTTTGGGTCTCTCTCCTCCACTCATCTTGATCTAGCATAAGCACCACGAATTTCAACATGTGGTTCAAGATAAGGAGTGAAGAAAACCACGCAGCTTTCTCTACCAATGCGAAGGGTAAAGGTAAAAACTCATCATCCTTCTAAGCCTAAGAAGAAGAATGTGAAATGTTTTTACTGTAACAAGCAAGGGCATGTAGCAAAGGAGTGCAGAAAGAAGCAAAATAATGCTAAAAACGGCACTCTAAAGACGGAGTCTGCGAATGCGGCCACTTCATCAGAGAAGAAAATAGAGCTCTTCATCACCATTGAAGAGGTTCAAGGAGAAGCAGCTCATGTGACTACTCATGATGATACATGGATCATAGATAGTGGTGCCTCATGACACATGACCAGTCATAAGGATTGGTACTCCTCCCTTCCACCTACGGGAGATGGAATCAAAGTGGCCGTCGGCAATAATGCAAAATGTCCAAGCGTAGGTAATATCCACTTTCTTACCAAAGAAGGTTCTACCAAGCAGCATTCGGATGTTCTCTATGTTCCAGACCTTAGCAGAACCTCTAGAACCTCTTGTCCGTTTCGGCAATCACCGATCAAGATTTGAAGGTGGTCTTCCGCAAAGAAGATGCAGTCATCATGGATCGAGAAGAGGTGGTGGTGGGAAGAGGCATACGAAGGAACAACCTCTACGAGCTTACCACTCTTACCTCTCTGACAAATGCAAGGAATAGCAGGTTGTGGCATGAACGCTTTGGGCATCTTAGTCTCTCCACATTGGCTAAGATGCAGAAGTCAGGGATGGAGGTGGACAGGCCACCAATTGTCAACAACAAGATTTGTGAAGCTTGCATGAAAGGCAAGCAGCATAGACAACCCTTCTTGCAAGAGTCTAATAGTAAGTCTGCATTTCCCCTTCAGCTCATTCATGCAGACCTCTTTGAGAAGATGCAAACCATGGCACTGGGTGGTTCTTTCTTCTTCATGTCTTTGATCGATGACTACAGTAGAAAGATTTGGGTTTACTTTCTCAAGGAGAAATTACAAGCTTTTGGGAAATTCAAGGAGTGGGTTGCCCTTGTGGAATTAGAAACCGGAATGAAGGTGAAGAAGCTAAGGACTGATCAAGGAGGAGAGTTCACTTCTTAGGCTTTTGAAGCATTCTGCAAAGAGCGTGGGATGCAACGCCAGTTAACCACCGCTCTTACTCCACAACAGAACGGTGTTGCAGAGAGCAGAACCGCACTATTGTGGAGATGGCACGAAGTATGCTCAGTGGTAAGGGTTACCAAACTCCTTTTGCACTGAAGTAGTGAACACAGCTGTCTATATACTCAACAGGAGCGCAACAAAGGCTGTGGCAAACAAGACGCAGCAGGGAGCTTATTCTGGTAAAAAGCCCTCTGTTGCTCATTTCAAAGTCTTTGGCTGCACTTGCTTTGAGCATGTTCCAGATGCAGAGAGGCAGAAGCTTGACCCCAAAACCAAGAAATGCATCTTTCTAGGGTACCACATGGAGTCAAAAGCATATCATCTCTATGACCCAAAGGCCAAGAAGGTGCTTGTGAGCAGAGATGTCCAGTTTCAGGAGGAGTCTTAGGAGATGAAGGAATCCCCCTCAACTTCCTCATCTCATAGCGAGGACAAAAAAATCCAAGACATCACACCCCCAGTACCTACGAGGCCAGTCCCCCCTCAGTAGAGATACAGGAAGCAAGCAGTCCAACATGAAGTGGAAGCAGAGGAGGAAGATGAGCCTGTTGTGCCACCTCACAAGGATAGCTCACTCCCTAAATGGTACATGCAGCTTCGGGATGGAGCACCGCCGTTGGCTATCGATGGCAGGCTTACTTCTGACATAAGGAGATCCAGGAGGATAGAGGAACAGAGGGCTCAAGCAAACTTGGTGAATTATGCCCTTACAACCTTGTTGGATGGAATCCATGGAGTCAAAGTATGATTCCATCATGCGGAATAACACTTGGGGTCTAGTTGATCGACCCCCGAGCGCAAAGTCATAGGTAGAAAATGGGTGTACAAAGCCAAGTACAACTCTAATGGCACTTTGGAGAAGTACAAGGCTAGGCTTGTGGCGAAAGGATTTGCAAAAATAGAAGGGTTTGATTACCAGGAACCTTTGCCCCCACACCACGAATGACAACAATCTGCACGGTTTTAGCTTTGGCAGCTCAGGACAAGTGGTCCATTTATCAGATGGATGTGAAATCTGCCTTTCTAAACGCAGACCTCGAGGAGGTGTATGTTGAACAATAACCCCAAGGTTTCGAGATCCTTGGTTCAGAAAGCAAGGTATGCAGGTTGAAGAAGGCCTCGTATGGTCTTAAGCAGGCTCCAAGGGCATGGTTCCAGCGGATTGATGCTTACTTGAAGAGTATCAGTCTCATTCAAAGTCCATCTGATTCAAACTTATATGTGTTTCATGAGAATGGGACGTGCATGATTATTGTCATTTATGTGGATGACCTGATCATTACAGGTAGTCATCATGCGAAGCTTGTGCTAACGAAGAAAGCTCTTAAACAAGAATTCGAATTGACAGACCTGGGACTCGTGCATTATTGCTTGGGTCTAGAGATTCACCAACAATCAATGAGAATCGTCATCTCTCAACAAAGGTATGCCACACAAATTTCAGCAGCATTTTTTTTTTCTGAAAAGGAGACTTCTATATTAAGTATGAAAAAATTTACAAAATGGAGATTTCACACCAAGCAAGGTGGAGATCTCAACCAATCAGAAGCACTGTGCTGCCAATACGGTTCCGAATGAGAGGATGTGAAAAAGATACCAATGTCCCACTCTCTCATAAACTGGCCGCGCTTCCTCTCAGTAGCCCTCGAAGATCCCTGGATTCTGGCCCAGGTAGCCATAATGGTGTGAATAATATCACTCCAAATCCTGCAAAGCCACTAAGAAACAAGAACGGGAGTACCCTCAATGGCCTCAGTGCATCTAGCCTTCCAGATATTTGAGGCTAAGATGCTAGCAATAATCTCCCAAGAGCTGTATAACCTCTGTGCCGAAGGGACAAAGTGTGAAGGTGGCAAATCCTGAAGACAACTGTCATGGCCCTGTGAAAATGGAACAGCACAAGTGTGGGCATGGTGGTTGCTGAGTCAAAATATTGAATGATTCACATGTGGGGTGCCCGGACAGAGTTAATGATGTGTGGACATCCCTAGGTGTGAAGGGGGGGGACTAGAACATTAATATTTTAATGTTATATGTGTGGTTGCCCCTAGGCCTTAGTGGCCCCTAGGGAACTTTAATAACTATTAAAGTTGGGGTCCTAGGATTAATATGGGGAGGGGGCAACTCCACTTTTGGAGTGTATGCCTCTCTCTCTTCTTTCTCTCTCTTCTTTTTGGAAAGGCGTGGAGCATACGTGTTTGTTGCTAGCGTGGAGAGCAAGAGGGAACTAGTCGGCTGCTGCAGAATTTTGATTGCTGAAAACTGTGTGAGAAAAACAGGTCGTACACATCCGTAAGCTGCAGGTACAACTGTACGACTGCAGGTACAGGCAGCGCTGTTAGGAATCTATACTGTGGCTGTTGCAGGCGGCTACTGTTCCTGGTACAGGCTGTACAGTACTGTACGACCGTAGTATAGTGTACGGACAGGTCTGGAGTAGGCGGCGCGGGACAGTACAAGTGCAGGTTGTGTGCAGGCGCAGACCAGTCCAGCAGATACACACGCACATGCAACTGGAACTGCTGCAGTTCTGTCCATACTGGTACAGACAGAGCCGGACGGTACTTTTCTTGATACAGGCGGCGTTTTCTTGGTACAGTCGGTGCAGCATCAAAGGGCTGCAGGTACAGCATTGAGGTGGATGCAGAGAGGAAGGTACAGACAGGTACTCCCACACGTGTGAAGCAGAGTTGTTGAAACAAGTGTGCAAGTACAGACTGGTACAACTACTTCCTCCAGTGCAGATCCACGAGCTGATTTTGGTAAGCTCTGAATTTGTTCATCTATCTCTCTTTCTATTGCCTTATGTCTGTTGCAGATTTGAGCTATCTGGCCCCTTGTGAGAGGAGGGGTATGGCAGATTGAAAAGGGTGGAGACAGAGATTGAACAGTGAATGTATGTTTGTGCTGAGATGTTGGATCATGTGCATGAGATATGCCAGATGTATGCTCATGGGTGCCCTGCTAAATGGTCTTGGCTGATCAGAGGGAGGCACAGAGTGTTGCTTTGAGACACAGATCTGTGTGCGTGAATCCTCTGTGCTAAGAGGTATTGTGGGCTGTCAGATTGGACATACAGGTGTATTCTCTTGGCTGATTTTGTTGTACTCAGCCTTACATATTTTTGAAATTGAATAAAGAAATACCGCAAGGGGCGCCAAGCTTTGGGGCCAACAGGTGTCGCTCTATTTTCAGATTTGGGGCACTCTAGCTCCAATTCTTTTTGTTTTCATATCTAGACTACAAGGGGAAGGGTGACTGCCAGTCTACCGCACTTTGGTTTATACCAGAGGCCGGTTTGAAGGTTCCGTTGCCGGGACCAATCATCAACTTTCTAAAGGGAGTGAGCTCGTGGTTGCCTCGAGGAAAGTCATCGCTGAAAAATTCAGCAAGCATGTCTGATACAGAGGATGAGTACTTCTATCATGAAGAGGAAGAGCAAGAGACCTCTCCTGAGAGGAAGGTATCTGAGGATATTTTTGTAGGAGAACAGGCTGCAGATGTTGAGCAATATGAGGATGTAACACAGCCAGAAGATGCACTTGGTAAAGAGGATGATGATGCTCGGTTTAAAGATCCTTTGGCTGGTGTTATGGATGTATTCATGCAGCTCACTCAAAGTGAGAGGTTTGCTGAATTTATGAGATCCCGTACAGAGCCCGAAAAGAAGAAGAAGAAGGTTCGTTCTAAGAACCTTCCTCAGGGTCATAGTGGTGCCATCCCACAGGATCCATCTTTTGGCCAGTTTCCGAACATGCAGCATGCTTATGGTGCTAACTCTCAGAGTTCCTTCTTTGGACAGCCATCTATTCCTCAGCAGAATATGCATCCAGGTTATTTTGGTGGTGGCTCTGTGTTCCAATCCATGACTGGGGGTTATCCTCAAGGAGGCATGGGTATGCCAGGGCCTTTTGGAGCAAATTTTCAGCCTGGAATGCAGGGGAATATGTATGGTGGTATGCAGTCCGGTGTGCAAGGAAATATGTTTGGGAGCATGCAACCTGGAATGCAAGCAAATATGTATGGTGGCATGCAGCCAGGTATGCATAATGGTATGTTTGGAAACATGGCTGGAATGTATGGCATGCCAGGTGTGGGAATGGGTAATGTTGACCCTATGATGGGCATGAATGTTGGGGACAGCAATCTTGCAAAGCCACTTCCATATGATAATCTAACGCCTATGGGTAAGGCGAAAGATTATAAGAAAGGGGGAGCTGCGGTGAAGTTTGATACATTCAGTGGAGCCAAAGATAAATTGAAAGCACTTACCTTTTTACAGCAGTTTGATGCTGCTTTTTCTGGTGGGAATTACACAGAGTCCTCTAAGGTGAGGAAAGCTGCCACTTTTCTCAAAGGCAATGCTTTGTAGTGGTGGTCTACTCTTCTTTTGCAGGGCATAGCACCCACTACTTGGGTACAATTTAAACAGGTTTTCTCTTTCGTATGGCTCACATCTACATTTGCGGTGGATGTTATGACCGCATGGCACAAGTTGGATGCTTCAAAGTGTGAGAATTTGGAGGATTATAAGAAGAAGTTTTGGGAAGCTTTACTCCCAGTGACTTCTTACCGTGCAGTGCAATTGTCTGAGCAGGTAGAGAAGTATTGTTGTGGGCTGCCCAAAGAGGTGCAAGCTTTATAAAAAAAATTTCCATGTAAGCTCTCACTGTTTACAGTAGAGAATCTACGGGTAATCAGCTCTATTTATTTCCTCCAAGGATTCATGCTGCGAGCTTATTGATTGAACGAAAAATCATGATTTTTGCATTGTGAGGATAAGTGTCTGTATGATTGGACACGGCTGCAAACACTTCTAGTTTCCTCTTGGTTTTTTGTCAAAAATTTGACAAAAAGTGTTTTCCTTCTCTATAAGCATTGAAAAGCCTATCGGCTCAAAATCATACAAGTTTGTGATCACTAATATGCCGTACGAAACTGAACAAAACAAAAAATTCAAAATCTTAACCGAAAGTGACATACAAGGCTACGTTCTGACTATTCTCGTCTCGTGTGTGTCAGACATGCACCATTCCTCTTGACACAGCTAAAGTCAGGTTGCAACTACAAGGAAAAGCACTGCAAGGGGATGGGGTGGCAGCACTGAAGTATCGTGGGATGTTTGGCACAATGGCAACATTGCACGTGAGGCTCTGGAATGGTTTAGTGCCCAGATTGCATCGTCAATGTCTGTTTGGAGGCCTACGAAATGGTCTCTATGAACCGGTATGGTATTACTATGCTTTTATGAGTTGCCACAATATTCGATTTTGCTTTCGGTTGTTGAATTATGCCATCAAGTGTTGTTAAAGTGAGGGGAATGACAGGGATCTGGTCATTATGATCAGTCAGGGAGTTTAGCGGTGCCGTGTTCAAGACCTATTGGAGTCAAGATACGTCCCATGTGTACAAAGGTTGGACAGTGCAGGGGATATTATTGCTAGCATTGCAGCTTGGCACATTTGGAAGGCTAGATGCACTGAGGCCATCGAGAGCACTTTGGTTTATGATACACAATGCATTTGCAGGATTTGGAGTGATATCATCCACACCCTCATGGCCACTTGGGCCAGATTCCAGGGATCTTCGAGGACTGCGGAGAGAAAGCGCGGCCAGTTTATGAGACAGTGGGATCATGGCATCTTTTTCACTGCCACTCATATGGGACCTTGTTGGAAGCACAAGGCCCCTAATTGGTTGAGATTCCCCCCTGTTTGGTTTGAAATCTCCCTTTTGTATATTTTTTCATACTTAATAGAAGTCTCTTTCCCCCCCCGCCCCCCCGCCCCCCCCCCCCCCCCCCCAAAAAAAAAAGAACTTCGTTTATAGTTTTTTTCATTTATATTAAACTACTGGATATCTCTTATTTTTTATTTTTATTCTAATCCTTACCGTTTGACAATTTCCACCCAATGAATCACGAAGAACAGAAGTCATCATGGAGTTTCTATAGGGTATGTGTTGACGAGATTTTCCTTGACTTCTTTCTTGGAGAGCAACTATAACCTGGAGAGAAACATGTTTTGATATTACTACCATCAATCAAAACACATTCAGACATATGCATAGTATCTATACAGCTATTCCTATAGATAGGTAGAGACACACACAAACACATGCACATATCCATATGTACGCACACACACTTTTTTTTTTTTTGGTAATGTCTAGTGCAGTATATTTATATGTTCACAAATTTACAAGATGGCAAATGCTGTTTATTGGCTATACTCTGGCGCTACTGCTCAATGCATTCTTGGGGGCCATTTGTCTCGATCATGGATATTGGGTCGATCGGTTAGACAGGGCTGTCCTCTTAGTGCTCTCTTCTATGCCATTGCCACTCATCCTCTGTTGATGTATCTTGATCATCTAACAGACTCAGGACAGATGACTGGTCTTAAAAACCCAGGGGCTAAACCTTTCTTGGCACAAGCATATGCAGATGATTCCTTCTTTATGCCACAGAATTCTCCTACGGAACTTTGCAAGCTTATGGCCACTCTCTCATTATATGGACAGGCAGCTGGATTGCATATTAATTTTGATAAATCTAAATTAATACCCCTGAAAGAATGTGATTGGCATTCTATTCTTTGGCCGGGGCAGGTGGTGCATTCCAGAGATGTAGTCAGACATTTGGGATATCCCATTGGATGGCATATCTCAAGAAAGCAGCAACTAAAATGGATTTTCCAAAAACTCCATCATAAGCTGGAATACTGGAAGATATCTACTTGGCCTCTTCATGTCAGGCTCAGAATTGTGCAATCCATAGTGATGTCTTATGTTCAGTTCTATTTGCCTTTATTGCATTGGTCCTCCAGGGATATTTCAACCTTTATGTCTCAAGCTATGGAGATATTATGGAAGACAAAATCTGCTGTTAAAGCTTTGAGACTGATGAAGATGGAAATGGTGTGTTCCCCAAGGATGCATGGTGGACTCAATATTCTCAATATAAGATATCATGTACTTGCAAGGAAGGCTACTCTGTTGCACACTTTCTTCTGCCAACAACAGCCATGGACTCGTATGTTAGCGTCCATGTGTGTCAACATGAGGACTTCAGCTTATGGTCATTGGATTACGGATCATTGGGAGGTTGTTATTGGGAGATTTCAAGGCAGGATACCTGGCTGTCCTTTTTCCACTGCCTTAATACTTGACTGGAAACAAGTTCTCTCTAAGGTCAAATGGGCTTCTCGTAATTGCTTGGGAATGAACTCCATGAGGAAGGAAAGTATTCATTGGAGTGCCATTTTTGACACTCCACTTGCCTTGCAGGAACCTGTTCGGGCATACAATCTTATGAAACTGGGAATTAGGTAGATACATGATGTGGTGGATGATCGAGGATATGTCTTATCCTTTCCTCGGGCCACTGCTACTTATGCATTGGGAATGCATCATAGGCCAATATGGAAGAAAATTGCTGATATATTGCTTCCTTTTTTACCTATTCCAACTATGGCTGACACAGACAGGCTCATGGATTGGCAATTGTGCTCATCTACTGCAAGCACTCATCCTGTTCCCCTTCCAACCTTGACCTCCATCAAAGCTTACAGGCTTTTTCAGCCTCCCCCATGGATTCAGCAACATGCCAATTCTTTGTGGCATATAAGAAAGCCTCTCTCTTGGTGGCGGAAGAATCTCCGCATGTTATGGAAGTGTAAAATGCCACTGAAGCAAAAACTCTTTCTTTGGAGATGTTTGACAGGCACATTATCAGTTGGGGTCACACTTGCCAAACGTCACATTGCACCATCCACATGTCTAAGATGTTCAGCTCCCTCAGAGACCTTTCTTCATCTGCTGTGGCAATGTCCTTGTTCCAGGACCCTCCTCAGCAGAATTTCAGGCTATCTTCGGCTCTGATTCCCGAGTCACAGATTTGGGAAACATTTTTGGCTCTTTGGCAGATTATTGCAGTCTTTGTCCCAATACTAACTATTTCTTTTCTGGGTGAGATATTGGGCTCTTTGGACAATTTGGAGTGAGCACAACATGGCATACGTGGGTAGGCTGAATCAACAGTCATATGAAATCTTCAAAGCCTCATTGCGGCAATCCTTATATGATGCCTGCCATGAGGGTGATATGGATGCTTCTTGCATAGAGCTCTTCTGTTTATGTTTCTGACATTTGGGTTCCTCTCCTTTATGGAGATCTCCCATCTATGTACGCACACACACACTTCTTCTTTTTTTTTTTTTGTAAAGCTTCATGTCATTAATTACAGGTGGGAAACCTCAAAACGAGGAAAACCCACCAAAAAGACCATATACAAGGGAGACTACTAGAGTGTTCACTATGTTCAGTGTGAACATAGTTAAACATCTAAAAACAATCTGTAAAAAGAGCATACAAAGATGAGTCAATCTCATGAAGAGAGAGACAGTCATATAAAGATTGCTGAAGAGAGGAACGGAAGGATGAGTAAGCATCCAAATGAGGCCCAGCAAAAACTATCCTGTTGCGAGACTCCCAGGTAGTCCATAAAGCCCAATAGCGAACCCAATCAAAGAAGACTTTATAGGATCTAAGGGGTGAAGGGAGAAGACCGAAGATCCAAAAGTATTTCCCAAAGGGTGCCTGTCGGAAGCGGGCTCTCAAACGTGCAGCAATCCGATCCAATAAAGGCCTGGTGAGAGGACAACTCCACAAAAGATGAAAGACTCTCTTGAGAAGCACCACAACTATGACAAGTTGAAGGTGCTAAAAGTCGCCTAGCCAAGAAAAGGCCGACTGGCAAGACTCCAATCAAGCATCTCCATAAAAAAAGTCTACTTTTCAAAGGAAGACTGCATTTCCAAAGAGAATGAAGCCGCTGTTTCCACCAAGCCTGACTTTTATGAAGATGCCAAATCTGATTCGCATGTTCTTGAACCCAAGAGGCAGGCAACAAGAAATGATATATCAAATGAACTGAAAGTTTAGCCATTGATAAAGGGCCTCGTGCAGGTTGTTCTCTTTTAAGGCTCCAATCAACCAAACGATCAGAACGATCCAAATCTGCAATTGGTTCAAAAGGAGCAAGAAGCTCTCGAATAAGCTGCCAGATTGATCTATAATGCATCCCCAGACCAAATTTCCTGGCGGCAACCACAAAAGAAAGCACATGGCCACCAGCATCCAAAACATCATCAATAAGATAAACTCCTTTCTTTGAAAGGAAATATGCCTTCCTAGGCTCACGTAGAGCCAAGGGTACATCAAAAGCCTTCGACCAATGAATACTCTCAAGGCGAAGCGAAGAAGATTGCGCATTAAGCCTGGGATTCCAAAAAAGATATTGCGTAATCTGTTTCCAGGCAAAAATTAACTTAGATGAAAGAGGACAGCCAACAATCTTTCCATCGAAATGGCTGAAAATTGCATCCCAATACGTAACAGTCCACTTTCCAAAAGCAGGTGAAGACATAGACATACACATATGACCCAACATAATAGCCCATGGCTGGCGCTGTTGTACAAATTCCAACAGCAAAGTGGATTTACGAGCAAGCACATGAAAATGAATATTCAATATGTTCAAGCCACCATGTATCTTTGGAGAACACAGCTTTGGCATTGACAAAAGACGAAGACCCTTTTTACGATGTTGAGTTTTCCACACAATTGCCATTGCCAGAGACATAAACCGATCTATATCAGCTTTCCTCCACATAATCAATGGAAGAAAGAACTGTATGTAAGCCATTACAATAGCCTGCACTATCCTAAGACGTACATGAAGAGGCCAAGTGGAAAGCTGCCAATAATCAATTTTGCGATTCAATTTTAGCATAACCCATTGAATCATTTGTGAAGATGACAGCTGCCAACCCAAAGGGTAACCCAAATGACGAACGATATGTCCACCAGGAGGTATTCCACCGGGCCACAATACATGATGCCATTGCTGTACATTAAGCGCAAGCAAGGTAGACTTACGGAAGTTTACTTTCAAACCAGCAGCCAGACCAAAAAGTTCCAAAGCCTCCATTAATCTCTGAAGATCTTGTTGCGTATTCTTGGGCATAAAAAAAGAATCATCAGCATAAGCCTGAGCCAGGAAAGTATGCCCAGCAGGAAGCTGTAAGCCATGCAATTCATCAATAGCTTGCAAAAAATCCAAGTAGCAAAGAAAAGGATGTGTGGCAATAGCAAACAACAAGGAACTAAGCGGACAACCCTGGCGAACTGAACGTCCCAATTTCCAAGAATCTGATAGAGAAGAGCTCAAAATCAAAGAAGCATCATTGTCATTATAGAGCCAATACACAATATTTTGCCACTTTGCACCGAAACCAAGATAACTCATAGTCATAGCTATATAGTCCCAATGCACAGAATCAAAAGCTTTCTCAATATCAACCTGCAAAATGAGTACATTCTGCTTAGTGTATTTGGCATATTCAATGGCAATATAAGCATTAGCCAAATTATCATTGATTTGCCTGCGAGGCACAAAACCATATTGCGCAGGATGTAAACCATCATGTAAAAATCCTTTAATACGATTTGCCAACATCTTAGTCAGAAGCTTATAGATGACAGGCATAAGAGTAATGGGCCTCCAATCAGAAAAAGCTTCACAAAGATCCCGTTTAGGGAAAAGCTTAACCAATCCTTCTTTCCAAGAAGATGGTAGTACATCATTTGTCCAAGCTTCATTGATCATATACAGCAATGATTGTTCCAACTGAGGCCAAAACGCATGGAAAAATTCCACTGTCAATCCATCCCATCCGGGAGATTTCCATCGACCCATTGAACGTAAAGCATCTTTAAGTTCAATATCAGTGAACGGAGATTCTAATTCCAAAGCATCCTGTGGAGAAATAATGGGCCGAACATGATGCAATAAAGCATAACGAGCATTAAGTATGTTAGGTGAAGTAGTTGGCGGTTTAGCAAAAAGAGCTGCAAAATGCTAACTAGCAATATACGAGAGCTCCAACAAAGAATGAGTCCATTGACCATCAGATTTTTTCACCCTTCTGATGCATTCCTTTTGTCTTGAAGCATGTAGATTTTTGAAAAAATCTTTTTAATTTGAAATAACGTGCACCCATGCCACACACATTTTCTACTTCAACAGCAATTGCAAGTGGTTGCTCATGGTCCGTATCCCACAAGATGCAAAATCTGTTTTTGTTTCCTGTAGGACGAGGTGCACAAACCACTTTGCCCAGAGTGGCTGCTATACCTGGCAAATGTTCCCTCAAATATTCCGGAAAATCCACGACCTCGACCCAAACAGGACAACGATGCCTAATCAAGGACTAATAGTCCTTGGTCGGAGACCAAGGTAACACATGTACCAACTGTATACCAAACATAAGGGGAGAAGTTTCAAGCATCTGCTGCTTATATTGACCATCAGATAGTAATACATCATAAAAACCCCTTGCTGCAAAGTGAACTCCATCTACAAAGGGTCCACCTAGAATGGACTGAATCCATTGAGCTACTTCTTGCGCAGAAGGCATTTGTACGCACACACACACACACACACACACACACACACACATACATACACACATATACATATAAATAGACACAAACAGACACATATACATGTATACACACGCACATACAGATATACACACATACATACACATATACATGGATGTATATATGTATATGCATATGTATGTGTGTGTGTGTGTGTGTGTGACTAACGGTTAGGACGACATACTCTTTCCTCCAGCCATCACCATGGATTCATTCACATGCTAATTCTCTTTGGCATATGACAAAATCACTTGCTTGGTGGCGAAAGAATCTTCGCAATTTATGGAGGAGTAAATTGCCTCTCAAGCAAAAGCTTTTCCTATGGCGTTGTCTTACAGGTTCCTTATCTGTGGGGGTCACTCTTGCTGAACGAAGGATTGCATCTGCTTCTTGTCTTCGATGCATGGCCCCTTCTGAAACGGTGCCTCATTTGTTTTGGACGTGCTCCAGCACTAAGGCCTTCATCCGCAAAATTTCCATGTTACTTCGCCTTCGTTTCCCTAACTCTTTTTTTGGGAAACACTTTTGGCTTTTTGGCAAACTCCCTACTACCACGGTCCATTACTCTTTACTTTTGTACTGGGTCAGATATTGGGCTTTCTGGACCATATGGCAGGATCACAACATGAGATATTTTGGGAAACCGTTTTTGCAATCTTATCAGTTTTTTAGAAGCTCCTTACGGCAATCTGTTTATGATGCTTGCCACCAACGAGATCTTCATCAGTCATGCCTGGAAATAGTTTCTCTTTGCTTCTGATTTCCCGTTGAGGCTCTCCGTTTTGGAGACTCTCATGTAAATTTCATTGATAATATACTGTTCATGGATTTACCAAAAAAAAGTGTGTGTGTGTGTGTGTGTATTACATACCTACGTATGTACATACATACATACATATATGCATGCATACATACATACATACATACATGCACACATATATATCACACACAAACACACACTTTTTGTGAAACCACTGCTTCATTAAGGAGTGTATGGTACATTCATAGCTGTCCCAGTTGGGACAGCTATTTTATGTGTGTGTATTTCACACACATAAAATACATATCCACTACACACACATATGCATGCATGTATCTATCTGTGTGTGTGTGTGTGTGTGTGTGTTGGGGGGGGGGGGGGGGGTGGGGGGGTGGGGGTGGGGAGGGGGGGTTGTACCCGCACATACACATATATATATTGTGAAGTGGTAGATTCAACATGATAGAAAATATCTGGATTATGACCTGTTCCAGAAAGTGCAAGGATAAGTTGATGTATTTAGCCTCCTTCAAGATCTGTGTTCGCAAACATAAAACCCATTTTAAACCCTTAAGAAAACCAGATTTCATGATATTAACTGGTGGCAATTCCTATTCCATGAAAACAATCAAGCAAGACATGACATGATTAAAAGAGGAAAAAGAGCACATTACAATACCTGGCCATCAACACCTGTCTTGCTCACACGTTCTGATCCTGCAAGATCCACTAGATGCAGCTTAGACTTGCGAACGGTATCCTCACCTGCTCTTCGAGCTTCAACATTTGCTGTGAATATGCAATGGGATCTACTACTGGCCATGTTCATTGGTGTGGAGCTGATCATTCTATTTGTGTCACCCACAAACAGCAAGTTTTAAGGCCTCTTCTTCATTCCTGCAAGATCAGAAATTCACATGTTTAAGCAACCACTAGCATTATAAGACATACAAATGGATAGCAAGTGTGAGATACAAGAGTCTAAGAAGAAAGCATGATAACATATGAAATCCAAGAAATTTGAGACAGAAAGCTGATTCTCAGATGTACAGATCAGATAAGCTTAATCATGAATCTTAAAAATGGAAGCCTTTGCAAATTTTTCAAACACATAACAGACAAGAAGATGATCATGATTAAGTTGACTTGTCTTTTTAAACGATTTACTGTTTTAGGATTGGTGGATACCCATTTTTACTCCCCCCCCCCACCCCCCACCCCCCCTCTTCAAAAAAAAAGGGGAAAAACAATAGGCAAGCTAAGAGATTAACAGATAAAATGTTTGCATATATAATTACCACACTTCAATGTCAACTCATCTAAGCTAGAAAAAGGAGAGAAGAAATAAAGGAAAGTGAGGAAGCAAAAGGAGGATGGCAAAAGAAGAAAGGAGATGGAAGGGGCTAGAGGTCATTACTACCTTGTTTGGTCAATCTAAACCCTAGGGCTAGACTCCAAAGCCCACCATCAAGCCATACATAGTTTATGCACTCCTTGTAGCTATGGAAAACCCTAGGTAAATATGTAGCACAGATGCATGGAAGTATACACTGTATACACACAAAAATAAGTTGCAAGTCTGCACTATGCTAGGCCACTCGTAATGCAAGGATATAACAATGAAGGAGAATGATTTTCCATTGAAAAACAATAAAGGAAAGGATAATCAAGTAGACATGCCAAGAAAACTGACCTACGTTGCAAGGTGTGAAGACAAATTCCGTAAGTGAATAACATTCTCATCATCTTCAAGTAGAAGAACCTGCACCCACACAATGGTATTAAATATACTTGATATTTAACCATAAAGGATAGGATTAAGAAATACCTTTATATACAAAAACAATGTACCACAAATGTTAATGCTTGAGACAAGTTATTATGTTTATACTCGAGCACTAAAAATAAGAGTTATACCAATAATAAGACTCAAAATGAAGGAAAGGAACATATGGATGTGGGTGGCAAGTAGTGTAGTGTGACAAGTGTCGATGTAGAGAAGATTAGTGGGGATTCTTTGGTGAAGTAGCAAAACAAATGATGATCAACATAAAGTGCCAAGCCCTAGATGTGATGCAAGTATTAACATAGTTTTTTGATAGAACTCTTAAAGATAGTTTTTTGATAGAACTCTTAAAGATGAACAAAGGCAATGCAACGTCACCGCTAATATGACAAGTCACAAAGTGAACACGTTTATCAGGTGTCAAATAAAAGTTCTTCATATAAACATGTTCAGATTCCGTTGGCTTTTTAATGATAAGACTCAATAAACAATAAACCTCCATAAGTCATTGTTTCTTTTTTTTTAGTAGACTATTCTTAAGTGCTAAAAAAACAATGCAAACAAGTTCTTCCTTTCGTAGAGGATATTCTTTAAATCTACTTGTGACGAAACTAAGTAGGGTTGTTGTGGTTCCAAACCATGCTAATGCCAAAGTTTGTAGAAAGGTCCCATCTCCCCAAACAAGGATGAAAGGAGACTTCTATTAAGTATGAATAGACCATACAAAATCACGGCTAGAAGTGGGAACAGAAAAAGACCTCATCCCAAGATGTAGGGTGATCTCAACCAATATGGGGCACAAAGGTGCCAAGAGAGTCCTATGTAGATCCCTTGATCCCACACCCTCATGAAAACAGTGCGCTTTGCTTGCGCAAATCTGGCTGGTCCCTCTATAAGAGCCCATGTGGCCATAATAGTGTGAGTAATTTTTTTATTTTTTTATTTTTTTCAAAAAGAGACTTCTCGTGCTCTTTCTGCAAGGCAGCCAATCGACGTCTAATAGCCCTTTCTAAATCCAAGGCCTCTTGCCTCTTAGACAAGGCACATGTGTGATAAAAGTCACTAATATCACAAAGAGTAGAGGCCAGGCTTTGAGAGGCCTGTAAGAAATCATGAGATTTCCAAATATCAAGCATACGACGCAATAGCTCTGCATCTGAAAACAAATGATCAGGGATGCGTACATGGGGTGCTGATCCATGGCAATTCAGATCTCTAATACATAAATCCACTGGGCAATGATCCCATTTAGAGGTGCCTCTAGCAATAAAAGTATGCCCACCTCTGTCAAGCACCCAATCATCCACATAAAATCTGTCTAACCGTGCATAGATACATCATGTATCTCTTCTCCTGTTAGACCATAATATCTCCCCATATGGTACAAATTCACTGAGTGTCATATATCTAAATGCCCTGAATAGTGTCTATGCATCTCGCCCTCCAAATATGCCATGTTGTGATACAAGAAATGAGCACCCAAGTAGTATCAATCCTCTGCAAAGGTGGCCTATACTGTGTATGAGGAATATCCAATAACATGCATCGTTGAGCCATACCTCTACATATCATCATGGCGGTGTCGAGATCCCTTCCAAATATTTGTGGACTAGACTGAGTGAGCCAAGCAATAACAAGTAGCATAAATGGTCCCTCCTCAATATACACGGAAGCAAGCTATAGAGCTTAAAATTCTCTGAGCAGCTCTACACCCCCATATGCAATGTTGCACTGTCTCAAGAGTTACCGAGCATCTAGGCAAGCACAGTCTCCTGCAAAAATAGCCCTCCACAGATTAATGGGAAGGCCAACATGTAAGAATAACCAAAATAAGTGGGAGATCTGGCTGCTCCTATTTGAGTGCCAAAGTTTGTGCCAAATCTCTTTTGCATCAATGTGGTGATGTCATAGCTCTCGACGTTGCAGCCTGAGTGTAGGAGTCCTTTGAATGTGTCCAAGTAGGAGCCTGGCATTACAAATAGTGTAGCTAAAAAGGGCCCAACTCTTTTGCATCAATCCACTCCTACTCACCAAGATCCCAATGAAGATATTTGATAGGACATCCACCACACAAACATAAGCACCCAGACCCATGGGTCACAATATCAGGCGGAGGGTCAACATGCCACTGCTTGCTGAGTGACTAACTACTCTCACGGGATGAAAGGCAGTGCCAAGAATAATCTCCCGCGTGTCACATTTCAACAATATCCATCTTGGCTCCATATCCTCATCGTGATCCAGCAAGGCTAACACCTACAATGGCACAAGTGTCCTGGAGAAAACTCCCAACCACCTAGAATGATGCAATTCTAAAAGAGCCTTGGATCTCGCCCCAAGAGCACATGCCCATACGGCTCATAAAGATGAAAAGTGGAAGTTATTAGACCCTCAATGGCCTAAACACATGTTGACTTGCAAACCTGACTCCCAATCTCCAAATACAGCTGCATGAAGTGACTTTGGAGTCTCAACTAAAGAGATTATCTAAGCCATATCATTGTCGGCATGTAAAGCAAACTCATAAGAAGTGTTCAAGTCAAGAGCTTACCTTGCCTTTGCGGAAACAAGTGTCCTTGGGAGATTTGCCTATAAGCCGCAAAAAGCAACTTCTCCGTTGTGGGTGTGCTAGCCCCTCATATCCGCATCCTCACTCCGTTGTCACGCCAAAGAGCTTCCATAGCCATGGATGTCACATGCACTCTGCACTCAGTGCATGGTGACAAGATGGCTCATCATTAGAATTGCAACAGTTGTACAGTTTTAGAACCCAATAGGATGATAATTGTCGCATGTCGTGACCCCATTGTACATCCTCGGTCCAAGATAAGTCAGGCACGAGCTACAGGTTATTCCTCATCCTTAGCGGGTCAGTCAGTCAGTCAAGTCCCTTAACCCACTTGGAGAGAATCATTCATGCATGTAGAGTCAGTAGAAGCCTTAGGGTTTGCCTCAGAAAGCACTCTGCATCCTGCATAATATGCATTCATATGCCTGTGCATCATTTAGAACATCTCAGAAGCCTTAGGGAATTTACTAGGATTTATCTGGTATTTTTTCCTTATTTAATAGTATTTATTTAGCATTATTTGCATTATTGGGCATTTATAAATATAAACTTTATTAAATGACCAACCTCCAGTTAGTATAAATAGGCTTGCATAGGGCTTAGTTTCTCATTCAGTCTTCATTGTGCTAAGAGCTCTCCTCCTCAACCCTAGGAGTATCCTTGCCTTCAGCCCTAGACTAATCCAGCCCTTGGAGCTCATAAGCTTGCTTCTCCAGCCCCTTGAGAATCCCTTGCTTCAGTCAGCCCTAGGCGCCTGCCATCAGCATCAAATTAGCATGCATTCAGCATCACTTCAGGCCTTGATTTAGCATACAGATCAGCCCCAGTTCAAGGCCAGGTTTCAGCTAGCAGACCTGCGTTTCTGACCAGCCGTACAGCAGCATGCCTGCGTTTCTGTCCAGCAGCCTCAAAACACCTGCGTTTCTGTCCAGCAGCCTCAGAACACCTGCGTTTTCAGTCCAGCAGCTTCCCTACAGGACTGCGTTTCTGTCCCCAGCAGTTTCCAGCCCTGAATCAACAGTCTGCAGCAGTGTCCAGCCTTCTGTGCATCATCCATACATGCAGCAGTCATCTAGTGAAGGTAACACAGCATTCATAAGTGTTTTCAGCATTCTAACATAGTGTAGAACAGTCCACCTTCTTCTATTCTCAGCCTCAGGTGTGCAGCCCTTCCTCATGCCCTTGGGAAGAGTGCATAGGCTCGAGATGAGGTCATCGAGGTGTTTCTACAGCCGTGTACAGATCAGCCACTCTCCGATCCTCCGAGATCTTGCGTTTGGCTTATCTACAGTCCACAGTCATTCTCTCTAAAGAAATAAAGCAAATACTATCTCATTATCGGGATAGGGGGCCCTTCAGTGGGTAATTCGGGACCCAATCTGGTGTACAGTTCTCATATCTCTCTCTCATCTCTCTTTAAAGTTTGAAGTATTAAAGTGGATTGCTAAACTCACGAAACTCAGGATACAGAAGACGGTGTGAGCATTTGTGTGACAGGATCTTCGAATACAAAGACTTCCGCTGCATATCACATTGGTATCAGATTCAGATTGTCCACACACACCGTATCCTAGCGTGGGGGCATCCTTGGATGGTTAGATTGCGTTCCGGCATGACCACCAACTTCAGCATCATGTCTACAGGAGAGAGTACTCATCAGCCGGAAGACGTCTCCCCCGAAGGAGACCTCGTTCTTCCGCCTACAGCAAACACCATAGCTCTTCTTAGAGCTCAGAACCCGCTGCTCATGGAGTGTCTCCAACTCTTGGAGGCAGCAGCAGCAGCACGTCCTTCTACACCTCCAGCAGCACCCGACTACATCTCCCTCTTCTTTCAGATGGAACAACGAAGGAGAGAGGACGAGGCCCGAAGGAAAAGAGAAAAAGAAGAAAGACGGGACTATGAGGTAGCCCAACGCAGGATCGACGAAGACCGGCGTCAAGCTGAACTCGCCGCTCGGGAACACCAACGTGAGCTTGATCGAGAACGTATGTTACTCGAACACCAAGGGGAAAAGGAGGCCATATACTTGAGGTATCAGCAGCTCTCCTCAGTCTCCCTAGTCATAGGTGTCACTAGCCAGCAGCCCGCAACAGCATCAACCACCATCATTCGCAGTCAACCAAATTTCAGTAAGTATGATGGTAAGTGTGATCATTCATCAGTTAATCAATTTATTCATCAGTTTAATGCTCATTTTCCATTAGCTAGGATCACAGACCCACAAGACAAAGTCCACTTAGCAGCTCCCCATCTCACTGGTGAGGCAGTCACTTGGTGGCAGCATTGGTCTAGTATTCATACAGACCAGGCCACAGGTGTCACAGCCTTTGACTGGGACATCTTTGTCCATGACCTGAAGACCAGATTTCTCCCGCCCCAGTACATGACCGGTCTGAAAGACGAGTTCTATGGACTCGGACAGAACGGATCCCCAGTGCTTCAGTTTTCCGGTAAGGTTATTACTTTAGCACAGCAGCTAGGGTTATCTAAGCAGGCCAAGATGGAGCAATTCATTCATGGATTGGACTCTAACATTCGGTTCACAGTTCGTAACTTTGAACTAAGTACATATGACCGGGCTCTGACTCTCGCTCAGAATGAAGAAATGAAGATGAACGGAGGCAAGCCCAAGCAGTCATCTCAGTCCAGTACCAAACCCCAACAGGGGAAGGGTAATTCGTCTTCTAAAGACACTAAGACAGACAACAATCCTAGCTCTAGTTCAGGGAGTAAGGAATCCAAGCCTAAGAAGACCCCTGAGGAAAAGGCTCAAGCAGGCATCACTGGAGGCTATCTTCCTCCAGAAGAGCAAAGACAGTATCAGTCAGAAAACAGATGTTTTTTCTGTCATACCATTGGGCATGGTAAGAAGGATTGTCCAAAAAGACAAGCGGAGCAAGCCTCCAAAGAGCCTTCTGCCACACTTGCCGCAGTATCCCCCGCTCCTCCAGACCTACCTACTACCACCAATGCGGTTCAGATCTTACCCTCTATGCATTCCATGCCATCCGTGGTACTTGATGCTAAGCAGGAGGGTGAGGCAACAACCACAAATGACTCTGCCAAGGGCCGACAGTTCATAATCCTTTTTGACATGGGCAGTTCTGAGGACGCCATCTCTCTCAGAAGGCACAACAGTTTTCTTTTCAAGTTCAAAAGGCCTCATTCCAGCGAGATTTCATTGTCTCTCCTCTTTTGGGATGTGACATAATCTTAGGAATCCAGTGGTTTCGTCAGTATGTACCTATTCCCAATTGGGGGCAGGACACCTTTATTATCTCTAAAGGTTTTCCTGAGCCTGTCATGATTCGTGGGGATAGAAGCATTCTTGGCGTTCCTATGATTTCTCATCTCCAAGCCCGACGAGCTATATGCAAGGGAGCAGCAGGAGCATTAATTTATGCTCATCTCATCAATAACCGCTGTCTCATCATCTTCAGTCCCTCAGTTAGCAAATCTCCTTTCTCATTCAAACATTTTTAAGGATGATCTCCTACCCAGTATCCCACAGTTAGCAGAACCTCCTAGCAAGTTTCCCTCTCGTCTTTCCAAGACTTTCAAGGGCAAGCTAGAACAGCAGTCAGTTCTCAAACATTTGAAACATAATCCTTATGGACACATTTTCACAGTCACCACAGACCACCAAGCACCTAAGTGGCTCCCGACGATGCCAAGTGCCCAGTGGAGTGCTCAGCACACTAGACAAGGTCAACTCTTCCAACAAGTTGGAGGAATGATCAAGTACATCCCTGGTCAACATAACCCAGTAGAGCAGATGTTCTTAGTAGAAAGACCAGCATTCCGACTAGTCAGGAGTCTACCATTCTCAACATCTTTGGAAAAGACTTAGAAGATCAGTATGTCGATTCCGCAGAGTTTGGTACTCAACCCAGTTTGGCCCTCAATTTTGAGCCTGGCCATCATTCAGTTCACAGACAGGCATGTAAGTTTAGACGAGATATCCACTTCAAGGAAGGGGATTGGGTCTCTCAGTGCATCATGAAACAAAGATTGAAACAAGTGAGCAAACATTGTCCCAAGCTTTCATTCCATAGTTTTGGCCCTTTTCCAATAGTCAAAAAGTTAAGTGATGTCTCCATGAAGTTAAAGTTGCGTGCCAGTTGGACAATGCATGATGTTTTCCATGTTTCTTGGCTAAAACCATATGTTGGTCCAGAAGTGTTTGATGTTTCAGATGAACAGCAGCCAGACGTGGTAGACGAGGCAGAAGTGATTGAGCCTGAGCAGATCCTTCTTCATCGATGGAAGCATGGTTCCGGTCGACGGATTCGTCAGTTCTATACGAAATTCCGAGATCGAGGCACCCACGAAGCGGTATGGCTCGACGAGGAGTTCTTCCAGGAGTACCCCCAGTTATTGGCGGACTACTTGGAAGCCATGAACCTGCCGCCAAGCTAATCAGGAGGGCATGTCACATGCACTCCACACTCAGTGCATGGTGACAAGATGGCTCATCATCAGAAGTGCAACAGTTGTACAGTTTTAGAACCCAATAGGATGATCATTGTCGTACGCCGTGACCCCATTGTACATCCTCAGTCCAGGATTAGTCAGACACGAGCTACATAGGTCATTCCTCAGCCTTAGCGGGTCAGTCAGTCAGTCAAGTCCCTTAACCCGCTTGGAGAGAATCATTCATGCATGTAGAGTCAGTAGAAGCCTTAGGGTTTGCCTCAGAAAGCACTCTGCATCCTGCATAATATGCATTCATATGCCTGTGCATCATTTAGAACATCTCAGAAGCCTTAGGGAATTTGCTAGGATTTATCTGGTATTTTTTCCATATTTAATAGTATTTATTTAGCATTATTTGCATTATTGGGCATTTATAAATATAAACTTTATTAAATGACCAACCTCCAGTTAGTATAAATAGGCTTGCATAGGGCTTAGTTTCTCATTCAGTCTTCATTGTGCTAAGAGCTCTCCTCCTCAGCCCTAGGAGTATCCTTGCCTTCAGCCCTAGACTAATCCAGCCCTTCGAGCTCATAAGCTTGCTTCTCCAGTCCCTTGAGAACCCCTTGCTTCAGTCAGCCCTAGGCGCCTGCCATCAGCATCAAATCAGCCTGTATTCAGCATCACTTCAGGCCTTGATTCAGCATACAGATCAGCCCCAGTTCAAGGCCAGGTTTCCGCCAGCAGACCTGCGTTTCTGACCAGCCGTACAGCAGCATACCTGCGTTTCTGTCCAGCAGCCTCAGAAGACCTGCGTTTTTGTCCAGCAGCCTCAGAACACCTGCGTTTTCAGTCCAGCAGCTTCCCTACAGGGCTGCGTTTCTGTCCACAGCAGTTTCCAGCCCTGAATCAACAGTTTGCAGCAGTGTCCAGCCTTCTGTGCATCATCCATACATGCAGCAGTCATCTGGTGAAGGTAACACAGCATTCATAAGTGTTTTCAGCATTCTAACATAGTGTAGAACAGTCCACCTTCTTCTATTCTCAGCCTCAGGTGTGCAGCCCTTCCTCATGCCCTTGGGAAGAGTGCATAGGCTCGAGATGAGGTCATCAAGGTGTTTCTACAGCCGTGTACAGATCAGCCACTCTCCGATCCTCCGAGATCTTGCGTTTGGCTTATCTACAGTCCACAGTCATTCTCTCTAAAGAAATAAAGCAAATACTATCTCGTTATCGGGATAGGGGGCCCTTCAGTGGGTAATTCGGGACCCAATCTGGTGTACAGTTCTCATCTCTCTCTCTCATCTCTCTTTAAAGTTTGAAGTATTAAAGTGGATTGCTAAACTCACGAAACTCAGGATACAGAAGACGGTGTGAGCATTTGTGTGACAGAATCTTCCAACACAAAGACTTCCGCTGCATATCACAATGGATGGGTGTGGAGGAAGAGCTCTATCTGCCTAGATGGAGGCAAGAAGGTTCCTACTTTTTTTAGTAAAAAGATAAGAAGGTTCCTACATAGCCATGGGTGTGGAGGAAGAGTTCTATCCACCTAGACAGAGGCAAGAAGGTTCCTACACTATGAGTAAATCTCACAAGAGGTGAATAGAAGGGAAGCTCATGAGAGAGAGATCCTACAACCAACCCTATCTTTGCATGATTCCATCAGCCTATGCAAAGGTTCATCAAAACACAAGCAAGCAAGAGACTAGACATAAGAGGGAGCGCTTGCAAGTATTCTATTGCAAGGGGAATGATTGTGTGTTGCATAATGTCAAAATTACCGTATATACAAATGGCTAGTGTTCACGCTTGGCCAACCATAGCTTAAAAATGGCCCATGGCCACTATTTCTAGCCTTAAGCAAGTATATACACGAAATATATCACTTTCTCATTTGGCGTTAAGCACAAGGTATGGTTGCTTCATATATTCCAGCGCCGTCTAACAAAAGACATGCTTCCGTTACATACAGATAACATGGCTATAGTAGGACGGGTGAGCAAATGAAAGAGCCTCAACAAAAGTGGGATCAGAAGGACCATGAATAATAGAGGACATAAGAGCATAGTTAACAAACATGTTGCACTCATGAATTTGTTTCCCTCTAACTCTGGAAGATCACCTAAGAGAACCAAGCTGAGGAGCAGAAGGAAGCTCTCATAACCCAGAATTACGAACCGTCTAAAAATACCATCCACGCACTAGTCTGCTCAAGCTCGCTGGAGGAGGAGCAAAGATATCATCATCATCTAACTAAGAATCCACAACTCGAGGTGAAACAGAAGCAGAGGGGGAGGAGAACGAGGAGGCCGAGAAGGAGGCGGAGGAGGAAGAAACTCACCACCCCCTCAGAAGATGCGGGAGTCTCGTTGAACACCACATCACAGCTCACAACAACTTTGTCGGCCTGCTGATCATACAGACGATGTGTCTTGGACACATAACTATATCCGAGAAAAGTCATATGCTGAGACTTCGAGTCCAACTTGGAGCGATGCTGCTTAGGCACATGTACATACGCCGAACAACCAAATACCCGCAAATGAACAACAAAGAGCTTTTCACCATGGAAAGCCTCATATGGAGTTTTATCTGGAAGAGCAGTATAATAGGAGACCTGTTCTGAATATAAACAGCAATATATAGTACTAGAAAGTCTAGATTTCAGTCTAGCATAGCTCTAGGGTGTCTGGGATGCATGTAGAAGCCTAGGTTTAGGGTTTGGGGCTGATTATAGCAAAAACATAGCAAGTGTTTTTTCATGGAAACCATGGAGGATATTTTGGCTTTGATGAAAAGGCAAAGTGAAGCTAATTGGGCAAGGTTCCAATGGGCATCCCAGGAAAGCACAAAGATTTACTGGCAAGCGTGTAAAGACCTAGATCGCCAAAGGGAACAACATGAAGAAGAAGCAAGGCAAAGAAGGGAACAACGTGAAAAAGAAGAAGGCAAAGAAGAAAAGACGACAAAATTCCATTAATACACAGTGGAGGACCATAGCATTCATAGTCTAGATCTACACTGGATCTATGACAATCATTGTAATTACTCATTCATTGAGTAATATAGGTTAGGTAAAGAGTTTCTCTCTTCTCCTTCTCTCTACTTCTCTATGTCATGAGCATGTAATTAGTGTTAGTCTTTATTGCTTTGTGTTAATCATCATTAAGCACGCTTCCGCATAGTATGCATGTTACATTGGTATCAGATTCAGCTTGTCCACACACACCGCATCCTAGCATGAGAGCATCCATGGATGGTCAAACTTCGCTCCGGCACGACCACCGACTTCCGTAACATGTCTCCAGAGGAGAGTACACATCAGCAGGAAAACATCCCCCCCGAAGGAGACCTTGCTCTTCCACCTACTACAGATACCATAGCTCTACTTCAAGCACAGAACCAGCTTCTTATGGAACGTCTCCAACTCTTGGAGGCAACAGCAGCAAAACCCACTCCTCCAGTTATCCCCGACTTCGTCACTTCTTCTCTCAAATGAAACAACAAAGACGAGAGGATGAAGCCGGACAGCGGGAAGAAAAAGCAGACAAACGGGACTATGAGGAAAATCAACGCAAGATCGACGAAGACCGGCACCAAGCTGAACTCGCCGCTCGGGAGCACCACCGAGAGCCTGATCAAGAGCGCATGTTACTCGAACACCAAAGGGAAAGGAGGCCATACATCTGAAGTATCAACACCTCTCTTTAGTTTCCCCACCCATAGGCACCACCAGCCAAAATCCCGCAACATCAACTACCATCATCCGAACTCAACCGAGCTTTAGTAAGTATGATGGTAAGTGTGATCATTTAGCAGTTAATCAATTTATTCATCAATTTAACGCTCATTTTCCTTTAGCTAGGATCACAGATCCTCATGATAGAGTCCACGTAGCGGCTCCCCACCTTATGGATGAGGCAATCACTTGGTGGCAGCATTGGCCTAGTCTTCATACAGACCCGACCACAGGTGTCACAACTTTTCGCTGGGATACGTTTGTACATGACCTTAAGACCAGATTTCTCCCTCCCCAGTATTTGACCAACCTAGCAAATGAGTTCTATGGAATCAGACAGAACGGGTCACCCATGCTTCAGTTTTCCAGAAAGGTTATAACTTTAGCACAACAGTTAGGGTTATTTGATCAGGCCAAGATGGATCAATTCATTCGTGGATTAGATCCTAACATTCAGTTTTCCAGAAAGGTTATAACTTTAGCACAACAGTTAGGGTTATCTGATCAGGCCAAGATGGATCAATTCATTCGTGGTTTAGATCCTAACCTCCGGTTCCCATATGACCGGGCTTTGACTGTGGCTCAAAATGAACCCAGCACATATGACCGAGCTTTGACTCTGGCTCAAAATGAAGAAATGAAGATGAACGGAGACAAGCCTAAGCAACCGCAGTCTAGTACCAAACCCCAGCAGTAGCAATCTACTGCACAGCCGAGGAAAGGTAATGCATCTTCTAAAGATGCTAAGAAGGACAACAGTTCTAGCTCTAGTTCGGGAGGTAAGAAGGATAAGGAATCCAAGCCTAAGAAAACCCCCGAGGAAAAGGCTAAAGTAAGCATCACTGAAGGCTATCTTCCTCCAAAGGAGCAAAGGAAGTACCAGTCATAGAACAGATGTTTTTTCTGTCATACCATTGGGCATGGTAAGAAGGATTGCCAGAAATGGCAAATAGAGCAAGCCTCCAAACCACCTTCTGCCACAGTTGCCACAGCATCTCTTGCTCCTCCAACCCCGCCTACTACCACAAACCCAGTTCAGCTTTTACCTTCTATGCATCCTATGTCATCCGTGGTATTTGATGCTAACTAGGAGGGTGAGAGCGATGCTGCACAGAAAAGCCTCATCCGAGCTTATGGCTCTGCCAAGGGCCGCCAGTTTGTAGTCCTATTTGACATGGGCAATTCTGAGGACGCCATCTCTCCCCAGTTGGCTACCAAAATGAGTTGTACATTAGTGCCATATCATTTGGATGTGGAAGGATTCACACTTGGTCTCCGCACCCACATATCTCAAAAGGCACAGCAATTTGCCTTTGTAGTTCAAAAGGCCTCATTCCAACGAGATTTCATTGTCTCGCCTCTTTTGGGGTGTTACGACCCTGTGTTTTTCCCTCTCGACAACAAGCAGGTGGGCACGGGCACGGGATGGACAAGTGTGAACAAGCATCAGTTTGGATATAAAAAGGAAACCCATATATGGTGGCCAGCCCAAGTGTGAAAGGGGACAAAAGGGATTTTTTAAGTTATAAGGTTTAATAACCTTTGATGACTTAAAAATAATATTATTATTGGAGGCATGCGTTTTGTTATTATGCTTTTGGCTTTTTGGAGAAAAGCGGAATTGCCTCTTTATAAAGGGCGAAGGGTGGCAGATTCGAGGCAGGTCGCTGTGTGGATCATCATCGTATGGCATGTGGTATACACGGGTGTTGCTGCGCATGGGCTACAGGAGGCGGCGGGTGCTGCTATGTATATGGCTACCAGGCTACTGTACATGTGGTACAGGCTGCGCACAAGTGTGGTACAGGCTGCACGTATGTGTGGTACTGGTGGGCGATGCTGCTAAGCATGGGCTACAGGCAAGGTGCGTATGGCTGAGGGCGCCAGGTGGACTACAGCCAACAGAGGGGAGCGCTGCTGCGCGTATGGACTGCAGAGCCAGGCAGGCGACCAGGTGGCTGCATGTATGGGCTACAGGGTGCTGCTACGTGTGGAAGACCAGGGCGCTGCTGCACATGGGCTACAGCCAGCAGAGGGGCACCAGGCGGCTGGGCTACAGCCAGCACAACTAGCGACCAGGCGGGCAGCAACGGGCAACCAATTGGCCAGCCAGCAACGAGCAACCACGCAGGCGTCAAGCAGGAGATTCTCTGCAGCCAATCGGGCAGCCAGGCGGGTGTCAGGTGGGAGGCCCTCTACGCCAGGTGGCTGCACGTGTGGAAGTAGCCAGGCGGGCAGTGTTATGCAACGTGGACCAAAATTCAGAGAACAGTCTTCTCTCTCATCTTCTCTTCGCGAGTAGAGGAGTGCACGGCCAATGATGGAAACAAGGGTGGAGACTAGAGATCAGTTTCTCTTTCTCTCTCTCTCTCTCTCAATGGATTACAGGCCCTGGTGCGTGGATTTTGTTCTCTCTCTTCATGGATTGCAGACCTTGTTTACGAGACTGGGATACAGAGGATCAAGTTAAGATGCACAGGATGATGTTCTGGGAAGAGATGTGTGTTGCTCTTCGTCTAGGACTTATGTGTATTCAGGGATTGCCTGACACATCCTCTATCTTTCTCTCTCTAGGTTTTTGGCACCGTGATTGGATGGTGCATATGTGGATTTTTCTCATGGAAACAAGACATTGGTTTTTCGAGAAGAAACAGGACTTTGGTAATGAGGAAACAGGCCTATGGTTTATGGATACAGGTCTATGGTTTATCGGATACAGGTCTTTGGTTTCATATGGAGAACATGTCTTTGGATTCATGTGAACAGGTTCTAGTTTTCTCCAGGTTACATGCAAGCTGTGACTATAGGGAAAGACATATGGTTTGGTACAGCTCTACTGCTGTTTGGGAAAGGGTTTGTGGGATCCATAGTAGAGATAGAGAAGACCTTTTCAAGTAGGGAGGTGTCGTACAGGTGTGCCTTCTCTATGGAATGCTTTGCTGTATTAGCGAGAGTTCTTATTTGGAAGTCCTAGGTGAAAGCTTTAAAGGATCCTATTGGTAGAGCATTCTTCGAATTGTAATATGTACTCAAATTTGTTCAAGTAAAGAAATACCGCAAGGGGCGCCACTGCATTTTGGGGCCAATCGATGTCCTTGTACTTTTTGCAGGAGCACTCTAGCTCCCCCTGTTTATTTTCTTTTCCAGGTTCCCATGGGTGATGAAGTGTTTTATGTGCGAGTGTTTGTTTCACCGCCCGTCAGATTTCTGAAGGCCGGTTTCATGGGGTGTGACATGATCTTAGGAATCCACTGGTTTCGTTAGTATGAGCCGATTCCCGATTGGGGACAGGACACTTTTACTATCTGTAAAGGTTTTCCTGAGCCCATCATGATTCGTGGGGATAGAAGCATTCTTGGCATTCCATTGATTTCTCATCTCCAGGCGCGACGAGCTATCTGCAAGGGAGTAGAAGGAGCATTGATTTATGTTTGTGCTTAGACAGCCTCTACCTCTTCGATAGCAGCTATCTCATCTTCATCTCCAGTCCCTCAGTTAGCAGACCTCCTGTCTAGACATCAGGACATTATGCTTAGGAACGATCTCCTGCCTAGTCTCCCCCCATCTCGTCCTGAGGACCATCATATCGATTTGGTCCTTGAATCAAAAACTCCTAGCAAGTTTCCCTATTGTCTTTCCAAGACTTTTGAGAGCGAGCTAGAAAAGCAGTTATCTGAGCTCTTCCGAGCCGGATTCGTTCGGCCATCTTCCTCACCATTTGCTGCACCCATCCTATTTGTCCAAAAGAAGGACAAGTCTACACGCCTGTGTAGACTACCAGGCATTTAACAAACTCACCATTAAGAATAAGTTTCCTATGCCAAGGATTGAGTACATTTTGGAGTATTTAGACAGTGCAAAATTTTTCACTAAGATCGACCTCAAGAGTGGTTACCATCATGTCCGCATTTTTTAAGCTGACATTCCAAAAATAGCTTTACGGACAGAGCGTGCTTGTTGGAAATAAGTGCACACTAGGTGTACTATTTCTAGTCTAGTTTCACTTAAGTCTTTGTGTCTTGAGTCTAGTGCCATGTGGCACCTCTACATTTATCCCATAAGTCAGTCTACTCAATCTTGTACTTCTCACCTATATATTGTAGGTGTCACATCAATGAAAGTATCAATCTTGTGTCTTGTCTACACTCATCTCAAGGTAACTCTTTGTCTTTCATTTGTTTTGTTTCATTTCTAGTTTTTCTCTTGCTTTCATATTTCCTACAGTGCTCACTACGAGTTTGTAGTCATGCCCTTTGGACTTACCAATGCACCCGCAACCTGCAATAAAATGATGTCCAAGATTTTCGCAGTCCTCATTGGTAAGTGTGTTTTCTTATTTCTTGATGGCGTATGTCAGGCTTTTTTCTGTAAAGATGTTTTGAGTCCGTGTACATATGGGATGCGTGGTGTGCAATAAAACTTTGCCCTGAATGCCCTGGCAAGTGTACAGACGGAATGGCTTTGGAGTGATTTAATGCATGCATTTTTCTTTGAAGCAGCTGCTGGAGACTTGAAGTTTTTATTGTATGAGCTTTTAGTCGTCAAGAAGGTGTCTGGGATGTGTGTAAATAAGAGGTGGATGAGCACGAGGATATCAGTGATGGGTTTTGATGAGCATCTGGTAAAAATAAATGTAGACAGTCTGGTTTACGTGGAGAGAGCCCAATCTAGACTACAAATACTGAAATCTACAAGGGATACCAGTCAAACATAATTTGCTCTTTATGCTCGTGTTGGGATGTACTGTGCAGATTTTTGGAATGGCCGTGTTTCTCCATATAAATAAGGGGTTGGGCATGATAATGATGGTGAGAAGATATAACCCATCTTCTAGGCAAAATATAAAAATAAATAAATAAATAAACACCACCAACGTAGCCAGCAAAAGAAAGGTCCACTTGGGCACTTGTTTTGTTGCCAGCACCCTCGCCAGCACGAGGGAGTCGCCTAGAAGGTTGGCGAAGAGGAAAAGGCAAAGGAAGTGGGCCGCCTTGAGAGGAGGATACTTCTTCTGGAAGGGGTGCAGAGCTGACGGAGTGGAGAGAGCTGCGGAGGACAGGTTCTTTTTGCAGAGCGCGAGACTGCTGTAAGACTGGTAACCACTGCAGACAAGGCGTGCGAACTGTGGCTGCTAGCGACGACTGGGGCTGCCGATTGGCTGGGGAGTTGCCTTGCTTTGTCTTGGACGTGGCCGGTGGTGGCGGGTAGCGAGAAAGAGAGAGAGTGAAGGCAGGCGAAGACCAGTTGGGTTGGCAAGGGACTGTGGGGAGCAGCTTGGGTCGTGAAGGCTGGTGAGCCTATAGGCAGTGGGCGCAGCTGCAGAACAAGCGCAAAGGGAGCCGTCAGGCGAGGCCGCTAGGTGTGTGGCTCGCTGAAGGGGTGCAGAGGCGATGAAAGAGGGGGTCTCTGTTTTTTTTTGGCCGCCTGGGAAGCAAGGAAGAAGGAGAGGCCCGTGGAGCAGTGAGTGTGGGGAAATCCCACTGCCTGGAGTAACCATGCCAGTTCTGAGTGGATGGTGGTGGTGATTATTGAAGGGTCGCCGGATATGTTAATAGAGGATTGCTGAGTAGCGAAGGTAGTAACGCCAACTACAATCAACAATAGAGAAGAGGAAAGCGTTCATTACGTCAAGACGAGGCTGGTCGTGGTATCAACTGAAGCGGAAAGGAAAGGGGCTGGCCGACTGGTTGGAGAGCCGCCTGGGGGTAAAAGAAAAGAAGGAGTCTAGTGGTAGCGAGCAGACTGGGGGTTGGCGCAGCTGGCGACACAAATAGAGGGTTACTGGGTTTTTGACAGTGGGCTGGCGGGACTGCTACGGAGGCTGGACCGACTGCAGTGCAGTATGGCTTTTGGTGTTGCACTGGTCAACCTGGGCTAGCTAGCGCACTGGTGGGCAACGAGGTGAGGGAGCCGCCTCTGGTAGCAAAAGCAAGAGGAGTTGGCTATACAGGTAGCCGCCTCTAAAGAGAGAGAGGGAGAGATAGATAGAAGGGGATGGATGGATCATAGGGGATGATCCAGAAATGATGTGTTGAGAGTGTTCTGCGAGGAAGTATAATCATCTGCTCCAGAGAGAGAGAGAGAAAGAAAGTGTGTGTGTGAGTCCTGTGCATGTGTGCCACGGTGTACTCTTGGATTCCTCCCCGTGTGAGGGTTGTTTCTCTCTATCTGCTCATTGGAATGTAAACAATAGTTGATGTGCCCTATCTGTTTCCTTCTTTTGAGTAGTGTAGCAGTGTGTGGTGTTGCTCTAAGCGGATTTGTGTTCCAGCTCGAGAAGCTGGTGGTGCCCCTTGTGCTTGTGAGTGTTCTGAAGGTGGTGAGTCGGCGAGCTATAGTGGCCTTTTTGTTTTCTTGAGCTGCCTCACAGCATACTTACATTCTCAGCCACTGCGGAGCAACATGAGAAAGATGTGTAGAAAGTCTTGCACCTTTTGCGAGATAATGGGCTCTACATAAACGCCAAAAAGTCTATCTACGGCATTACAGAGGTTCAATGCTTGGGCTATATCATCGGTTCCGCTGGGATTTAATTGGACCCCTCAAAAGTTCAAGAGATCTTGGATTGGAACATCCCTCAGACCGCCCAAGAGATCTGTTCTTTCGTAGGTCTTTGCCAAGCCTACAACACTCATGTTCACCAGTTTTCCAACCTTGCAGCACCTCTCACCGACTTGCTCAAGGGGATGAAGATTCGCAAACAAAAAGTCACAGTTTACAGGCAAGACGCTTGATGCATTCCGTGCACTCCGGAAAGCAACCTCAGAAGCGCCTGTTCTAAAGTTAGCATCTTGGGATGAACCTTTCGAGGTCATTACCGATGCCAGCAATGTAGCCATAGGTGCAGTTCTTCAGCAGGACAATAGACCCGTGGCCTACTACAGTAGAAAGTTGGATGTCGCCGAAAAGAATTATTCGGTTTATGACAAAGTGCTTTTGGGTCTGATCATAGCGCACAAACATTGGAAGCCTTTTCTTTACGGACAGGTTTTCACAATCAAGACAAACCACCAAGCACTTAAGTGGCTTTAAACCATGTCAATGATCGGCAAACCAGATGGAGTCAGATCTTCCAACAATTTGGAGGAATGATCGAGTACATCCCTGGTAAGCATAACCCAATCGCAAATTCTCTTAGTCAAAAGGCCAGCATCTAGACCATGCAGGAGTCTTACCATTCTTGAAATCATTGGGAAAGACTTAGATAGCATGAAAGATCAGTATGTCAATTCCCCTAAGTTTGGTACTCAATAAAGTTTGGCCCTCATCTCTGAGCTTGGCCATTACTCAGTGCAGAACGGTTAGTTGTTCTATAAGAACCGTCTCTGTGTCATTCGCAAAAAGCGAGCAGCTCTTCTTCATGATACCCATGACTCCTTAGTTGGAGGACATAGAGGTATCAACAGTACCCTCAAGAAATTGGAACAGTCCTTTTATTGGCCAAAAATGAGGCATGATGTTTATTCACATGTTCAAGCCTGTAAGATTTGTCAAAAAGTTAAGGTTCCACATACGAAAAAGGCTAGGTTACTTCAACCTTTGCCTATCCCTGATGGACCTTTCATCGACATTTATATGGACTTTGTAGGGCCTCTACTAGCATCCACCACTGGATCTCGTAACACTAAATGTTTTGCCATTGTGGATCGCTTCAGTAAGTTTTGCATGCTCATCCCATGCAAGCATACGGCCATAGCTAAGGACGTAGTCCGCCTTTTTCTCAAGCATTGGTAACCCATTTGTGGTTTGCCTAGCACCATTACATCAGACAGGGATTCCAAGTTCACCTCGCATTTTTTTAGGACATTATTCAAGAACTTTGGAACCAAGTTACGGTTGTCTAGTGCATTCCATCCACAAACAGACGCCAAACAGAAATCTATAACCAGTTGACCTTTGATGTTCTCAAGTCATATTGTCACGACCAGCAGTCCAAATGGAAACATTATCTTCCATTGGTCCAAGCCATCTTGAACAATACTCATTCATCCAATGTCGGACGGACTCCGTATGAGGCAGCCTTTGGTCGCCGTTTTCTCTTCTCTTTTGATGAGAATGGTGTCTCCGTCTCTTGAGGCTAACAAAACATCAGAAGCATTTTCTGAAATCATTGAGTCAGTTAAAGACCACTTGACCAAAGCCCAAGAAGCTTAGGCAAATAAGTCTAGACGAGATGTCCACTTCAAGAAAGGGGATTGGGTCTATTTACGCATCATGAAACAGAGATTGAAACAAGTGGGCAAACGCTGTCCCAAGCTTTCTTTCCGTAGTTTTGGACCCTTTCCTATAGTTAAAAAGATAAGTGATGTCTCCATGAAGTTAAAGTTATCTAACAGTTGGACGATGCATGATGTTTTCCATGTTTCTTGGCTAAAACCATATGTTGGACCAGAAGTGTTTGATGTTTCAGATGAGCAGCCAGACGTGGGTAGACGAATCAAAAGTCATTGAGCCTAAGCAGATCCTTCTTCATCATTGGAAGCATGGTTCCGGTTGAAGACTCCGTCAGTTCTATACGAAGTTCTGAGATCAAGGTACCCACAAAGCAGTTTGGCTAGACGAAGAGTTCTTTCAAGACTATCCCTAGTTGGTGTGGTAGATTACTTGGAAGCCATAAACCTGCCGCCAAGCTAAGCAAGAGGGAATGTTACATGCACTCTGCATTGTAGTGCATGGTGACAAGATGGCTCAGCATCAATGCAACATTGTACAACAGTAGAACCCTTTAGGATTTGATATTTGTCATACGCCGTGACCCCATTGTAATCCTCTCAAGCCTTAGAGAGTCTGTCAGTCAATCAAAGTCTCTTAACCCACTTGGAGAGAATCATTCATGCATATAAAAGTCATAGAAGCCTAGGGTTTGAATGTAAACTAGGGTTTGCAAGCAAAATTAGGGTTTGCGTTTTAGGATTTGCAAGTAAAATTAGGGTTTGCATTTTTGCATTAAATCAACCTTTCTGCATCAGTTTTCTGCTCATTGTCAGCATAGTATAGTACTAGAAAGTCTAGATTTCAGTGTAGCATGGTTCTAGGGTGTCTTGGATGCATGTAGAAGCCTAGGTTTAGGGTTTGGGGATGATTATAGCAAAAAAACAGCAAGTGTTTCTTCATGGAAACCATGGAGGTTATTTTGGCTTTGATGAAAAGGCAAAGTGAAGCTAATTGGGCAAGGTTCGAATGGGCATCCCAGGAAAGCACAAAGATTTACCAACAAGCATGTGAAGACATAGATCGCCGAAGGGAACAACGTGAAGAAGAAGTAAGGCAAAGAAGGAAACAACATGAAGAAGCAGCAAGACAAAGAAGGGAACAACGTGAAAAAGAAGCAAGGCAAAGGAGAAGAGACGACAAAAGACGTGAAGAAAAGTATTGGAAAGAAATAAAGAAGCTTTTCACCATGATGAGTCAAAGTACTCCAATGGAAGCAAGTGTGGTAAAGACCAAGGAAGAGGACAAGAGTACCACAGTAGAAGACCAAGGAAGAGGACAAGAGTACCACAGTAGAAGACCAAGGACAAAGGGATACCAAAGAGGCACTAGAAACCGTGTCGGATCCGCAGGTCGAGGTCAACCAAGAGGTACAACTGTTCGAGCATGCGGAGCCACAAACAATTCCAGATTCCATGCGAGTTCTCGAGAGCATCATAGCCATCAAGGAGGTGACAGTTCACGAGGTTCCCACAATTATCTCCAAATCCATTGACAAAGAGGAGAAGATAAGTATTTCAGTTTTTGAGGTGTTCATGGAGTCTACCATGCCAATAGAACTTCCAAAGGCAAAGCCGCAACTTCGATTGCCTGCAGTTTCCAGGTGATAGTGGTGGAGACACCATATAGGAGATCCATTCCGTAGTCGAATCAACAGCATGGAGCAAAGGCACATCATGTGCACCCCAGCTCCAAGTTTAGCAGGAGGGAATGTCGCGTGCACACCTTAATCCGATGCCACATAGATATGATTATTCCTTACAGCCGCCTTAAGGGCAAAGTTGGAGGTCATATATGGGCAGTTTGGAGCCAATTTAGTGGCCCTATAGGTGTCCAGAGGTGCCCACGACATGCACCAATGGTTGGGACATATTATGGGCACAATATGAACACATTTTATAACATTTTTGATGAGTTTTTATGGCCTGAAAAGTGAAAACCGACCTGATTACGACTTGCTATCACTTTACTATATAAGGACAGCTCATGGATCATTCATAATCATTCAAACACAAAGATTGCAGAGCTAAGACCAACGACATGCAGTGTAACAGTTGGGATCAGCCAAGTACATCTCCAAATCAGTGTTTTCCATCAACGCACAGTCATTCATAGCATTCATAGTCTAGATCTACATTGAATCTATGACAATCTTGTAATTACTCATTCATTCAGTGATATATAGGGGTAGGTTAGGTAAAGAGTCTCTCTTCTCCTTCTCTCCACTTCTCTATGTCATGAGCATGTGATTAGCATTAATCTTTACTGCTATGTGTTAATCATCATTAAGCACGCTTCCACATAGTAGTCGTGTTACAAAAAACTGGGGCAGTAGAGAAAACTCTAACCCTAGAGAGATGATACCATGAAAGAGTGCACAAAGCGGAATTAAGATGAGCACTAGAGTGTGCTGATCTGAGATGTGCAAGACTGAGAGATATGAAGCTAATAAGCTGAATATATTGCAATGAAAGCAATCCCAAGAAAGAGACACAATAGTCTCGTAAGTGAAGGATACAAAAGGTGAGAGTGTGTCAACACATGAACCACACCTCAACCAAAACACTGAATGAAAAGAGGAGAGGCCAACCCACCTATATATAGGTCATATGGGGCTGGCCGAGTGGAAAATGGGAAAAAATAAGGAGAAAATAAGGGTGGCCAGCCCACAACCAAGGGCCATAAAAGGGATCAAATATGGACACTACATGGGCAGAATATGGGGATGAATATGCTAACAGCAAAACCATGTTACTAGAGTGGTTAACATCATGTCACCAAGCTCGGGTGGTGAAGATGTTGCCGGTTCCGGAGAGGTGTGGATGGTCGCAAGGTAGCAAGTAGACAGTGACGACAAGGAGGAGTGGTGAGGATTGCTGGTGGGGCGGTTTTGGGGGTGGAAAAAAGAGTACCTTCCTCGGATCAGTGGTATGGAGGGTCAGTATGTGGATGATGTGGCAGTAGATGAAGACCATAGCAACCAGAAACATATGAAACGTTAGAAATGGAAACGTATGAAATGCATAAGAAACGTTTCTAAAATTCGGGCCAAAATAAGAAACGCCGTTTTTTTAAAAGGTTTTTAATATTTTCATATAGATTTTTTGTTTCAAACCTAAACATTATAGCAACACTTTAGTAAGAAGCTAAAACTTGTCATTGTCACTTAGCAAATGGAGTTGCTCAAAATTTGGGCTAATCTCATAATTAGGGAAGATTAGGGTTTGCAAATTGGGAGAAATCGGAGATTTCAATTTTCAGCTGAGAATAACATGGGGATGAAGAGGAAGAATAGAAGAGGAGGAGAAGAAGATGAAGAAAGAAAGGAGAAGAAGAAGAAGAAGAAAAAGAAGAGATAAGAAGAAGAAGAAGAAGCATGCGCGCGCGTGAGAGAGAGAGAGAGAGAGAGAGAGAGAGAGAGAGAGAAAGATTGTATTAACGTCTCTCTCAGGCCAAAGAGAACTGGCCTATGAGACAAAACCATGTACAATGTATGTGGTATCTCTGAGTATCAGATGGTGCTCAGTGCACAATACAACAACTAGAAGAAAAGTGAAAGAAAACTGCTACTGTGAGGTCGGGATGTATGTACATATATAAGCATGGAGCACTACTGGGGTAAATGCACAACTATGTGCCAGGGTGATACAACGATGCTCAATGCAGGCATGCTCCTAGCCAGCTCCATTTTGTGGTGAGGGGGGGGTGTAATATGTCATACATGTCAACGCCAGTTGTAATGATATGCAAGATGGCCGCCAGATCAATGGGTCCCGGCTGTCCTCTCTCCTGTAGTTGCCTCTCGTGTCGTGCCCGAATGTCCCTGATCATATGTCGATGTCTGTGGGAAGGTTGGTATCCAGGCGCTCGTGGATGCCGCAATGCTCGAATCTCCTCTGCTCTCCTCAAAGTGACCCCTCGGCCCATCACTGTGGGATCTGACATATATAAGGATGGAGCAGTACTGGGGTAAATGCACAACTATGTGCCAGGGTGATACAACGATGCTCAATGCAGGCATGCTCCTAGTCAGCTCCATTCTGTGGTGAGGGGGGGGTGTAATATGTCATACATGTCAGCGCCAGTTGTAATGATATGCAAGATGGCCGCCAGATCAATGGGTCCCGGCTGTCCTCTCTCCTGTAGTTGCCTCTCGTGTCGTGCCCGAATGTCCCTAATCATATGTCGATGTCTGTGGGAAGGTCGGTATCCAGGCGCTCGTGGATGCCGCAATGCTCGAATCTCCTCTGCTCTCCTCAAAGTGACCCCTCGGCCCATCACTGTGGGATCTGACATATATAAGGATGGAGCAGTACTGGGGTAAATGCACAACTATGTGCCAGGGTGATACAACGATGCTCAATGCAGGCATGCTCCTAGTCAGCTCCATTCTGTGGTGAGGGGGGGGTGTAATATGTCATACATGTCAGCGCCAGTTGTAATGATATGCAAGATGGCCGCCAGATCAATGGGTCCCTGCTGTCCTCTATCCTGTAGTCGCCTCTGGTGTCGTGCCCGAATGTCCCTGATCATATGTCGATGTCTGTGGGAAGGTCGGTATCCAGGCGCTCGTGGATGCCGCAATGCTCGAATCTCCTCTGCTCTCCTCAAAGTGACCCCTCGGCCCATCACTGTGGGATCTGGCATGGCTGTCCTCTTGAAGAAATCGGTCAGCTGAGTCTATCGGATCTGGCTCTCCTCTCTCTTGACTGGAGTAACTGCTCTCTGTGTCGGTATATCTCTAGTAAGAAACACCCAAGTACTCGTTGGCCTGATATCTGCAGGATGGACTGAAAAGATGTGTCTGCTCCTCTGAAGAGAGTAGGATAGGTGGCTCTGATCCCATCATAATATGGACATCTGCATACAAAGTGTGACTCGCTCTCCACACCCCCTTCTTGCATAATCTCTCCTCCCATGGGATGCGGGCTGCTCGTCCAGCCTCAATCTCCAAGGGGTGTGATGAAACTCGGAGCTGTCCAATCACTACTCTCAGAGCATGTGGAAGATATAGATCCATGTAGTGCGGTCTATGAATGAAACCATCATAAGTCAGCATCAAGAAATGATCTCTGTAGTATGCCATCTTCGTACGGAGTGATGGTGTCACCCATGTGCGCATATGTCTCTGAATCAGCTCCTGCCTGATGACTCTATTCCTCTGTGTGTGTGAGAGGGAGAGGTGTGGGGCATGCAGATCATACTGGGTAGGTGGTAATCGGTCCATATCATACCCAAAACTCTGGAGCCACCGGACTACCTGTGTATACCATGAGCGACTGTCCCTTGACTCTGCAAGCTGCCTGGATGCCTCAAAAGCAATGCGCGGGAGTCGGTCCACCGGCATGTCACTGAGTCTGTGCAAGAAACATACTGTCTGAAAGAGTGCCTCCACTAGCATCAGTGGTGCAGCAAACTCTGCTCTCACAATGTCATGGGGAACGGATGGCTTGCTCTACGAACCATCCGGGATAGCAGTATGACCTGTAGATGCTCTATCTGGCTTCATGTGGAGGCTACCAAGACTGGTGTCCAAACTGGGGCTGCGTACATCAAGGCTGGGTTGACTAAAGTGTCAAAAAGCCACCCTTTTGTACGGGGCTCCTGGAAATGTGCCTGATGGCTCTGTCTCTCTAGCATAGCCAAGGCTGCATAGGCTCAAGTGAGTCGATCATGGGCTGCCTGCGTCATAGAGAATCGCCCGGCTCTGCTGGTGAATGTAATCCCCAAACATACATAAGATGTAGAAACCTCTACTTGGCTGCCCTCAAACATAAAAACAGATCTCTTCCTTATTGCTGGCGATGTATGGAAGATCATAACCTTGGTTTTCCCAGGGTTCACTTTGAGGCCTCTGTCTCTGCAGAAAAGCTCTAGAGCCCCTAGATGCTGCTGTAGTCCCTCTGATGTCTCTGAAATCAGGCTAATGTCATCAGCATATAGCATAATATGTACCTGTGTGTCCGAGATCTGCCCGCCGACTCCACCTCCTCGCTGAATATAGTCTGCTACCTCGTCGATGTATAGCCCGAAGAGGGTGGGAGATAGTGGGCATCCTTGCTTCACACCAATGGTGCTAGCAAAGTCTGCAGACATACCTCCTGGGCATCTGACCCTGGCTACCACACACTCATAAAGAGCATAAATTCCCCACATCATCATTGTAGGTACTCCCAGTGTCATGAATCTCTGAAAGAGCCGCTCTCGAGGAACCGTATTGAACGCTTTGCGGAAATCCACAAAGCAGCAATGTAAGCACCTGCCCCAGCTCCTGGCCTGCTCAATTAGTATCCTGAGAGTGAAGACACGGTCAATGGTGGAGAAGCCTCGCCGCCGAAACCCTGCCTGTCCAGGGGCTCGGAGACTATGGGCCTCTACATAGTGACTAAGCTCTGCCTCCAATACTGCCCCATATAATTTGGCCAATGTATGACCAACCATGATAGTCCTGTAGTTGGCTAGGTCCATACGGTCCCCAGCCTTATGTAAAGGCACTAAAATATGCATAGTCCATGTCTCAGGCAAACCCTTTGCTAGAGCTCTATTAAAGAGCCATGCAGCACTGGAAGGTGACAGAGTCTCTGCTGCATATATAAGGTGCTCTCCCTAGAGGCCTGTGTGATCCGCGGCTCTCCCATGCTGTAATCTCCGTATAGCTCTAGTGACCATCGCGCTGGTGAAGAAAGTAGGGGCTGTGGGGCGCTACTCTGATGGCTGAGGGATAGGTGGCTAGGCTGGGATCTGGTATAGTCTCTCCGTGTAAGCATGCCCTGTAGCAGGGTCCTCTATCGATGTGGGTGGGGAAGGCTCCCTGAGCTGGCGCCAAGCCACATCTGCATCCCGGCTCATCAGCAAGTGGTGGATGTCCCAATATTGTGCCTCCTCATATGCCCGTCTCTTACGTCTAGTAAGGGCAGACATCTGTCGTCCAGCCTGGCGTAGTGTAATCTGGCCCAGCTCTCTCTCTGTACTCTCAGTTGTCTACGTAATTGGCAGCACTCATCATCATACCAGCGGTTCTGGGGCATAGTCCTAGAATGGGTGCTCTCCATGCCATGTGTAATGTGGGGGAAGCTCTCCATGGCTACTGAATGCAATACTAACGTAAGTCCATCCGTGAGTGCCGATAGAGGTGCTGATGGATCTAGATGTAGTATCCCCTCATAGACATGGTTTGTGTATATATCCTCCAACTCTTTAGTGAAATGGATGATGGTGCGAGGTGGTCGTGAGTGTGGTTCTAATGGTGTGTGGCTGGTTGCTTAGTGATAGCACATGTGAGTGGTCAGCTCCAATACGGCATGGGGGGAAGCTCCAATAGGGCATGGGGGGAATAGTAAAGTCCTAAACAAGATCCATGCCTCCTATGGACCCCATGACATAATCGACTGTGCTGCCTCCACCCGCTCCTCCCTTCTAGAAGCATGTAAGCCCTCCAGAGTCCGACCAACGCGTCATACCATTATAGATAAGGATCTGGTGTGCTGCACCCAAGGCCAGTAGGTGTGATCCATAACTTGTGTTGTCAGCACCTCGGTCAGATGAGACTCTCCCCAACCCGACTGCATCCATATCAAGAGCATCTAGTAGTATAGGATAAGGATCTGGTGTGCTGCACCCAAGGCCAGTAGGTGTGATCCATAACTTGTGTTGTCAACACCTCGGTCAGATGATACTCTCCCCAACCCGACTGCATCCATATCAAGAGCATCTAGTAGTATAGGATCTGCAAAGTCAAAAATCTCACACTGCTTCGGGCATTGAAGTCCCCCACAAGGAAGACTTCACCCTGCTGTGAGAAATGAATGATGTCCTTGGATAAGATCGAATAGGGTGACTGCTCCATCAAGGAACTCTCCTCCACCGCCTCCTCATATCTCTTGTCCAACTCCTCCCCCATCTCACCAGCATCATATGTGTCCTCCTTAGCCTGTCTCTGAGTCCTCCTCTATCTAGCAGGTGCGTATGTGGACCCCTTGGGTGGAAAATAGCATAATGCGAAGAAAGCCGCCCTCGTATCTGAGAGCTGTATCCGTATCCACATGTATCTAGCCTCCTCATCCACTTGCTCCACTTTCACCAAGTGCTGTAAGCCACTCCTCACAAGTACTGCTACTCCAGACCCCCTGGAAGTACCCTGTTGTCTAGTCCTCCTGTATGCAGACTCCCATTGATAGCCCTGTACTCGTGGTAGTCCCCTCTCCGGGCTCTGATGCATCTTTAAGATCATGATGATGTCTCGGCCCTCCATCACCTCCAATCTCCCCGGGTGTGTCCACAAGGAACCGTCACAATTCCATATGGCAATCTGTATCCTCGAAGTGATGTCCTCCATTGATGTCTCATAGGCTGCGAGTCCCTATGCAACCGGCCGGCCGTCAATGAAGACCCGGCCGTCTCTATAAAAGGCCTTCTTCCCCTCCTTTCTTGCTTGAATCACCTTGGGCATGCAAGCTTCGCGGTGCTCCACTTGAGAGAGAAAGAGAGAGAGCGCTCAGAGAACATGGCACACAAAGAAAGAGCAAGCAGGGGATTGAAAACGTCAAAACGTTAAAACCTTTGCTAATGCTAAAGTCAATTTTTTTTTAAAAAAAAACTTAGCTCACGTTTTTTATGAAAGAAACTTTTCTTATTGTAAGAAACATCCCGCAAGAAACGTTGTTTCTTTGCTGCTATGATGAAGACCGATATTGTACCTATGGGTTCACGATTGCTGCGCTGCAATATGTGGAAGTGAGGGGTTGTAACAAGGAGTCAACCACCGATGTAGGCAAGGAAGTCATGGCCATGGATACTGAACGGAAGAGGCGGGACGCTCGCGAGGTCGGAGGAATCTGGCAATGGAGTGCCTGTCTCACCCATTGACGCACCATGAAGTTGCCATCGTAAGACAAGCACCAGCACTGTGGTCCGCATCATGAGTTCTGACACACTCTCCCTTGGCAATAGTTGCAGTTTCCCTAGTTCCTAGAGAAGGTGGTCCTCGTAGTTACCTCACCAGAAAAGTGCATAGAAAGGTGTATACGGAGGCAGAAGCATAGACAAAGGGGGAGAGAGAGAGAGAGAGAGAGAGAGAGAGAGAGCGAGCGATTGAAGACAAGATCACTTGATTAGCAAGAGGCTTATAATGGTGACAGCCAGCAGATGGACATTACAATGTGCTTGAGGATTGGATGAATACAAGTGATGAGAGTAGGCCTTTATAAAGGAGGCCATGTAGCTGGCCGACTGCCACCGTGAAGCTCGCTAACTACCCACAATAGCATAAATCAATAAAGACATGAAATAAATGCCCAACCCAATACAAGGCCCGGTTCCCATTCAGCACATGAGATGCACATATTCTAACACCCCCTTTGCAGCTCAATGTGCAAAAGTCTGAAGAAGATAAGCTGATGAAGATGTAACCATGGACACTCTAGTATTGTAGATACCGGATACACCTTGGAAACCAATGTGCAGTGAACTCCAAGTATATAGAATGATAAGTTGTCGGACAAACCACATTCATAATCCCCCAACAATGGACTGTGAACACATCATGTCCCAAAACCTCGAACAATGAACTCAGAACACATCATGTCCATAGTCTCTGCTACACTAAGCAATGAACCTGGAACATCTAGTTCATAGCTCCCAAAGCTGCCTTTGAACAATGAACTCAGAACACATCCTGTCCATAGTCTCTGTTACACCAAGCAATGAACCTAGAACGTCTAGTTCATAGCTCCCAAAGCTGCCCTTGTCCCGCCAGATTTTTCATGCTTGGACAAAAGTCCTTTCTTCCCGCAAGAGTAGCACCGGCTCCGACCTTTCTACTGTACTGAAGCAAGTGCCTAGTCCTGAACATTAAAAGACACCTTGACCTTACCCTGTGAAACGAGGACAGACTCTTCTTCCAAGAGAAGGGAGATGAGGTCATCAAAATCCAACTTGCTTTCTATGACCTAGTACCGCAAAGCCCGAGAAATCACATCATACTCCGGAGAAAGCTTTGTGAGGATAAGTGCAGCCAACTGAGCAGAGGAAAAGGCAGCACCCATTGCCAGTAAAACTGGTCTTGGCCTTCATTTAAAACGACCATCGAACTACCAACAAAAAATACCAAACTGTAGAGTTGCCCTTGCAAAGTAACTGTCCTCATCGAGGAATCTCGAGCATAGAGATCCTCCAACTTGGACCAAACTTGATGTGCACTGGCAAGAGTTTGCACAACCGTAAAAGGATCTACTCAAGGGGAAGGGGGAGGGGGAGGGGGAAGGAGGGGGGGAAGGAGGGGGGTGGTTTTGTTGATGGTCTTACCACACACAAAGACTACTAGTGTACTATGAAATGAGACAGAACTTTTTCGTACAACACATGGCTGAACGCTTCAGTCAACGTGCACTTCAGAGGCACCCCTCTCAATGGCAATGGGAGCTGCTGGAGGTGGGGTCTCAACTCTCGTTCTAAATGATGCAGCACAATGCAAGAGACAATGATGGAAGATGTGTAGAAAGGGAGGGGAAAAGGGATTCCTATAGCAGCACAGCAAGTAACCAACCAGGGTGGTCTGCTGGCCTCTACTTGTCTGCTGGCCATGACTAGCTGGTTGCCTGCCCTGAAAGCTTTGATGGTGCCCAATTTTAACCTAAAATGTTTTGCATCCAAGATGGACATGAATGTGCATCATGTCTCAGTTTTTATACTTTTTTTGCACACTTTTTGACTTGATTTCTCAGTAAAAGGCATGCATTGATGAAAACTTTGGTTCTTGCAGTCAGTTTTTTCAGTTTAAGCTTTTGTTTATTTTTTTACTCTTGAATTGTAAAAGCAGCTTAAGCAGCAAGCTGAAAAGAGCCTTTGATTATTTATGAAATCCACATTTGCAAATGAACAGAGACCACATGGTAAAGAAAAAAACCTTAGGTCGCTCTTCCAAAGCCTTTGTCTCATGGTCAGGATTCAGCAAGTCAATACCAGTCTCATTGTAGATTTCAAGGTAAGAGAAATGGATTGTGTAGGTGTATTCGCTTCGCTTCCCTAACTCGCTGAAGATAAGAGAAATGGCTCGAGGTATGATGCCCCTGTCAATGTATCTCTCTGCTCCACCGGTAATGCTGAAAGTCTTTCCAGAGCCCGTCTGACCATACGCAAAGATGGTGCCATTATAACCATCTAAAGCCCCCAACACAACCTGTGGATAAAAATAACCTCAAGTTTCATAAAAAAAACCACAAGCTATTGTGATTGAAAAGACAAAGAAGATGGAGCTCATAGATCCTAAGCATTCTATTTGCTCTAGTGGAGACCACAAGAGCAACCTCAAGATATTTTTAGGACGGGTCTGTTTCTGTCCATCTGCAAGCAGCTGGGTGTGGGGGTGAGATCGTGAGTCTGAGTCCCACTCTCACCGTGGCACATTTTTGGCATGAGGTCATGAAAAAACTCGGCCGTAGGACAAACGAATAGGGTCTCATAAGACTCACATTCTCTGACTTCTCTTAAACTCTAACCCTAACCCTAAGCCTAAATTTATCTATGTAAGAAACCACAAGAGGAGGATCTAGGGTTTTTGGAAGATATGAAAAAGAAGACAGGAGAGATTAGGGTTTTGTGGACTCACCTTGCGGGCGACCTTCTCAAAGACTGTGTCTTGTTTGGCGTCTGTGTCGAAGATGTCGGCGAAGAAGAAGTCGTAGCGCTCCTTCTGGTGGTTCGCCATGCCTGCGGCGATCTGGCGCGGCACGTGCCACTGCACTCTCCCTTCATCTGCGTCGATCTCGTAGATGGATGGGGTCCCTGTGATGGGCCGCATGCGCAGGTATATGTCGATGTTGGAGGCCTCCTTGTCTGACACCATCGCTCTGCGTGAGTGCCAAAATGAACACTGTAAGCGCAGAACTGCGCGTTGTGGCCGTTTACCATCTATGTCAAAAATGCACAGAAAAGAAAAAGAAGGTGGCTGGCAATGCATGTTGTAGAAATTCAAGAAGGTGGCCATGCATGTTGTAAATACATGGGATTTTCAACGTAATAAATTTCACATTTCACCTTTGTGCCTCATAAAAAAAATAAGGAAAAAAGTGGTGTTTCCATGGACCAAGTGCAAGTCTCTTCTTGATCTGTCCATGTGACTTCAGGTTCAGTCAGATCAGTTTAACTAGTTAAGATTTTGACTCGTTAGAGTAATTCCCCTGTTAGAAGATTTTTCCCATAGCAGAATCGCACGTGCCTTTCGGGCGAGGGGAGTCTTTCCGGGCCCGGTTTTTGAGGAACCGCCTGGGCTAGCCTCTCGTTCGGACATCCGCGGGCGAGGCCCCGAGTGTGGATCCAAGCCCCGCACGGGAGGCCGACGCTGCTTCCGCTACTGGAGCCCCAGAGGGGGGGATCTCACAACCCATGTCTACAAAGATTTTCCTATCATAAAATCTATACTATTACTAAATACTAAGGAAAATCCTTGTACTTTGGAATTATTGGGGGCATTAAGTACAACTATTACCCATATGTCATAAAAAATCCATGATTTCATTGAACAATTTGTGAGCCTAGCTAGGTGTTAGTCATGAGCCCCTGAGGTGTGAGTTGTGAGCCAACCCATCCATATACATGACTCCATAAGGCGTGAGCCTACCAGGCTTGAGTCTAGCTCACGAGAATCATGTGAGCCAGCCCATCCATATACATGACTCCATAAGGTGTGAGCCTACCAGGCTAGCTCACGAGAATCATGTGAGACCATGTTATACTAAGATAGGGGTGAGTCGACCATGTGTGAACCTGCCCATGTGTGCTGAATGATCTCACAAAGAGTAAGTTGTGAGCCTACAAGGCATGAGTCCCACTAGATGTGAGCCCACATACATGACATGAGTCCCACTAGATGTGAGCCCACATACATGACATGAGACTATTTTGAGAAAAGAAAAATAAAATAAAAACTCAATATCTATTTTTTGTAAACTTGGTCAGATGTCTACATCTATTCAGTCCTACTTCAGAAAGCACTAGAGACCAATTCACATGAGAGAAATCCTTTTGATAAACCCTATCTGGGCTAATTATTACAAATGATAATCCAATCGGTTACAGTGCACTCACACGGCCTTCAATCCCATCAAAAAGGGTGCTTCCCTAATAAGAAGGCAAGACTCCTTTGGATCTACCTCAAGCGAGGCATTTTGGAAAGAAAAGAGCCATTTGAACACAAAAATGGATGGAGGAAGAGAAGAACCCTTGGAAATGGGAGGTGCCTTGGCTCTCTAAGACCAATATTCTCCACTAGCAGTGCCATAAAGTTTGTGAAAAGTGCAATAAACTACCATCTTTGGGAGAGAGGGACCGTTAAGGTTTACTCCAATGGGAAGCTCAAACCATGTCCGATGCCACACTATTTCAAACTTTTGGTATTGACCTTGAGTTGGGTTTTCCCCAAGATAGCCATGGCATTAAGTAGCCCAGCAACCATAGTTTCAATCATCTAGACATGTCACTATTGTAGTACCATCAAGGGTGGAAAATCCACAAATTGGATTGCAACAAGCGCACATAGTGAAAACAAGTGTACCACCCCCTAAAGGAGGCCAATAGGGAAAGCTTATTCGCCATGAAACCAAGTTCCAATTCCTCTCCATTTGGATTCTGTGGTTAGATGAGGAACATGAAATGTGGTAAGAGGGTATACTGTCCTAGAGAGGACCCTAGTCATTTAGTGTGCCTGCATGATGGGCATCCCAGTCCGCTCTACAGGTACACTAAAAAATTGGTGATCCTGCGGGGACTCATGTGAGTTAGGAGTTCCCAAAATTTTGAATACATCATAGTTCATATCTTTGCATGCCCAATACACGTTCACAGAGTTCTCCTTCCATCACTCCCATCAAGAGTCCCCTCTCTGTCAAGTGCTATAGCTGCAAACGGCTAGTCCACTTTGTGCCCCCACAAAAAGTGCTCCTGCTGCTATCCCTCTACCCATGGCCTCTATGAATCAGGGTCCCCCCAGGAACAATCCTCCAGTTAGAGAACCCTTGTCAACGGTGTTGGGCCGGATTAATATTAAGTTTCCCATGTTTAAAGGTTCCACCTCAGAAGATGGGAATGACCATGTGCGGCGCTTCATCTCTATGTGCAAAAGTCATGGTCTCGAGCGGGAGGATGCCTACTTGGCATTATTCCCATCAACTCTAGAAAGCTCTGCTCTGATAAATGGTTTAGTCAGTTCGCGAATGACCACTTCATGGATTGGCCTACCTTAAGGGATACCTTCCTTCACACCTTTAGGCTGGGCAATTATGAAGACCGCATTCTCTAAGACTTTGGAAGACTTCAACTCTTGCCTAGGGAGAGCGTGTCTGAGCTGATGACACAGACATGGGTCTTAGTATCTCGTCTACTAACCTACCCCCAGGTAACTTTATGGTCAAGCAATGAGCGCTGCAAGCCCTACCCCCTTCCACCCAACATAAGATCAAAGAAAGTAGGCATGTACCTACCACCTTACTGGACTTCCAAGAGTTGGCCTCTCAACTCAAGAATGCCCGCTTGATGTTTGAACATGACAATAATTCTTTAGCCTTTGGAGTCATGTCCTCATTTGCAGACCCTGTGGCCACACAACTGAAGAAGGGAGCTGGATGCCCTGAAGCTTCATAAGGTGCAAAGTGAAGACAACACCCTGGCCCACAATTGAAGAAGGAGATAGAAGAACTAAAGGGGCTACAAGAAGCAATGAAAACAGTGTGGTGCGCCATTTGCCAAGCCCCTGGGCACTCTTCCCAGGAGTGCCCACAGAGAAAGTACTGCTCTTTTTGCAAGAAAGGCGGTTATGAGGACAAGGAGTGCTATTATTTGAAGGGGTTTTGTTAATTGCATCACCAGCAACCATTTCATCCACCACCCAACCCCACCGGTCACTTCACATCCTTTGCCCCAGCACCCACACCTATCTACTCGCTCGCCATTCCTGCATACCCCCACACACCCTCACCCCCTAACCCATACCTTCCACCCCTCATGCCCACTCCACCATCTCCTACACCTGCCACCCTAACTGTTACCCCTGCTTCCCGCCCCTTGCTTCCGGTAATCGTCCCATCTTATGCTACCGATGTGGGGAGTACGGTCACTACCAAGGTCGATGTTCTCATCCAGAAGGGACACTCCCATTCTGTCATCACACTGCCCTGAGGCCAAGAGTGAACCCAGGATTGTTCAAAGCAAACGAGCTGGTGCCTCCCTTGACTTCACCCCCCCAACACCAGCTGCCACTCACTTAGTCTTTGTGGGAAGTGCTGCCTTGGCACCGATTCACCCATCCTTCACCTTGGGAGTGTCCCCTCACCCAAACAACCCACCACTCTCATCTCATGTGGAGCACCCCACCACAGGTGTGGTCACTTGTGCTCAAAAGGCGGGCCCTTGGAGAACTAGAACCATCAATGGAGCAAGGTGAAGTCCCCTCTCCCATCTCTCATAATGTGGTAGACCACACCTTTCTGCAAACTATCAAAGACCTCCAGGAGGCTCCACCCATGTTCCCTACTGGGCATGCTAATGTGACTCCCCACCCCGCACCTTCAACAGCTTCCCTGGCCAATCTCCTCAAGGAGAGCAAGGTGGGAATGTCAGTATACCAACTACTCCAATTTAGCTCAGATGCCCGAATGCAATTGGATCTCCTACTGCACCAACTGGAGGAGGGGTTAAACCTTCCAAGTGGCAAGCCACGGATTTGGGGTAGCCTACAAGAGCTACCAAATGTTTGGGCATTACTCATGCAATTAGCTCCCTCACCGATTTCAAGAGCCTAAATCAATGGTACCCCTCTCTCTGGAGCCATTGTGGATGGCGGATCTGGATTCAACCTGATGCCAGAGTTCACTCTCAAAGCCACTGGTCTGTAGATCACCAGACCAGCCAACTTCCATGTCCTAATGATGGCAGACTAGCGTGAGGTGACACCTCTGGGGCTTGTGGAGGGAGTACCAATCCAAATTCAAGATGATGTCTTCTCTCTAGATTTTGTAGTCATCCACCTTCTCGAAGTCAAAGGGGCATACTCCCTATTGATTGACCGGTCATTGGCTGCTATGAGGTGCCGGTGTGTTGCGCGACTGGGGTACTGATAGGTTGTGGACCCCTTAGTGTCCCAGGGCCAAAAAGAGCTCAAACTTGAAGAAGGTTCATACCAGGCCGTGCGGGGTGGGGTGGTTGCACCCACACCAATGGAGGAAGGCATAGTGCCTTATGGGGGGATGACTCAGAGCTCCTGGACTGGCTCCAAGCCACAGGAGATCTTTCCTGCTACATGGTGGACATCATAGAGGTTCATGATGCTTCCACCCCTTAGGATCTCACAATCAAACACTTTGAGGTGATTAGCTTGGGAGAGCCTGTCTGATAGAAGGCATGGCAAGCACTCCACCTCCATCATATCCGAACCAACCGCCATCACATAGCTTGATGTGTTGCTATTTATTTTCACAGGAGCAAGGTTGTGAGCAATAAGGTTGCGTAAATCAAAGTAGTAAGTTGCTGTTTATTTCTTGTTATTTTAATCTTTATTTGTTGCTTACAATCTTCTTCACACAATAATGATTTGAAGTGGCATAAAACACCACAATAATGATCATAGGTTTAGGATTTTTTTATGTTTTGTCTTGATGTGTTGTTGTTTATTTTCACAGGAGCAACAAGGTTGTGAGCAGTAAGTTGTTGTTTATTTCTTATTGTTTTAATCTTTATTTGTTGATTACAATCTTCTCTGCACAGTAATGATTTCAAGTGGCATAAAATACAACAGTAATGATCATAGGTTTAGGGTTTGTCTATGTTTTGTCTTAATGTGAGTAATGATCATAGGTTTACGGTTTGTTAATGTTTTGTCTTGATGTGTTTATGTTTATTTTCATAGGAGCAACAAGGTTGTGTAAACCAAAGCAGTAATTTGTTGTTTATTTCTTGTTGTTTTAAAATCTTTATTTGTTGCTTACAATCTAACATATATATATATTTATCATGCAGTCTAGCTTTATTAATTTAGATGTCTTCAAGGAGGAGGAATATCACACAGTGGAAGTGTTTAACAAGAGAGATGATGAAGGTAACTGGATCCCTGATCAGTATAGTGAGTTAAATTAGCTTTTAATGCAACCAAGTACTTGTGGCAATTTCAAGGTCAAGCTCAAAGATGTCACAGACCCCAACAAGCAATGGAAAGGTAGAATTATAGAGTTCAGGAGACGCACAAATGGTATGAGTACAATAACAGAGGCTTTCATTCAACATGTTTATATGCACAAAGAGATTCAAGTGCATCATGATAACTTCAGTGAAAGACATAAGCCTAACAGTAAGTTTATGTCTATGTGCTTTGTGTTCTTGTGCTTTGAGTCCATGGTTATTAGATAGAGTTTTAATACAAGCATGTTTGTTTCTTGCAGCTTTATATCCATCTACTCTGCATCATGAATGGCAAAATGTAGAATGTTTTAGTGGAAATGTTTTACATGCAGAGATAGGTTCCTTGATCTATGAAAACAAGAGTGCAAGCGAATTGGCATCTCAGAATGTTTACTTTTATGATTCAGTGTATGATGTGGAGAGACATAGTTTGGCATCTCAGAATGTTTACTTTTATGATTCAGTGTATGATGTGGAGAGACATAGTTTGGAGTATATTCCACTACCACCGTTGTCTAGCCAGGAATGGTATAATCCTAGCTTAGACATGTCAGAAGCATGTAGGGTAAAGATAAAAACTGATGTTCATGCTGCCATGAAACCATGCACAGGCTCTAAAGATGTGCATCTAAGTTGGTTTGTACCATTTGGTTTGTTTGGATCCTGTGAAGTAGTTAAGAAAACTAAGATTACTTATCAATGCAAGTGCCCATCTGAGGATTGTATGACTCAGTTACTAGGTGAGTCATGGCATCTCAAGAGAACTCACCACGATGATATCATTGAGTGCAGAATTACTGTGTCAGATGTTACCTTTAGGTAAGATTGCACTTAAGGCTCTAAAGATGTGCATCTAAGTTGGTTTGTACCATTTGGTTTGTTTGGATCCTGTGAAGTAGTTAAGAAAACTAAGATTACTTATCAATGCAAGTGCCCATCTGAGGATTGTATGACTCAGTTACTAGGTGAGTCATGGCATCTCAAGAGAACTCACCACGATGATATCATTGAGTGCAGAATTACTGTGTCAGATGTTACCTTTAGGTAAGATTGCACTTTCGCTGATTGTTGATGGTTTTTATTCATAAGTACTTCATTGCAAGACACTAATTGTTGATTGTTGATTGTTGAATGTTGATTGTTGATTTTATGTTTTTATGTTGGTTGTTGTTTGTTTTTTATGATAAGTACTTCATTGCAAGACAAACTTTGTGCATTCGCTTTTCAAATATAGGAGGTGGCAACTTCTACGAGGGGAGTGGCTCAGCTTGGACCAAGACATGCGAGATAGCACACATTCAACACTCATTGATGTGGTTATTCTTTGGGAGGTTCATAACTCTTTTAGCGTTAATGTAGAGAGTCATTGGCCCCTTAGTTTTATGAGGCAGGAAATCCAACTTATGTCCAATAATCCCCCTTGTAATTTCTATTTTAAGTTGGATGGTAGGAAGGTTGGGAGTCGAAGTGAACATTGCAAAATATGTAAGCAGTGTGTTGCTCCACACATCCTTGAGATTGTGGGGTCAATGTAAGTCTTATTCTTCCAAGTGAATACAAGAAGTTGTTTCTCTAAAAGTGTTGTAAATTTATTTTTTCTTCATTTTCATGAAGTGTTGTAGTTTTTTTAAGTCTACTGTGTTTCAAACCCTTTAATATGTAAGAAAATAATGATAAGTATAAGTAAGTACAAACGTAAATATAAATATAAGTATATATTTAAGTGTAAATAATAATATAATTAATTATGCTAGAAATATAAATATATTTTTATGATTTGTTTTATTGTAATGAAGTGTCATTAATTTTTAAGTCTATAGATATAAGTTTAAAAATAAATATAACTTTAAGTATATATTTAAGTGTAAATAATAATATAAGTAACTATGTAAATAATATAATATAATAATAATAGTAATAATAATATAATGTAATGTGAAATAAAAGTATGATTTATTATTTATTATATTTTAATGAAGTGTCCTTTATTTACTAGAGTATAAACATAAGGTATAAAAATAAATATAAGTTTATAGATATTTGTATAAGTAATATAATAAACACAAGTATAAATTTATAAAAAATATTATAAATTTAAGTGTAAGTATAAATATGAGTATAAGTTATAGATCAAACTCATTTTTACTATCTATTCTCTAGCTCTCCCTTTGTGTGCTAGCTCTCTCCACTACCCATCATGGCCGCCTCCCCTGCTTTCGCCACGTGGATTAGCAGCACTCACTAGGATCACGTTGGGGACCAGATCTACCCTCGAGGCTGTCATCTCCACCTTAGACCCAAACTCCACCTTGCTAGGTGCATTTTGCGATGCAATCGATGACTTCACCTACTCTATCCCAAATTCCACCTTGAGTTGGATTCCTTTGGAGTTCCTCTGGAGTTCCTCTTCAACATGAAGACTGGATCCAACCACAAGAAGGCAGTGAACATAGCTCTAGCTCATGTCGGACAAGATATCCGCACTATCGCTATCCCAACCTCCTATGAAGAGCACATCCCACTTGATCTCACTGAGCACTTTTGCTATTTACATCTTAAACTCTGATGTTCAAGAGCCAGAGGATGATGACATCCAGGATCCCCCTCTAGTGGAATACATAGACACAGAGCCAGAGGAGACCACTCTAAACCCTGTCATTGAGGCCACAGAGAGCTCTCGCATGGCGCTTGCATCCATCTAGCCTGATGAAACCCAAAGTCACGACCCACCACTAGCTTCATTGAGTGCCATCACCATCGAAGGGATGGAGTACCTTCTCATGCAGGATGTGTTGGAGCTCTTAGAATTGAGGGAGGGGAGGAACTATATAGTATACTTGTGTGAGATGCCAGTGATGATTTCTTGGACTTTGATTACCAAGAAGCCCTACCACAGTTTGATGAGGTAGGGCGATATGATGAAAGTAGTGTAGATGATATCTCTGCTATCATTGCCATATCCAGAAGCAGATTGAGGATGCAACTCCTCAATATGAGATCTCAGATGAAGAGTTTGAGCGCTTGTAAAATGAACTCTGTGGACCTCTACCACAGCATGTGACACCTATGGTCCAGCCGGACGATGGTAGGCCCATTCCAGGAGCAGATATGGAGGCACCCTTGTAGAAGGAGATTGACGAAGAAGAAAAGGTATCTCCTTTTACCAGTTGCTCCCCATATTTGATATTTAGGGCCTTTAGGGTATGTAGACCCCACATGTATGATCCTATGCCCATCAAAGGAGGCTGGGAAGTGCACTGTCTGAAGGCTCGCGTGGGAAGCCCTGAATCTGCAAAAATCAGGGCTCCCCACACGAGCCTTTGGACAATGCACTTCCCAACCTCTGATGGGCATGGGATCATACATGTGGGGTGTGCATGCCCTAGAGGCCCTAAATATCAAATTTGGGGCCATTCTTTAAAAAAAAAATCCTCTCCCATGCATTGCATGATCGATGTTTACATCAATTTTATTGGTTTGCAGAAAATTGTGTATCTTCATGAATTTGCATCGAGGGGCAGAGTGGAAGATCTGGGGGCCAAGGAAGGGTTTAGGACTCTGCACTCAAGAATTACATTAGCAAACTTGCCAATGATGTGATAGTCTTCCACAAGACTTGCTCTCCGGTGTATGTGGAGAACTTTTTGAAGATTAAAGCACTTATAAAGGGTTCTGCATTCAAACTTATTCCGAATAAATCAAGTTTGGAAAAAGTTGTTCTACTTCCACACTCAAAGTTACTTTACTTGTTCTCGACTCAAAGATCAGGGCCTTTACATTCTGAGGTGGCCTGAGCATTGTTGCAAGAGTATAGGATCCCACCGTCATCAGGACAGGGTTCCAGGTTTTGATTCCAGCCATCAAGGTGGCTTCAGAGTCTGGAGAGCCTAGTAGTAAGAAGCCTAGGATATAGCTATGATGATTATGTAACTTTGATGACTATGTAATTTTTTATGCTATGAATGGAAATTAGGGTTATAGAGTTTTTTGTTTAATACGTGTCTTGTAATGTATTTTATTAGTTGACTCAAGCAAATAAATTCAAATTACACAGTAACTCAAATAAAAATTGTATCCATTCAAAGACGCATATAAATCAACAAATTATATAAACTCAAATTAAAAGAGAATTATTTGCAAACACAAGATAAGAGAATTTTTTTAAAAAAATATACATCGAGCTTTACATAGCTTTTGAAAATTACATTCATGCGAGATATAAAAAATAAAACTAAAGATCCTGGCCCAAAGGATCTCTCCAGCGTTGCATGCGTCGCACACCAACTATATGTCCTTTTCACTGATTGGAGACCCTCTTCGCATCATGGACAACTGCAAACACCGTGTTACCAAAAATGTCCACTAGGTATGCCTCCGCAGCCTCATGGAGTGCCTACAAAGCTTTGCATGTCCATCACATAGGTAGTGGGCTTGATGCTGTGTAAACCCAAAACCTCTTATCACGACGGTCTTGCAGATCGCATGATCTCTCGCACCACACGTTGGAAGGAGAGCTTCGGTATGAGCAAGTTCACCATCTTTTGGTATTTCCTAATCTCATGGAGAGCCACAGTGCCAGGCCTCCACCTATGCTTGCAATGTTGCTGCCGTGGTGGTTGGACGGGGGGTACTCCACATCCCACCTTCAGGGGGCCAGATTCTCCTAGCAGTTTCCTTGGTGTGAGCCATGCTCTTGGAGGTGAGAGAGAGAAATGAGGGTTACTTCCATACTTATAGATGAAAATTTATATATTTTCTAAATTAGCTCAACACATAAATTTGATACTTTTTAATTTTTAAAAATAGTTTTTCTTATTAGAATGAGCTCTAATTTTATGTGTACATATAAGTATCATGGAACACCTCTCCTAGATAAAATATCAACACCATCAGAGGTCTGTAGGGCCCTTGTCTAAAGGCTCGTGTGTATAGACCTGCTATATTAAAAAAAGAAGGCCTCTACATGCGAGCCTTTGGACAAGGGCCCTACAGGCCTTTGATAGGGCTGATATTTTATCTAAGACATGTAAACTATATGATCTATGCACAAAAAAAATTTCAACCCATTTTGATCACTGCACACCATGCATCAATTTTTTCTAGGGAAAAAAATATTATCGTATAAAATAGCACTTGCACGTGCACGTGCACATGCACATGATCTATGCACAAAACAAATTTCAACCCATTCTGATCACTGCACACCATGCATCAATTTTTTCTAGGGAAAAAAATATTATCGTATAAAATAGCACTTGCACATGCACATGCACATGATCTTTGCACAGAACAAATTTCAGCCCATTATGATCTATGCATATCATGCGTTAATTTTTCTTGAAAAATTTAAGAATATACACCTACACATACACAAATAAAAAAGCACCTACACGTGCACATGCACTTGCAAATTTTTTTCCACGAAAATATAAGAATATACACTGACATTAGACATGAAGAAAACTTAACATATTCAAATCAATGGGCAAGTCCGGTACACAACATTGGAAACAAGGAAACTTAAAATATCCAAATTTGGTACATCGCATAAAGTACAACTAGTTGAGTAGAACTAAAGGAAAACGTGAAAACACAAAATGATACACGAGCATTTACATAGCTCTTCAAACCATGTCATGGTTAAGGTTGAATGCATCACTATTGTTTACAAATCCTACAAACAAGAGTGAGATCGGAGGGCTTCAATGTGATGCGTCGGACATAGATGGCTAACAGCTGACCATCATGCATGAGATCCACCAAGTAACTTTCAGCCATGCCTCTTGAAGAGCAAGCAACACTTGGGCTGACCAGCACTCCACATTACATGCTTGACCTCTTGAAAAGTACTTGTAGTGATTTTCCCTTTGTAGATCTTGCAGTATTTCTCGCACCAACCTCGAGAAAGGCACCTTGGGTATAATCAACTTAGAACTCTTCTGGAACCTCCTAATTTCACAAAGAGTAGGGGTGCCTGGTCTCCATCTCTTCTTATGCATAGGTGGATGAGCATTTCCAGCTGGAGTAGCGGGAGTAGCTTTCCTAGCTGGAGCAATAGGAGGAGCCTGACCTTCATCATTATCGATGTCAGTACGTTAGATCTAGATGAATGAACCGGTGTCTTGGAAGGCATCTTGTTTGCTCTTTTCTTAGTACATGCCATACTCTCACAAGCTAGAAGGAATGGAGAGAAATGGAGGAATGCAAAGAAATGAAAAAAGTGCCTAGTATTTATAAATGGAACTTACTATAAGTTATTGACACTTACTTTTTAAAAATATCAACACTATCAAAAAGTTATCCATATTGACTATAGTAAACACTTATTTTGAAAAAGTTATCCATGTTGACTTTAGCAAACACCTATTTCTTTAAAACATTGGATTGCTCCAATACTCTCATAAACATAAAATATTATTTCATAGTTACAATTCTATCGATATTTCCATTTGCCTACTACTGACTCTCTCTTGGGTTGTCAACCATTCTGCATGATGTTCTTTGGCCATGCTATTTTCATATCTTGCTTTCCTCACTTCATATATTGCCCTGCGAATAGCTTCTGTATCATTGGATTTAGATTTTATTAATTTTTCCTCATATCTTCTCTATTCTCCTATACCACCATTGGAGTAACTGCCTCATAGGATTGGAATCATTGATTCCACCTCCATGTGCCATTGCTTTTTGGAATCCGCATTGAGCTTGCCAATGAGATCGCTCCATGCCTTGTGTGGACCATATCGCCAAACTTCCTTGTTCAGCAAAGTATGGACCATGAGCCTCAAGTATGTGCTGCATTCAAAAACATAGGATCCACAATTAAACTTAAAATATTACAGTTACAATTTAATTGTAAAAATGAAATGGAGACCACTCTGACCATATAGTGTTTAATGCAATTTGAAGTCCATGCCTCTGTCATTGAGTTATGAAAGTTTACAACCACCTCTTTAAATGCATTGGCATCATCAGAATTGAATGCCATCTTTTGTAAAAGTTATGCCAATTTATCAAGTGCAATCCACAAATTTGCCTTTGCTATCTGTGTCCGTCCCCCATTGCTCCGATCAAGGATAGCCCATGTGTAGTTTTTTCCATGCTTCATACTTCTCTGGTTGTTTTACAAGCAACTTACCATCTTCATCTTGTGGTGGAGAGAAGAATTTCCTAGCCTTCGCTTCCCCAAAACACAGTTTGCATTGAAAATTTCCACTCTTTCCTAACTTTTTCTCGTCCTTTTTTATTTCTACTTGGCCCCGGTGTAATCCAACATCAGATAAGACTTGTTCTACCTTCTTGCATGTTGCATCAGCATCTGAAGCAGGCTGCATCTTGTAGGTAAAACACACGTACTCAAACACCAACTTCTCTATTATCCTTACTATACACCAACTTCTCTATTATCCTTACTATACAATGCAAGGTGCAAAAGTGGACCCTTGTTAAGGGTATTTCTAAGATAGGATCTCACTTAGGATCTAATGGCACCAAAACACACGTACTCAAACCCCAACTTCTCTATTATCCTTACTATACAATGCAAGGTGCAAAAGTGGACCCTTGTTAAGGGTATTTCTAAAATAGGATCTCACTTAGGATCTAATGGCACCAACATTCCATTCCTTTGAACACACTGGTCACGTGTTGGAGCACCACATTATCATGTCCTTGCAATCCATTGTTTCTTCCCATCCTTGCCTTTCTTTCTGGATTGCATGCAATATAAGCAAGGGAACTTTGAATTTGAAACACCAAACATACATTTCAATATTTTCAAATTGCCAGTGAGATGCCATTCTACCTTGTATTCACCAAATCTATCGGCATGCAAAACTTCACCATTGTTTTGCTGTCGTACAATATCTAGTATCTCTGTTAAGTTAAAAAAATCTTAAGTACTTCATGGTCCTCCTTTAGTACCTCAAATGCAACAAGCCACCATATTTCATTCTTGGATGAACACCCTATTCATTAATGTCAAGCTAACACGTTCAAGCTTTTGGCCCTTAACGACTTCACTCTCATCAAGCTTCAAAACAAATTGAAGCTTACCTCTGCACTCTTCGATAGACATGTTGTAGAACTTTACCATTGGTGCTTGTAGCTTGCATACATTCAATACAAAGCTATTGTCTACATGCAATTTGAAGGGCACTTCCTTTGATCTAGACTTAAGCATCTGTGTATGTTTCAAATGCATTGGCTCATCAATTATGTCTAAGACTTTTGCATTAAGATCTTTTCATGCTTGCTTTACATGGAACGGTTTAGGGATGGGCACCACCCATCTCTTGTTAAGAACAGCCTTAAACCCTACATTTAATTACTTATAAATCATAGCATAGGATTCGGAGCTAATCCCTACCTTGTCACATATGCCTTGAGCATTTGTAGTTGTGAAGGTATTGCTTACCTCTTTCAAGCATACTCATGTAAAATCATCACCAATGGTTTTGAATTTGGGGTTTTCCAATGCATACTTCACCATATCTTTGCTTAAGACCTTTGCAATTGCATCATCAACCTCTTCACTTGGGTTGGAAAACATATTCTTCATGTTTGCACATTGTGCATACACCCACCGATTATATTGCCCAATCCCTCTGGGCAATTCATGAAGTGGTTTGAGCAACCTCACACGCTCACGTGCTTGTTTGGTTTTTGTTGAGGGTCCAGCAACAACTGCCATCTTTTTGTCCAAACCCTGCATTTTACAATGTAGTTCTGCATTGTCTACCTTGACAACATGCACCACATTTTCCATAACATGCATCACATCTTGTAGACTCTGATACTCTCTCTCCTTTTCACTTAGTGATTTTGTGAGCTCCTTAATCCTTGCATCCATGCCCATCATGGTGCACTGAACAGATGTGTAAACACTATGAGCTTGCATTGCTAGACTCCTAGTGTATCCCAATAACCCTGGATTACCTTCACACACATACTTAATGAAAGATGTAAGCCCACTAAATTGTGGAGGTCTTTGGGTAATTGGATTGGGTGGATAAATACACCCTCAACTCAAAGATCGACATGTTTTTTCCCTGCATTTCTGTCTTGTTGCATTATCTTTGTGGTTGCTTTTTACTTGTTGCCGTTGTCTTGTCTCTAGCGGTGCATACTCGGCCTCCACCAAATGGAAGTGAATGTCTCTCTTCTTGTTCTAGCCTACATCCTAAAATTAGCATTTAGACAAAAAACACAGCTATTAACCAAAAATTAGCTCTAGACAAAATACAACTATTAACAAAAAAGTAGCTAAATTTAACCAAAAATAACATTATTGATCACAACTTTAACCAGACATAACTTTAATATAATATAGAACTAAATCATAACTTGTAATCAAAATAACACACTTGTTTCATCCAGATAACATCATAAATGAGAAATAACATTATTGAACATAACATATAGACTTCAATATATCCTAAAACTAAATCACAACTATTAATCAACAATTATATTTCACACACTTGTTTCACTTAGAAAATCACTAATAATAAACAATCTAAATAACACAGAAATAGCATCCTTAAACTCAACTATTATCTTCTATTTTACACATGACTAAATCACATTTAGAGCAATAAGATGGTCAAAATAGAAAAGAAAACAAAATAACTCAGAAAATATTAAACCATAAAAACAAAACAACATAACAAATAACAAGATGGACATACCTCCATTGCTAGGCTTGTTCTTTGATTCTTTTACTCTCTTGTTTCCAAAACTCAATCAGTACTATTAATCAAAAATTATATTTCACACTTGTTGCACTCAAAAAATTCAGTAAAATGAATAATCCAAATAGCACATAAATAACATCATTAAACTCAACTATTATCTTCTATTTCACACATGACTAAATCACATTTAGAACAATAAGATAGTCTTCTTTTATACTAAAAGTGTGATTTTCATCATAAATGGATTTTATGCATAACTTAGATGCATAAGAGAAATTCTTTTAGTCTAAAAGTGTAATTCCTACCAAATTGAATTTATGCATAAGAAGATGCATGAAAGATTGATTTTTACTTTGAAAGTATTAATCTCCTTAAATAGAATTTATGCATAAATAAATGTGTAAAGAAATCTTATATCAAATATAAGAATTCTCTTGTATTCTATAAATAGATATGAGATGTGATAGGATGTGATAAGAGGTGTATAAGATGTGACAAGAGGTGATAAGATGCTTATGAAATAAGTTATGAGGTGATAAGATGAATAAAGATTTGATAAGATGTGTATGGGATGGGGTAAGAAGTGTATGTGATAGGATAAGATGTATATGGGTTGTGATAGGGCGAGAATGGATGTGATGTAAACGATTAGATGTGAAGGCATATGGGGTTATATGAATGGGAATGTGGAAATGGATGTATGTATGTGGATGTGTGGATGTGTGGATGTGAGTGTGGATGTGTGGATGTGGAGATGGGAGTGTGGATGTATGAATGTGGAAAGGGATGTATGCATGAAGATGTTTATGCATAGATGTGAATGTGGATGTAGATGTGGCTGTATAGATGTGAATGTGGAATGTGGATGTGGATGTATGTATGTATGTGGATGTAGATGTGGATGTATAGATGTGAATGGGAAGGTGGATGTGGATGTATGTGAATGTGGATGTAGATGTGGATGTATAGATGTGAATGTGGATGTAGATGTGGCTGTATAGATGTGAATGTGGATGTGGATGTGGATGTATGGATGTGGATATGGATGTGAATATATGATATGTGATGTGAAGGAATCTGAAGTGAAGAGATGGAAAATGATGTGATTGGATGAGTAGACATATAAATGGAATGTGGAATAAGTAATGTGGATTAATGAGGGATAATGTGAAAAAATGAGAGTTAATATAGAAATTATATTTGTAAACTGTTTCTAAATGGCTGTTTTATGTCAAGAATGCTGGGGAAGCATTTTGACCGTCTTGTGATTAAGGTCGTGGAGACCTAACTGATAAAGTTGCAACTGCTGACGGAGAGTCAATGGAGGACATCTCGCGTAGCAAGGTCGACCGAGGTCTTGACCAGCCTCGGTTCGATTAAAATGGTGAGCTTCCGGTATGGTGGATGAGGGACCAAGGAAGCGGCCTATGAGTGAAGCGCTAGGTCACCTGCAAAGGATCCTAGAGGGTGTTGACCATACGGTGCTCGGGCTCTGGGTCGCCTAGGATACCCACGCGTGCGTCGAGGAAGATATTAGAACAAGGAGTAAGAGTTGTTTTCTCAAACCGAGCATGGATCTGGTTGATTGACCTTGCTGGTCTTCAATGGATGAGTCCATGGCTCTTTTTATGGATCTGTTGGTTGATCTTGCTGATCTTCAACGAGAGTCCATCTTGATTTTTATAAGTGATAATATTGCCGAGTATTATGGGCTAGGAACTATTGAAAAGGCCCCTGAGTGGACAGGTGGTGAGCGTTCTAGTTGCCAATGATGCCAGAGATACTCTGATGAAGGAATGATGGGAAATTATGAATCAACCGGATAAATTGGAAGATTGTGATCAGTGGTACTATGGTTTCATTAAAGGATTGTTTTAAAGTTAGCTGATGCTAAGAAAAAGGCAATTTCATATTGGGTGTGTAAGTGGTGTCGCTAGTTTTATGTTTGCATGAACTTCCGGCTAGGGGGCCTTGGAACTCTTTTCCTTGGTACCCGGGACAAAACCTAACCAAATTTCAAATTGGATCCCATCACTACAGTGGTTGGGCGGTTGGCTAACCCATGGCATTGGATGGGGTTAGGCTGGACTGATGGATCCATAAATCGAGACTCAACTTTTGTTATTACGATAGATAAAGTAAATCCCGGACAGTAATTGTTCTATGGATAGGAATCAACGGCTGTGTCTCTTGAATGGGGAAAAAAGCATTGATCCCAATGATCCAAGTGCAAGTTTCTTCCTTGATCCGACCAAATATCTTATAGATGCAATTGGATCAGTTTGATCAAAAATGATCTTGACTACGTTAGAGTAAAAAGTTATCCTGGTGGAATCGCCTGTGCTTTCCGGTAAAGGAAGTTTTTCCAGGTTCGGTTTTGGAACAACCGACGGAATAGTCTCTTATCCGGATATCCGTGGGTGAGGCCCCGAGTGTGGGACCCCTGTCCCTCGCGCGAGAAGTGCTACTTCCACTGCTAGTACCCCGAATCCGTTGCTCGGTGGGAACAGGGATCTCACAGTTGGTATCAGAGCATTTGGCTAATAAAGATCAACTGAGAAACCAAATATGTCAAGAATTTATCAAGAAGCACAAAAAGGTTATAATTGTGTGATATAATTCATACAATTTGATATTCAAACTGCAATTCGTAATTTGGTAATTGGGTCTTCAAATGGAAATACCGTAATTATATAGAATCCCTGACTTGCTTGAGGCCTAGATATGATGGTATTTACCTTATAATTCCAAGGGCTGTGACTACCCGTATATACGGAGAGTACACTGCAGCTCTTTACTGACAGTATATACGAGTAAATCTAAGACTTGAAATTATAAGCGTAAATGCTATCCAGATGATGAATTCGAATGTGGTTGATATGATTTTTAATTCTGTTTGGGAACTGATGAAATTGATTTGGATTCTGATTGAAAAATGATGATTTTTAAAATTTAGTTAAAATGTAATAAGCTGAGCGAAACCACAATGAGGATGAATGGGACGAGTCCCAGTGATAATATTCATAACTAGAATGATAATAATGATTTCAGCAAATCACTATGAGATTAGTGGATTGTGCTGTCAGATTGCTACTGTTAACACTTGAGACGGTAGATTAAGGTAAGGGATGACAAATTGAGAACTTGCTTAACTAAAATTCCTGTGGAGGAATGTTCAGAAGGAAAATTTTCAGTCTAATGGACCATTATCGTGTTAAAGATATGAATGATATGATCTGAATGAATTGTTATTTAATGATGAGTTCTATATAAGGGATAATTATCCCCGTATTCTGTTGGGTTGACCAGAATATAAGGAACCCCAGAATAAATTGGATCTTAAGAAAAAGAGTTGTCCTCTACCTTGCGAGATGAGGACATCTCGCACTTTTCAAGTGGGGTAGAATGTAAGATTCTCCCCCAGCCTTCGAGGTATATAGGAGTAAGAATCTCCCTTTCTGATCTTATAATTATTCTCTCTCTAAAATAAAAGAAAGATTCTGTTTAAAAAAGGAAGAACCTTTTCCCTGAATACTTCTCAAGAGTCCCACCTGTTTTAAGGATTCAGAACAATGAGTTCAGAAGTGAGAATCGATGTTTTGGTCTTCATTCGAGTACGGCCCAAAAGAAGTTCTTTATCTCTTGGGAAGTATAAGAAGTTATCTCCCAGATATTGTGGACCAAAGAAAGTAGGTGATTTAGCTTACGAACTTCTTTTATCTCCTCATCTCAAAGTTCTGAATGCCTTCTATAGAAAAATGTGCCAAACCCAAATCATGGAAAGATGGTAAAACTTTAGTGGCAAGTTACTGTTGGCTTCTAAGTTACGCTAGCTCCTTCCTTTATATAAGTCGTAACTTTTACTTGTCGTTCACAGTAATCTTACTCCCATCGATCTCCTTTCTTTCTTAATCTCCTTCATGGCTTGGCAACAAGAATTAGTTTTATCCATAATGATTCCTCACCTTCAAGACGCAAGTGAGTCTGTGAAGAAGGATTTTATAGAACAGTATGAGCGCTCACTTTTCCCTCACTTGGGAACTTCTGTAGCTCAGACCAAATGGCGGACCTATCAAGACATAACTAGGGTAACACCCTGGGGTCAGCAGCACTTTTGTATTAATGTCCGCTTAGCCATGGTTATTGAAGCTTTGGGTTTGGGTCCCCGATACTACTGCGTCATGAGATCAAGGCATCTTGGGTTTTCTGAGCGGGTCTTCTTACTGGTGTGTTTTCTTCCTCATGAGAAGATATGCCTTTACCCCGTTTTTGGCTTGCCTCTCAGAGGTCCTTTTGTTAGATCACCTCATACCACTTAGATAGGTGCGGCAATAACCAACAGAATTATTCCCATAGATGAGTTACCTTATACTTGTGCAGCTTGTGAGTGCTGCTTTTGTGACCATACGATGGACGGGCTTATGGAAGTGTAAAGAGTTCTTCTATCTTTACTGTATAAGTTCCGAGAATGAATAAAGTTTAAATCTTGTTCTTATCTTGCTCTCTTTGAGACTTTTCTTGGTGGTTAATCTTGATTAAAATTTCTCTCTAAGTCTCATATTCGTGCATCTTGCGAAATTACCCTAGTTTGCGAGATGAGGACATCTCGCGTTTTTTAAGTGGGGTAGAATGTAAGATTCCTCCCCCACCCCCTTTTTGATGTCTAGTATCTTTCCCTGTAATCAATCTCTCTTCAGAAATATAAAGACCTTGTTTCTAACTATTTTAACCTAGAGAGAGAAAATATTCTAGAGAGAGAATATTCAGATTTTGAATATTTTTGGATAGAAAAATATCTCTTATAATTAAGATGAATTTCCCTGAAACAGAAATTCAAAAAGAATTTTCCAATGTGCAATTGAAATTAATTGGAAATGTGTATAAAGGACCTTAGCCTAAGGGTCTAGATTTTCAAAAATTTTTGGATTATGGTCCAATTAAGGTTCCTATGGGCCAATAGCATCAATCCATGTGTAGAGAGGAGATAAATCCAATTTGTAAAAGAAGATACCCAAAAATGAGTAAATGCTCACATAAGATGAAGAGTTGAAAATGTACAAGGTTTATTAGTAAAAAAATATGAGCAATATTAAAAATATGAGATATTTTGGGTATCCAAAAATAAGTAAATGCTCACATAAGATGAAGAGTTGAAAATGTACAAGGTTTATTAGTAAAAAACTATGAGCAATATTAAAAATATGAGATATTTTGGGTATAATGATTCCATTTTGACACATATGTAAGGAAGGGGAGTTCTTTAAAGGAGGTGCATATTTCACATAAGATGAAGAGTTGAAAATGTACAAGGTTTATTAGTAAAAAAACTATGACACATATATAAGGAAGAGGAGTTCTTTAAAGGAGGTGCATATTTCACATAAGATGAAGAGTTGAAAATGTACAAGGTTTATTAGTAAAAAACTATGAGCAATATTAAAAAATATGAGATATTTGGGTATAATGATTCCATTTTGACACATATGTAAGGAAGGGGAGTTCTTTAAAGGAGGTGCATATTTCACATGCTTGAATGAGTTTTAAACTCATAAAAATTGAGATATTTCATCTCTCCTCTCTCCTCATTCAAGTCTAGTTCCAAAAAGTTAGCTTAACTTACCAAAAAATGGTCAAAAATTGACCAAACTGATTTGGAAAATTCTAGAATCAGTTTGTTTGGTTAGGAGCTCAATTTTTCCTATAAATAGAAGCCTACCCCTTGTTGAAAAATATATAGTGTTTATGCATCGTTACTCTACTCCACCTAAGCTAAGAACTGTGAATTCATTAATAATTCACTAGTTTTTGGAGCTTCCCTCTTTCTTCAATCTCCATTGGTGGCTCCATCAACATACTTAACCAATTGATTGGTTGGGGGCCTCTACCGTGAACAAAGAATCAAGCAATTTGTAAGGTAATTAGTGAATTTTGATCATTTTCTATAATTTCTCAATGTTTCTCTCTTCTCAAACCCTTTCAAGCTTGAGAAGCTTAATTAGAATGGTTTTTGAATGTTATTGAAGTTAATTGATGAATGATAGTGAAGAGTTACATAATTTGATGAATGCTATTGAAGTTAATTGATTAATGATAGTTAAGAATTACATAAATTTCTATTTATGCTTAATTCAAATGGTTTTTATAAAATTTCTCTCTCTCTCACTCAAGAAATGGTCATACTCATGACCCATTCTCAATCCAAATGAAGCTTTTCATAAAGCTTTTCCTTAATCCAAGATTAATCTATACTTGAGGTCAAATTAATGGCTTTTTTCTATGCTTTTAGTTTATGTATTTCATGAATATTAATGATTCAATCCATTATGGATTATTGATCCAATTAGGGATCATTATAATTAATTCTTAATGATAAGCTTTATCCCTTAGAAAAAATTGAGATTTATCAGTCATAGCAGCGGAGCTATGGCAAAATTTTTATAAAAATTACGCATAAAATAATTTCATTCAAAGCATGAAAAGAGGACTTCCTACCATATTCTAGGAATTATCATCCTAGATTAATTGAAGATATTCATAGAGAAATTGATTTTTATATTATGCATAATTGATTTTCATGCATAGAGGTATGCATAATAGATTATTATTTTAACATAAAAGTGTTACTTTCATAGAGGTATGCATAAAAGATTATTATTTTAATATAAAAGTGTTACTTTCATAGAGGTATGCATAAAAGATTATTATTTTAATGTAAAAGTGTTACTTTTAGCACAATTGAATTTCATGCATAGAAGTATCCATAAGAGTTGATTATTTTATTATAAAAGTGTTACTTTTATCACAATTGAATTTCATGCATAGAAGTGTGCATAAGAGTTGATTATTTTATTATAAAAGTGTTACTTTTATCAAATTTGAATTTCATGCATAAAAGTATGCATAAAAGTTGATTATTTTATTATAAAAGTGTTACTTCTATCATATTTGGATTTCATGGATAGATGTATGCATAAAAGATGATTATTTTATTGTAAAAGTGTTACTTTTATCATAATTGGATTTCATGCATAAAAGTTGATTATTTTATTATAAAAGTGTGACTTTTATTATATTTGAATTTCATGCATAAAGGTATGCATAAAAGTTGATTATTTTATTTTAAAAGTGTGACTTTTATTATATTTGGATTTCATGTATAGAGGTATGCATAAAAAATATTCTTTTATACTAAAAGTGTGATTTTCATCATAAATGGATTTTATGCATAACTTAGATGCATAAGAGAAATTCTTTTATTCTAAAAGTGTAATTCCTACCAAATTGAATTTATGCATAAGAAGATGCATAAAAGATTGATTTTTACTTTGAAAGTATTAATCTCCTTAAATAGAATTTATGCATAAATAAATGTGTAAAGAAATCTTATATCAAATATAAGAATTCTCTTGTATTCTATAAATAGATATGAGATGTGATAGGATGTGATAAGAGGTGTATAAGATGTGACAAGAGGTGATAAGATGCTTATGAAATAAGTTATGAGGTGATAAGATGAATTAAGATTTGATAAGATGTGTATGGGATGAGGTAAGAAGTGTATGTGATAGGATAAGATGTATATGGGTTGTGATAGGGCGAGAATGGATGTGATGTAAAAGATTAGATGTGAAGGCATATGGGGTTATATAAATGGGAATGTGGAAATGGATGTATGTATGTGGATGTGTGGATGTGGAGATGGGAGTGTGGATGTGTGGATGTGGAGATGGGAGTGTGGATGTATGAATGTGGAAAGGGATGTATGCATGAAGATGTTTATGCATAGATGTGAATGTGGATGTAGATGTGGCTGTATAGATGTGAATGTGGAATGTGGATGTGGATGTATGTATGTATGTGGATGTAGATGTAGATGTATAGATGTGAATGGGAAGGTGGATGTGGATGTATGTGAATGTGGATGTAGATGTGGATGTATAGATATGAATGTGGATGTAGATGTGGCTGTATAGATGTGAATGTGGAATGTGGATGTGGATGTATGGATGTGAATGTGGATGTGGATGTGGATGTATGGATGTGGATATGGATGTGAATATATGATATGTGATGTGAAGGAATCTGAAGTGAAGAGATGGAAAATGATGTGATTGGATGAGTACACATATAAATGGAATGTGGAATAAGTAATGTGGATTAATGAGGGATAATGTGGAAAAATGAGAGTTAATATAGAAATTGTATTTGTAAACTCTTTGTAAATGCTGTTTGCAAATGGCTGTTTTATGTCAAGAATGCTGGGGAAGCATTTTGACCGTCTTGTTATTAAGGTCGTGGAGACCTAACTGATAAAGTTGCAACTGCTGATGGAGAGTCAATGGAGGACATCTCGCGTAGCAAGGTCGACCGAGGTCTTGACCAGCCTCGGTTCGATTAAAATGGTGAGCTTCCGGTACGGTGGATGAGGGACCAAGGAAGCGGCCTATGAGTGAAGCGCTAGGTCACCTGCGAAGGATCCTAGAGGGTGCTGACCATACGGTGCTCGGGCTCTGGGTCGCCTAGGATACCCACGCGTGCGTCGAGGAAGATATTGGAACAAGGAGTAAGAGTTGTTTTCTGAAACCGAGCATGGATCTGGTTGATTGACCTTGTTGGTCTTCAATGGATGAGTCCATGGCTCTTTTTATGGATCTGTTGGTTGATCTTGCTGATCTTCAACAAGAGTCCATCTTGATTTTTATAAGTGATTATATTGCCGAGTATTATGGGCTAGGAACTATTGAAAAGGCCCTTGAGTGGACAGGTGGTGAGCGTTCTAGTTGCCAATGATGCCATAGATACTCTGATGAAGGAATGATGGGAAATTATGAATCAACCGGATAAATTGGAAGATTGTGATCAGTGGTACTATGGTTTCATTAAAGGATTGTTTTAAAGTTAGCTGATGCTAAGAAAAAGGCAATTTCATATTGGGTGTGTAAGTGGTGTGGCTAGTTTTATGTTTGCATGAACTTCCAGCTAGGGGGCCTTGGAACTCTTTTCCTTGGTACCCGGGACAAAACCTAACCAAATTCCAAATTGGATCCCATCACTACAGTGGTTGGGCGGTTGGCTAACCCATGGGATTGGATGGGGTTTGGCTGGACTGATGGATCCATAAATCGAGACTCAACTTTTATTATTACGATAGATAAAGTAAATCCCGGACAGTAATTGTTCTATGGATAGGAATCAACGGCTGTGCCTCTTGAATGGGAAAAAAAGCGTTGATCCCAATGATCCAAGTGCAAGTTTCTTCCTTGATCCGACCAAATATCTTATAGATGCAATTGGATCAGTTTGATCAGAAATGATCTTGACTACGTTAGAGTAGAAAGTTATCCTGGTGGAATCGCCCGTGCTTTCCGGTAAAGGAAGTTTTTTCGGGTTCGGTTTTGGAACAACCGACGGATTAGTCTCTTATCCGGATATCCGTGGGTGAGGCCCCTTGTCGCGCGCGAGAAGTGCTACTTCCGTTGCTAGTACCCCAAATTCGTTGCTCGGTGGGAACAGGGATCTCACAGTTATTATTTCTCAAGGTTAAATATAGGACTCCAAGAATCTACTAGCACAGATTTCACATTTTGAGATCGTAGTAGAGAGATATCCACCCATGTTGTTAGCACAATTCCAGAATTTCTGGTACACCACTCATAACGGCACCACCTATGACCAACCACATAACATTGCCCATGAGTTTCATGCCCTCAGTCATAATTATGGCAACCATGGTTGTAGCTATCTGTCCAACAATGGCTCTAGGCCTAGTTAACACATCCATATCATCTACTAGGGTCACAGAAGGAGGAACCCTCACCAAATATATCCTTGATTCCTTTTGTCTTTCTCTATTTTGCCAATGTAACTGAGAGCAAGAGGAAATCCTCACAAATGACTAGAACATTGGTGCCCTTGGCTCATATGTCATCGGTACCTATGGGAATTCTTGTACGGCCCCCCACCTATTGAACTCATGTTACTCCTCTATGATTCATGCCATTACGCCCATAGGTAGCACCGTTCGTACCACATGTTACCCCTACTGTACCAATACTTCTAGCATAGCCCTCCCAACTGATCTAGTAGCCTTTGCACAGCACAAGCATTGGGGAGAGATATGGTTGAAAGTATAGGACCAATCATGAGAGGTAAACATACGGAGTAGCTCTAGAAAGGCAACACAAATCGCGAAGCTCACGCGCACAAGTTCAATGGAGAGGGTGATACTAGAAGACATCTTGAGGAATTTGATCAAGTTTTCAAGGCTTTAGGTGAGAGGAATAAGCTTTCAAAGACCAACACCTTTAGCCTTACAGTAGATGGCAAGGCTAGTGATTAGTATCGGACCCTGAGAGTTGAAGAACATCTAAACTTTACTAGGCTTTGAAGGTTATTCCTAAAGCAGTTTATGCATGAGGGAGATTTGTGGAGTGTAGCATCATAGTTGCACAAAGATGAGAGAGAAGAAGATGTGTCAATGAGAGATTTTATTAGTCGTCTCAAGCATTTAAACTCTCGCTATGTTCTGCATGAGCGCTTCTCCAACAATCAACTGCTTGATTGATTTATCCATGGGCTTAAACATGAAGATATCCATAATGGTTTGGTCATTAGAGGTATCACCACCTGGGAGGATTTCATGGTGGCTAATGCCATCCAACTTGAGGATAACTTGATTTTAAAGGGTGTAAGAGCTTTAGATTCCAAGTCTGTTACCACGTCAATCATAGCACCTTTATTGCAAAACTTGTAGAGCTAAATGTAATACTTTAGCAAAAATGACTTAGACTGACTTCTTAAAAGGCCTCCAAGAGGAAATGAAGGAAACCAAAACTTTGGACAATATGCACATGTACCCAAGGAGAGAGCTACATTGGTGTTCCATTTGCCATCAAGGACATACCACCCCAGAAAATGTCCAATTTCAACTATAGCTTTTGTGGGCGCTATGGTGACAGAGCTCAAGATTACCAAACACACCTACATGCTATTGTTAACACAACGAGACCATAGCTAGCAATGTTGGCACCGCAATAAATTCTAGCCCTCAGTCTTGTAACAAATCAAGCAATGGTTGAGCATCCCATGTAGCAACAACTCCTATCCAAGGGCATGCACCATGCACCAATGTGCCATTACCTCCACTAGTCTTGGGACCGTAACCACCTCCACCAAGCGTGACACCTCTTAATCAAGTAAGCTTTGAGGAGCTTACTGATTACCAAGAATATGAGGTGGATGTACAGCCCACCCCACACCTCTTTGAGGACCCCACGGAGCTTCATTCCGATTATTATGTAGTGGATGGGAGAGGGGGAGTCAAGCCAGTTTACCAACTTACTGCGAGATGGGAAGGGGTTGGGACATTAATGCAATGGGAAGGAGAATGCCTCTTGAATGTTACCACTATCAAGGTCCCGATAGAGTTTCAAAATTCCCTTTCAAGTCTCCTCAACTTAACCAAGTTGTGTCCTCAAACATGCCACCGACCACTTGTAACCTTGTGGCATAGAGCATTGGATTAAGGACTACCCCAACACGATTGTGGTAACAAGTCCATAGACAAGACCCATCATCATACCCCTAAACATGATTGGGGTTAGTAATTAAACTCAAAGAAAGATCCTAAAAAATCTAGATACACACCTTTGAATTTTATGCTACAAGCCCAAAACCAACATGTTCTCGAGTAACGATATGTGGCCTCAGTGCTGCAAAGTCTAAGAAGAAGAAGGGCCATAGGAGAAAATAGCCAGTTTAGAATGGAAAAATGAAGGAAACTAAAAAAAAAAATCTTGGAACACCTCAAGACCTAGTCTTCATTAGGGACCTAGATGAGGACTTGGACTCCTTGGACACAAGGGCTGATTCTGAACCTGGCAGGGAAATACCACCCAAAACTAAGAGTTTGGGAAAAGAGGCCCCATGGGAGCATGTAACTCCTAAAACTAGATTACACATGACAAAACTTGGCTCTTATTCGTGATCCTCAGAAGGAGATTGAACAAGTCCAAGAATTTAGTGATTTAGTTACCAAAACACAAGAGGAGATTGGACCAAATCCCTAGCAAGTGAGAGTCTCGAATTCTATACACCCTAGTATCTTAACGTCTACTATTAAGATTCACAAAACTCTAGATGTGTCGAGTGTTATCATGGAAGAGAGTGAGGCCTCCACCTCTCATAGTTTGATCGCTGATTGGCTCAAGGGGGACAACTACCATATGGAAACCCTGAGCTCATCTGGGAGATGGATTTTGTAGTCTCATTGACACCTTTTTATAGAAAGAAGGTCATGAGTTTGCCATTGAACATCCCCAAATTGTTGTATTTTATGGCTTTACAAACAAGTACAACTATAACCACCTGATTAAGTGAAGATCCTGAACTGTTTGAAGCGACGAGGCCTCTCCTTAATGGAGAACTAAATGTAGGATGACATAGATAAGGAACATACCCACTATATAATGGAGACACCTGGCAGCAAGAGAGATAATATGTCCCTCCACATGCTAGAGTACAAGGTGTACAAAGTGATCCATAGGTTTTGAGAAGGTCACAAAGGATAGGTATCAAATGGAAAGATTGACATATGAAGGGTATGCAATGCATTATGTATACATGACATCAATGGTGAAGCATGTGGAACCATCATGTTTTGGAGAAGGTATTAGAAAGCATGTATGGGAAAAAGCAATAGATGAAGAAATGGATGCCTTGGTACATAATTGTACATGGGATTTGGTTGCATTACCAAGTCGAAAGAATGTCATTGGTTGCAAATTGGTGTATAAAGGGAAATATAAGTTGGATGGATCAATAGAAAGGCTTAAAGCAAGGCTAGTTGCAAATGGATATATATAGAGCCATGGTTTGGATTATGATGAAACATTTAGTCCCATTGCTAAGATGTGAATAATGAGATTTGTGAATGCATTGGCTATATCCAATAGATATAAAGAATACATTTCTAAATGGTGAATTGCAAGAAGAGGTGTTTATGAAGCAGCCAGAAGGTTATGTATATCCTAAATATCCACACATGTATGTAAGTTGAAGAAGGCTTTGTATGGGCTGAAGCAAGCACCACATGCTTGGACAAACAAGATAAGCAGGTATCTCATGAGCATTGGTTTTCATGTGGGAACATCAGATTCATCACTATATGCAAAAAAGACAAGAAATGATATTGTGGTGATTATCATCTATGTAGATGACTTGATTGACTGGTGACTTAAGCATGGTGACTTAAGCAAGGATATTGCTGATGTGAAAGCATTATTGTGTGGTGAATTTGACATGAAATACTTGCGAGAATTGAGATACTTCTGTGGCATTGAAGTTGTGAAAACAAAGAAAGGCATTTGGTTGGTTCAAAGGCAATATGCATTGTGAATATGCTAGCAAAATATGGCATGTAGGTTGTAAGACAATGTTCACACCATTGGATTAGAATGTAAAGCTAAGGGCTGATTTTGGTGAAGAGATTGATGATGTGATAATGTATAGAAAGGTGGTTGGTAGTTTGATATACATGGCTATCACTAGACCGGATTTATGCTATGCAGTTAGGCTTGTGAGTCAGTTATGCAAACCCCAAGGAAACCACATTTGAATGCAATGAAAGATTCTTGAGATATGTGAAAGCTATAGCACATTATGGACTCTTTTACATTATGAGTGTGATAAAGCTATGGATTTCCATGGATATATAGACATAGATTGGGCAAGTAGTCCGCTTGTAGCGACGCTTGTTTGCATCGCTCTACGGGCGCCGCTTAAGCGATTCCACTAGTGATGCTTAGATGTTGCATAAGCAACGAATAAGCATCGCTTAAGCGATAGCTATTCCATCGCATAAGCGACACCTATTAGTGGATGTCGCTTGAGAGACAAGATCAGCCTATGGTAAATGATATTTCTTTTTATAAGCATTCTAAATTGGCTCGTTCAAATTTTATATGATCTTGATAGACAAAGTGATGTATAACATGCATCTAGGTACCATCATCATGGCCAAATCAAGTTGTACATCTTTCTGATGAAATGATGATGGCTTTCATGTCCTTGATCAATCTATGCTTCCTCGCATGCGCCACAGTCAAGCTGTTCTTTAGCAAATGGAGGTGTGTGTGCACTAATTACCTCCTAGTTCTCAGTCTGAGACATGTGACGATCATTTCTTACCCAGTTGCCTATACTACCTCTCATAAAGACATATAATCATAGACATTATGGCGGCTGGTTGGGTGCATCACTTCTTCCGGTTGATGGAGAGGTTTTCAGCTTGGGGTGCTCGCTAGGTGATCACGCCATCCTCGATTGTCGACAGGGGTTGAGGTCTTTTTATTACACAGGATTTACATTTTGTGGACCTATCTATTCATGGGGTCCATGGCACCAACTTGCTCACTACATCAAAAGTATGACCACATATGGGCTATGTTATATGCACATTATGTGTGCATATACTAGGAGGCTAACCCAAATTAGGCTTGTGAGCATGGAAGCATGGGAACAAGCTCTAGTGGAGCATGGGTTAGGACTAACCTTAAGGGTTAAGGTTAGGGTCAGGCATCCAAGGGTCACATATGGAAAATGGAGAGTCAAGAGTCACTTGCGGGCCCTCCTATATAATAGGGGCATGGGGCACACTCAAGGGAGGCTTGGAGGCTTGGAGGCTTAGGCTATGGTCTCTTGTGTAGAGGATCATATCTACTCACCTACCATTTCACACTACATGCTACATGCTATTAGATTGAAGTTATACCTCTTGATGGTATGGGACATCAAGTTAGAGGTATGATGTATTTCACTATATTTCATGTGTGCATCCCTTGGGCTCGGGGGTGGTTGGGTGGATGAGTTTATACCTGATTTATGCATGTTTATGCATAACAATTATCTAGAGAGATCTTAGGGTTTTAACAGTGGTATCAGAGCAATCTCTAGTTAATTGTTGTTGATTCTTCTTTTTTATTGTAATTTTTAGCATTTTTTGAAGTAAATTTTAATATTTACTAATAAAAATGTTACTTCGTTGATTTGTGTTGATGATATGCACGTGGATCATTGATATGGCGATTGGAACACGTGTTACTACTATTCAATGGACGAATCGACGTTGCGGGGGAATTCCGTGAGTTTAATGCTATTTTTTTCTATTTTTTTGTGGTTTAAAATAAGCATTAATGAAATTTTTTACAAAAATACCACATATTTTAGTGTGGATATTTTTGGTAGAATGGATTCCCTAAATTTCTAAAAATTTTAGGAAGTTTTTTCTAATTTTTTAGAATTTGTTTGAGCATTTTTATGGTTAAAAATGTATTTTTTATACATTTTACGGGTTGTTCCGTAGGTATGCGATCAAATTTCTATCGATTTTCTGCTAAAATGTAGTAGGGGGAAGCATGTTGATGCATTGAATGCTCTCCCATGTGCGTGGGACCCTCTTCGTCTCTCAATTCTGAATTTTCCTTCTATTTTTCTCTCGCGTGTATAAAGACCTCTTAAAAAAACATATATATTTTTAATGTTAATCATAATTATGATTAAAAAGATTAATTAAAGTTAACCTCTCTGTTAACAGAGAGATAAGGAGGGGGTGAAGAGTGAATTGAGTGGAGAAGATGGAGAGGAGAGAAGAGTGTGGAGAAATCATCTCTCTCACTCTGCATTTCACACACGCGGGAGGGGGGGGGCTGCGCTGCAGTCCGTCGGCAAAAACCCCCCCCCTCTCAAAAAAGTTTATAAGCATTATATTAAAGCTTCATAAAAGCTTTTTTTTTAATTTTTTTATAAAAAAAATTCTTTAAAAAAAAAGCTTTTCAAAAAAAGCTTGGAAAAAAGTCTTAAAAAATAGAGAAAATTTAAAATCTGAGAAAAGAAAATTCTCTGAAAATTTTTGGAAATTTTTTTCTTGGTGCCTTTTGGCTTTTCATCTTCCGAACCTTTTGGTTTTCCAAATTCCGGAAAATCTTTTGACCTTTCAGATTCCGGAAACTTTTGACCTTTCACATTCCGATTTCTTTTTTTGTCTTTTCATTTTCCCAAAACTGTTGGCTTTCTGTATTTTGGAAAAACCATTAGAATTCTAAATTTTTTTTATCGTTCGTATTCTAATTGCATTCGAGGTGAATTAAAATTTTTAAAAAATTCTTAAAAATTAGTGAAAAATTAAATAAAAGGTTATTTTAAATTTCTAGAAAATGTGGAGTTGGTGTTTGGCATGTGGTGTGTCCATTCAAGAAAAAGAGGTTGAAATTAGCTTAATCTAGTGGAATAACCATAGTTATGTTTATAATTATGGTTAAAATTATGATTTAAATTCATAGTTTGATTTTAAGCATAAAAGAAGAACTACTATCATATTTTCATTACAAGCTTTTACTCTTTTAGGAAAAATTGAGAATTATCAGTAATAGCAGCGAAGCTATGGTAAAATTTTTAGAAAATAATACATATCTTATTTTTAAGCATAATGCTAAAAGAGGACTTCCTACCATATTCTAGGATTGGACATCCTATGCGCAAAAAAATGATTTTCATCATATTCATGGGAAATAGTTTTTTAGTATTTATGCATAAATATTTAATTAAAAGAAAAGAGAAATTTTTGGTAAATTTATTTTTATGCAAAAAGAGGAATTCCCATGATATTTGAGATTCAAGTAATTAAATGGTAAAAGAGGAATTTTTGACATAAATTCAAATTATGAGTATTTATCAAAAGTGAAATTTTGAGTATTATCACTTTTATTGAGAAATATGGGTAGAATTGATTTCTGTAAATCCCATGAACCTTTTATTAAAAAAGAAGAATATTAAATAGATCTTACTTGAGAAATTTGAGAAAGAATGAGAAAATATCCATTGCGAGAAAACTTGGATAATTCTTATTCAAAAAAGAGAATCTAGAATCCCTGGGAGGATCGAGGATCCAATGAGTAAACTGAAGTTTAGAATTAGTTCTCTCACAATTCTGATAAGGTTTATTTTCCCTTTTTAAACCTTTAACAACACTCTGATACGTAGATTCAATGGGATCGAGAAAAAGTACCTTTAACTAGGCCAAGCAATTAGTAGAAACATATATGTAAGATTCCTCCCCAGCCTCTCAAGATTTCCAACATCTCCCTCTGTAATCAAATCCCTCTTCAGAAATATAAAAGATCTTGTTTCTACCTATATTTTGGCCTAGAGAGAGAAAATATTCTAGAGAGATAATAGTCAAATTTTGAATATTTTTGGATGGAAAAATATCTCTTCTTATTAAAATAAGTTCCCCCGAAACAGAAGTTCAAAAAGATTTTCAGACGGTGCATTAGAAATTAAGTATAATTTATTCAAGAGGCCTTATCCTAGGGGTCCAGATTTTTGAAAAATTTCAAATTACGGTTTTGAAGGGCCAATTAAATTCATCCAAATGTATGAAGAAGATAAATAGAAGAAATAAAGAAAATCACCTCCAAAAATGAGTAAATACTCACATAAGATGAAGAGTGGACTAAGGACCAAAGGAAAAGCTAAAAATTTAGATTTTTGACACCTCACAATGGGGATTCCCCCCTCATGAATGAGGCAACTACTTCATATGTGCAATTAAGTTTTAAATCTTAAAAAATTGAGATATTTTATCTCTCCTCTCTCCTCTCTCCTAATTCATCCTAATTCAAGTCTAGTTCCAAAAAGTTAGCTCAACTGACCTAAAAATGGTCAAAAATTGACCAAACTGATTTGGAAAATTTAGAATCAATTTGTTTGGTTAGGAGCTCATTTTTTCCTATAAATAGAAGCCTCCCCCTTTGTTGAAAAATAATAGTGTTTATGCACTGTTACTCTACTCCTCCCAAGCCAAGAATTGTGAATTTATTAATAATTCACTAGTTTTTGACGTTTCCCTCTTTCAAAGATTGGTGGCCACTCTTGTTACAAACAAGAGTAGAACCCTCAAACCATCAAGCCAAAGGAAAGCTCCTAGAAATTATGTAAGTAGAGATCTTGTAATTTTCTTTATTGATTTTTATGCTTTCCTAATTTTTATGATTGTTTGAGGTGATAAATGGACGCTATGCCTTGATCGAAAGGCTTTTCCCCTCTCTCTTCTTAGAATCAACCCTTGTTTATCCTAGTTAAGTGATAATTGTTGGAATTAAACTTTTTATAATGTTTTCTCTTTTAATTATAAGTAAATTTTGATTAGTCTAGATTACTTTAAATCAATTAGAGTTAATTTTTAAGATAAATTAAGAAGAAAAATTTGAAAAATGGTTAGCCATACAAAGGAGGTTATGGCAAAATTTTTGGAAATAAGTATTATCTTTTATTATGCTAAAAGAGTAATCCCTATCATTTCTATACTCTAAAAGTGTCATTTTCAAGCATAGAAGATGCATATTGATTATTATTATTTTTTATAAAAGAATAATTTTTATTATTATGAAAGTGTTACTTTCATCAAAATGGATTTTTATGCATAAAAGACTAATTTTTTTTAATAATGAAAGTGTTACTTTCATCAAAATGGATTTTTGTGCATAAAAGACTAATTTTTTTAATAATGAAAGTGTTACTTTCATCAAAATGGATTTTTATGCATAAAAGACTAATTTTTATTATTATGAAAGTGTTACTTTCATCAAAATGGATTTTTATGCATAAAAGAATAATTTTCTTATTATGAAAGTGTTACTTTCATCAAAATGGATTTTTATGTATAAAAGAATAATTTTTATTATTATGAAAGTGTTACTTTCATCAAAATGGATTTGTATGCATAAAAGACTTTTTTTTAAAAATCATGATAGTGTTACTTTTATTAAAATGGATTTTTATGCATAAAAGACTATTTTTTTAAATTATGAAAGTGTTACTTTCATCAAAATGGATTTTTATGCATTAAAGACTAATTTTTTTTTATTATGAAAGTGTTACTTTCATCAAAATGCATTTTTATGCATAAAAGAATATTTTTTTAATTATGAAAGTGTTACTTTCATCAAAATGGATTTTTATGCATAAAAGACTAAATTGTTCTATTATGAAAGTGTTACTTTCATCAAAATGGATTTTTATGCATAAAAGAATAAAATTTTTTATTATGAAAGTGTTACTTTCATCAAAATAGATTTTTATGCATAAAAGAATAATTTTTTTATTATGAAAGTGTTACTTTCATCAAAATGGATGTTTATGCATAAAAGAAATTTTTATTATAAAAGTGTTACTTTTATCACTATTGCTTTTTATGCATAAAAGAAATTTTTTTATTATAAAAGTGTTACTTTTATCATTATTGATTTTTATGCATAAAATAATGCATAAAAGAAAATTTTTATTATAAAAGTGTTACTTTTATCATTATCGATTTTTATGCATAAAAGAAAATTTTTATTATAAAAGTGTTACTTTTATCATTATTGATTTTTATGCATAAAAGGATGCATAAAAGAAATTTTTTTATTATAAAAGTATTACTTTTATCATTATTGATTTTTATGCATAAAAGGATACAGAAAAGAAATTTCTATTTATTATAAAAGAGTTACTTTCATCATTATTGGTTTTATGCATAAAAGGATGCATAAAAGAATTTTTTTTAATTGTGAAAGTGTTACTTTCACTAATATCAATTTTTATGAAAAAAATGATGCATAAAAGAATTTTTATATCAAGATAAGAGTTCTCTTAGTCCTATGACTAATTTCCATGAATATTAGTAAATGATTAGTTTTAAATTTAGTAAAGTAGTAATTGAAATATTACCATTTGATAAAGATAGTTCAAGAGAAGACCTGATCAAGACTCAAAACCTGAATCAGACTTTGACCAAGACGTAATTCCTTCGTCAGTTTCAAGAAATGACGAAGTGACCAGTTCTTGAATCTATATCTGAAACTAAGTTGAGACCTTTGATTTTGATCTAAGGATTAAGAATTCAGAATTGGAGGAATTCTGCTTGAGAATCCACTCCTGTGATCTAGAAGTCTTGGATACGGAATTACGATATACTCATTGTATTCAAAAGAAAATCAAAACTGAAAATTTGCATAGAAACCCTGTTTTCTTAAAAGACTGTCTTACGCCAAAATGGAGGGAGCATTGGTATATGTGTTTTCTAAGGGAAGTTCGGTTGCAAAAGCTGGCGGGGAGTGTTCAAGGACAGCTGGCAAAGCCTACCCAGGTCTTGACCAGCCTCGGTATGGTTAAAATGGTGCGCTTCTGGTACGATGGACGAGGGCCGACGAAGCGGTCCCTGAGTGAAGTGCCAGGACACCTAAGGAGGATCCTAGAGGGTTCTAACCAGGAGATGCACGGGCTCGCGGTGCTGCCGAGGACATCCATGCGTATGTCGAGGAAGATATTATATGATGGACCAATGTTTATTGTAATTTATTACTGGATCTCGTTGTTGACCCGCTGGTCTCAATAGAGAGTCCAGAGTGATACTGTTTTGTGAGAAACAAAGACTCAATGGAAATTTTGAGTTATGACATGTGTAACCTGTAATTGTTTGTCATCAATGGATTATTTTGTAAGTTAAAGTTTAAAGAGGAGTGTGTGCGTATCTGTTTTCTAAAGCAAAAGTTAAGAAAGGCATTCAATTATGGGTGGGTGAGTACTTATTTAGTTCTACTATTCCAGTGGTTGGGCGGTGGCTAACCCATGGGCCGGATGGGGTTAGGCTAGAATCAGTAGAGTTTTAATAATAAAATTGATTAATAGGAATACGCTTAGAAATCGAGTAGTTAATTAGAATCCTGAAGACTTCTCTAAAGAATAAATCAACAGCTATGCCTAATTCAATCAAGAAAAAAGCGTTGATTCCTTCAAGTTAAGTCTGTAATAGTTTCCTTTCTACCTGGTTTTATCAGATTAAGGTTAGTTTAGTACCTTGACCTCGTTAAAAAAATTCGTTAATAAAATAAAAATGGTGGAATCGTCCCCGCTTTTCGGGTATGGAAAATTCTCCCGGTTTCAGTTTTTGGAAGGACCACCAGCTTAGTCTCGTGCTCGAAACTTTCGAGGGTGAGGCGCCGAGTGAGAAACCCTGTCCCGCGCAAGAGAGATCTACTTTCACTGCTACTACCTTCCGAGAATCCTGTGCGCAGAGGGGGCAACGGGATCTCACAGTTGGTATCAGAGCGCTGTTGTAAAATTTACGTAACAGTAGCAGAAATTGCTTAAAATTTTGAGAAATAATGTTTTTGCTTGTTAATATTAAGTTGAATAAACTTCAAAAAATTTAAAAAACTTATAAATTGAATTGGAAATTATAGATGGAAGTTCCATACTTATCCGGTATTCCCGACCTCACCCAGTTCATAAGACATGACCGCATTCGCCTTTGAGCATCTCATCTCTTCCACTTCGACTCAAACAAGCCGAGAAAGACTCACAAGCCATTTTGAGAATTTATATTTTTCTGACCCTGCGGAGAGACGACAGCATAAGTGGTTTGCAGGGCAGTATGTCCACGCCTCTTGTGACCGGCGTGCAATGTTGTGGTAGAACCTCTCATTGGCAATGATTCTGTTAAAGCTGAAAATGGTGCGTGGTGTCATTCTATATCATTCAACGCCTCAAAATTTCAGACTTTCATGCCAAGTCTACAGACTTCTTAGTTGCTTTATTCCTAAATGGAAGATAATAGCTCCCTTGTCAGTAAGTGGATGTTTGTATCAAGGCATGGCTATGGCCCAGTACCGTCGTCATATGCGTCTCCCGAGGAGATTTTGAATTCTAGAGCTGAACTGCTCTATGTACATATTGCAACTTTTATATAAATAAAGAAATGTTTTCCCGAGAAAAATTCCTGTTGTATAAGTTATTGTTTATGGGGACGATCTGATAAAGAAAAATCTATTATCGGACACATGTCATAGATCTCCAATATGATCATTGTCTTGTTTTAAGAAATTATTTTCCGAACCTCTTAAGTCTTAGGATCTCGTGGATGATATCAAAATAAGAATTTAATAATATATAAATTTTGACAGAATCATGAGACGAGGAAACCATGGCCGTCAGCCAGACCCTCTCTCTGAAGATGACGAGCTTAACCCTGATGTTCGCAAGGCTCTTCATAGGACTCAGCCACCAGGACCCTTCAAAGGAGAAGGGGAGAACTTAGGCAAGGCTGTGGAGAAATAGGTGAAAGCCATGGAAGAATATTTTGATGTCACAGGTTACAATGAGCGGAGCAAAATGGCTCTTGCCAGGTTAAAAATAGTGGAAACAGCCCAGGTAGCATGGAGGAACCACTATGACACCAACCATCTGGACAAAAATACTCAGCCCTGGACCGACCTAAAAACCTATTTGAGAAAGAGATTTTGTCCCCCTGGATTTTTGGAAATCAAAATGAACAAATTCTTAGAGCTAAAGCAGGGGAGCAAAACCATCGAGGAATATCACCAGGCCTTCGCTCTTCTACTCAAATATTCACCACCTCTAGATGAAGAGCAACTCATGGCCAGGTTCATTCGGGAAATGAACGAACCCTTGGACACACTGGTCAAAAATTCCAAGCCAGTGTCCATGGCTGAAGCTGTCAGAATGGCGAAGGACTACATGTCTGTGAAGAAAAGCTTCTTTTGGCCTGGTCTAAAAAGGGATGTGCTTAATCATGTACGTCAATGTCTGACCTATCAGAAAGTCAAGGCCAAAAGAGTAAAAAAGCTTGGGAAGTTACATCCTTTAGACATCCCCCAGATGAAGTGGGAATGTATCAATATGGATTTTATTATTGGATCACCTTCAGTGCAATCAAGTTACAACTCCATCTTCGTGGTAGTTGATAGATTAACCAAAGTTGCCCATCTGATTCTAGTAAAAGAAACCTACACTGCAGTGGATGTGGCTAGAGTGTTTCTCAAGGAAATCTTCAGATTGCATGGCCTACCCAAAAGAATAGCAAGTGATCGAGACCCTAAATTCATGTCAAGATTTTGGATTGCATTTTTTGAAGCAGTAGGAACTTTCTTGGATCTCAGCACAGCTTACCACTCTGAGATCGATGGTCAAACAGAAAGGGTAAACCAAGTAATCGAAGATATACTTCGGTCATGCTGAGGCAGGGAACCCAAGAAGTGGCTAAGCTAGTCGAGTTCACCTACAATGCTTCTTATCATAGAAGTATTGGGATGAGCCCTTTCAAAGCTTTGTATGGACAAGATTGCTTAATTCCATTAACTTGGTCTGACCCATTGATTAGGGTCGAGATGTCCAGATAGATGCTTGATGACATGGAGCAACAGATGCAGGCAATTCGTAAAGATATAAAGGCTGCTTAGGATAGACAGAAGCAGTATGCAGATAAGAAGAGGATAGATAGAGAATTCGAAGAAGCAGATATGGTCTTCATTTGAGTACGCCCCAAAAGAAGTTCTCTATCTCTTGGGAAATACAAGAAGTTATCCCCCAAATATTGTGGGCCATATCTGATTACAAAGAAGTTAGGTGACTTAGCCTACGAGCTTCTTCTGTCTCCTCATCTCAAAGTACATAATGTATTTCATGTCAGCCTTCTTAAAAAGTATATACCAAGCCCGAATCGTGTGCTTGATGATGCTTAACTTCTTCAACCCAAGGGTAGATGGAACTCCAACCTGAAGAAATCCTTGATGTTCGAGAAAAGATTCTCAGGAAGAGAATTCTGAGAGAATTATTGGTCAAATGGAAGTTCTATCCTTTTGAAGATGCCACCTGGGAGAAAGAAGCTAATCTATTACGAGATTACGCCCAGTTTGCGAGATGAGGACATCTCACGTTTTTCAAGTGGGAGAGAATGTAATATTCCTCCCCAGCCTCTCAAGATTTCCAACATCTTCCCCTGTAATCAAATCCCTCTTCAGAAATATAAAAGATCTTGTTTTTAACTATTTTGGCCTAGAGAGAGAAAGTATTCTAGAGAGAGAATATTCAGATTTTGAATATTTTTGGATGGAAAAATATCTCTTCTTATTAAAATAAGTTCCCCCGAAATAGAAGTTCAAAAATATTTTTAGAAGGTGCATTAGAAACTAAGTATAATTTATTCAAGAGGCCTTATCCTAGGGGTCCAGATTTTCGAAAAATTTCAAATTACGATTTTGAAGGGCCAATCAAATTTATCCAAATGTATGAAGAAGATAAATAGAAGAAATAAAGAAAATCACCTGCAAAAATGAGTAAATACTCACATAAGATGAAGAGTGGACTAAGGACCAAAGGAAAAGCTAAAAAATTGGATTTTTGACACCTCACAATGGGGATTCCCCCCTTATGAATGAGGCACCTACTTCACATGTGCAATTGAGTTTTAAATCTTCAAAAATTGAGATATTTTATCTCTCCTCTCTCCTAATTCATCCTAATTCAAGTCTAGTTCCAAAAAGTTAGCTCAACTGACCTAAAAATGGTCAAAAATTGACCAAAGTGATTTGGAAAATTCTAGAATCAATTTGTTTGGTTAGGAGCTCATTTTTTCCTATAAATAGAAGCCTCCCCCTTTGTTGAAAAATAATAGTGTTTATGCACTGTTACTCTACTCTCCCAAGCCAAGAACTGTGAATTTATTAATAATTCACTAGTTTTTGACGTTTCCCTCTTTCAAAGATTGGTGGCCACTCTTGTTACAAACAAGAGTAGAACCCTCAAACCATCAAGCCAAAGGAAAGCTCCCAGAAATTATGTAAGTAGAGATCTTGTAGTTTTCTTTATTGATTTTTATGCTTTCCTAATTTTTATGATTGTTTGAAGTGATAAATGGACGCTATGCCTTGATCGAAAGGCTTTTCCCCTCTCTCTTCTTAGAATCAACCCTTCTTTATCCTAGTTAAGCGATAATTGTTGGAATTAAACTTTTTATAATGTTTTCTCTTTTATAAGTGAATTTTGATTAGTCTAGATTATTTTAAATCAATTAGAGTTAATTTTTAAGACAAATTAAGAAGGAAAATTTAAAAAATTGATCAGCCATACAAAGGAGGTTATGGCGAAATTTTTGGAAATAGGTATTATCTTTTATTATGCTAAAAGAGTAATCCCTATCATTTCTATACTCTAAAAGTGTCATTTTTAAGCATAGAAGATGCATATTGATTATTATTTTTTTATATGCATAAAAGAATAATTTTTATTATTATGAAAGTATTACTTTCATCAAAATGGATTTTATGCATAAAAGAATAATTTTTTTATTATGAAAGTGTTACTTTCATCAAGATGGATTTTTATGCATAAAAGACTAATTTTTTTTATTATGAAAGTGTTACTTTCATCAAAATGGATTTTTATGCATAAAAGACTAACTTTTTTTATTATGAAAGTGTTACTTTCATCAAAATGGATTTTTATGCATAAAAGAATAAATTTTTTATTATGAAAGTGTTACTTTCATCAAAATGGATTTTTATGCATAAAAGAATAATTTTTTTATTATGAAAGTGTTACTTTTATCAAAATGGATTTTTATGCATAAAAGACTATTTTTTATTATTATGAAAGTGTTACTTTCATCAAAATGGATTTTTATGCATAAAAGACTAAAATTTTTAATTATGAAAGTGTTACTTTCATCAAAATGGATTTTTATGCATAAAAGAATAATTTTTTTATTATGAAATTGTTACTTTCATCAAAATGGATTTTTATGCATAAAAGAATAATTTTTCTTATTATGAAAGTGTTACTTTCATCAAAATAGACTTTTATGCATAAAAGAATAATTTTGTTTATTATGAAAGTGTTACTTTCATCAAAATGGATTTTTATGCATAAAAGAATAATTTTTTTTATTATGAAAGTGTTACTCTCATCAAAATGGATTTTTATGCATAAAAGAATAATTTGTTTATTATGAAAGTGTTACTTTCATCAAAATGGATTTTTATGCATAAAAGAATAATTTTTATTATTATGAAAGTGTTACTCTCATCAAAATGGATTTTTATGTATAAAAGAATAATTTTTTTATTATGAAAGTGTTACTTTCATCAAAATGGCATAAATTTTTTTTTATTATAAAAGTGTTACTTTTATCGTTATTGATTTTTATGCATAAAAGGATACATAAAAGAAATTTTTTTATTATAAAAGTGTTACTTTTATTATTATTGATTTTTATTACATAAAAGAAATTTTTTATTATAAAAGTGTTACTTTTATCATTATTGATTTTTATGCATAAAAGAAAATTTTTATTATAAAAGTGTTACTTTTATCATTATTGATTTTTATGCATAAAAGAAAATTTTTTATTATAAAAGTGTTACTTTTATCATTATTGATTTTTATGCATAAAAGGATGCATTAAAGAAATTTCTATTTATTATAAAAGAGTTACTTTCATCATTATTGATTTTATGCATAAAAGGATGCATAAAAGATTTTTTTTTAATTGTGAAAGTGTTACTTTTACTAATATCGATTTTTATGCAAAAAAAACGATGCATAAAAGAATTTTTATATCAAGATAAGAGTTCTCTTAGTCCTATGACTAATTCCCATGAATATTGGTAAATGATTAGTTTTAAATTTAGTAAAGTAGTAATTGAAATATTACCATTTGATAAAGATAGTTCAAGGAGAACCGTTCCAGACTCAAAACCTGAATCAGACTTTGACCAAGACGTAATTCCTTTGTCAGTTTCAAGAAATGAATGAAGTGACTAGTTCTTGAATCTATACTCAAATCACCCACCGAATCTGAAACTAAGATGAGACCTTTGATTTTGATCTAAGGAAAAAGAATTCAGAATTCAAGGAATTCTGCTTGAGAATCCAGTCCTGTGATCTAGAAGTCTTGGATACGGAATTAAGATATACTAAGATATACTCATTGTATTCAAAAGAAAATCAAAACTGAAAACTTGCATAGAAATCCTGTTTTCTTAAAAGACTGTCTTACGCCAGAATGCTGGAGGGAGCATTGGTATATGTGGTTTCTAAGGGAAGTTCGGTTGCAACAGCTGGTGAGGAGTGTTCAAGGGACAGCTCACGCAGCAAAGCCTGCCCAGGTCTTGACCAGCCTCGGTATGGTTAAAATGGTGCGCTTCTGGTACGATGGACGAGGGCCGATGAAGCGGTCCCTGAGTGAAGTGCCAGGACACCTAAGGAGGATCTTGGAGGGTTCTGACCAGTAGATGCACGGGCTCCCGATGCCGAGGACATCCATGCGTATGTCGAGGAAGATATTATATGATGGACCAATGTTTATTGTAATCTGTTAGTGGATCTTGTTGTTGACCCGCGCTGGTCTCAACGGAGAGTCCAGAGTGATACTGTTTTGTGAGAAAAAAAGACTCAATGGAAATTTTGAGTTATGACATGTGTAACCTGTAATTGTTTGTCAATGGATTGTTTTATAAGTTAAAGTTTAAAGAGGAGTGTGTGCGTATCTGTTTTCTAAAGCAAAAGTTAAGAAAGGCATTTAATTATGGGTGGGTGAGTACTTATTTAGTTCTACTATTCCAGTGGTTGGGCGGTGGCTAACCCATGGGCCGAATGGGGTTAGGCTGGAATCAGTAGAGTTTTAATAATAAAATTGATTAATAGAAATACGCTTAGAAATCGAGTAGTTAATTAGAATCCTGAAGACTTCTCTAAAGAATAAATCAACGGTTGTGCCTGATTCAATTAGGAAAAAAGCGTCGATTCCTTCAAGTTAAGTTTGTAATAGTTTTCCTTCTATCTGGTTTTATCAGATGAAGGTTAGTTTAGTACCTTGACCTCGTTAGAAAAATTCGTTAATAAAATAAAAATGGTGGAATCGTCCCCACTTTCTAGGTATGGGAAATTTTCCCGGTTTCAATTTTTGGAAGGACCACCAGCTTAGTCTCGTGCCCGAACATTCGAGGGCGAGGCCCCGAGTGAGAAACCCTGCCCTGTGCAAGAGAGATCTACTTCCGCTGCTACCATCCGAGAATCCGGTGCGCAGAGGGGGCAGCGGGATCTCACAATATAAAAGTCCTATCAGTATATGGAAAGTAAAAAATGGTACTAAAAGTGGATGTGATAAGATGTGATGTGGATCTGAATAAATGTAAATGAATGTGATGGGATGTAAATGAATGTAAATGAATGTGATGGGATGTAAATGGATGCGATGTGATTAGATGAAATGTAAATGTGTGATAAGAGGAGATGTGAATGTGATGTGATAGATGTGCATGTGAATGAATGGATGGATGTGGATAGATGTGAATGTGAATGAATGGATGGATGTGGATAGATGTGCATGTGAATGAATGGATGGATGTGGACAGATGTGAATGTGAATGAATGGATGGATGTGGATGAATGTGATGAGTTGTGAATGGATGTGGTGTGATATGGATAGATGTGGATGGAATGAATGTGATGTGATGTGGACAGATGTGTGAACGAGATGTGATAAGATGAGGATGGATGTGACGAGATGTGAATGAATGTGGGATGTGAATGGATGTGATGAGATGTGAATGGGTGTGATGAGATGTGAATGGATGTGATGAGATGTGAGTGGATGTGATGAGATGTGAATGTGATGTGATGACATCTGAATGGATGTGGTGAGATGTGAATGGATGTGATGTGATGTGGATCTCGTTAGATATGAATGGATGAGATATGATGTGGATAGATGAGATGTGATGTGATGTGGACTTGGATAGATGTGAGTGGATGTGAAGTGATGTAAATAGATGCGAAGGTGATGTGATCATGTGGATGTGATGTGGATCTGAATGAATATAGATGGATGTGATGTGATATGAATGGATGAGATGTGATGTGGATATGTTGTGACGTGATGTGATGAGGATAGATGTGGATAGATGTGATGAGATGTAATGAGAATGGATGAAGACGATGGGAATACATATGACTGGATGTGAAATAAGCAATGTGAATTGATGTAGAAAAATGTGGAATAACGAGAAATGATGTGGAAAGATGAGAGCTCGTTAGATATTGTATTTATGACCTGTTTTATGCCAAGAATGCTGGGAAAGCATTTTGACCATCTTGTGAATGAGGTCGTGGGACCTAAGTGATAAAGTTGCAACAACAGCTGACGGAGAGTCAATGGAGAACGTCTCGCATAGCAAGGTCATCGGCTGAGGTCTTGACTAGCCTCGGTTCAATTTAAATGGTGAGCTTCCGGTACCGTGGATGAGGGACCAAGGAAGTGGCCTATGAGTGAAGCACTAGGTGACTTGTGAAGGAGTCTAGAGGGTGCTAACCATACGGTTTCTCGGGCTCTGGGTCGCCGAATATACCCACGCGTGCATCGAGGAAGAAAATGGAACAAGGAGTTAGAGTTGTTTTCTGAACTCGGGCATGGATCTGGTTGATTGGCCTTGCTGGTCCTCAACAGATGAGTCCATGGCTCTTTTATATGGATATGTTGGTTGATCTTGTTGCTGATCTTCAACGGAGAGTCCATCTGGATTTTCTTATGCATTAGGAAGTGAATGGGGTCTTCTTGGGCCCTTTAATTTGCCCAAGCCTAATCAAGGTGATTAAGGAATAGCCAAATGGGGGGTTGCCATGTGGACTGAAATGTTGGGTTTGTAAGAGAGGTGTAAGAGTGGTCAAAGGGTGCACTTTTTCTCCCAAAAAGGGGGGAGGCAATTTTACAATTTTCGGACCTCCATAACTTCTACATACAAGCTCCGATTTGAGCGGAGATTATAGATCCGTGATCTGCGCATCAAGAGCTTTCCATAGATATGTTACATGATATGGTTTTGTTCGCTAGATTTCAAATTCCATTTTCCCCCAAAATTCAAATTCGAATAAAGTAGCCATTTTGAAGCTTCTAATTAGAAAACGTTTCTTCTTAAGAGAAAAGGTTTGACTCCTTAAACTGCCAAATAAAAGGGCCCAAGAAGCCTTCCATTGAGGTCCTAATGTGATTATATTGCCGGGTACTATGAGCTAGGAACTATTGAAAAGGCCCCTGAGTGAACAGGTGGTGAGCGTTTTGGTTACCAATGATGCCATAGGTACATCGATGAAGGAATGATTGCAAATTAGAATTCAAGCTAGATATTTTGGAGCATTATGATCAGTGATACTATGGTTTCATTAAAAGATTGTTATAAAGACAGCTGAATCTGTGAAACAGGCAATTTCATATTGGGTGTGTAAGTGGTATGGGTATCTTGAAGTTTGCTTGAAGCGTCGACTACTAGAGGGCATGGGAACTCTTTTCCTTGGTATCCGGGGCAAACATAACCAAATTTCTAAATGGATCCTATCACTACAGTGGTTGGGAGGTTGGCTAACCCATGGGATTATGTAAGATTCCTCCCTCCAGCTTTTGAGGTGTAAAGTTGTAAGAACTTCCCCTTCTATTCTTGTAATTATTTCCCTCTCTGAAATAAAAGAAAGATCTTGTTTTACCCTATTTTGGCCTAGAGAGAGAAAATATCTAGAGAGAGGTAATCCAAAATTGAGACATCTTTGGATAAAAATCCTCCTAGTGTCTGAAATGGTTTCCCTTGAAACAGAAGTTCAAAATAAATTCTCCAAAGTGCATTAGGAATCAATTAAAAATGATTAAGGGTCAAGATTTTTTGAAAATTTTGGATTATGGTCCAATTAATGTTCCTATGGGCCAATAAGATTAATCCAAGTGTTTGGATGATATGAATTCAAAGAATAAAAGAAAATACCAAAAAATGAGTAAATGCTCACATAAGAGGAAGAGTTGATTGAGTATAAGGTTTATTAGTTAAAAACTATGAGATATTACTAAAAAAATGAGATATTTTAGAATAATGATAAATTTTTGACACCTTGGTAGGGGGGGGGGAGACTTTAAGGTAGGCGCCTATTTCACACATGTGGATGAGTTTTTAAATCAAAAAAATTGTGATATTTTTATCTCTCCTTTCTCCTGGTTCAAACTGGTTAAAAATGGGATCTAATCTGGTCCAAATCTTGTCCAAATCTCCTGGTTTAAATTGGATTAAAATGGGATCTAATCTGGTTCAAACTGGATTAAAATGGGATCTAATCTGGTCCAAATCTTGTCCAAATTCAGCCAAACTAAAGCTGAAAAATTCTAGAACTTAGTTGGACTCAGTTAGTGGCCTCCCTCACTTAAAAATATACCCTCATTCTTTTGTATTCTCATCTGTGAACTAGACCATGCCAGTATTACATTAAAATAAGAATATTTTCTATTATCCCTTAAAAATCCTCTACTTTTGGAGAGAGTGGAGCTTCTCTCTCTCTTCAACAATCCTTGGGGCTTTCTTCTCAACATACTAAACCAATTGATTGGTTGGGGGCTTCCTTCTAAGATAAAGAAGCAAGCGAAATCAAGAGGTAAGATGTAGTTTCATGGTTTTTCTCTACTATTCTCAATGTTTTCACTTATCAACCCCTCTCAAGCTTAAGAAGTTTCTAATTAAGTGTTTATAATGCAAATCAATCTTTTCTTAAGAGTTATAATGAATAATTAAGAAAAGTTTATCTTTATGCTTAATTGAGGATGTTTTTATGTATATCTCTCTCTCCCCCCCAGAAGAATGGTCATTCCTATGACCAATTCTGTATTCAAATGATGCTTCTCATTGATAAATTCTCAGTTCAAAAATAAAACTCTAGGCTTGTGAAGCTGGAGGTTAAGAAAATGGCTTTTTATGCTTTCATACTAGTAAAATTATAATAAACTTGTGATTTAATTCCATAAATTAGATTTAGATTTAATGATAGTTATTCTATCATAATTATATTACTAATTCTTATTCTTTTCAAAAATATTAAAAACTATCACTAATAAAATGATAAAAGAGGAATTTCCATGACATTTGGAATTTAATCATTTAAATAGTAAAAAAGAAATTCTTGGCATATTTGAATTAATGGATATTTTTATTTAAATTTGAAGAGGAATCTTAGATAAATTTCATTTATGCATGAGAAAAATTCAAATGATAAAAGAGGAATTTCCATGACATTTGGAATTCAATAATTTAAATGGTAAAAGTGAAATTCTTGGTAAAATTTAAATAATGGATATTTTATTAAAGAAAGGAAAAATTTTAGATAAAATTTTTTTATGATAAAAGAGGAATTCCCGTGACATTTGGAATTCAATCATTTAAATATAAAAAAAGGAATTCCCATGATATTTGAGATCCAAAATATTAAATGGAAAAAAGAGGATTTTTTTAACATAATTCAAATTATGAGTGTTTATCAAAAGTAGAATTTTGAGCATTATTGGGAAATATGGGTAGAATTGATTTTTGTAAATCCAATGAATCTTTTACTCAAAAGAAGAATATTGAATATATTTCACTTGAGAAACTTGAGAAAGAATATGAAAATATTTCGCCGTAAAGAAAAAGTACCTTTAACCAGGCCAAACAATTGGTAGAAATTTAGAAAAGTGCCATCGGTATCAAAAATAGAAAATGTTACTAAATGTGAATAAGATGTAAATGAAGAGATGAGAATGATATGTGAGGATATGTGAGATGGTGTGATGCAAATGAATGTGGATATGGATGTGATAAGATGTGGTGTGATGCAAATGAATGTGGATATGGATGTGATAAGATGTGGCGTGATGCAAATGAATGTGGATGTGGATGTGATGTAGATGGATGTGGATGTGAATGTGATCAGATGTGGATGAAATGTGATGTGATGTGATTGTATAGGATTCCTATCAGATGGAAGTACCGCAATTGTATGGAATCCCTGATTTGTTTGAAGCCTAGATATGATGGTATTTACCTTATAACTCCAAGGACTATGACTACCCATATATACCGTGGGTATAACTGTAGCTTTTTACTAACAATATATACGAGTAAATCTAAGACCTTGAAATTATAAGCAAAAATGCTATCCAAATGATGAATTCGAATGATGCTGGTTGAAATGATTTTAGAATTCTAGTTGAGAATTGATGAGTTGATTTGGATTCTGATTGAAAGATAATGATTCCTCAATTCTAGTTGAAAGAAGATAAGTTTAACAAATCCACAATGAGGATGAATGGGATGAATCCCAGTGATGATGATAGTAATTGGAATGATGATTGTGACTTCAGCAAATCACTATGAGATTAGTAGATTGTGCTGACAGATTACTACTGTTGACCTTGACTCAGTGACTCTAGTTAAGGGATGACAAATTGAGAACGTGCATAACTAAAATTCCCGTGGAGGAATGTTCACATGGAGTTTTTGGTCTGATGGACCATTAGATTAGTGGATTGTGCTGACAGATTACTACTATTGACCTTGACTCAGTGACTCTAATTAAGGGGGATGACAAATTGAGAACGTGCATAACTGAAATTCTCGTGGAGGAGTGTTCAGATGAAATTTTCGGTCTGATGGACCATTACTGTGTTAAGAATATGAATGAATTATTCTCTGATAATGAGTTCTGTATGTTCTTTTGTTAGAAGGGATCTTTATCCCATGATTCTGTGGGGAGCTGACCAATCTAAAGAACCCCGGAATTAGTTGGATCTAAAGTCGGATTTGAATTATGAATAAAGGGACTTAACAAGAACTTTCGTATTGATAGGATCATGGATCGAGGTCGTCGTGGTAGGAATGATAACTCCTAACTCGATGAGGAAGAGCTCGACTTGGATGTTCATAAAACTCTTCATAGATCGCAGCTTGGACCTTTCAAGGGTGAAGGGAAAAACTTGGGTGAGGCTGTGGAGAAGTGGGTTGAAGCAATGGAAGAATACTTCGATGTCATTGGGTACAACGAGAAAAGTAAAATGGCTCTTGCAAGGCTGAAGATAGTAGAAACAGCCAAAGTGGCATGGAGAAACCACTGCGAGACAAACCGTCTGGATTAGAACACCCAAACATGGAATAATCTCAAAATTTACCTAAGGAAGAGATTTTGTCCTCCCGGCTTTTTAGAAACCAAGATGAACGAATTCTTAGAGGAGTTAACCCAGGGGAGCAGAACTATTGAATTGTATCACCAAGTGTTTGCTCTCCTCCTCAAATACTCGACCGTTGGACAAAGAACAGCTGATGGGCCAGATTCATTCGGGGACTGAACGAACCTTTGAATATCCTAGTGAAGAATGCCAAGCTAGTTTCCATGGCCAAAGCAGTGTGGATGGCGAATGATTTTGCCAAGGCCTTTGATGTCAAGGTCCCGCCACCAGCACCATCATCTTTCAAAAAATTTCTAGCTGCACAAGGTGATTCCAACCTTCCACCGCCTAAGAGACAACAAAGTCAAGCTCAGGATTTGGAAAGTTCCATAATGGAAGAAAGGTCCTTTTCCCGGAACTCAATCCCCTGGAATTTAACTTTAGAAGTTCCACCCTTGAACAAGGAAGTGAAATGCTATAACTGTCAAGGATTTGGACACCGTAGTATGGATTGCCCAACTCCTTTTGGATCAAGGTTTTTGGGGCGAGGAAATCAGGGACCAAGATTCGAGACTCCAACTCCTTCCTTCCTCTAAAGTAATCAGGTTCCTTTCTGCCAAAATCAGGGAAATCCCAGAGGTAGACCCTCTAACCAATCCTTAGTTTCAATCCAAAGTAATGCAAGACCTCCGCCTCAGAATAGGGGAAGTCAAAGAGAGATGTTCCCGAATCGGCCGTCCAATTCCAAGGCAGTAACGCTGGAAGTGATTGAAGAAGAAGAAGATGAAAGAGATTATACTCCACCTGCGAGATGAGGACATCTCGCGTTTTTTAAGTGGGGTAGGATGTAAGATTCCTCCCTCCAGCTTTTGAGGACCTTCCCTTCTATTCTTGTAATTATTCCCCTCTCTGAAATAAAAGAAAGATCTTATTTTATCCTTTTTTGCCCTAGAGAGAGAAAATATCTAGAGAGAGATAATCCAAAATTCAGATATCTTTGGATATAAAAATCCTCCTAGTGTCTAAAATGGTTTCCCCTGAAATGAAAGTTCAAAATAAATTCTCCAAAGTGCATTAGAAATCTATTAAAAATGATTTAAAAGACTTTAGCCTAAGGATTAAGATTTTTTAAAATTTTGGATTATGATCCATGGGCCAATAAGATTAATCCAAGTGTTTGGATGAGATAAATCCAAAGAATAAAAGAAAATACCAAAAAATGAGTAAATGCTCACATAAGATGAAGAATTGACTGAGTACAAGGTTTATTAGTTAAAAACTATGAGTTATTACTAAAAAATGAGATATTTTAGAATAATGATACATTTTTGACACCTTGGTAAGGAGGGGGGAGACTTTAAGGTAGGCGCCTATTTCACACATGTGGATGAGTTTTAAATAAAAAAAATTGTGATATTTTTATCTCTCCTCTCTCCTGGATCAAATTGGGAGCTAAACTGGATCAAAATGGGAGCTAAATTGGTCCAAATCTTGTCTACATTCAACCAAACTGAAGCTGAAAAATTCTAGAACTTAGTTGGACTCAGTTAGTGGCCTCCCTCACTTATAAATAGACCCTCATTCTTTTGTATTCTCATCTGTGAACTAGATCATGCTAGTATTACATTAAAATAAGCATATTTTCTATTATCCCTTAAAAATCCTCTACTTTTGGAGAGAGTGGAGCTTCTCTCTCTCTTCAACAATCCTTGGGGCTTTCTTCTCAACATACTAAACCAATTGATTGGTTGGGAGCTTCCTTCTAAGATAAAGAAGCAAGCAAAATCAAGAGGTAAGATGTAATTTCACACATGTGGATGAGTTTTTAAATCAAGGTAGGTGCCTATTTCACACATGTGGATGAGTTTTTAAATCAAAAAAATTATGATATTTTTATCTCTCCTCTCTCGTGGATCAAAAAGGGGAGCTAAACTGGATCAAAATGGGAGCTAAACTGGTCCAAATCTTGTCTAAATTCAACCAAACTGAAGCTGGAAAAATCTAGAACTTAGTTGGACTCAGTTAGTGGCCTCCCTCACTTATAAATAGACCCTCATTCTTTTGTATTCTCATCTGTGAACTAGACCATGCTAGTATTACATTAAAATAAGAATATTTTCTATTATCCCTTAAAAATCCATTACTTTTGGAGAGAGTGGAGCTTATCTCTCTCTTCAACAATCCTTGGGGCTTTCTTTTCAACATACTAAACCAATTGATTGGTTGGGGGCTTCCTTCTTAGGTAAAGAAGCAAGCAAAATCAAGAGGTAAGATGTAATTTCATGGTTTTTCTATACTATTTTGAATGTTTTTACTTCTCAACCCCTCTCAAGCTTGAGAAGTTTCTAATTAAGTGTTTATAATGCAAATCAATCTTTTCTTAAGAGTTGTAATGAATAATTAAGAAAATTTAATCTTTATGCTTAATTTAAGATATTTTTATGTATATCTCTCTCTCTCTAAAAGAATGGTCATTCCTATGACCAATTCTGTATTCAAATGATGCTTCTCATTAATAAATTCTTAATTCAAAATTCAAACTCTAGGCTTGTGAAGTTAGAGGTTAAGGAAATGGCTTTTTATACTTTTATACTAATAAAATTATAATAAACTTATGATTTAATTTCATAAATTGGATATAGATCTAATGATAGTTATTCTATCACAATTATGTTACTAAGTCTTATTCTTTTCATAATTTTAGAATTTTTTTAGAAATTAATACATAATTCACTTTTGTACATAATGTGAAAAGAGGACTTCCTACCACCATATTCTAGGATTGGTCATCCTATTCTAAAATAATGATTTTCATCACATTCATGGAAAACTAATTTTTAGTGTTTATGCATAAATAAGTAATTAAGAAAAGGGATCATTTGGTAATTTTATTTTTATGCAAAAAGAGGAATTCCCATGATAATGGAGATCCATGTAAATGGAAAAAGAGAAAATTTGATATATTAAAATAATGAATATTTTTAGAAGATATTTGGATAAATTTATTTTATGCATGAGAAAATTTAAATGATAAAAGAGGAATTCCCATGACATTTGGAATTCAATCATTTAAATAGTAAAAGTGGAGTTCTTGGCATATTTTAATTAATGGATATTTTTATTTAAATTTGAAGAGAAATTTTTAATAAATTTAATTTATACATGAGAAAAATTCAAACGATAAAAGAGAAATTCCCATGACATTTGGAATTTAATCATTTAAATAGTAAAAGTAAAATTCTTGGTATATTTGAATTAATGGATATTTTTATTTAAATTTAAAGAGGAATTTTAGATAAATTTAATTTATGCATGAGAAAAATTCAAATGATAAAAGAGGAATTCCCATGACATTTGGAATTCAATCATTTAAATGGTAAAAGAGGAACTCTTGGTAAAATTGAAATAATGGATATTTTATTAAAGAAAAGAAGAATTTTAGATAATTTTTTATGATAAAAGAGGAATTCCCATGACATTTGGAATTTAATCATTTAAATGTAAAAAGAGGAATTCCCATGATATTTGAGATCCAAGAAAGTAAATGGAAAAAAGAGAAATTTTTAGCATAATTCAAATTATGAGTATTTATCAAAAGTAGAACGTTGAGTATTATTGGGAAATATGGAAAGAATTGATTTTTGTAAATCCCATGAATATTTTACTCATTGAATATATTTCACTTGAGAAACTTGAGAAAGAATATGAAAATATCTGTGAAGAAAAAGTACCTTTAACTAGGCCAAACAATTGGTAGAAATTTAGAAAAGTCCCATCGGTATCAAAAATAGAAAATGTTACTAAATGTGAATAGATGTGAATGAAGAGATGTGAATAAGATGTGAATGAAGAGATGAGAATGAGATGTGAGGATATGTGAGATGGATGTGATGTAAATGGATGTGGATGTGGATGTGAATGAAGAGATGAGAGGATAGGATGTGATGTGATGTAAATGAATGTGGATATGGATGTGATAAGATGTGGTGTGATGTAAATGAATGTGGATATGGATGTGATAAGATGTGGTGTGATGCAAATGAATGTGGATGTGGATGTGATAAGATGTGATGTGATGTAGATGGATGTGGATGTGAATGTGATGAGATGTGGATGAAATGTGATCTGATGTGAATATATGTGGATGTGAATGTGAATGTATGGATGGATGTGGATAGACGTGCATGTGAATGACTAGATGGATGTGGATGAATGAGATAGAATGTGTATGGATGTGGAGAGATATGGATGGATGTGGATGTGATGTAATGTGGATGTGGATGTGATGTAAATAGATATGAATGTGATGAAAATAGATGTGAATGAATGCGATATGCTGTGGATAGATGATGTGAAATAGATGTGATGTGATGTGAGATGGATGTGATGTGAATGGATGAGATGTGATGTGAATGGATGTGATATAATGTGATGTGGATATGGGTAGATGAGAATGGATGAGGATAGATGTGAGGGGATGTAATATATGTGATTGGATGAGAATGGATGAAGGATGATGGGAATACATATGATTGAATGTGGATTAAGCAATGTGAATTGATGTAGATGTGGATAGATGTGAGGGGATGTAATATATGTGATTGGATGAGAATGGATAAAGGATGATGGGAATACATATGATTGAATGTGGATTAAGCAATGTGAATTGATGTAGAAGAATGTGGAATAACGAGAAATGATGTGGACCAATGTGTAAAGATGAGAGTTCATTAGAAACTGTATTTATGACCTGTTTTTAAAGGACTGTTTTATGTCAAGAATGTTGGGGAAGCATTTTGACCATCTTGTGAATGAGGTCGCGAAGACCTAAGTGATAAAGTTGCAATAGCTGACGGAGAGTCAACGGAGGACGTCTCGCGTAGCAAGGTCAGCCGAGGTCTTGACCAGCCTCGGTTCGATTTAAATGGTGAGCTTCCGGTACGGTGGATGAGGGACCAAGGAAGCGGCCTATGAGTGAAGCGCTAGGTGACCTGCGAAGGATCCTAGAGGGTGCTATCCATACGATGCTCAGGCTTTGGGTCGCCGAAGGTACCCACGCGTGCGTCGAGGAAGAAAATGGAACAAGGTGTTAGAGTTGTTTTTTGAACTCGGGCATGGATCTGGTTGATTAACCTTGCTAGTCCTCAACGGATGAGTCCATGGCTCTTTTATATGGATCTGTTGGTTGATCTTGCTGATCTTCAATGGGAAGTCTATTTGGATTTTTATAAGTGAATATATTTCCAGGTACTATGAGCTAGGAACTATTGAAAAGGCCCCTGAGTGGACAGGTGGTGAGCGTTCTGGTTGCCAATGATGCCATAAGTACATCAATGAGGGCTGATTGGAAATTAGAATTTAACTGGATATTTTGGAGGATTATGATCAGTGATATTATGGTTTCATTAAAAGATTATTTTAAAGACAACCGAATCTGTGAAAAAGGCAATTTCATATTGGGTGTGTAAGTGGTGTGACTATCTTGAACTTTGCTTTAAGCGCCGGCTAGGGGGCCTGGGAACTCTTTTCCCTGGTACTCAGGACAAAACATAACCGAATTCCTAAATGGATCCTATCACTACAGTGGTTGGGTGGTTGGCTAACCCATAGGACTATAGGCTGGACTGATGGATCCCTAAAATGAGACTCAATTCTGTTATGGTACAACAGAAGAAGTAAATCCCAGATAGTCTTGTTCTATGGAAAAGAATCAACGGCTGTGCCTCTCGATGAGGAAAAAAAGCGTTGGTCTCTATGATCCAAGTGTAAGTTTCTTCCTTGATCTGACCATGTGACTTACAAGTTCTGTCAGATCAGTTTGGTTACTTAAGGCTCTTGACTATGTTAGAATAAAAATATCCTGGAGGAATCGCCCATGCTTTTTGGGCGAGGGAAGTTTTTTTGAGTTCGGTTTTGGAAGAACTGAGGGATTAGTCTCTTGTCCGGATATCCATGGGCAAGGCCTCGAGTGAGAGGCTTTGCCCTGTACAAGAGGTGCTACTTCCGCTACTAGCACCCCTGAATTCGTTGTGCGGAGGGGGCAGGGATCTTTCAGATTGAGGCTGGACTTATGGATCCCTAACATGAGACTCAATTTTGTTAAGTTATGATAATTGAAGTAAATCTCAGATAACCCTTGTTCTATGGAAAAGAATTAACGGCTGTGCCTCTTGATGAGGAAAAAAGCGTTGGTCTCTATGATCCAAGTGCAAGTCTCTTCCTTGATCTGACCATGTGACTTACCGGTACGGTTGGATCAGTTTGGTTAGTTAAGACTTTTACTATGTTAGAATAAAATTTTCCTCGAGAAATCACCCGTGTTTTCTAGGCGAGGGAAGTTTTTTCGGGATCGGTTTTGGAAGAATCGAGGGATTAGTCTCTTGTCCGAATATCCGTGGGTGAGGCCCCGAATGAGAGGCTTTGCCCTATGCAAGAAGTGCTACTTTCGCTGTTGCTAGTACCCCCGAATTCATTGCGCGGAGGGGACAGGGATCTTTCAGTTGGTATGAGAGCGAATTGGCTAAAGTAGATCAACCGAGAAGTAAGAAATGTTAAAAAAATTATGAAATACCAGTAAAAGATTGTAATTGTGTGATGAAATTCATACAAATTGATATTCAGAATGAAGATTCATAAATTAGAAATTGAGTCTTTAGATGGAAGTACTACAATTGTGTGGAATCCTTGACTTGCTTGAGACCTAGATATGATGGTATTTACCTTATAGCTCCAAGGACTGTGACTACCTGTATATACCGTGGGTATATCTGTAGCTCTTTACTGACAATATATATACGAGTAAATCTAAGACCTTGAAATTAGAAGCAAAAATGCTATCCAGATGACAAATTCGAATGCTGGTTGATATGATTTTAGAATTCTGGTTGAGAATTGATGAATTGATTTGGATTCTGATTGAAAGATGATGATTTCTGAATTCTGGTTGAAAGAAGATAAGTTGAACAAAGCCACAATGAGGATTAATGGGGAGAATCTTGTGATGATGTTAGTAACTGGAATGACGATTATGACTTCAGCAGATCACTATGAGATTAGTAGATTGTGCTGAGAGATTGTTGCTGTTGACCTTTGACCCAGTGGATCTAATTAAGGAATGATAAATTGAGAACTTGCATGACTGAAATTCAACATGGAGGAAGTGTTCAGAGGGATTTCCAGTTTGATGGACCATTATTGTGTTAAGAATATGAATGAATTGCTCTCTGATAATGAGATCTGTATGTTCTTCTTGTAGAAGGGATCTTTATCCCGGGATTCTGTGGGGGCTGACCAAACTATAAGGAACCCTAGAATCATGATGAAAAACAGGTAGAGGGAGAGGAGACACACACACAAGAGCAAACCCTAATGTATTATCAAACCCTTACCATAGAGGGAAGCCATCTCACTTCTCACACTACAAAATGCCATAATCCATAATCTACAACACACTACATGTGTTGTGTCCACACACTGCTAACCTAGCTAATGTCCACACAACTATGACCAGCTGGATGCGGTCATTTATATCTTACATGTTACTACCTAACATGCCAGCACATAGTGCAGCTAGCATAAGCTGACATCGAGGTTGAATCTCAACAGCCCCTCTCAAGCTCATGATGTACTACCATAGATGAAGATGTAGATGAGCTTGGGCTATCAAAGCTCTCAACACTCCCCCTCAAGCTCATCCCATGTACTCCCAACATAGTACGGAAGTACTCAAACTTCTCCCTGCTAAGTATAAAGATGTCGGCCACCTGCTCTTTAGTCTTCACATACTGCAAATCCACTGTACCGTCCAACACTTTCTCTCTGACAAAATGATAGTGGACCTCTATATGTTTGGTCCACGCATGAAAAACTGGATTCTTGCTGCTATGTTGTCACAATGAATGACAACCTTGCCATCAATAGGCTCACCCAAATCAGCCAAGAGACTCTTTAACCATACTCCTTCACATGTAGCAATGGCTGTACCCCTGTATTCAGCCTCTGCAGTAGGTTGCTTCTTGCTACTCCAACTCACCACTGCACTTCCAAATGTAAAGGTATAACCACTAGTAGACCTCTTGTCTTACGAGCTACCTGCCCAATCCGCGTCTGTGTAGCCGTGTACATCCAAGCCTTTACCATGCTCATAAAGAAGACCATAATGTGCAGTGGTCTTTGCATACCGCATAATGCATCTCGCTGCATCCAAATGAGGTTTTCTGGGGCTCTCCATGAATTGGCTTACTAGCCCCACAGCATAACTGAGATCCGGGTGTGTGATAGTCATGTAAATAAGACTGCCAACCATCTTCCTATACATAGATGGATCATCCAACTCTTCACCAAAATTAGCCCGCAGCTTCACATTCTGCTCCAAAGGTGTACTCATTGGCTTACACCCTATCATCCCATATTTTCCCAATATATCCAATGCATATTAGCGTTGCACTAACCATGTCCCTGCATGGTCTTTGATCACTTCAATCCCAAGAAAATATCTCAATTCACCCGTCTTTCATATCAAACTGCCCACTCAATGCCTTCTTGACATGCATAACACCTGTAGCATGATCTCCTGTGACAATCAAGTAATCCACATAGATGACAAGTAAGACAATCCCATGATCTATCTTCTTCACATAGAGTGAAGAATCTACTGAAGAAACCTAAAATCCAAGGGAGACAAGATATCGGCTTTTCTTATCACTCCAAGCACGAGGTGCTTGCTTCAAACCATATAATGCTTTCTTTAGTCTGCAAACACGAGTGGGATACCTCGGGTGTGCATATCCTTCTGGATGTGCCATATAAACTTCCTCTTGTAAATCACCATTTAGAAATGCATTTTTCACATCCATTTGATGCATTTCCCAATCATTTGCTGCAGCCATAGCAATGACTGCTCTCACTGTTCCCATCTTTGCAACTGGACTAAATGTTTCATCATAGTCTAAGCCTTAGCAATGACTGCTCTCACTGTTCCCATCTTTGCAACTGGACTAAATGTTTCATCATAGTCTAAGCCTTGGGTTTGTGCATAACCCTTAGCTACCAACCGTGCTTTATGGTGCTCAATGGAACCATTTGATTTGCATTTCACCTTATAAACCCATTTGCAACCAATGACATTTTTACCTTGTGGTAAGGCAACCAAATCCCATGTTTCATATTGAACCAATGCGTCCATCTCAACATCCATTGCCTTCTCCCATACATGCTTCCCAATAGCTTTTGTATAGCATGTAGGTTCCACATGCTTCACCAAAGAGGTCATATATGCGTAATGCATAGCAAAGTCACGATATGTAAACCTGTCAACTGGATACTTGACCCTTTGGGATCTCCGCAATGCATGCGAATCACTCTGAACACTTGTCACTCTAGCATGTGGAGGCACATATCTATCCTGCCTTGCACTTGTTGGTGTGCGTAAAACTGGTATGCCAAGTTCCTCATCCAAACTTTGTGAACTTGACGACTCATAACTTGTAATGCCAATTCCTTCAGCCTTCTTTTTCCCTTTATCCACAACACTACTCCCAATGCTCACACTGTCATGTCTCAAGCGTCCTGACCATGGACGTATAGTGCTACTCTCATACTTTACTGGCCCAGACATAGAAATAGAACTTGCTTGTGGCAAGTTCACATGAACACCAACATCAATGGAATCAATGACACCCTCATCCTTTGCCTTGTACCAACTAGCAATTTCATCAAACACCACATCTTGTGAGATAACCACTTGCCTAGTTTGTGGTTTGCAAAATTTATATGCCTTGCGATCCTGTGCTGTAAGATCCTTGTCCCCACTGCACAAATGAATTCAGGGCTGCTAGTAGTGGAAGTAGCACTTCTTGCACGGGGCAGGGTTCCACACTTAGGGCCTCTCCCATAGATATCTGGACAAGAGACTAATGCATCGGTTATTCCAAATCCAAATCCGAAAAAACTTCTCTTGCCCGGAAAGCACGGGCGATTCCACCGGGATAACTTTTCTCTAACGTAGTCAAAAGCCTGAACTAACTAAACTGATCTAACCGAACCCGTAAGTCCCATAGTCAGATCAGGGAAAAGATTGTACTTGGATCATAGAGACCAATGCTTTTTTCCTCATTGAGAGGCACAACCGTTGATTCTTTTCCATAGAATAATTTTTATCCAAGATTTACCTCATCTATCGTACTATTCAGAAATTGAGTCTCGTTTTACGGATCCATCAGTCCAGCCTACAGTCCCATGGGTTAGCCAATCGCCCAACCACTGTAGTGATGGAATCCAATTAGGAATTTGGTTAGGTTTTGTCCCGGGTATGAGGGAGAAGAGTTCCCAGGCCCCCTAGCTGGATATTCATGCAAACATAAAACTAGTCACACCACTTACACACCCAATATGAACTTGCCTTTTTCACATTCAACAATCTTTAAAATAATCATTTAATGAAACCATAGTGTCACTAATCATAATCCTTTAATTATCCAGTTGAATCCTTATTTCCAAACATTCCTTCATCGATGTACCTATGGCATCATTGGCAACCAGAACGCTCACCACCTCTTCACTCAGGGGTCTTTTCGATAGTTCCTAGCTCATAGTAACTGGCAATATATTCACATATCAAAATGGAATCTCCGTTGAAGATCAACAAGATCAACTAAAACGGATCCATATAAAGGAGCCATGGACTCATCCGTTGTGAGGACCAGCAAGATCAACTAAAACGGATCCATATAAAAGAGCCATGGACTCATCCGTTGAGGACCAGCAAGGTCAACCAACCAGATCCATGCCCGAATTCAGAAAACAACTCTTACTCCTTGTTCCAAAATCTTCCCCGACGTACTTGTGGGTATCTTCGGCGACCCACAGCCGGAGCACCGTATGGTCAGCACCCTCTAGGATCCTTCGCAGGTCACCTAGCACTTCACTTATAGGCCGCTTCCTTGGTCCCTCATCCACTGTACGAGAAGCTCACCATTCAAATCAACCCGAGGCTAGTCAAGACCTCGGTCGACCTTGCTATGCGAGATGTCCTCCGATGACTCTCTGTCACAGTAGTTGCAACTTTAACAGATAGGTTTCCACGACCTTATTCACGAGACGGTCAAAATGCTTCCCCAGCATTCTTGACATAAAATAGACATTTAAAAATAGATTTCACATACAAATACAGTTCCAACAATATTTCCATCTTTCTCATCACTCCACATCTTTTCACATTAGTCCCCATCTTTTCTCATCTTTCCATAAATTTTTTTCTTCATCGATCCCTATCACATCACATCATTCCCACATCACATCCAATAGTATCATCCACACATCAATCCACATCATCCATATATCCATCCCCATCACCCACATCAATTTACATCATCCATATATCCATCCACATTATCCAAACATCCATCCACATCTTCCATACATCAATCCACACGTCAATCCACATCATCCATACATCCATCCACATCAATCCACATTATCCACACATCCATCCACATCTTCCATACATCCATCCACATCAATCCACACGTCAATCCACATCATCCATACATTGTTAGAATTCGTGGTGCTCATGCTAGATCAACTATATGGAGGAGAGAGACTCACAAAATACAAGAAAATATCTTTCTTATTAAGTTGCTCAAATACAACTAGGCTTCTTGCTCCATACAAAATGCCTTCTAGCTCCACCTTTAAATAGGTGAGCCAGTGGACCATAAGTCCATTCACACACACACCCTTCTCTTCCCCTTTTACATAACCTTAGTCTCTTAATACCCCCCCTCAATACCAACTATGAAAGAAAATTGGAATAGGTGGTATTGGACGTAGGTTGCCTTTATAACATTAGGCATACAAGGTTAGGAATATAGGTGTGGTTACATTGAGATTTAAAACAATTTCTTAGTGGAGCTAGAGGCTGATACAAAGTTAGCCTCTCTGACTCTTTGTTAGGACATTTAGTAGTGATATGTCCCGTTTGTTTACACTTGTTACATTTCATTTTGTTGGGATATTTGATCCAATAATTATTTGTCAAATGACCCACATTTTTGCAATGGGCACATCTTACTTTGATCACTTGATGTGACAAAGCTTGTTCAATATTCGATGAAGTGGTTGCATTTGAAGATTCAGCTCCTCCCTTTGGCCTCTTTTCTTCATCAAGATAAGATTGAATGACTCCTTCAAGGGTGGGATTAGGTATGTTCTTTAGGGTGGTGACTAGGGTGGGGTACACGTTCTTGACTGCTATTAGCAAAACAGCCACTCCATCATCTTCATCCATTCTCGCATTTACTGATGCAAGTTGAGCCATAAGGCCCTTCAAGTGAGAGATGAAGGCTCCAATGCCGTTTTCCTCTTTGAGTTCCAAGCTGAAAAATTTAATTTTAAGTGAGATCTTGGAATTCTTACCACGAGCTCCATAGAGCTTATCAAGCTCCTCCCATTTCTCCTTTGCAGTCAGAAGCTGGTCCACATGGTGAATGAGAGCCTCATCAAGATGAAGCATGATGATGGCTTGTGCCCTCTCATCATCTTCAATATCTTCAGCCTTAGTTCGATCAATAACCTTAGTGCCGGAGATGAATGGCCAAAAACCTTTGGACATCATCTTGTATTTGACAAGGACTTGCCAAGTGTGGAAGCCCTCTCCTGAGAACTTCTTAATTTGGGTGTTGTCCTTTGACATTGGGTATTGATGAAGAAGATTACTAGAGAGTAATGGGCTGATTTATGAAGAGGAAAAAACTAGAAATTTTTGATATTTTGGCTTAAGTAGAAGAGAAAGGCTTATGAAAGTGTAACAACCCTTAATCAAGCCAAGGATGTTGCATAAAAAGGAGATTAAGATGGTTAAGCTTATGGTTTAGTACTTAGGGTTTGTGCCCAACCACTAATTCTGATGGTGGGGAGAGCTTCATTAGTGTCAAAGAACACTTTGTTTGGTGATTAAGATCACCATTAGTGTTTAAAAAACACGATTAGTGCTTAAGAGCACATTTCTAGCATCTAATGGCACTTGCATTGGTGATTAGATTTACCATTAGTGTTTAAGAACACTCTTAGTGTTTAAAAACACTTTGGAATGACTCCCCTTTGCTAGATTAGAAGCCTCATTAGTGTTAATCAACACTATTAGTGCTTATAAGCACACTTTGAAAAGCTTTGTGCACTTGAAGATGTTGATGGAGCTTGATGAAGAATGAGGCTCATGAATACATCATGGTGCATGGCCACCGCTTCAAACTCAAAAATAGGATCAGCAAAGAAGAGGAGATTAGTAAAAGAGAATCACTATTAAAACAAGCCCTCACAAGAGCACTTAGGTGATTAGAGCAAAGAAGAGGAGATTAGTAAAAGAGAATCACTATTAACAAGCTTGAGCAAGCTTTCATGGAGAAGTGAAATAGTAGGCGCCTGGTTTTTCTCTTATTGTGAGAGCATAGAGCAGCCATTAGGGCTAAAAATGAAGCTATAGACTCCTGAGGCTATGGGATTCAAAAGCCCTAAGCCCACGCAGCCTATTATGCTCTGCAGACATCGAATTCATGTACGACATCGACGGCAGCCAGGAACTGCGCCGACCTGCACAAGCGACAATGCCACAACGGAGAGAGGGCGATTCAGCTGATGAGCGGTACAAAAATGTCCGCCCGAATGTCCTCTTCACTTTCTTAGTTAGCTCCCAAAGATTTTGCCTCCATGAGTTGCTAGAGCTCCTCCACTGGTAGGAGGTTCAACTCCACACAAGAAAAGGTGATAAATAAATTTGACCTATTCTAAACCACAAAAAGGCCTAATCAACCAAAGCTCTAGATACCATGTTAGAATTCGTGGTGCTCATGCTAAATCAACTATGTGGAGGAGAGAGACTCACAAAATACAAGAAAATATCTTGCTTATTAGGTTGCTCAAATACAACTAGGCTTCTTGCTCCATACAAAATGCCTTCTTGCTCCACCTTTAAATAGGTGAGCTAGTGGACCATAAGTCCATTCACACACACACTCTTCTCTTCCCCTTTTACATAACCTTACTCTCTTAATATATATCCATCCACATCAATCCACATTATCCACACATCCATCCACATCTTTCATACATCCATCCACATCAATCCACACGTCAATCCACATCATCCATACATCCATCCACACGTCAATCCACATCATCCATACATCCATCCACATCAATCCACATTATCCACACATCCATCCACATCTTCCATACATCCATCCACATCAATCCACATGTCGATCCACATCATCCATACATCCATCCACATCAATCCACATTTTCCACATATCAATCCACATAATCCATACATCCATCCACATCCATCCACATTATCCACACATCAATCCACATTATCCACACATCAACCCACATCAATTCACATTCATTTCATAAGTATTCCTATTCTCATCTAATCACATCTTTTTCTATCTCATTACTTATTTCCTCATTTATCCTCATCAGGTCATCTCATCCACTTGTATCTACCCATACATCTCATCACTTGCATCTACCCATACATCCTCATCAGGTCATCTCATCCACTTGCATATACCCATACATCTCATCACTTCACCCCTTATCGTTCATTCACATCTGATTCACATTACATCACATCCATTCACATCCTTTCATTCACATCCCGATTCACATACTATCATATTCATTCACATCCTATATCATTCATTCACATCCCGATTCACATGCTAACACATTCATTCACATCCTATATCATTCATTCACATCTCGATTCACAGCATAACACATTCATTCACATCCTATATCATTCATTCACATCCCTTATCATTCATATCTATCCAATTTACATCACATCTCATCGCCTCAATTCTCGTTTATATCCATCACATTTACATCCACATGTATTCTCCCACACACATCCACATCCATACTTATCACATACACATCCACATCTATCCTTTCACATACATCCACATCCATACTTATCACATACACATCCACATCCATACTTATCATATACACATCCACATCTATCCTTTCACATACATCCACATCCATTCTTTCACATACTTCCACTTCTACTCTTCACATACATCCACTTCTATTTTTCACATACATCCACATTCATCCTTTCACATACATACATCCACATCCATTCTTTCACATACATCCACTTCTATTCTTCACATACATCCACATCCATACTTATCAAATCCATTCTCTACTCATTCCCATCTATCTGATTTTGCATCCCATCTCATCTCATCACACCTATTTACCTCTCATTCTCATCACTTCTATTCCCATCACGTCCATTCTCTATTCATTCTCATCTATCTGATTCATATCACATATCATCACATCTATTTACCTCTCATTCTCATTACTTCTATTCTCATCACATCCATTTATAGAATGTAAGAGAATTCTTATTTTTGATATAAGGATTCTTTACACATCTATTTATGCATAAGAGCAACTTCAGTGGGAAATAACACTTTTATAAAAATCCGTTTAGGCATCTAATTATGCATAAATTCAATTTTAAGGAGAATAACACTTTTGAAATAAAAATAAATCTTTTATGCCTCTTTCTATGCATAAAATCAAAATTGATGAGAATAACTCTTTTGAAATAAGAATAAATTCTTTATGCATCTTTCTATGCATAAAATCAAAATTGATGAGAATAACTCTTTTGAAATAAATATAAATTCTTTATGCATCTCTCTATGCATAAAATCAAAATTGATGAGAATAACTCTTTTGAAATAAAAATAAATTTCTTTATGCCTCTCTCTATGCATAAAATCAAAATTGATGAGAATAACTCTTTTGAAATAAAAATAAATTCTTTATGCATCTCTCTATGCATAAAATCAAAATTGATGAGAATAACTCTTTTGAAATAAAAATAAATTCTTTATGCATCTCTCTATGCATAAAATCAAAATTGATGAGAATAACTCTTTTGAAATAAAAATAAATTTCTTTATGCCTCTTTCTATGCATAAAATCAAAATTAATGAGAATAACTCTTTTGAAATAAAAATAAATTCTTTATGCATCATTTTATGCATAAAAATTAATATTGATGAAAGTAACACTTTTATAATAAAAAATTCTTTTATGCATCTATTTATGCATAAAAATCAATATTGATAAAAGTAACACTTTTATAATAATAAAATCCAATATACATCTTTCTATGTATAGAATTTAAATCTAATGAAAATCACTCTTTTATAATAAAGAAAAATAATCAATATGCATCTTTCTATGCATAGAATTTAATTTTAATGGAAATAACACTTTTATAATAAAAATATTTTTACTATGCATTTTTCTATGCCTAGAATACACAAACGATGGGGATTACTCTTTTTGAATAATAAAAGGTAATACTTATTTCATAAAATTTAAGAAAAGTTTGCCATAAACTCCTTTGTATGGCTAACCATTTTTTAATTTTTTTTTTTGTAATTTACTTTAAAAATTATCCCCAATTTGATTAAAGCATTCTAAACTAATCAAAATCCACTTTTAAAAGAGAAACAGTATGAAACGTTTAATTCAAACAATTTGATTACTTAACTAGGATAAAGAAGGGCTGAATTTAAGAATGAGAGAGGGGGAAAGCCTTTCCAGCAAGGCACAGCAACAGATTATCATTTTAAAGATAACAAAAAAATTAGAAAACCATTAAAAGAATAAGAAAAAGTAGGATTTCTAACTTACATGACTTTCTAAGAGCTTTCCTTTGGCTTGATGGTTTGAGGGATCTACTCTTGTTTGCAACAAGAGTGGCCACCAATTCTTTAGAAGAGGGAATGGTCAAAAACTAATGAATTATTAAGAAATTCACAGTTTTTGGCTCTGGGAGGAGTAGAGTAACAGTGCATAAAACACTATTAGTCCTTTACAAAGGGGAGGCTTCATTTATAGGAAAAAGTGAGCCTCTAACCAAGCAAACCGATTCTAGAATTTTCGAGATCAGTTTGGTCAATTTTTGACCATTTTTAGGTCAGTTTAGCTTACTTTTGGATCTAGTTGAAGCAGGAGAGAGGAGAGATGAAAATATCTCATTATTTGTGAGTTTAAAAGTCAACCACACATGTGAAATAGGTTCTTCTTTCATGAGGGGGAATTCCCCCACACACTGAGGTGTCAAAAATGCATCATTTCTCTAAATATCTCTTCTTTTTTAACTAATATCCTTGTCCTTAGTCAACTCTTCATCTTATGTGAGTATTTACTCATTTTTGGGGGGGATTTTCTTTATTTCTTCTATTTATCTCCTCCATACATTTGGATGAATCTGATTGGCCCCTCAGAACCTTAATTTAAAATTTTTCAAAAATCTGGACCCTTAGGATAAGGCCTTTTGAACAGACTATAATTGATTTCTAATGCACCTTCTGAAAATCTTTTTGAACTTCTGTTTTGGGGAAACTTATTTTAATAAGAAGATATATTTTTCCATCCAAGAATATCTAAAATTTGAATAATCTCTCTCTAGAATATTTTCTCTCTCTAGGCCAAAACAGGGTAAAAAAGAGAAACAATATGAAAATTTTAATTCAAAAAATTTGATTACTTAACTAGGATAAAGAAGGGCTGAATTTAAGAATGAGAGAGGGGGAAAGCCTTTCCAGTAAGGCATAGCATCAGATTATCATTTTAAAGATAACAAAAAAATTAGAAAACCATTAAAAGAATAAGAAAAAGTAGGATTTCTAACTTACATGAATTTCTGGGAGCTTTCCTTTGGCTTGATGGTTTGAGGGATCTACTCTTGTTTGCAACAAGAGTGGCCACACCAATTCTTTAGAAGAGGGAATAGTCAAAAACTAATGAATTATTAAGAAATTCACAGTTTTTGGCTCTGGGGAGGAGTAGAGTAACAGTGCATAAAACACTATTAACCATTTACAAAGGGGAGGCTTTATTTATAGGAAAAAGTGAGTCTCTAACCAAGCAAACTGATTCTAGAATTTTCCAGATCAGTTTGGTCAATTTTTGACCATTTTTAGGTCAGTTTAGCTTACTTTTTGGATCTAGTTGAAGCAGGAGAGAGGAGAGATGAAAATATCTCATGATTTGTGAGTTTAAAACTCAATCACACATGTGAAATAGGTGCCTCCTTCATGAGGGGGAATTCCCCACACACTGAGGTGTCAAAAATGCATCATTTCTCTAAATATCTCTTCTTTTTTAACTAATATCCTTGTCCTTAGTCAACTCTTCATCTTATGTGAGTATTTACTCATTTTTGGGGGGGTTTTCTTTATTTCTTCTATTTATCTCCTCCACACATTTGGATGAATCTGATTGGCCCCTCAGAACCTTAATTTAAATTTTTTCAAAAATCTGGACCCTTAGGATAAGGCCCTTTGAACATATTATAATTGATTTCTAATGCACCTTCTGAAAATCTTTTTGAACTTCTATTTTGGGAGAATTTATTTTAATAAGAAGATATATTTTCCATCCAAAAATATCTAAAATCTGAATAATCTCTCTCTAGAATATTTTCTCTCTCTAGGTCAAAACAGGGTAAAATAGGATCTTTCTTTTATTTCAGAGAGATCAGAAGGGAAGGTTCTTACACCTGCATACCTCAAAAGTCGGAGGGAGGAATCTTACATGTGCATACCCAACAAAGATACACTTTTCTACCTTAGGTTCCAACTTCCTCCTTCTCTCATCAGGCACATGCACATAAGCTATGCAACCAAACACTTTGAGGTGTCCAATGTCTGGCCTAAAACCTGTAAGTCACATCTTTGGCCTACTTCCATGTATGGCTGCTGTGGGTGTCTTATTAAGTACATACACCGCTGTGGCACATGCTTCTGTCCAATAATAGTCTGGCATGCTCTTTTCATTGAGCATTGCCCTGGCCACATCACAAATGACTCTATTCTTCCTCTTAGCAACACCATTTTGCTGAGGTGTGTACCTGCAGTTAACTGCCTTCTTATGCCATGCTTTCTCAAGAAATTCTCAAAAGCATGTGAGGTGTATTCACCACCTCCATCCGTCCTCAAACATTTATCCAAGAGTCATATTGCTTCTCTGCAAAAGTTTTGAAGTCCATAAACTTTCCCAACACATCACTTTTCGCTCTGAGAAAGTAAATCCAAGTCATTCTGCTGAAATCATCAATGAATGTCACATAATACAAGCTGCCTTTAATGGATGGGTTTTGTGCAGGACCCCATACATCACTATGAACTATCTCAAGTGACCTGCTACTCATGTTGCCTTCTTTAGGAAACGGCAACCTTGCTTGCTTTCCAAACTGGCAAGCATCACAAACATGCATATTCCCATCATACTTGAATCTAGGCAGCCCACTAACAATCCCTCTTGCCTGCATGTTCTTTAACCTTTGTATGTTGACATGTCCAATCCTTTTATGCCACATGTCAATGTCCTGTACCACATTTCGGCTTTTAGAGAACATGGTTGATTTCAACTTAGGAATCCTAGCATCCAACTTAAATAACCTGCCTTCTTTCTTGCCTTTGGCAACAACAATGACTCTACATTGATTTTTGAAATCCTCAATGAAGCAACCATGCTCGTTGAAATGAACCTGTAAACCTTGTTCTACCATTTGACCAACTGAGGCACATACAAGACATCTGCCATAGACTTTGTTTCACCATTGTGCATAACCAATGGTACACTTACAACATGTGTGATAGCATGTTGGGTATCATCTCCTGTCTCCACATAGCCTTTCACATCCATAGGCTTCATATGTTCAAACCATTTGCCATGACAAGTCATATGGTTTGATGCTCTAGAGTCCATATACCAAGTGTCATCACTTTCACCATTTGTCATCATAGATCCCACAACATGTTTCATGGGGCAAACAAGTGATTTGCGCTGCCATCATTACTGCTTGATGCAAAATTTCCACCATTTGCATAATTTCCACCTACCATGTTGTGCATAATATCCACCATGTTGTGCTCTACCCCCTCTCAAATCATTTTGTATGTGGAAACAATCACGTGCCATATGACCAAATTTCCCACAGTAATGGCATTCCACATTTTGCATAGATGCTTGTTGGCCTTGCCAACGTCCTCTACACGAGGATTACCTCTGCCTCTTTGAGGTGTATATCCATGACCACCTCTAGCACCATATGTAAGCTGACAATTCTGTTGTGGTGACCTATCTTGCCATCCACGACCATTACCACGACCACGTGATGCAAATCTCCCCTTGCCTCCTCTAAATCCCCTTTGTGAATAGAAAGCCTAATTTTTGCCATTATCATCATGGCTAGTAGATGCATCATGAAAAGAGTCACTGAGTTTGATTTCCTCAACAAGCAAGAGTGAAACCAACTCATCAAAATCTGGTAAACCTGTACTTCGAACAGAAATAGATGTATCAAAAGACTTGTACTCCTTGCCAAGACCACGCAAGGTAATGTCTACCAAATCATCATCAGGCAGCATGGGGGCATTGATAGTTTCCAATGCATCTGCATACTTCTTTATCTCTTGTACATAATCCTGGATACTCCTTCCTTTGCACTTCACATTATGAATCTGTTATCTCAACTGAGACTTACAAGCACTAGTATCTGTATCAAACAGCTGTACCAATGTATCCCATGCATCCTTGGGATTCTCAGCATCATGTATATGTATGAGTATAGCATCAGAGATACATATAGACAAGTAATGCAAAACTTTGTATGCTCTCTCTGACCATTGCTTATGAGCTACAACCTGTTGTTGTGTAGGTTGTTGGGGTAGTTTCGCCGACTCTCGCTCCGCACTTGTAACAAGGTTCCAAAACCCTTTTCCTTTCAGAAAACTTTCAATCCTGTACTTCCATGCCTGGAAGTTCTTCCTATCCAACTTCTCACCCACAATCTGTACTAGGTTATCTAGCATATTTGCTCAATGTATGCAGATACACCTTCTGCACACGTCCAAATTTGTAAATAAGCCTTCTTCAGCTCAACCACACTCTAATAAGTGTTCTAGATACTCAAAAGTACTCAACGAACTTCACTGTTGATATTGAAAATCAAACTAATTGCATTCAAATTGAACTGGCATCATACGCAGTCCAAAGTACCATGTTTTAGCGCGCTTTCCAAGGCTTCAAATTGCAATGTAGTGGTTCAATTAAGTGTGGAGAACTTGTATTCACACCTAAACAAGCTCAATGTTGCATATCAACACCAACCAAGGTGCATACATACCAAATTTATCAAATCCCCTTCTCTGTTTTGAGAAAAACCAATAAAACCAGAAAAGACCAGTCGTAAAAGTGATCTAATTCCTTTGATTCTTATCCAAATTGAGAGACAAGGTATTCATTAGCTTAGCATTGATGTCTACTAACTCCATGTAAAAGGAATTAGATCAATTGTTTAAGTTGAGAGAGTAATTAGCTGATTAATCACCCTTTGTTTCACTAATCATAGTAGACAACCTATTTAATCATCTCATAATCAGCTCCATAATGCATAATTGCTTCAACCAATCATATAGCAACCTCCTCAAGTATGTGTATCACACAATTGCTAAGCAAGTTTTGAATTTAATCAATGAACCAGGTAGAATTTGGCCTCCACTTTTCAAAATTGTGAGCAAACTGCTCTGTTTCTACACATTTGTCTATGCCGCCTGCTCTCCTGAGGTGAATTGGTGAGTTTATAATGGTAATTGAAGATAGATATGGGTGCTCAACACTCCTAGGCATGTACACTATCCATCAACTGAGTGATTCTTGTAAAAAACTAGCTTTAATTTCATCCACAATGAGCATCACTTCTCTATTTTTGTGAGGGCTTCAAACCAGTGATTTTCCACTCACATAAATGCATCAACTTTGCTCCAAATTCAATGTAGGGCTTGCACATGAGTTGCCAATACATTCCCATTTGCTAGATACATGATTCTTTGTCAGATTTGCAACCATTTGCCTCATACATTCACCACACTCAAGTTTCAATGGAGAGCTTGCAAAACAAAAATTTCTCTTTGCTCAAATCTGGTGTTGTTTGTGTTTTTGCACCTGCAATCCGCTCAAGGATGTTTAGTAGTTCTTACCCAATAGGCCAAGCTCTCAGATTTGATGGAAATTGGTGTGCTCCAAGCTTCACAGCTCCAATGGCAAGCTTCATAGCTTTTCTTCCAGCTTCTTCTCCCTCTTCTCTCACTTACTCAAACCCTAATAGAGAGCACCAAGCTCTGATACCATGATGAAAAATAGCTCCAATGGCAAGCTTCACAGCTTTTCTTCCAGCTTCTTCTCCCTCTTCTCTCACTTACTCAACCCTAATAGAGAGCACCAAGCTCTGATACCATGATGAAAAACAGGTAGAGGGAGAGGAGACACACACATAGGAGCAACCCTAATGTATTATCAAACCCTAACCATAGAGGAAAGCCATCTCAGTTCTCACACAATGCATAAAGCCATAATCCATAATCTACAACACACTACATGTGTTGTGTCCACACACTACTAACCCTAGCTAATGTCCACACAACTATGACCAGTTGGACGCGGTCATTTATGTCTCACACATGTTACTACCTAATATGTCAGCACATAGTGCAATTGGCAGCATAAGCTGACATCGAGCTTGAATCTCAACAAATTAGTTGGATATAAAGTCAGATTTGAATTATAAATAAAGTGGTCTTTTCACCGAGTGTCTTGGTTAATTTGGAAAAAGAAACTTAACAAGAATTTTCATATTGATAGGATCATGGATTGAGGTCATCGTGATGGGAATGTTAACCCCCAACTCGATGAGGAAGAGCTTGACCTAGATGTTTGAAAAACTCTTCATAGAGCTCAGCCTGGACCTTTCAAGGGTGAAGGGGAAAACTTGGGCGAGGTTGTGGAGAAGTGGATCAAAGCAATGGAAGAATACTTCGATGTCACTGGGTACAATGAGAAGAGTAAAATGGCTCTTACAAGGCTGAAGATAATAGAAATAGCCAGAGTGGCATGAAGAAACCACTACGAGACAAACCGTCTAGATTGGAACACCCAGACATGGAATGATCTCAAGATTTACCTAAAGCAGAGATTCTGTCCTCCCAGCTTTTTGGGAGGCCAATGCCAAGTGTTAGCTCAGGACGCCTCCTGGAGAACTTGCCCGTTTTTGGAGTCGTGGAGAGTCGATTTGAGAGTTTTTTTTGGGGAGCGTGGAGATGAGCTGGGGCGCCTGTTTTTGTTTTTGAATTGGGGAAGCTGTGAAGCTGTGGACGTAGAGGATATTGACGGTGGAGTTGCTACGAATGCTCAAAGAGCTGATGGCAAGCAGAGGCTGTTGAATCTACTGTAGGAGGCCGAGGGAAGGAACAGAGAGTTGGTCGAAGTAATGCATCGCCATCGCAAGGGAAAGTGGCTTTCGAAGGTTCCAGAGTCAAGAACCAGAAGAGGAAAGGCGACGAGCTGGGGGCCACGCTGGAGGCTTTCAGGGGCAGTAGAGGTAAGACAACTTCTTGTTTTGAAATTTCTCAGTTGCCAGGCAGTGCAGAGAAGCAGGCCGATTTGAGAGGATGTGCAGGATTGCTGAAATCTATTTTAAGGAGATGGGAGTAGATTTTGGGTGTTATCTGGCTGTATTTGCCAAGGTTAACAAGCATACAGTGTTCATATTTTGAGTGGAGACCAAAGAGGAAGAAATTTCCTTTGGTTTGTGAAAGAAGACAAGGGTTTGTGTGAAGAAAGATTGAAGAGATGGCTCAGGACTTTCCAGAATATTGGGGATTACCACATGAAAGTGCGTTTAAATTTCTGGAAAAGATGGAATTTGCAGCTTTGATGAAAGACAGGGCAACCCCGGAGATGCTCTCTCAGATTTTGACTTATTGCTTACAAGGTGATGCAAAAGCATGGTTACAGATGTTTGTAACTACACACTAGAGCTACATTTTTGACACAGTTTGCCCGTGTAAGAAGTCCAAATGATGTGTGGAAAGAGTTGTGTAAGATTCAGCAAAAGGATGGGCAGGATGTGGATCAGTATTTGATTGAGTTTGGTAGACTATGGAGTCTATGGTGTGAGGCTTTGATTCCTGAAGTACCCCCGTAGATGATAAAGAGAGACTGGTTTGTGGCTGGTCTGGAGCCAACCCTCTTCTTCTGAAGGTGGAGCTAAAGAATCTGGATAGCTTTGAGGAAGCAATCAGAGTTGCTTGAGAGAAGGAGTGGAAGGTGAAGCGTCTGAGGCAGTTAGAAATACAGGAAGAGTCGAAGAAGTTTGTGAAGATGCCAGAGATTGAGAGTATGCATCCTGAAAGAGAAGCTGCTGTGGTTCCTGAACAGGAGGATACTTTGAAGAGAGACATTCATGATGCAGTGGAACTCATGGTCTTTAAGTTTGAATTGGATGGAAGCAGGTGGAAGGGGAAGAAGCCGGGGTGCTCCAAATAATAGAAGAGATATTTTGCCAGCAGGTGAAGGAAATATGGGAGGATCAGGGAGAGAACGAGGCTATTATTTAAGCAATGTCAAATGCTGCAATTGCGGGGCGCAGGGACATATCAGCCCACAATGTGATAAACCGCCCAGAGTGGGTGGTGAAATGTATCCCATGATGCAAAGAACTAATGATAGATCAGGAGATCACAGTATTGAGGTAAAAGATCCAAGTCAGCCCTCTACCAGTGGAGTTAAACGAGAAGATAAAGGAAAGGGACCGGCTCTTAGCTTGATAGGAGTGGAGAGTATTCCAGAGATCATGCTTGTGGCCAAGAGGACAAGAAGTACAATGGCGAAAGCTGAACTGTCATCTAAAAAAGGAAAATATATCCAATTTGACATCAGCCCTCAACCAGAGAAGAAGAAAAGAAAGCCAAGAAGACGCTATAAAACTTTAGATTTGCGTATCGGTCAAGGTCAAGAAGAATACACCCTGATGGGTGATTTAAAAGGAAGGGCAGCCAATATAACTTTTGCCCAATTGCTTGGATTGTGTCCGAAGCTCAAGAGAGAGTGGAAGAGGTTGGCAAATCCGAGGAAAGAAAATGAGCAGGAGCCCACACAAGGTGAAATGGAGTTGATGTCTGTGGAAGACCTTCCTGATATCTGTCTGTCAGTATGCTTGGTGTGGAGGTGTGAGTGTTGGAGAGGCATATGTAGATGGCGGTGCACAAATCAGTGTAATGACTCAGTCCTGCATGGAGAGATTGGGGTTAAAGCTGAATGCTAATTCAGATTTTAGACTCCGATTGGAAAATCATGCAAAACTGAAGTGTCTGGGTATATGTACAAGAGTACCAGTGACTGCTTTTGGTGTGATTTGCAGCATAAATTGCCATATTATGCCAGCTGGTTTGGGAGCTTATCCGCTGGTTTTAGGTATGCCTTGGCTCAGACAGGTGGGTGCCATCCAAAATTGGAGGAAGGGTACTATAACTATACATAATAAGAGAGGAAGAGCCAAGAAGTTCAATATGAGTAGCAAGCTGGAAATGAAGAGTGAGCCTGAAGAAACAAGTGTTGATGAATATACAGATAGTGAAACTGAGGAAGAAAGTTCTACTTCTGATGATGAAGGTCAGGTATCATTTTTAGTGAAAGAAGAAGATGAGTATATAATGCAAGCTAAAGAGATATCAAAGGAGGAAGAAGAGAGTAGACTTGAAGATATGGACAGTCTGATGCAGCCTCCATCACCCAGTGCAGAGAAAGAGAAGCTGTTACAGGGTATGTTGAATCCCAGTTTGCAGCCAATGGAAAAAGAGGAATATATGAAGGTAATACATAAATTTCTAGATTTGTTCATTACCTCATATGAAGAGATCCGAGGATTCAAATGTGAACCAATGCCTATAGTACTGAAAGAGGGTGTGAAGCCAGTGTTTCAGAAGCTGAGAAGAATAAATAGAGAGCTATTGCCCGTGTTGAGAGAAGAGTTGAGTAAATTATTAAAGGCAGGATTAATTTATCCACAATAGATCACTCAGATTGGGCAAATCCAGTGGTCATTACTCCAAAGCATACAGGTGGGTGGAGAGTTTGTATTGATTACAAGCCTCTAAATGCTGCAACAAAAACCAATCACTATCCTCTGCCATTCATTGATGATATTTTAGACAGGGTGGCTGGGTACGAGAGATATAGTGTATGCGATGGCTTCTCTGGGTATCTTCATATTTCAATTGCTGAGAAAGACCAAGCTAAAACCACTATCATTACACCGTGGGGTTGCTATTGTTATCGAGTAGTACCATTTGGTTTGAAAAATGCGCCCTCATCTGGTATCAGAGGAATACTGATAGAGTACTTGCACCTCTTACAGATGATTTTGTGAGAGCTTTTTTGGATGATATATGTGTATATAAATCTCAAAAGGAGCATGGTGATAAATTGGGGCAAGTATTTTCTAAAATGGATGATGCAGGTGGACAGTTGAATCCTAAAAAGCGTCATTTAGGATGTTCAAAAGTGTCATTTAGGATGTTCAAAAGTGAAGCTATTGGGCCATATGATATCTCAAAATGGAATTGAACCTGATCCAGAGAAAATAAAAGCTCTTATCTTATTATCTGCACCATCAACATCCAGGCTGCTGTGCAGACTTTTGTCCAGAAGGTAAAGTATATGGCGAGATTTATTCATTTAGTATCTCAATTGCTTTATCCTCTTCAACAGGCCATGAAGAAAGAACCGTTGCAATGGAATGAAGAATGCAAGGAAGTGTTTGAGAAAGTGAAGGAGGTATTGGGAGGTATTTCTAGTGTAAAAGCCCTAGATTTCTCCCAGGTCTTTTATGTGAATCCATCTTTTGGTCCGGATGTGGTTGGAGCAATTTTAATGCAAAGAGGAGATGAGCAATTTTAATGCAAAGAGGAGATGAGTCCAGATACATGAAACCTGTATATTATGCAAGTAGAGTGAAGACGGAAGCAGAAAGGAAATATACAAAGGCTGAATTGGTTTTGTCAAGTCTGGTATATGCCTGCAACAGAAGGAAGTTTAGGTCATATCTCCTCATGAGACCATTTGTGGTTCTGACGAACTATACTCTTCTCCCTCAGTTGGTGTTGAATGGTACTTCTCTCTCAAAAGGTATGATGCGATGGTTCGTGGAGCTTCAAGAATATGATTTCTCATTTTTGATTGAAGATACTTTGCAAGGCAACTCTGGCAGGTGTTTTGACATATAAGGAAGGCCCGATCCTGGTGAAGGAGGTGGATTCAAAGATAGAAAAAGAGGAACAAATTATCATTCCCGGAGATCATGTCTTGTTCTTTGATGGTTCGTATAGGCCACTAGAGGTTATATAATCCAGGATTCAGAAGGCGGGCTGATTTTAAAAAATGGAATACAATTCTCACCATTTCATTTAGTTTATGGGAAAGAAGCACTCATGCCTATTGATGTAGAAATTCCAGCTTTGAAGTTTCTGGTTCAAGAAGGACATGAACCTATCAATTGTTACAGAGAGAAAGATTGTTGGCTTAGTCCAATTAGACAGAGAACTAGCTTTTGATCATTATGCCACTATGTAATTGAAAAGACAGAAGAAAGAGAATGACGAGGTGAGGCAAAAAGAAGTCGAAGAAGGTGATCTGGTTCTCAGGTATAACAGCAAGCTAGACAGTACATTTCATACTACATTTCAGACAAAGTGGGAAGGTCCATACAAAGTTGAGAAAAAGTTTGATAATGGAAGCTATCAGCTTACTAATTTAAATGGAAAGAAGCATAAAAGAAGAGTGAATGGTCTGCGGTTAAAGAAATATTTTGCTCGGTTGATCTTAGCCTTAAAAGGAAAAGATCGGGAAGCTTATGATGCATGTCAGGAGGTTGTGGAGAGTACAGAGAGGAAGATCTGAATATTACATCTCTGTTTGTACAGCTATTGGACATGAATGTCTAAGCAGAAATAGGGGGTTGCTAAATATGTGTGGACAAAAATAGAGACTGATGATGTGTATATATTGTGCAGAATACTAAGAGCTTCAAGAACATGTAATCAGTTCGGGTCAGCTTTGAGTTTTGGTTGCGATAAAATTCAATGTACAGGAGAGAGAAAGTAGAGGGAAAAAATAAAAAGTTTTTGGCACAATTTCCAAGGTTTTTGAAGAGGGATTAAGGTAGACTGTGTGATGGATGTTGATAATGTGACTGGACACCTATGTGTCAGTGGAAGCTTGATTTAGAATAGGTGGCAGGCATGCAGGCCAATGCCAAGTGTCAGCTCAGGACGCCTCGTGGAGAACTTGCCCATTTTTGGAGCCGTGGAGAGTCAATTTGAGAGTTTTTTTTGGGGAGCATGGAGATGAGCTAGGGCGCCTATTTTTGTTTTTGAATTGGGGAAGTTGATGGCAAGCAGAGGCTGCTGATTCTACTGTAGGAGGCCGAGGGAAGCAACAGAGAGTTGGTCGAAGTACTGCATCTCCATCGCAAGGGAAAGTGGATTTCGAAGGTTCCAGAGTCAAGAACCAGAAGAAGAAAGGCTTTCAGGGGCAGTAGAGGCTTTCAGGGGCCACGCTGGAGGCTTTCAGGGGCAGTAGAGGTAAGACAACTTCTTGTTTTGAAATTTCTCAGTTGCCAGGCAGCGTAGAGAAGCAGGCCGATTTGAGAGGATGCGTAGGATTGCTGAAATCTATTTTAAGGAGATGGGAGTAGATTCTGGGTGTTATCTGGCTATATTTGCCAAAGTTTACATGCATACAGTGTTCATATTTTGAGTGGAGAGGTTGTGACTCAAGCCTTGTAGGCTGAGTACTTGCTCGGTGAACTACAGGGCCATAAAATTGCATGCGTGGCTGCTTGCTCAATGAGCTGGGAAGTGGGCAGAAGTATACATGTCAGGGGAGCAAGATGCTAGCCATAAAATCAAAGAGTATGGAATGCAAGAGTTGGCTTCCATAGGGCCTTTGTAGGACTGTATTGCTGCCTTTGTGGGTTGTGGACATAGGTGCATTCTATGGCCATGATGATAATTATGATGATGGTGGTAATATATGCATGTGTTCTTGGTTGATCAATCAAACACTAGTGCTTGAGTTCTCTACTTCATAGTGGAGTGTTTAACTTTGGTATTTCAGGTTGCTGTGATTTTGTGGAGGTGTTCCCAAGGTATTGTAGGCCAGGAGCAAGAGGAAAAGAGGTTTTTTTTGAACTTCAGTAGCTGCACCAAAACAACAGTAGAAGGGGTAAAACAGGAGGAGTTTTGAGAAGCCTAGAGACAGTTATATGCAGGTTTTGTGGACTGTTTTGGAGCTGAATTGTATACTGAATGCAATCTCCTGTGTGAGAGCATACTGGATGGGTTTTCTGGGAAGATTTGTGTAAAGAGTCAAAGCTAGAATTGAGCTCTTGTATACATGTTTGTAATAGCTTGCTATCCTGAAGATACAGTCTTGTAAACTTGAAGAAAAGCTTTGAGGATAGCCCACCTTAGATATGTATCTTGTCCTAGAGTTTGGTCCGGATATCGAAGAACTCTACTTTGAGGATGGTTCTATGTTTGAGGTTGTTTATTCTGAGAGTGATGCAGGGTACTGGACAGTCATAGTTCATATCACTGAGGGGGAGTGGGCTGATTATGAATGGGTGTTAGATGAAGATGGTTCTGATGTAATGGATGTTCAACTCTGTAAAGACGAAGACTTGTATTGAAATAAAGTTTTGTACATACTTTTGGGTCTGGTGTTCTGGGTTTGTTTGTATCAGTGTGTGGAAGTGTGACACTCTATAAAGGCATATATAGCTACACCGCTTCCGTGTCATCAACGTTCACATGACGTATCTCACATGTCAATAGAGGGATGCGGTCATTTATGTCTCACACATGCTGCTACCTAACATGCCAGCACATAGCATAACTGGCACACACTGACATCGAGCTTGAATCTCAACAGCCCCTCTCAAGCTCATGATGTACTGCCATAGATGAAGATGTAGATGAGCTTGGGCTATCAAAGCTCTCAACACTCCCCCTCAAGCTCATCCCACGTACTCCCAACATAGTACAGAAGTACTCAACTTTCTCCTTGCTAAGTGGCTTTGTAAAGATGTCGGCCACCTGCTCTTCAATCTTCATATACTGTAGATCCATTGTACCATCCAGCACCTTCTCTCTGACAAAGTGATAATGGACCTCTATGTGTTTGGTCCGCGCATGAAACACTGGATTCTTGGCCAACTGTATGCTGCTCATGTTGTCACAATGAATGACAACCTTGCCATCAATAGGCTCACCCAAATTAGCCAAGACAAAATTTTCTTCATGAGGCTTATATGAAAAAAAAATCCATTTTCTTTACGATTACCATTACCCATGGAATCGTCAAATTTTTTTACAAATTTTATAGCCTCATCTAAGTTTTTTTAATCTTTGGAGAAAACTTCCTTCTTGTACTCCCTTTTTAGGCCTCTAATAAAGCCTCTTACTTTTTGAAAATTGTTTATTCCCTTAAGCTTTAAGACAGTTTCTCTATAGCAAGCTATATATTGAGTGAGATTTAATTCTTTTATTCCAAAACAATTATCCCACTCCTCCCAATTTCGGTCTTCTTCATTTTTAAGAAAATATTCCTTTAAGAATAATTGCTTAAATGAATCCCAAGAATTGGGTATTTGCCTAGATTCTGCTTAGCTCATCCACCACTTTACAAGCTTGCCTTGTAAGGATAGGCTAGCTTCAATGGGGAGATTATGATCATGCACATTTCTTAAAAGATACAAATCTTGCCATTTTTGTTAAAAAAATATGGACCGCATCTTTATTTCTCTCCTTCTCTTCTCCACTAAAAGTGGGTGCCTTTAAATCTTTGAATGCCATACCGTGGTCTCTAGTTTTGGGACCCTCCAACTATGGATCCATTCAATCCTTTTTTCCCTTCCCTCATCAATGTAATTTTTAAATATTTCTTTTATTCCCAATCCTTCCCATCCCATCAAGGAGCTAAGAAGACCCGTCATTTTCTCAAGTTTATTCTCTATATTAAAGATTTTTTATTTCATTTCTATATCCTCATACTCATTAAGATCTAAATCTTGCATATCTATTTCATTTTGTTTTGTAATAACCTCTTCCATGTGTAAAGGGGACATTGGGTTTTCCCCCTTCTTCCCATTTTCATCCTTCCTACCTTGAGAAGCCAATTACTTTAAAAATAAGCAACATGGAAAGTTTCTTACAAAGTAAAAGAAAAAGAAAAAGATGCAACACAATGACCTTACTTGGCTGGGTAAATATGAATTGTCTCTAATGACGTGAAGAACAATTCCGTTGATTCCTCCTTGTTGTTAATATTTGCTTCAATGATTCTTCAAGGTTCTCATGTACTCCACTTGCTTTATGTAGAATCTTCAAAATATGCCCAATTTATCAGGCAAGAGGTATGCTAAATCAATTAGGCAAGATGTATGCCCAATCTACTAAGCAATAAGTATTTTTATGGGAATATTTGAGAAGTATAAGGATTAGCTTATGGAAATGAATAGAGAAGAGATTAGAGTTAGTAAATATAATGAGTAGATCAATGGAAACATGGAAAAGAAAAAACTTAGCTCTGATATCAATGTAATGTTCCTTGCATTAACAGCTTGAGGACTTGTAAGACTAGAACTTTGATTCTCCACCCAACCATATTCCAAATGGACCCTAAAAGCATGGTTATAGAGGCCTAGGTGATGCATGACCTTCCAACTTCAGCCCCTTGACCTTTTTCCTACTTTAATTTACTTAAAAATTAACCCCAATTGGTTTTAAGCACTCTAAACTAATCAATTTTCACTTTTGAAAGAGAAACAATATGAAAAGTTTAATTCCAACTATTAGATCACTTAACTAGGATAAAGAAAGACTGATTTTAAGAATGAGAGAGGGGGAAAGCCTTTCCAAAAAACAAGGCATAGCATCGATTTATCATTTCAAACAAAATAAAAATTAGATAACCTTTAAAAGAGTAAAGAAAAATATAAGATTTCTAACTTGCATGAATTCTGGGAGCTTTCATTTGGCTTGATGGTTTGAGGGATCTACTCTTGTTTTCAACAAGAGTGGCCACCAAATCTTTAGAAGAGGGAATGGTCAAAAACTAGTGAATTATTAAGAAATTCATAGTTCTTGGCTCTTGGGAGGAGTAGAGTAACAGTGCATGAAACACTATTAAGCTTCAACAAAAAGGGTGAGGCTTCTATTTATAGGAAAAGTGAGCTTCTAACCAAGCAAACTGATTCTAGAATTTTTGAGATCAGTTTGGTCAATTTTTGACCATTTTTAGGTCAGTTTAGCTTACTTTTTGGAGCTAGACTTCAATTAGGAGAGAGGAGAGATGAAATATCTCAGTTTTTGATAATTTTAAACTCCACCACACATGTGAAATAGGCACCTCCTTCATGAGGAAAATTCCCATTGTAAGGTTTTAAAAATCCATTTTTTTAGTATTTCCTTTGGTCCTTAGTCCAGGTCCTTAGTCCACTCTTCATCTTATGTGAGTATTTACTCATTTTTGGGAAGGATTTTTTAATTTATTCTATTTATCTTCTCCACACATTTGGATGAATCTGATTGGCCCCTCAAAACCTTAATTTAAAATTTTCAAAAAATCTGGACCCCTAGGATAAGGCCTCTTGAACAGATTATACTTGATTTCTAATGCACCTTCTGAAAATCTTTTTGAACTTTTGTTTCAGGGGAACTTATTTTAATAAGAAGAGATATTTTTCCATCCAAAAATATTCAAAATCTGAATAATCTCTCTCTAGAATATTTTCTCTCTCTAGGCCAAAATAGGTAGAAACAAGATCTTTTATATTTCTGAAGAGGGATTTGATTACAAGGGAAGATGCTAGACATCTTGAGAGGATGGGGAGGAATCTTACATTCTCTCCCACTTGAAAAATGCGAGATGTCCTCATCTCGCAAACTGGGGGTAATCCCGCAATAGTTCGGCTTCTTTCTCCCAGGTGGCATCTTCAAAAGGATAGAACTTCCATTTGACCAATAATTCTCTCAGAATTCTGTTCCTGAGAACCTTTTCTCTAACATCAAGGATTTCTTCAAGTTGGAGTTCCATCTGCCCTTGGGTTAAAGAAGTTAAGATTTCATCAAGCACATGATTCGGGCTTGGTATATACTTTTTAAGAAGACTGACATGGAATACATTATGTACTTTGAGATGAGGAGGTAGAAGAAGCTCGTAGGCTAAGTCACCTGCTTTCTTTGTAATCAGATATAGCCCACAATATCTGGGGGATAACTTCTTGTACTTCCCAAGAGATAGAGAACTTCTTTTGGGGCATACTTGAATGAAGACCATATCTGCTTCTTCGAATTCTCTGTCTGTTCTCTTCTTATCTGCATATAGCTTTTGTCTATCCTGGGCAGTTTTTATATATTTGCGAATTGCCTACATCTGCTGCTCCATGTCGTCAAGCATCTGTCTGGACATCTCAACCCTAATTAATGGGTTGGACCAAGTTAATGGAGTTAAGCAATCTTGTACATACAAAGCTTTGAAAGGGCTCATCCCAATACTTCTGTGATAAGAAGCATTGTAGGCGAACTTGACTAGGTGCAGATAGCTTAGTTACTTCTTGGGTTCCCTGCCATAGCATGACCGAAGTATATCTTCGATTACTTGGTCTACCCTTTCTGTTTGACCATCAATCTCAGGGTGGTAAGCTGTGCTGAGATCCAAGAAAGTTCCTACTGCTTCAAAAAATGCAGTCCAGAATCTTGACGTGAATTTGGGATCTCGATCACTTACTATTCTTTTGGGTAGGCCATGCAATCTGAAGACTTCTTTGAGGAACACTCTGGCCACATCCACTGTAGTGTAGGTTTCTTTTACTAGAATCAGATAGGTAACTTTGGTTAGTCTATCAACTACCACGAAGATGGAGTTGTAACCTGATTGCACTAAAGGTAATCCAGTAATAAAATCCATACTAATGCATTCCCACTTCATTTGTTGGGGGATGTCTAATGGATGTAACTTCCCAGGCATTTTTACTCTCTCGGCCTTGACTTTCTTACAGGTTAGACATTGACGTACATGATTAAGTACATCCTTTTTTAGACCAGGCCAAAAAAAGCTTTTCTTCATAGACATGTAAGTTTTGATGAAACCTAGATGTCCTGCAATAAGGCTGCATGGGCTTCATTCAGAATTTGACTCTTAGTTTTCTCATCATTGGGAATGCATAGCCTACGATTATAATACATAATTCCATCATCCAGGCTGTACCCTTGAACTCGGTTCAGCTCCTGTGGAGTTTTGCTTTCCTGCGTAAGTAGGGTAGCAATAGGGCCAAAGAATCTATCCTACATGATCTTCTCTCTTGCTTCAATAATCAAAGGACTTGACACTACAGTAATTACAAGTAAGGAGGCTTTTCTGCTGAGGGCATCTGCTACCACATTTTCTTTGCCTGGGCGGTACTTGATTTCAAAATCAAATTCCTACAGGGTCTACATCCACCTTCTTTGGCGCATGTTGAGATCCTTCTGAGTGAAGATCCACTTTAAGCTCTAATGATCTGTCTCATCAAAGTGAATCTTGACCCAGCAGGTAATGTCTCCACAACTTCAGGGCATATACTACTGAAAGTAGTTCCAGGTCGTGGGCAGCATAATTCCTCTAATGCGTTCTAAGTTTTCGGGATTCATAGGCCACTGCATGACCTTCCTACATGAGTGCACCTCCCAGGGCAAAACCATTGGCATCAGTTATACTACCTCAAAGGGTAGAGAGAAATCTAGCAGCTTCAGAACGGGATTGGTTACCAAGGCCGTCTTCAGCTTATCAAAAGCACTCTCGCACCTGGCAGACCATTGAAACGAAATATTCTTCTTGAGTGAGATTTGTCAAGGGGGGAAGCTATGAGAGCATACTTTGGAATAAAAATTCTATACCAACCAGTCAATCCCAAGAATCCTCTGACTTCTTTCACCATCTTTGGTTCAGGCCAATCTATGACTGCTTAGACTTTTGCGGAATCTGGAGAAATTCCATCTTTTGATACCAGAAAGCCCAAGTATTTATGGTCGGCAGAGAAAGTGCATTTGCTCTTTTTTGCAAAGAGTTGGTGCTTCCTTAGAATCTCAAGAACTTTTCTGTCATGAGCTTCATGGTTAGCTGCATTCTTTGAGTAAATCAGAATATCATCAAAGAAAACAAGAACAAAATCATCCAAGTATTCTCTGAGAATGTCCTGCATTAAGCGATTGAATGTAGCTGGGGTATTTGTCAATCCAAACGGCATGACAGTGAATTCATTATGCCCATACCGAGAATGTCCTACATTAAGCGATTGAATGTAGCTGGGGCATTTGTCAATCCTAACGGCATGACAGTGAATTCATAATGCCCATACCGAGAATGTCTTGCATTAAGCGATTGAATGTAGCTGGGACATTTGTCAATCCAAACGGCATGACAGTGAATTCATAATGCCCATACCGAGTATTGATGGCTGTCTTCGGGATATCTTGCTCATTAATCCTGATCTGATAATATCCTTATTTGAGATCTATCTTTGTGAAGATCTAGGCTCCACTTAGCCTGTCCAGAAGCTCATCAATTCTGGGGATAGGATACTTATTCTTAACTGTCAGCAGCTGATTGAGACCTTTGTAGTCCACACAGAGTCTTAGCTTTCCATCTTTCTTTTTCTGAAAGAGAACTGGCGCACCCCAAGGTGAAACACTGGGTCTTACAAACCCTTGTTCTTATAGCTGTGTCTAAGCTGTTGCTTGAGTTCGATGGCTTCAAGAACTAGCATTTTGTACATGTGCAGGGCTATTGGTGGTTGAGCTCCGGGGGTCAATTCTATCACATGATCTACTTCTCGACTTGGAGGCATCTCTATTAGCTCTGATGGGAATAAATCATCATAATCACTTAACCATTCAGGTTCTTTAGCTTTTAACTTTGAGTCTACCAGATTCATTTTGACAAGATAAATGGGCTACTTCTTTCTAAGTCCTTTTAGTAACTTAGAAACCTTTACAAACTGCACATTTGGGGATCTTGAAATTCCGGTTCCTTGAACCTTGTTTCCGTGAAGGTCACGGAAGGAAATGGTTCCATTATGACAGTGAATGTTAGCTTGATTTTTGTGGAGCCAATCCATTCCAAGGATCCCATCGAAAACTCCCACTCTGAATTGACAATCAGTTAAATTTCCATCTAGATTGAACTGAATACAATCTGTCTCAAGGTGAGTGAAAAGAATCTTCCCACTTGCCAATTCAACTTGCATAGGTTTCCCTGATTTTTGATCTAAGACTAGCTTATGGAAGCATCCACCAGGGGAAATGAAAGAATGAGTACTGCCTGAATCAATCAAAAGCTTAAAAGGCTTACCCTGATACTCAGCTGGAGTATGAATGATGGAGAATTTGCGATTTGGCCCTTGGTTTTCAATTGTAGCATAAATCTGTCCTCTTTCCTCTTCCACTACTTCTGCAGAGTTGTGATTGCTCTGGCTGCTATACAGTCTGAGGCGGAACTCTTTCTCTTTGGTTGCCCCAGTTCTGGGAAGGATTTCTGAGGCTACTCTGACCCGAGGCAGACGGCTGAGCTGGAGTTCTCCTGGGATTTCCCTGATTTGGGTGAGATGGACCTTGATTTGACTAATAAGTGTTGCCATATATATATAGGCAGTGATGTGTGTGAACACACTTAGGACCGCCGGGGCACTTTTTTCCTCTTTAGGAGGTTTTTTCCCCCGGCTTGTATATACGCCCATCCTTCTAGGGCTAACTTATCTTTTGTACATTGACACACTCTAATACTTTGTATTGTGTGCATTCTTGCTCCTTCTTCTCCAAGCTTTGTGTGCTTTCTTGCAACCCTAATTCTAACAATTGGTATTACAGCAGGCATCGGCTCCCAGGGCTACGCGGCCAGTACCCTCCGACTCATGTTCTCTGATTGAGGTGAGCTTTCACGAGCGCTTCTAGGTCCCTATACTCTGCAAATACGCCCGTAGGGTTGAGCGTTCTCAGAAATCGCATTTGAGGTCGTTTCGGGCTCCGTTTTTGCATTTCAAGTTCTGCACAGGTGTTTTCGTCATTTTCTGCCGTCATTTTCTGCAGAAATTTTGACAGTGCAGTTTTATGTAAAACAGGCATACGTACTCTATTGTGGACCGTGCTACATAGCACGAGTTGTTCTCTGTTCAGTCTTTACTTCATTACAGGTAGCTTTTGCATCAGTTTCAGTCAGTGGCCATGGCTGATAATAGCAATGATGTATTTTGCATGTTATATCTGCTGATGACAAATTGGATGGAGACAGCAACTACCCACTTTGGGCATACATGATGCAGCATGTTTTGGTTGCAAAAGGAGTGTGGAACATTGTGTAGGATATGGATGTACGTCCAGGTTTTGTGGATGTATCGTGGGCTGTATAGGCTCAATTCTTATGACAAGTGTGTGGAAGATTCAATAAATGCAGTTTCGGATGAAAAGGTAGTTTCAGATGCAAAACTATGGCATGCTCGTTTTGGTCATCTGAACTTTGCTAGTTTGCTGCGTTTGCAGAAATTTGATATGGTTAATTCATTGCCCCCTCTTGAGGCACCATTGAGACATGTTTGTGAAGGCTGTATTTTGGGCAAAATGCAGCGTTCTGCGTTTCCAAAGGATGGTTCTGTGCGGGCCACTCGCAAATTGCAACTTGTACATAGTGATGTATGTGGGCCTATGCAAACTTCGTCATTTGGTAAACACTTGTACTTCGTGACTTTCATTGATGATTACTCAAGGCATGCATGGGTATATCCACTGAAGGCAAAGTCCGAAGTGTTTTTGTTCTTCAAATAGTTTTTTCTTATGGTTGAAAATGTATCTAATTGTACTGTGGGCACCCTCCGTTCTGATCGAGGGGGGGAGTACATGTCTAAAGAGTTTGATGCATTTCTGGCTAGTCGTGGGATAAAACACCAATGTACAGTGCCATATACCCCTCAGCAAAATGGTGTTGCTGAGAGGAAAAACAGGTCACTTATGGAGATGGCACGATGTATGGTCAAGAGCCAAGCTTTGCCACATGCGTTTTGGCTTGAGGCTGTCATGTGTGTTGCATATGTACTCAACAGGTGTCCTACTAAGGCCTTGCAGTCTATTAGTCCATACGAAGCTTGGCATGGTAGGAAGCCTTTTATTGGTCACTTGTGTGTCTTTGGTTGCTTGGCCTATGCTTTAGTGCCTGTGCAACAACGCAGAAAATTGGATGATAAGGCTGTCAAATGCATTTTTGTTGGTTACAGTGCTGAGAGAGCAAGGGTTACAGATTGTATCATCCGCAGTCAAAGCGTATTTTGATAAGTCGAGATGTTGTTTTTGTGGAAGATGCTGTGCAGCCCTTGTTATCATGTACCAAAGAGACATGTGTGAGCTCACGGGATGTATTTGATACATTGTTGCCTCTGTTTATAGGTGGGAATTCAAATGTAAGTCCTAATGAGGCAAATATTCAGCCTATGTAGATTTCAAACGACATCATAGATCAGCCTATTTCTGATGCAGATTTACAGGATGTAATTTCTAAGGATAGGGCTGAAAATGAGCAGGCTAGAGGTATGCCTAAATGGCTGGTGCAAACCTTGCGTGATAGTAAAATTGATGCACCTATATCTAGTCGTACTCGTTTAGGTTTTCAGCATGCCTCTTATGCATTAGATTGTTATGCTTTGGCTGTGTCTAGTATGTGTAAAGAGGAAGAACCTCTTTCATTTTGATGAGGCACAAAAATAAAAAAATTGGTTGGCTGCAATGCAAAGTGAATATGATGCTATAATCAAGAATGGTACATGGTCTTTGTGTGATTTGCCTATTGGTAAAAAGGCCATTGGATATAAGTGGGTTTTGAAGTTGAAACGAAAGCTAGATGGCAATGTTGATCGCTATAAGGCTAGACTTGTTGCAAAGGGTTATGCTCAAGAAATAGGCATTGATTGTGATGAGACCTTTGCTCCTACTTGTCGTATGACTACCATTCATAGCATTTGTGCATTGGCAGCTCATAATGGTTGGAATGTACATCAGTTGGACATAAAGACTGCGTTCTTGAATGGAGATTTGCATGAGGAGGTGTATCGCAGCCTCGTGGTTTTGTTCAAAGAGGGCAGGAAAACAAAGTGTGCAGGTTGAAAAAGGCTTTATATGGTTTAAAGCACGCTCCACGAGCTTGGTATGAAAAGATACATGCATATTTGACTGCACATGGTTTTCAGAATAGTCCAACAGAAAGCACTTTATATGTTAAATGTGTGGATGATGTACATCTAATCATTACTCTCTATGTCGATGACATGCTGCTCACAGGACCAAATGAAAGTCATATTGCTGATTTTAAGGCTGATTTGAATGCCTCTTTTGAGATGCCAGATTTGGGGCATTTGCATCATTATTTGGGGATACAATTTAAGCAGTGTGATGGAGGTATTGCTTTGTGTCAGACAAAGTATATTGAGACATTATTGCGGAGATTTGGCCTTGAAGACTGCAAGCCTATTGCTACTCCAATGGAGACAGGTTTGAAGTTGAGTCTTCATGATGCTAGAGATCACTTTGATGTCACACTCTATCAGACAGCTGTTGGTTGCCTCATTTATGTATGCATTACGAGGCCGGATATTCAGTTTGCAGTCTCACAGGTGAGCAGGTTTATGCATAGCCCAGGGTCTCAGCATTGGAAGGCAGTTAAACGCATCTTTCGCTACTTGAGTGGCACCATACATCTTGGGTTGTTTTATCCCAAGGGGGGATCGTTGCCGCCAGATTTACATGCTTTTTCGGACTTAGATTGGGCTGGTTGCTATGACACAAGAGTGTCCACAAGTGGTTTTTGTTTCATGCTCGGTAGCTCATGCATATCTTGGTTGAGCAAGAAGCAACCTACTGTGGCCACTTCTAGTTGTGAAGCTGAGTATAGGGCAGCTTTCACAGCTACGGTTGAGTGTGTGTGGCTCAAACGGCTTATGGCTGACTTGGGTGTTGAACAGGAGTCTGCCACCTCTATCTTCACTGACAGTCAGAGAGTATTGGCAGTTGCGAGAAACCTAGTTTTTCATGCTCGCACAAAGCACATTGAGGTGCATTATCACTATGTCAGGTAGAGACTCTCAGCAGGAGAGATCAGCTTGGCCTATGTGCCAACACAGGACAACCTCGCCGATCTTTTCACAAAGGCGCCTCCTCGTGAGAAGTTCGAAGCTTTCCGCAAAGCTTTGGGCTTGCTCCCCTTTGTGGACTGATCTACTTCGGGCATGGCACTCCCCTATACATGAGTGCCAGCTCTCGTTCACACCATCACTCCCAGGGGGGATTTGTTGCCATATATATATAAGCAGTGATGTGTGTGAACACACTTAGGACCGCCGGGGCACTTTTTCCCTCTTTAGGAGGTTTTTTCCCCCAGCTTATATATACGCCCATCCTTCTAGGGCTAACTTATCTTTTGTACATTGACACAATCTAATACTTTGTGTTGTGTGCATTCTTGCTCCTTCTTCTCCAAGCTTTGTGTGTTTTCCTGCAACAATAGGAAGGGGCTGGTCGCTGCACTCTCGGTCGACTTCCCTGTCCCCTTGACATGGTAGGAGTCGAGCAGTCTTTCAGCTGGTGACCAAAACCTTAGCATCCAAAACACCGGTTCTCCCTTCTGAGCGCATCCCTCTGAATCCTTGAAAGAGGTGGGGCTCTTGAGAAAGTGTTCTGGGGGAAGCGTCTTCCTTCACTTCTCAATCTTCCAGTATCCTAATTCTCATTTGGGCCTTGCTGCCTCTTTGGGGGAGGAAAGTTTGAAGTACTTCTCGGGGTTTGGAATCTTTTAAAGTTAGAGGGTGCAGGCTTTGGCGGGACCTTAACTACAAAGGCTTTGGCAAAGTCCTTTGCCATTCTTACTGCTTCGGCCATTGAGACAGGTTTGGCATTCTTTACTAAGGTGTCCAATGGCTCGTTCATTCCTCGAATGAATTTGGCCATCAACTACTCTTCATCCAATTGTGGAGAATATTTGAGGAGAAGGGCAAAAGCTTGATGGTACTCTTCATTTGTCCGGCTATCTTGCTTTAGTTCCAAGAACTCATTCATCTTAGTTTCAAGGAAGCCCGGAGGACAAAACCTCTTTTTGAGGTAAGCTTTAAGATCGGTCCAGGTCTGGGTATCCCGGTCGAGACGGTGTCGTGAAGTGTGCGGTACAGCCAGGAAAGTACGAAACTTCTAGCTGTGAGAGTGAATGTCAAATCCGATAAGGAATTTCACGTACAAGATTTCCCAAGGAGTATTGAACATCATTATTTCCAATGACAAATACATGTATCCACTTCCCTCAATACATCCTTGAATTCATCCAGATGATTGCACAGAATTGCATGAAATCCCTTTGAACCATTCACATGTGGGCATAATAAAGCTTTCTAATTTTTCCAATATACATGTGGCCAGCTACATCCATTACATCCAGTGCCCTCAAAACCATTAAATCATGATGCTCTTTTTCACCTGAAAACCTGCCTTAATATTCTAACATTTCACAAGCAAAAGATAGAATACGGCATAGCTATTTCATGTACATAATTTCCAAAACTCAGTCAAGCAATCACAAGGCCATCTTCCATGATTTTACAAACTTCAGTTCTTCCAAAATTTATATCTTGTTCATCAACCTTTGCCCATATATTCCAAAACCTTTAAGGGCTTATTTGCCATGCCCTTTTTCTAAAGTAACAAGGTTAATTTAAAATTAAGCTTATCTGAAATAAGCGAAAGGTGGACACGTTGATTTTTCCTTTGTTTTTATTAATCAAAGATGGCCGCTTCAGCGCCGGTACACGGAGGAGGAGGAAATGGCGGAATAGAACCCTCTGCTGTTGACTGTGAGCTTGAATTTTCCAGAAGCACATCATTGAGTAGCACTCAACTTTCCCATCATTTCTAGCACCTAAAAGCAGTATACAGAAGATAAGCCCTTCCCATCAAATTGACTGGTCGCCATCGACGCTGTTCTACTCCACTCTGCAAAAATCCCTTTCTCTCTGGTTCGCCGCCGTGAAGCTCCGGTGTCCTCTCTTTCCCGCGGCGATTTCGGTGCCCATACCCGCCAGCTTCTGCCAGCTGTATATACCATTAAGCTGCGCTCTTTCTAGAAATTCCCCAATGTTTATGTTAACCTTAGCACTAAGGTTATAAAACATAACCTTAGCATTAAAGTAGCAAGCCTTAACCACAAGACTCCCAAGGCATTAGCACCATGTTTTAAGTCTTAACCACGAGACTCCCAAGGCATTAGCACCTCTATGAAAACATGCTTACTAGCTCCATGTTCCCTATCTCCACTCTCCGCATTAGATATACATAAGATACATATGCTTCTACATGATGATCCATGAAGTCCAAGTGCAGTTTTCTATCCGAACATTTCCCCAACATTCAATGAACTCTAGAATCTCCAATTGCCCATTCAAGTATTTCTTCATCCCTTTATAAATGCATTCCTTTGTGCATTGGTATGCCCTCATGCCATCATATATATCTGGATGCTTCTAACTTGCCCATGAACTCTGAGTAACAGCAAAAACATCATCCTCCATACTCATATACAAAAAACTCCTAAATCTGACTCAGCCTCAGCTTGTCTTATTGAACCTCATATACAATATGAACATATGTACATGGCATCATATAATGACTTGTCATGGCACATAACCTCATGCATCTGGATGTATATTTGATGAACTCACATGCACGGTTTCACATCATAGACGTGCCATGGCACGACATCCACCCCCTCTAAACCTGCACATCCTCTGGTATGTGCCAAATCATCATCAAGATCTACATATAGCTGGATGTCGTCTTCATCTTCTGCAATTCCAGGAAGATCATCCTCTTCCTCTTCAACCATATCCATACTTTCACTGTCAAGCTTCTCATCCTGAATCTCTTGTGAATCAAAAGGATCACCATCATGCCTTCTTTTAAATATCTTGATTCTTTTGCCAGCCACAAGATTCTTTACTTCTGTTCCATCAAGCTCACACAGAGTATATGTGGCATTTCCATGCACATGCCTGACAATGTAAGGGCCAAACCATCTTTTTGCAAATTTTCTTTGAACAGTGAATTGGTTGTCAAGGCTACTATCATACATTAGAACCCAATCACCTTCTTCAATAGGTTTTGGCCGGAGTCTGTGTCTACTATCAAATCTTTCTTTATTTTTCAACCTTGCATCTTTCAGGCGAGCTTTAGCAAGCTCTACATCTTCAGGCCTCCTCTCCAACTGTCTTATTCTCAATGCAAGGAGGTCATCTCTGCTCAATCCTTCCATCCAGGGCAATACATTCCAAGTTAGAATTACTTCTTCAACTGGCATCACTGGCTTCTGACCATACATTAATTCAGCAGGCATGTATCCTGTCACTGAGCTATGAGTTGTACGGTCAGCCCACAAGGCATATGGTAGCAGCTTTGGCCACACTCTCATCCTTTCTCTGCATGCCTTAGCCAAAGCTTTAATAATTGGAGGATGTCCTCGCTCACTTTTCCCATTGCCCTCAAGATTGTAAGCACATGTTAGAGACAGTTTGATACCAATTCTAGAGAAGAATTCCCTTGCTTCTTCAACATCTAGCTCTCCCCTATCAGCTGTTATTTTCCCAACACAACCATATCGGCAGATCACATCTTCCAAGAGAAATTTGCATACTGCTTCCGTACTCTTTGTTCTAAGAGCACGCCCTTCTACCTGATTTGTCAAATCTTCTCTTGCAAGTGCTATATACCGCATCTGCCAAATTCCCAAAGGCATTGTAACTAGATCCACTACCCACTTGTAGTGCATGGCAGGTGGGTAGGTTGGTTGCAAGCCATCACGATGCCTCACATTTGAGTACATTTGGCATACCATGCATGTTTCCACATATTGGGAAATATCCTTGTACATTCCTCTCCACCAATATTTTTCCTTTATTTTGGTAAAAGTAGCCCACACACTTCTATGCCCAGCCCAGAGACTCTCATGGAATTCTTTCACAAGCTTCTCTTGAGTCTCTTTATCACATATGACTCTCTGTGGCATAGCATTCCTCTGTTTAGGATGTTTCCAGAGATACCCATCCTTTAGAAAGTAACCATATGCTTTTCTGCGGATCCTCTTAAATTCTGAGTCAGACCAATTTTCTTGCCTTGTTAGAGTGCTCAAATATTGACCAATGAGCAACCAATCTCCTTCATATATTTCCTCAATAAAAGACTCAAGTGCATTTGATAAGCAAATATGATCCCCCTTTACATATGCTGTAGTATAAAATTTTGTACCCACATCATCAATGTCACTAACCATCTCTTCCTCATCTTCATACCTGGCTCTTGATAGCATATCTGCAACTGGATTATCTTTTCCCGCAATATGCTCAAACTCAGGATTTAGTGACTTGATATAAGCAATCCACCTAAGCATAGCAATATCTGGAGTGGTACAACTTGCTATCATCCCAAGAAGTGGCAAGCAATCAGTCTCCACAAGTACAGATGCCCCAATAAGATATTCTTTTTCACATTTTAGAGCAGTGACTATCCCCCATAATTCTCTCTTGATCTGTGGATACTTTCGCTGTCGAAAGCTTAATACCTTTGCTCCAAATCTAATTACATACCTATGATCATCCTCATCATCTTGCCCTACTGCCCATCCAATCCCAGTAGGACTAGTATCAACTGTAACAATCACAGGCCTGCCACACTCATAATCTGCCTTTCTCAAAATGGGTGATGATTGGAGCAAATATTTCAGCTTCCGCATAGCTCTAATATGTACTGCACTCCACAAAAATTTTTGATTTTTCCTCAAAAGCTGATAAAGAGGATCTGCTACATGTGCATAATGTGGGATCCAAATAACATAAAAGACGCATGCTCCAAGAAATCTCCTCAGCTCTGTAACATTATTGCATATTTCCTTCATTCTTTGTATTGCGTCTATCTTGGCTGGACAAGGACGGCGTCCACTAGTACTACAAAGATGTCCCACTATTAGCACTTCACCAACCCCAAACACTGATTTCTGCCCAGATAAAGTAAGATTCACTTCTTCAAGCCTGGATAGAATCATGTCACAATCCTTTATATGATTTGCCACAAACTTGCGGCACCCTTTTGAATCCAAATCCCCATCTTTGTCTTTCTCCTCACAGCCCTTTATTGGCACATCATCCAAAAATGGCATAGTTTTTTGTGGTATGAAGTCCCGTAAGACTTTATTCATTCCATTCATCATATGTGCCACTGAGTTAGTGGCTCCCTGTGGTAAGGTACACATCCTTACTAATCCCAAAGGAGTTCTCATTGTGGTCAAGTCCCTGCTTTGCATATCCAGCTGGAACTGATCATATCCCGAATACAAATCACCCATAGAGTATATAGCTTTCCCTGCAAATGCTTCTGCAAACTCATCCACAATTGGACCTGCTCCCACATTCCTGATTGTGACTTTGTTTACAGGTTGCATGTCTTGAATAAAGCGCAATGTCCCATTTTTCTTTGGTACAGTAAACCATCTGTTGGAATATGGGGCACATGAAGGCTCCAAGATTCCCATTCTGATCTTTTCCTTTAGTAATTCCATCAACTTTGGCAAGAGAGCCTTTGGTACTGGAATTGGCCGCAGGTTCCAGGGCACATGTGGAACAGTAAAGATCACCATTGGTGCTGTTACACTTGGATCAACACAACCAATCTCATGCGGCTGAAAGGCAAAAGCTTTCCCATGTTTTACAAGCATCTCCTCAAAGCATTCCCTTTCAACTGGCAACAGAAAATCCCTCTCACCAATCTTCAGCTCTTTCAGAGTTTCTTGAGTAAATTTATGCCCAATTTTCTTCGGATCTCTAAGATTTGGCTGCATAGAAGCTTCATCTATCTTCTCCTTGCTTCCTGGTGGCAAGGGCAAGGCAACTGGCTTCACCTTTTTTGCAACCGTTTTGTACTTTGTATCAACATGAGCATCCATCTCACAATTCATGTTTTTACATTCCACCCCCTCAAATTCCTGGATTATATCATACATCTCCACAGATGACACCTTTATCACTTCATTTCCACCCAGTAAGCATGCTCTTCTCATATCAAAAAGTACATCCATAGTATCTATAAATGACACCTCATCAAGCACCCCTGAAATAAACTCATTCTTCTCCAAAAGACCACACTGCTCAAAACTTTTTTGTTCATTTTGTATATGTTTTTGCATGCCACGCTTTAAATCCTTGCTTTTTACAAAAACCAGTGACCCATAGCTGGAGAATCCCTGAAAATTTGCCGAAAAACTATTTACATTGATTGAGTCCTGCGAGAACTCATTTCCCCTTGTACCATTGGAATCCCGCTTTACAATGGCACCTGGCCAAAATCCCTCATCTCCCTGTAATTCATAAACTCTCTGTTTATCTTTGGGAGTGACTGTGCCCTAAAAGATTCACGATTCCTTTCATGATTAATGCAAACTGTCAAAAACTGAACAGCCTTTTTGCCATCTTTACTCCTTATTCTTGCATAAGCTGAACCATCATCCAAAACCTTTGTTTCCATCCTTACAGCTGTAATGTAGGGTTGCCCAAGAATGAGGGGATACGATGACATCTCCTGAACAAAGAAATTCTGATCATCCTTCACATCCCCTATAGTTACCCTTACATTTGGACATGCTGCATAAAGCTCTCCAGATGAATTATTAGCTGCTTTAATCATCCACCCATGATCCACATCCATTGGCCACTTACATTTGTTGTAGAGATTTTTAGCCATAAGATTTATTTCAGACCCATGATCAATTAGAGCGACATATGGCTCTTCCAAATCACCTATCTTGACAAGGGTTTCAGTGGTGGCTCTTGCCCAATGGCTCCTGGAGTAATGACTTTTTGTAAGAACTTCTTTTTCGTCATCCTCTTCCACAAAACGCACTTGTCGTGCCCCATCAGCAGAGTGATTACATTCCACCACATTTTCTCTCTCTTCCTTTTTCTGTACCTGTACACCATGAGTCTTAGAAGTGCTTGCTTCCCCTTGTGATGGAATAGATTCAATTATGGACTGCCTTTTTCTTCGTATAATATCAATTATCTCATCATGAAATTCTTTCTTTGCAATCCCCAAGACTTCCCCTAATGTGAATTCCACCCTGCTGTTTAGAATTCTCTCTTCAAGCACCTTTTTGAGATCTGTTGCAACTTCAATATCAGATTGAAGCTTGTAGAGTGGACTTTTCCCTTTACCCTTCTCCTTCATTTTAACTGGCACTTCTTCCATTGAAACATCATGTGGAGGTCTGCTTTGCTGTGGAGGCATATGTGATGGCCCAGGATCCTTCTTTTCACTTCCACGTGTAACTCTTTTTAATGGCCCTCCTTCCTCATTTTCCCTTTTACGTTTCTCCTCTACCTGTGCCTCATTATTTTGGCATTTGGCAATATAGGCATGAATGGATAAAGAATCCACAGGCTCCTCCCAGCCAGTCTCAAGGCGTATACAATCACCTACCTCATGCAAAGCTTGCTTTGACACTTTCCTTGATGCAATTAATTCCATTGTTGACGGCCAAAAATTCTCATTCTCATAATCCTCATCATTCTCAAATCCCTGCTTTTGTTGACCAACCTTTAATCCATAGGTTGCTGCCTCGACCATAGAAATGGCATGACTAGCAACCATATCCTCTACCAGCTTTTTCATCCCTCCTTTCCCAAAGTTTGTACTCAGCGGAAGACCAGTCTCTGTAAGATGGATTTTCCCATCTTTGAAGAACACAAGTTGATTTTTAAGAGCTTCTTTATAGCTGGTACAATCCTTCTTTGCATGCTCTGGGTCATCACACCATATGCATCTATATGTAAACCCTTCTTTGATTTGAGGCCTTTGCATAGAAGCCTGCCCCAATGGTAGACCTTTTTCTTCGATCCTGGACATCTTTAATTTTAAATCACGCATACCCTTGATAAGCTCATCCATCGGCCCATCTATCTTAGGAATTGTGGCAGCTGGCTTGGATAAACTCTCAGGGGTAACAGCAGCTATGGGGGTTGCAGATCCCATCACCATTTTATCCCTCCTCCGCTGCCGCTTTGCTAACATAGTGACTGCATCCTCAACATCATTCCAATCACTCTTTAATCCTTGCTCTGTATTTTTATCCTCAAGGAGGATTTCCAATGTCTCCTGGAGATCTTTCCCAGCTGCTTGCAAGAAGAGCTCTGTCTTTTCTCTGTCCAAAGTTGCACGCTCTATTCTTGACAACTGGGCATAACGCTTCTCAAACTCCCTTAGCAATTCTGTGGCAGAAATTCCCATTTTAGGTTTTGTGACCCATTCCAAAAAAGTTCGTTTGGTTACTCGCTCAGAATCCTCCATGAAGTATTCATCTTTTAAAGCAAGTTTGAATTCTTCCCAATTTCTGCCACCCTGTGCTGTCTGCAATCCTTTTATGCGCTCTCTTATTTCAGGAACGCATACCAACTCGAAACTTCGAACCATATCCTCCTCGGTCACCCTATTTAGCTCCATCTCCTTTATATAATTGCGCAGATACTTTGTAATGTCCTTCCCATCAAATTGATCTACCTTTTTCACAATTGATTGTAAGGCTTTGGTCATGGAAATCTGTCCCCTCTCAGCAGCTTGTTGCTGTTGCATGTACATGGAAAACATTTGGAACATCTGCATAACTCCGGGGTCAAAATGAACCCCCTGGCCCTCAGAATTCTCAGCCATAGCTTCCCTGTATATTATTCACCACACTCTCACCCCAGCAGTTTCACGTCGGGTTCACCAAAGTTGTCGTGAAGTGTGCGGTACAGCCAGGAAAGTACGAAACTTCTAGCTGTGAGAGTGAATGTCAAATCCGATAAGGAATTTCACGTACAAGATTTCCCAAGGAGTATTGAACATCATTATTTCCAATGACAAATACATGTATCCACTTCCCTCAATACATCCTTGAATTCATCCAGATGATTGCACAGAATTGCATGAAATCCCTTTGAACCATTCACATGTGGGCATAATAAAGCTTTCTAATTTTTCCAATATACATGTGGCCAGCTACATCCATTACATCCAGTGCCCTCAAAACCATTAAATCATGATGCTCTTTTTCACCTGAAAACCTGCCTTAATATTCTAACATTTCACAAGCAAAAGATAGAATACGGCATAGCTATTTCATGTACATAATTTCCAAAACTTAGTCAAGCAATCACAAGGCCATCTTCCATGATTTTACAAACTTCAGTTCTTCCAAAATTTATATCTTGTTCATCAACCTTTGCCCATATATTCCAAAACCTTTAAGGGCTTATTTGCCATGCCCTTTTTCTAAAGTAACAAGGTTAATTTAAAATTAAGCTTATCTGAAATAAGCGAAAGGTGGACACGTTGATTTTTCCTTTGTTTTTATTAATCAAAGATGGCCGCTTCAGCGCCGGTACACGGAGGAGGAGGAAATGGCGGAATAGAACCCTCTGCTGTTGACTGTGAGCTTGAATTTTCCAGAAGCACATCATTGAGTAGCACTCAACTTTCCCATCATTTCTAGCACCTAAAAGCAGTATACAGAAGATAAGCCCTTCCCATCAAATTGACTGGTCGCCATCGACGCTGTTCTACTCCACTCTGCAAAAATCCCTTTCTCTCTGGTTCGCCGCCGTGAAGCTCCGGTGTCTTCTCTCTTTCCCGCGGCGATTTCGGTGCCCATACCCGCCAGCTTCTGCCAGCTGTATATACCATTAAGCTGCGCTCTTTCTAGAAATTCCCCAATGTTTATGTTAACCTTAGCACTAAGGTTATAAAACATAACCTTAGCATTAAAGTAGCAAGCCTTAACCACAAGACTCCCAAGGCATTAGCACCATGTTTTAAGTCTTAACCACGAGACTCCCAAGGCATTAGCACCTCTATGAAAACATGCTTACTAGCTCCATGTTCCCTATCTCCACTCTCCGCATTAGATATACATAAGATACATATGCTTCTACATGATGATCCATGAAGTCCAAGTGCAGTTTTCTATCCGAACATTTCCCCAACATTCAATGAACTCTAGAATCTCCAATTGCCCATTCAAGTATTTCTTCATCCCTTTATAAATGCATTCCTTTGTGCATTGGTATGCCCTCATGCCATCATATATATCTGGATGCTTCTAACTTGCCCATGAACTCTGAGTAACAGCAAAAACATCATCCTCCATACTCATATACAAAAAACTCCTAAATCTGACTCAGCCTCAGCTTGTCTTATTGAACCTCATATACAATATGAACATATGTACATGGCATCATATAATGACTCGTCATGGCACATAACCTCATGCATCTGGATGTATATTTGATGAACTCACATGCACGGTTTCACATCATAGACGTGCCATGGCACGACAACGGTTAGTCTTGTAGTGATTCCTCCAAGCGACCCTAGCCGTTTCCACAATCTTTAACTTGGCGAGAGCCATCTTGCTTCTCTCATTGTAGCCAGTTACATCAAAAATGGTACACATGATTCATTACAGAAAGAGGTGCTATAATTCTATCTCTAGGGATAAAGCGGCTAAGAAGCCTAAAACTCGGCATGAAGTTCTGAAGTTCCTGGGTGAATGATCAAAGAGTTGTACATGCTGAATAAGTCCTAGCATTATCAAAATCATGGCCAAGGAAATATTTTGCATGAGCCTCTGACGCTAACTAGTACTGACATTAATACATCATCCTCCAACCACAGAACCATATATACCGATGTCGCTCAAGAGAATCAATAAAGTAAAGACTCTCAAAATGACGTGCGAGTCTCACTCTGCTTACTCGCGTCGTAGCAGAGTTGATGAGGTGCTCAAATGCAAAGGCTATCATATCCTAACTCTGGGAGAGTTTAGGAATGCTAGATAGATTCGGTGTATCCATCTATAAATTCCAATTCAATTTATGAGTTTTCAATTTTTGAAGTTCCTTCAACATAATATTAACAAGCGAAAACATTATTTCCTAGATTTACTTTAAAATTTTTAAGCAATTTCTGTTGCTATTATGTAAATTTACAACAACGATTTGATACCAACTGTGAGATCCCACTATCCCCTCTACGCACCAGATTCGCGGATGATAGTAGCTGAAGTAACTTCCTCTTGTGTGGAGCAGGGTTTCTCACTCGGGGCCTCGCCCTCGAATTTTCGGGCACGAGAATAAGGTGGTGGTGGTCATTCCGAAAACCAAAATAGGAAAAATTTCCCACACCCAGAAAACGGGGACGATTCAACCATTTATATTTTCTTAACGAGGTCAAGATACTAAACTAACCTTCATATGAATAAACCAGATAGAAGGGAAAATATTACAGACTTAACTTGAAGGGATCAATGCTTTTTTCCTAATTGAATCAGGCACAACCGTTTATCTATTCATTTGAGAAGTCTTCAGGCTTTTAATTAACTACTCGAGTTCTAAGCATAATCCTATTAATCAATTTTATTATTAAAACTCTACTGATTCCAGCCTAACCCCATCTGGTCCATGGGTTTGAATTTGATTACATATCTAGGATAAAGAAAGGCTGAATTCAAGAATGAAGAGAGGGGGAAAGCCTTTCCAACAAGGCATAACATCATTTTTCATTTTAAAGAAAACAAAAATTAGAAAACCATTAAATGCAATAAAGAAAAAGTAGGATTTCTAGCTTACATGAATTTTTGTGAGCTTTCCTTTGGCTTGATGGTTTGAGGGATCTACTCTTGTTTGCAACAAGTGTGGCCACCAATTCTTTTGAAGAGGAAATGGTCAAAAACTAATGAATTATCAATAAATTCACTGTTTTTGGCTCAGGGGAGGAGTAGAGTAACAGTGCATAAAACACTATTATTGGTTTGCACCTCTTCATTTGGATCTTGCTCTAGTTACTCCTCTTCATTTGCTTGCTCCTCTTCATTGTTGATATCGGCTTGTTCTTGTTGCTCCCCACCACCTTGTGAATCCACATCACCTTGTTGTAGCTCTAATTCTTCACAAATTTGCTTACTGCGGTCGGGGGGCAACTTGAACCACAAATAGCCAGCATGGATCTTTTGGATCCGCTTTAAAGACAACCTCCTCACAATGCTCTGGGCGCACAAAAGTATCTTGCTGATCGGTCCATACCTTTGTGGAGTCCACTTGAATGTGGCCACTCTTGTCTCTACGTACAGTTGCATGTGGCCCATTTGTGATTACCTTGAACCACTTCACATCAAAGATAAACAACTCAAAACTTCTAAAGCCAACCTTTAATATGTCTTGAATGGTTCCAAAGTAATCAAGCATTCCACTAATTGTGTTATCATCACTTGCACTTGCACGACTTTCTTGAACAAACTGTGCTGTGACACCACAATCAAAGGTTGCTCTTCTTTGGTCTATTCGTTCTACTAAAAAATGACGTCCATGTGACCAAAACGCCCCATATTTGTGATACTACAAATAGCACATAAAGATTGTTGATGGAAAACAAAAACTGAGACATGTAGAGAAAAAAAAGAGAGACATGTAGAACTTAAACACTTACATGCCAATCGCATCCTTTTGTAAGCTCCTCCTCCTCCTCTGTTATAGTTAAACCAGCATGTTTGGCTTCTAAAATTGTAGCTTCTAGCCATCTACTTGTGGAAAAGTCCGGAAAAGCTTGCAGACCTTCTGGATATGGGAGATTTCTTGTAGTGCGATTCCTTCTGAAACTTAAACGATCTTGTACTCGCTGTCGCTTGAGAGCTTCATATGTCTCAATCCACTTCTCCATTACATGAGAGTTCAAGATGCAAAATTTGTTGATTTTTTCCCTCAAATTGTTATCCATCTTTCTCTTAATGCCTTGGCCTTGAGGTTCCTCACCAATGACTCGCCTGTTAGACTCTTGAGACTGTATGAATCCCAAAATTAAAGCAGTCTCTCAAAGCCTCATTTGGAGGAATTCTCTTCTCTCATGATGAAGCCAGCATAGCATCAGCACTTGCATCTTTAACAGCTAAACATGAGTTATTTAAATACATCAAGAGCTACATAGAATGGGATTGTACAAACCTCTTCCACGGAATCCCCTCTACACAATGACCTACCATCTGCCTCAATGACCGACTCCAATAAAGCATCTACTCCTTCAACTTCATCCTCACCAAACAAAGTCCAATGCCAAAACCTCGCAATTCACTTCTATTCCTGAAGAAGTTCCCCAAGCGCAACCATCTAATAAGGAACTCAAGGGAAAAGCCCTAGACCAAACGCCTCTTCCTCAACCAACCTCGCCAAAAGAGGGGACTGCATGCTCAAAAGCCTCCACATCAGTAACCATCACTCTACAAGAGACTCAAACCTGATTGTCAACAATGCCCATGAGTCTGAAACCTGTAGCCTCAGCGCTAACCAATGTGAAGGAGGGCCCAAAACCTTCCACTTCCACCAATAAGAAAAATCCACCAAGACAACACAAATCAAGGTATCTTAATGGTATCAAAAGGTGGGTGGAGAAGAAACTACTTGTAGGGTCCAAGGCTTCTACGAGGGCACCAATCCAATTTGGGTGCCTTGATCATCAAAGCCTCTTCCTCAACGTAGCACTCAAAGGCCAAGGATAAATAAATTACTCCACAAAAGCCTCAAAGAACTCCACCTAGTCAACAAGTGTGGGTACTAAAGATTACTGTAAGAACAAGGGTACCACCAAGATAATATCGAAGCTTGGATTCCTAAGTGCATTAAAAAGTCCCCTAAGACTATTCAAAGAAACAAACCTCAGCACCAAAGGCATCAGCCACCGATTTATAATGTTCATCAAAGATGGGAGCCTGTGATGAACGTACTTCAACAACATGGATACTATGAGGGTAATCCCATCATATGGTTGCCAAAATCGAACAAAGTGAAGAAATCCTCACCACCGACTTTAACCCCAACAACTTCACCTAAAGTTTGACAAGAATGGAAACCCAAGCAACACCAAGTAAGTCACTCAACCACTCTCGTGCACATTGAGCACCCACACAAGAGCTTGTGTGTTCAAGCAATCCCAATGGTAACCAACCAGTAGTCTTAGCTACCGCCTTGATAACATTTGGGCCAAAAATTCAGTAATCAATTCCCACGTCTACAATGGTCAATTCCCACATCTACAATGGAGACTTATGAGTTCATCAAAGACAAACTCACATTGCTCTTTTCACCCCTCTGGATGTGAAGTGTAAGTGCAAGAAGTTACACAAAAGACATAAGAATCTATTGTCTCCAAAAGGAGAGTAGCCACAAGAACCTATTGCTTACAAGGTGAAAACAAAAAAAACAAAACAAAACACAAACACAAGGGAGTCACACATATGGCCTACCTAAAAGTGGTAGAATATCACAAACAACTCCCAAGGATCTTAAATAGCCAATAAAATTTTGTTAAGCTTATAGCTTACTATTCTTTGGGTAAGTTAATGTAGTAGCTGCTCCATGAGTACATATCCATACTCATGCATTGGAGGACATTTGCACCAACGCCTCACCAATCAACAACTTCCAAGTACATCTCTGGTGGATGGGGAGCCATGGTGGGCGAAATCTTGATCAATGGTACAACCCATCACCTGGAACTTTCCTTCAAACTACAAACCTCTCCAAACGAATATAGAATCTTCACAACACAATGATATCTAATCCTTTGTGAAGATATCTCTCTAAGACTTGCAAGTCGACATAAGTATTTCAAGTTTCACCAATGAGTGGCTACTTTAACAAAAAGCAGCACCTCAATAAGAGTCCATATGACTCAATTCTTGTACTTCATGTATCTCTACTGCATAAGAGCACTTAAATATACATAAAACATAAAAAGTACATGGGAAGAAGCATGCAAGAACAGGTCCTACTCAACAACATCTGACACAAATCTTGCCACAAAAAGGAACTTCATCAAAGGCATATTCAGATGATGAATGTCGCTTCGATAAATCAAATGAGGAACTGAGAATGACCATCTCGTTCTAATGATTATATCTACGTTCCTCTCGATTCTTCCCTATCTTCTCTCCCATTATTAACATCTCTTAGCATCCCCACTAACACAAATCATATGTAACCTTGCTTATGATTGCCAAAAACAAAGTGAGCAAAAAATCTCCCAAATTTTTTTTGCTTAGACAAATATAAAAATGCAATCATTCACAAAAAACCCCACCCCCCATCCCGTTAGGAATTCCCAATAAATACTAACCTTTTAATTTACTAACTAGCCCTTCTCATTCCTTCCGGGAGGAATAACGAACATTAAACGTCACTCAACATCAAAAGCCATCAACAAAGCTTATCGATTCTCCCCACACAAAGATCTTCAATGCCATCACGAGATCGCGAGATCAGCATCATAACCCAATCCAAGGGTTAACAAGAGCTGATACCATTATCTTACATCAAGGAGTCAAGTTAGATACACCAAAAGATCATACATTTAAGATATGAAGCAATGTTGTCCAAAGCTACAACTTGGATGGGCGCTCGTAATGGTTTGATGGAATACTTATGCGATTCCCGCTTCAAGAGCATGTGGTAGTATGTTATGATGAAGTCCCAAGTAGTGTACTTCATGGATATATTATAGAGTAGTCATTGTAATAACATTAGGCCTCTTATGAGCCTAAAGTGCCTGGTCGGCCACAGTTTAAGTGAGTGTGAACACTTATGGCCATGTATATAAGTGAATTTCTCTAATAATACAGGATACTCATTGTGCAATAGAGTCTTGCTCTTGCTAATCCTCTTGCTAATATCTTTCAACTTGCTTTAACACAACATCTTCATTAATGAACCCCTCTTCTGCACCACATATGCCTATATCCTCACCAAGCTCCCACTCCATAGCATCATCCTCTTGGCTCAATTCTTCTTCTAGGGCTAGATTTCCTTGACCCTCCCCCACATCTTTTTTGGCTTTCCTACCCATCCTCTTTAAGAAAACCTCATTAGCTAGTCCCACCTCCTAAGGATTTGGGATACCCATGGACCAGAATGACCCCATCGACCAGTCCATCCCAGACGGGCTCTATCTTTACCCCTACCCATCCCAACAAACAGCCCAAGCCCTCCGCTACCTCCACTGCAAAGGATGGGAGATCGTCCATGTGGCCTACCGATCCTTCCAGAGCGAGATGAGCTCCTGCCATACTCAGTATCTATAAATGGAATTCATGCAAGCCATAGGCATCATGCAATTTGATGACTGGCATTTTCCATGGACTTCACCCCCGAGGCGAAAGTCTTCTTCTGAGCCCACAACCCTGAATACTCAGATGAAGAAGACAACAAAACGATGACAGAGGTGATGGAGCCCCAGGAGCCCAACCCCCTCAACCACCACCACCTTCATCAACCCCCCATCAACCAACTCCCCCCAAATCCTCTCACCCAAGAACCAACACACAGCCACCCCCACTCCCATCCCCACCTGGCACCACAACACTCCCACTCTTCCCCTCACAATCCTCTACACCAATCCATTTCCCCACTCCACCTCCCTCACCAACCCCCCCCCACACACACACACCTCCAACCTTAACACTCAACTTAAGCCTGCCCAAATCCCTTATAGAATTAACCTCAACATTAGCTAGGCCTTCCCCAGTCCTTAAAGCTAGCCTTGCCCACCATTTCCTTGACATCACCCACCCCTCCCACCTCGTCACCACCGCCACCAAAAATTCCCTCTCCCCCACCTTGGAAGAAGGCAAGATCCCACCGCTGCCAACACGTGAGCAAGAGGAAGTTGAACCTCTGCTCAACCCCCTTAATTGGCATGACCCCCCCCAATTGCACGGAGTTCGAGTAGGCAATTCAAATCCTGCTGAGTCGACAACTCCAAGAGGAGCCACTCACCAAGGTCATGGATCAATGGACATCCACATCCTACATCCCTACATCAATGCCAAGCATCGTAGCTGGAAGCGTGAGCACCCCCCTCAACAATGTGTCGGTTACCATCGGTTGCCCATCGTCGCTGCTCGTCCCATCATGTTTGATCTCATGGGTGAACAGCCGGCCTAGCGGCAACTTTTCTTGCTGAAGCCCCGTTATACTTTCTGGATGAGCCACCGTGTCTTCTATCCCCCCTCGACATCCTACCTCGGGACACAACTTTATCTAGACCTACTTGATCTACTCAACCACATAATTTGTGCAATTTGCCTCTATTATTCTATAAAGAGTATATCTTTCTCTTGAAAGGGAAAGCGATACTCCTCTGTTTTTTGTATTTTGGTTACTTTTTTAGGATTGGCACGATGAGGTTCACTGACAACCGGTGATCCTGTATAACACTCAACAATGCTAAGCATGCTCTCCTGAGCTTGATTTTTGCATTCCATATATGTCATATGATCATGATTTTCAATTTGGGATGGTTGGGCGGGTTCTAGTTTCTTGATTGGTCTATTAAGTGCATTGAGTGACGAATCAGAACTTGTTTCATCCTCACTAAATGATGTACTAGAACTTGTTTCAGCTTCTGACTTTCTTTGGATCGTCAAGTTTTCATTATGTTTACCCATGCGATGAGAACAAATTTTCTTTTGGGCTTTTATATTTTGTGTCACACAGATGGGTGTTGTGATTTGTGTGGTAGCCTTTGAGGTGGATGCTTATGCATCATGTGTAGCTTTTGGCTCTTTTGTGATTAGGGCCTCCACAGGCTCCTTTTTCCTATCCTCTCTTTCAACCTTGGTTTTGATAGTTTGTTGTTCCTTGTTTTTCTTGGGTTTAGAAGGTTTTGCTTTCTCTTTTGGGTTCTACTTTAAAGCAAGTTCTTCTACCCATTTTAAAGTATTGTCTTTTGCATTCTTTTTTACAGTTTCTCATGCCTTGGCTCGCAATCACGTAAGCACATTCAAAGGTATCATTTTGTACACTTTAGATGTTAAGAGTTGTATTTTGTGAGACAAGTTGCAATGAAGCAAATCACCTTGGGCAATATTGGAACATGTGATCAATGCCAGATAGTTCACACATGGGTTTTGTAAGGTGTTAGTGATCATGGGCATGGAAGTATTCCAAAACTGTGCAATCTATCACCTTGTGCAGTCCACGACAATAGAAACACTGAAGTGTTTGCTTAACTGCTTCCTGAGCAGTTTCTACCCTTTGGACTATTTTTGCTTGTTTCATGGGAGATAGAGGTTTTGAGTTAATTGTGATGAATTGGGACATAGGGTTTTGTCATGACCAAAGGTTTTGCAATATATGTAGTATTGAAAAACCGGTGCCTTGTAGCGGCACAATGGGGATTGGGATGGTCATAGTGAATGCATTGTACACAAGGCATTTCTCTTGTCACTTGTAGAGACATTAAGGATGGTTGGTTTTGAAGGATCTCGTCCTCTCTTAAAGATGTTGATTGAAAGATTTTAAGCAAGGCTACATAGAATTCGGGGAATGAAAATTATGAGATCGATCGATCTTTAGCCATTGCTTCACTTGGTTTAGATATGAGGAACATCTCGTATCATGATCATCTTGCATCATGTTGTCATTTAAACGTATTGCTTCTTTACAACATTAATCAAATGTTTCTGGATTGGAAACAATGATCAAGTTGTGTAAGCTGTTTTTTTTAAAGTCCATCATGAAACATCTATTCAATTGAGAATCGTTTAATTTTTCCCATGACTCACATCGTGATTCTAAGAGTTTTATTTGAAGGATAAAGTTTTATTTGAAGGATAAAGTTTCTAATGGTTTCGTTTGGTTTACGCTCAATTGAATATAGTTCACTTACTACACTCCACCGATCACCTTGTCTTGAAAAGCCATGGAAAAATGCTGACTTCAAGGTTCTGAAGTTGGTCTTGATCGCCGACATCAATGTGATAAACCATCGAGACGAGCCTTTCCCACCAAGCAAGGCATGTACTTTAGTGGGGCGGTTTGGATTTCCAAAGGCTTCACACCTCTATTGAAACATTTTAATGAATTAAACAGGATCAGTTGTTCCATCATATTTGACCATGATTTTGGAGATCTGTACGGTCGTATTTTTGTATGAGTCACTAAGGCCGTATGTAAGTGCTATTGTGGGTAGGGACTCACTTAATCCTTGGGTAGTCCCCCTTCCTAGACTAGTCAATATGTCCAAGGTGTGGGCATCCACCAGGGGTTGGCAAGGGTTGGTACGTATAGGATTTGTGAAAATGTTAGGTAAAGGACCAAAGCCCAGTGGGATTGAAGTAACAGGGGGTGCAAAACCCAATGACACTCTTGTTGTTGTTGTTAACATGGCAAATGGTATTGGGAGGTGCATTTGCGGCATGGATCTCACTAGCTGGAAGATGTCAGCTGGGTTTTAGTCCCTCTATCGTTGCCATGTCTGACGCTATCAATTGCTCATTCATGAGAAAGCACAAATTTTTTTTTGGGGCTTTTTAGATTTTCTCACAGCGCATCACATAGCCTCAAGAGACCTTGCGTACCCTTTGTTGGGTCAAATAAGTGTCCGTTTTCCCTAATTAGCGTAGGCGTTACACGTACATGAATGACCTCTTATATTTTTTCAAAAAAAGTACAGGCTAGTATCATCATAGATGAAAGAGGAGGTCTCAAAACCTATTTTCCATCACTTTCTGAAGATGAAATTTCTTTTTGGAAAATTTTTCCCGTTTTGCAGCCGGTTTTTGAAGGTGTTTCAAAAGGAATTTAGAAAAACTATGTATGAGAGAGTTGTAGTATTTTTGGAGTACTACAACTCTGTCTCTTTGAGTCGTTCGTGAATTTGTCGTTTAGACCCTTAAAAGTAGCCCGAATATGATTCGTAGTTTTTTCGCGCTGTTTTTTTGTGATTTTTAGGGCTTTTCAGGCTGTTTTTTGCCTCGATTTTTGGGTCAAATTTTGAGGCTGTTGGTCAGAGGCCAAAACGATTGATTTTTACCTCGAATGGCGGTGAAGACAAATTTTGAAGGCTGATGGTCAGAGGTCAAATTTTGAGGCTACTAGTCAGAGGCCAAAACGATCAATTTTGACCTCAAACGGTGAAGCCAATTTTGAAGAGTCAATGTCGGCTTCTCGATGAGCATTAGAGCTCAATGTCGGCTTCTCGATGAGCATTAGAGCGCCTTAATCGGATTCACAGTTTAGGACATACGAGCTCAATGTCGGCTTCTCGATGAGCATTAGAGCACCTTAATTGGATTCACAGTTTAGGACATACTAGCCTCCAAATATGGCTATTTTTCAAAGTTTTTTTTTGATCGATGGACCCCTTTTCACGACGTGAACTAGCAAGGTGCAGTTTACGGTGTGAAACAGATTTCACGAATTTTATCAAATTTGATTTGATTTTTTTTTTTTGCATGGACTATTTCATGCCGTGTTATGCTTAGTGTTTCACGTTGTGAAATGCTTAGGGTTTCACGTCGTGAACTCCGCGGACTTCACGATTTTTTTAAATTTTTTTTTGGGACTCGAATCCTTAAGGCGTGAGAGTGGAGAAACGGTTCATGGCGTGAGCCACGTGGCTCACAAGGATTTTTTTTTTGACATGAACCCTCAAGGCGTGAGAGTGTCGAGATGGTTCACGGCGTGAGCCACGTGGCTCACGCGGGATTTTTTTTTTGGGGGATATGAACCCTTAAGGCGTGAGTGCAGAAATGGTTCATGGTGTGAGCCACGTGGCTCACACATATATATATTTTTTGAACCTGAACCCTTAAGGCGTGAGTGTAGAAACGGTTCATGGTGGTGGATTTTTTTTTTTGGATGTGAACCCTTAAGGCGTGAGAGTGTAGAAATGGTTTGCGGCATGAGCTACATGGCTCACGTGATTTTGTTTTGGAGTCTAGTGGGAAATTCGAATTTTCTTGTTTAAGGGGAATATTTTTTGAGTTTTAAATTAGGGAGATATTGGCATCTTCCCAAAAAAGCAAGTCAACCTTTTTAATGAAACCCCCTTACACACCTCATAAATGACCCCCAAAATGGACAATTTGACAACTCATGAGAATCTACTCATTCAATGCTCATTAGTCCCTTAATAAGAATGAGTTATGTAAAAAAGTGATTAGTAATTAATCAAAAATTAATTCTTTCACTAATCTTTCCCTCTTTTAGACTAATCAAGGGCTCTAATTAACCCCTTATCACTAATTAATTCACATCATTGGATAGAGCAAGGCATTGCTACGCTATGTGCATCAATTAATGTGTAAATAAATTTATAATTAGATATTAATGAGACTCTTAATTTTGGTCTCTTCTTTTAAGGCAAAATTAAGCAAAACAGAGTCAAATTCTTCTATAATTGATGATGAAGAAATTGATGTGATTAGGTATTTTGATGCATCTAGATTATCTCAAAACACTCAAAAAATTAATTTCGACGACTTACATGATCAATTTGGATCCCAAATAACACATTTTCTAAATTTTTATCTCTTAAAGTTGATTAATCACCCTTAATGACAAAAACCAATCAATTAAGAAAGATTAGTAATTTTCAAGAGTTTTTTTATAGTTTTGAGAATTTTTTTTCAATGTTTAAGCTACTCGTATTGCTTGCTAACACCTATAATGCATACAATTCAAACAAAAACACACAAATTAAGCTAAATTAATGATTCTAGTTCTATGTTTAACTCTAAAGAGAGCTAACATTCACTAAAAATTGCATTCTATTTCATTGTTTGATATAATGGATGCAAACTAAGACTAATACACTCTATATGCAAGCCCCAGGAACATTAAAAGCCTCATTAACAACAACAAGTTAAGTAAAAAAACATTCTTTACAAAACAAAAAAGAGAGCTAATTCTTACAAAATCACGCATAGATCAAATCCACATCTTTTTCATGGAAAACCATTAATAAAGACAATGGGCAATAGGTAATGTGTAGATTAGAGAAAAACGATGAAAAAAACCAAGGGATGGCTCCTTGGCGACGCCAAAAATGTTATGGCTCACCCTAGCCCCCCTTGAAACACATCCAAAAACATAATACCTCGTGAACTGCAATTGTTGTGAGGATCTTTGCAATGGCCGAGCTCATAACCCTTGAGGTCTCCAAGCTTTACAACTCCTTCATTAGAAGTAATTCCACCGTAGCGTTGTCACACCACCGCATTGAACTACATGTGCTTGTCCCTTCTCTCACCTCACTACACTCACACACACTCACTAGCATGTATTAGGGAAAGAGATTAGCAAGAGCAAGACTCTATTGCACAATGGGAGAGTATCCTGTATTATGAGAGAAATTCACTTATATACATGGCCATAAGTGTTCACACTCACTTAAACTGTGGGCCGACCGGGCACTTTACACTCATAAGAGACCTAATACTATTACAATGACTACTCTCATAATATATCCATGAAGGACATCACCTGAGACTTCATCATAACTTATTACCACATTCTCTTGAAGTGGGAATCACCATAAGTATTCCATCAAACCATTTACGGGTGCTTGTCCAAGTTGTAGCTTTGGACACCATTGCTTCATATCTTGAATGTATGACCTTTTGGTGTATTTATCTCAACTCATTGATGTAAGATAATGGTAGTACCTCCTGTGAACCCTAGGACTAGGTCAACAACATAGAGGTCATCCATAAAGACCTCAAGGAATTTTTGAAGATATTCCTTGTAGGCCATGCAAGGAATATCTTCGAAGATATTCCTTGTTAGTGTCAATCGGTTCCTTGGCTCGGGTGGTTGAGCACAGCAGATCTTCCTCTTTTGATGAAGAGGTTGATGCATGTGTTTCGAACCACACTTGATAACTACCTGGATGTCTCCCTTATCGATCTTCATGGTTTTCTTTCTCGAGCGTCTAGTCGTTGGTTATTGTTCACGAAAACTTTTTGAAGATAATACCTTTGCTTGTCCCTGGTCTTGCGAGGTTGATGTCTCTACTGTAACATGAGCTGGTTATTGTTCACGAAAACTTTTTGAAGATAATACCTTTGCTTGTCCCTGGTCTTGCGAGGTTGATGTCTCTACTGTAACATGAGCTGTGGCCCTCTGTCTGTTTCACAATCTAGTTAATGGCGTTGAGAGGGAACATGTGGATGAAGCCATATCTTACACTTAGCAGGTTAATGCTAGTGCTGGGATTAGCTTCACGAACCTTCCCTATTGTTCCTGGACTCAACAGACAATCCTTATAATACATATGGTCTATCCCATAAAGGGGTTAATGTGGAAGTACCTACTACAGAGGTACTTGCCATCCCTTTCTTGATATGACACTCAGCCACTCAGGGAAGGATCCTACACAATGATAGCATTGAATGGGTGGTCATTTAGCTATTCTACTCATGTCTTGGCCCCATGGCATTAGGAGTGCTAAGTACACTGGGTACATTTGGTCACCCTCATGTCTTGGCCCCATGGCATTAGGAGTGCTAAGTACACTGGGTACATTTGGTCACCCTCCATCACATAGTGGCTTAGGATTTGGGAGGGTGGACTAGTTGGCTCAAGTGGTTCAAAGGTAGGACCTTGGGGAGCTTCCCCCTCCTCCCCTTCTTTAAAGATTTTCGTCAGGGTTAGCTGACGAACATGTGTGATTCGTGGCAATGGGGGTTGAGGTGGGAGAACTGGGGATGGTAAGGGCATTTTGGGTACCCTTAGAATTCCTCTTTGGTTGAGCTACATTGTGAAGGGCACAGGTGTGCTGGCAAGGCCAACGATTGCCTTGAGTTTGTAAGCAGGGCTTGAGGTAGAGTGCGGGCTTCAGTAGCCCTTTTCTAATAGTAGTTCATGAATTCGTAATTGCCCCATCTTTGGAAATATGTGCAACTCTTTAGATAGAGATGGGATTGGCCAACCCTATCCCGGCCTTGGCCGGTTCTCCATTGTTGGGTCATTTTGATGCATTAATACAACCAATTTCTTAACTTCTTGTCCAAAAGAGGACTCCTTGCTCTTTTCTTTAGATTTTGTGCTGGTGGTCTTGAACAAGGCTTCTTATGTACCCTCATGGAGTTCTTGGGAATGTGTTCCCTTGAAATTGTCCTCGAAGTCCATAGCACTCCTACAATGTTGCTCGAAGGGGGAGGCATGGGCCAAGGCATACAATGAATTCTGTAGGGGTACGTCATCCAAACCTTCCAGAAATCTCCCTATTAACCTTTTATCAGAGAACTTGTCTTTGGCATAGTAGCAGGAGTGGAGATATCTGACTATGTTAATATAGTCTTGGATGGTTTGACCATCCTTTTGTCTAACATTGTGTAGTTTAAATTGGACTCTAGTAAATGAAATAAGTGGAGGACCCTAAGTTAAGTGCTATCCCCAACAGCGGTGCTAAAGATGTTAATCCAAACATATAACCATGTACACAAGAGAGGGAGAGAAGAAGAGAAACAAACATGCAAGGGTCGAGTCGGGGATGCGATCTTAACTAACCCTAATGAGGGTTAATTCCCCTTTGTGAGGCTGCTGGGGGATCACTCCACCACCACTTGTGTCACCCAAGTGGAGATTCAAGAGCTAGGTGAAGAGCAAGAAGGAGCTAGGTGAAGAGCAAGAAGAAGAGAGCTATGGAAAGCTAAATCTTCAATCCAGGCCACATGCAAGAAAGAGGGACCTTTGTAGAGAGACAAGAGAGGGGAGAGGAAAGGAGAAGCTAGATCATCAACATCCCTGTGAGATCCCACTGCCCCCTCCGCACACCGGATTCCTGGTAGTTGGCAATGGAAGCACCTCCCTCATGTGCGGGGCAGGGTTTCCCACTCAAGGCCTCGCCCTCAAATGTCTAGGCATGAGACTAAGCTGGTGGTCATTCCGAAAACCGAAACCGAGAAAATTTTCCATTCTTGGACGATTCCACCATTTTGAATTTCTTAACAAATTTTTCTAACGAGGTCAAGATACTGAACTAACCTTCATCTAAATAAACCAAATCAAAGGGAAACTTTTACTGACTTATCTTGAAGGAATCAACGCTTTTTTCCTAATTGAATCAGGCACAGCCATTGATCTATTCATTTGAGAAGTCTTCAGGTTATTATTTAACTATTCGAGTTCTAAGCATATTCCTATTAATCAATTTTATTATTAAAACTCTATTGATTCTAGCCTAACCCCATCCGGCCCATGGGTTAGCCACTGCCCAACCACTGGAATTGGTAGAGCCAGACAAGTACTCACCCACCCATAATTAAATGTCTTTCTTAACTTTTGCTTTAGAATACAGATACGCACACACTCCTCCCTTTCTTAACTTTTGCTTTAGAATACAGATACAGATCCCTTTAAACTTTAACTTACAAACAATTATTGGTTACAGATATCATAACTCAAAATTTACATCCAGTTCCTTGTTTCTCAAAAACAGGTATCACTCTGGACTCTCCGTCGGCGAGACCAGCTGGTCAGCACGAGATCCAGTAACAGATTATAATAATTTTTTGTCATCATACATATATATCTTCCACGACATACGCATGGGTGTCCTAAGCACCGCGAGCCCATGTATCGCCTGGTCAAAACCCTCCAGGATCCTCCTTAGGTGTCCTGGCACTTCACTAAGGGACCACTTCGTCGGCCCTCACTCATCGTACCGGAAGCACACCATTTTTCACCATACTAAGGCTGGTCAAGACCTGAGCAGGTTTTTGCCATGTGAGCCGTCCTTTGAACACTCCCCGCTGGCCGCCAGCTATTGCAACCGAACTTTCCTTAGAAAAACACATATACCAAATGCTCCCTCCAAGCATTCTGGCGTAAGACAGTCCTTTAAGAAAACAGGGTTTCTATGTAAGTTTTCAGTTTTGAGTTTCTTTTGAATACAATGAGTATATCTTAAATCCATATCCCAAGACTTTCTGATTGCAGGTCTGAATTCCAAACAGAATTCCTCGAATTCTGTAACCTTGATCCTCAGATCAGAATCAAAGGGCCTGATTTCAGATTCAGTGGGTGATTTGAGTGGATTTTCCTGAACTGGTCACATTGTCTTTTCCTGAAACTGACAAAGGAGTTATGTCTTGGTCATAGGCTGATTCAGGGTTTGCGTCTGGAAAGGTTCTCCCTGAACTATCCTTTTCGAAGGGTAATATTTCAATTACTCCTTTACTAAATTTCATTCATTGAGTAATTGCTTAACTGAATTCAAAACTAATCACACGAATTCCTATGAGTTTATCTAAAATTTAGACTTCGATAGTGTTTCTGAGTTTTCTCATAGCCATCCTAGAGAATATGAAACGGTAGAGTTTTCTCTCACAGAGTATTTACTTTTTTATTTACCAATATTCATGGGATTTAAACATAGGATTAAAGAGAACTCTTATTTTGATATAAAAATTCTGTATGCATCTATTTATGCATAAAATCCAACTTCTATGAAAATAATTATAATTAAAAAAATCTTTTATGCATCTATTTATGCATAAAAATCAATTTTTATGAAAGTAACACTTTTATAATAAAAAAATTCTTTTATGCATCTATTTATGCATAAAAATCAATTTTGATGAAAGTAACACTTTTATAATTAAAAAAAATCTTTTTATGCATCTATTTATGCATAAAAATCAATTTTGATGAAAGTAACACTTTTATAATTTAAAAAATTCTTTTATGCATCACTTTATGCATAAAAATCAATATTGGTGAAAGTAACACTTTTATAATTAAAAAAAATCTCCAATATGCATCTTTCTATGCATAGAAAGGAATTCTAATGGAAAAAACACTTTTATAATAGAAATATTTGTAATATGCATTTTTCTATGCATAGAATGAAAATAACACTTTTAGAATACACAAACGATGGAGATTGCTCTTTTTGAATAATAAAAGATAAAACTTATTTCACAGAATTTAAGAAAATTTTTCCATAACCGCCTTTGTATGGCTAACCATTTTTCAATTTTTTTTCATTCTCAAGTTAGAAATTATCCCAAATGGTTTAAAGCATTCTAAACTAATCAAATTCAACTTTTTAAAGAGAAACAATATGAAAATTTAATTCTGAGAATTTGATTACATATCTAGGATAAAGAAAGGCTAAATTCAATAATGAAGAGAGGGGGAAAGCATTTCCAGCAAGGCATAACATCATTTTTCATTTTAAAGAAAATAAAAATTAGAAAACCATTAAATGGAATTAAAAAAAAGTAGGATTTCTAGCTTACATGAATTTTTGTGAGCTTTCCTTTGGCTTGATGGTTTCAGGGATCTACTCTTGTTTACCAACAAGAGTGGCCACCAATTCTTTTGAAGAGGAAATGGTCAAAAACTAATGAATTATCAATAAATTCACTGTTTTTGGCTCAGGGGAGGAGTAGAGTAACAGTGCATAAAACACTATTAAGCTTCTACAAAGGGAGAGGCTTCTATTTATAGGAAAAAGTGAGCTTCTAACCAAGCAAACTGATTCTAGAATTTTCGAGATCAGCTTGGTCAACTTTTGACCATTTTTGGGTCAGTTTAGTTCACTTTTTGGATCCAATTTTGAATTAGGAGAGAGAAGAGATGAAATATCTAATTTTATTGATTTAAAATTCAAAAGCAGTGGTGGAAAAAAGGCGCCTACTTCATGAGGGGGAATCCCCACTCTGAGGTGTTCAAAATTCATTTTTTTAGTATTTTCTTTGGTCCTTAGTCCACTCATTTTTGGGAGGAATTTCTTTATTTCTTTAATTTACCTCCTCCCTACATTTGGATTAATCTCTTCATCTTATGTGAGTATTTACTCATTTTTGGGAGGAATTTCTTTATTTCTTCAATTTACCTCCTCCCTACATTTGGATTAATCTTATTGGTCCATAGAAACCTTAATTTAAAATTTTTCAAAAAATTTGGACCCTTAGGATAAGGCCTTTTAAATAGATTATAATTTATTTCTAATGCACCTTCTGAAATTCTTTTTGAACTTCTATTTCGGGGGATTTATTTTAATAAGATGAGATATTTTTCCATCCAAAAATATTTAAAAATTATATCACCTCTCTCTAGAAGATTTTCTCTTTCTAGGCCAGGTAGAAACAAGATCTTTTATATTTCTGAAGAGGGTTTTGATTACAAGGAAAGATACTGGACTTCTTTAGAAGCTAGGGAAGAATCTTACATTCTCTCCCACTTAAAAAACACGAGATGTCCTCATCTCGCAAACTGGGGATAATCCCGCAACAGTTTGGCTTCTTTCTCCTAGGTGGCATCTTCAAAAGGATAGAACTTCCATTTAACCAATAATTCTCTCAGAATTCTATTCCTGAGAACCTTCTCTCGAACATCAAGGATTTCTTTAGGTTGGAGTTCCATTTGCCATTGGGTTGAAGAAGTTCGTAGGCTAAGTCACCTACTTTCTTTGTAATCAGATATGGCCCACAATATCTGGGGGATAACTTCTTGTACTTCCCAAGTGATAGAGAACTTCTTTTGGGGCATACTCGAATTAAGACCATATCTGCTTCTTTGAATTTTCTCTCTGTCCTCTTCTTATCTGCATACATTTATTGCCTATCCTGGGTAGCTTTTATATCTTTGCGACTTGCCTGCATCTGCTGCTCCATGTCATCAAGCATCTGTCTCGACATCTCAACCCTAATCAATGGGTTGGACCAAGTTAATGGAGTTAAGCAATCTTGTCCATACAGAGCTTTGAAAGGGCTCATTCCAATACTTTGGTGATAAAAAGCATTGTAGGCGAACTCGACTAGGTGTAAGCTGTGCTGAGATCCAAGATAGTTCCTACTGCTTCGAAAAATACAGTCCAGAATCTTGACGTGAATTTGGGATCTAGATCACTTACTATTCTTCTGGTTAGGCCATGCAATTTGAAGATTTCCTTGAGGAACACTCTCGCCACATCCACTGCAGCGTAGGTTTCTTTTACTAGAATTAGATGGGCAACTTTGTTTAGTCTATCAACTACCACGAAGATGGAGTTGTAACCTAATTGCTCTACTGAAGGTAATCCAGTAATAATAAAATCCATACTGATGCATTCCCACTTCATCTGGGGGATGTCTAATGGATGTAACTTCCTAGGCATTTTTACTCTCTTGGCTTTGACTTTCTGACATGTCAGACATTGACGTACATGATAAAGTACATTCTTTTTTAGTCCAGGCCAAAAGAAGCTTTTCGTCACAAACATGTAGGTTTTTTATGAAACCTGGATGTCTTGCAATAAGGCTATCATGGGCTTCATTTAGAATTTGACCCTTAGTTCCCTCACCATTGGGAATGCATAGCCTGCAATTATAATATATAATTCCATCGTCCAGGCTATACCCTTGAACTCGGTTCAACTCCTGTGGAGTTTTGCTTTCCTGCATAAGTAAGGTAGCAATAGGGCTAAAGAATCTATCATGCACAATCTTCTCTCTTGCTTCAATAATCAAAGGATTTGCACTACAGTAATTGCAAGCAAGGAGGCTTTTCTGCTGAGGGCATCTGTTACCACATTTTCTTTGCCTGGGCGGTACTTGATTTCAAAATCAAATTCCTGCAAGGTCTGCATCCACCTTCTTTAGCACATGTTGAGATCCTTCTGAGTGAAGATCCACTTTAAGCTCTGATGATCTATCATCAAAGTGAATCTTTGACCCAGTAGGTAATGTCTCCACAACTTCAGGGCATATACTACCGAAAGTAGTTCCAGGTCGTGGACAACATAATTCCTCTCATGCGTTCTAAGTTTTCGAGATTCATAGGCCACTACATGACCTTCTTGCATGAGTGCACCTCCCAGGGCAAAACCACTGGCATCAGTTACTACCTCAAAGGGTAGAGAAATCCGGCAACTTGAGAACGGGATTGGTTACCAAGGCGGTCTTCAGCTTATCAAAAGCACTCTGGCACCTAGCAGACCATTGAAACGGGGTATTCTTCTTGTTGAGAAGATTAGTCAAGGGGGAAGCTATGAGAGCATACTTTGGTATAAAAATTCTATACCAACCAGTCAATCCCAAGAAGCCTTTGACTTCTTTCACTGTTTTTGGTTCACGCCAATCTATGACTGCTTGGACTTTTGCAGAATCTCGAGAAATTCCATTTTTGGATACCAGAAAGTCCAAGTATTCAACATGGTCTGAGCAGAGAAAGTGCATTTGCTCTTTTTTGCAAAGAGTTGATGCTTCCTTAGAATCTCAAGAACTTTTCTGACATGAGCTTCATGGTGGTTAGCTACATTCTTTGAGTAAATCAGAATATCATCAAAGAAAACAAGAACAAAATCATCCAAGTATTCACTGAGAATGTCTTGCATCAGGCAATTGAATGGGGCACTTGTCAATCGAAACGGCATGACAGTGAATTCATAATGCCCATACCGAGTATTGATGGCTGTCTTCGAGATATCTTGCTCATTAATCCTGATCTGATAATACCCTGATTTAAGATCTATCTTTGTGAAGATCTCGGCTCCACTTAGCCTGTCCGGAAGGTCATCAATTTTGGGGATAGGATACTTATTCTTAACTATCTACTTATTGAGACCTCTGAAGTCCACATAGAGTCTTAGCGTTCCATCTTTCTTTTTTTGAAAGAGAACTGGAGCATCCCAAGGTGAAACATTGGGTCTTACAAACCCTTGTTTTAACAGCTGTCTAAGCTGTTCCTTGAGTTTGATGGCTTCAGGAATTGGCATTTTGTATGTGCGCAGGGCTATTGGCTGAGCTCCCCGGGGGTTAATTCTATCTCATGATCTACTTCCCGGATTGGAGGCATCTCTGTTAATTCTACTGGGAATAAATCATCATAATCACTTAACCATTCAGGTTCTTTAGCTTTTAACTTTGAGTCTACTAGATTCATTTTGACAACATAAATGAGCTGCTTCTTTCTAAGTCCTTTTAGTAACTTAGAAGCTTTTACTAATTGTAGAATTGGGGATCCTGAAATTATGGTTCCTTGAACTTTGTTTCCATGAAGGTCACAGAAGGAAATGGTTCCATTATGATAGTGAATGTTAGCTTGATTTTTGGGGAGCCAATCCATTCCAAGGATCCCGTCGAAAACTCCCAAAGGTATAACTCTGAACTGACAGTCAGTCACATTCTCATCTAGATTAAAGTGAATACGATTTGTCTCATCTAGATTGAACTGACAGTCAGTCATATTCTCATCTAGATTGAATTGAATACGATCTGTCTCAAGGTGAGTGAAAAGAATCTTCCCACTGGCCAATTTAACTTGCATAGGTTTCCCTGATTTATGTCTTACATGCAAGCATCCTGGGGAAATGAAAGAACGAGTATTGCCTGAATCAATCAAAAGCTTTGAATGATTAAAGAGTTGTACATGCTGAACAAAACCTAGCCTTATCAGAATCATGGCTAAGGAAATATTTTGCCTAAGCCTCTTACGTTGATTGGTAGTGATATTAATACATCATCCTCCAAAGAACCACATATACCGATGTTGCTCTACAGGATCAGGAAAGTAAAGACTCTCAAAATGACGTGTGAGTCTCACTCTGCTTACTTGGGTCGGTCGTAGCAGAGTTGATGAGGTGCCCGAATGCAAAGGCTATCATATCCTGACTCTAGGAGAGTTTAGGAATGCCAGATAGATTCTAGGTATCCATCTATAAATTTCCAATTCAACTTATGAGTTTTCAATTTTTGAAGTTCATTCAACATAATATTAACAAGTGAAAACATTATTTCCCAAATTTACTTTAAAATTTTAGGCAATTTATGTTGCTGTTTGTTACGTAAATTTACAACAACACTCTAATACCAACTGTGAGATCCCACTGCCCCCTTTGCATACCGGATTCTCGGTAGCTGGCAGCGGAAGCAGCTCCCTCATGCGCGGGGCAGGGTTTCCCACTCGAGGCCTCACCCTCGAATGTCTGGGTACGTGACTAAGCTAGTGGTCATTCCCAAAAACTGAAACCGAAAAAATTTTCCATGCCCAAAAAACGGGGACGATTCAACCATTTTGAATCTCTTAACAAATTTTTCTAACGAGGTCAAGATACTGAACTAACCTTCATCTGAATAATAAACCAGATAGAAGGGAAACTTTTACTGACTTATCTTGAAGGAATCAACACTTTTTTCCTAATTGAATCAGGCACAGCCATTGATCTATTCATTTGAGAAGTCTTCAAGTTATTATTTAACTATTCGAGTTCTAAGCATATTCCTATTAATCAATTTTATTATTAAAACTCTACTGATTCCAGCCTAACCCCATCCGGTCGTCCATGGGTCAGCCACCACTGCCCAAGCATTGGAATTGGTAGAACCAGACAAGTACTCACCCACCCATAATTGAATGCCTTTCTTAACTTTTGCTTTAGAATACAGATATGCACACACTCCTCCCTTTAAACTTTAACTTATAAAATAATCCATTGACAAACAATTATTAGTTACACATATCATAACTCAAAATTTCCATCCAGTTTTTTGTTTCTCAAAAATAGGTATCACTCTAGACTCTCCATCGCTCGAGACCAGCTGGTCTCAGCAACGAGATCTAGTAATAGATTACAATATTTTTTTGCCATCATACATATATATCTTCCGCGACATACGCATAGGTGTCCTAAGCACCGCGAGCGCGTGCATCGCCTGGTCAGATCCCTCCTTAGGTATCCTGGCACTTCATCACAAACTGCTTCGTCGGCCCTCGCCCATCGTACCGGAAGCACACCATTTTTCACCATACCAATGCTGGTCAAGACCTAGGCAGGTTTTTGCCGTGTGAGCCGTCCTTTGAACAGTCCCCGCCAGCTATTGCAAACTGAACTTCCCTTAGAAAAACACATATACCAAATGCTCCCTCCAGCATTCTGGCGTAAGACAGTCCTTTAAGAAAACAAGGTTTCTATGCAAGTTTTTAGTTTTGAGTTTCTTTTGAATACAACGATGAGTATATCTTAAATCCATAGCCCAAGACTTTCTGATTACACGTCTGAATTCCAAACAGAATTCCTCGAATTCTGTAACCTTGATCCTAACTTGATTTCAGATTCAATGGGTGATTTGAGTGAATTTTCCTGAACTGATCACATCGTCTTTTGTTGAAACTGACGAAGGAGTTATGTCTTAGTCATAGAGACTGATTCAGGGTTTGAGTCTAGAAAGGTTATCCCTGAACTATCTTTCTCGAAGGGTAATATTTCAATTACTATTTTACTTAATTTCATTCATTGAGTATTTGCTTAACTGAATTCAAAACTAATCTCACAAATTCCTATGAGGAATAAATTAATCATTTATCTAAAATTTTGACTTTGATAGTTTTTTTGAGTTTTCTCATTACCATCCTAGAGAATATGAACGGTAAAATTTTCTCTCTCAGAGTATTTACTTATTCATTTTACCAATATTCATGGGATTTAAACAAAGGATTAAAGAGAACTCTTCTTTTGATATAAAAATTCTGTATGCATCTATTTATGCATAAAATCCAACTTCTATGGAACTAACACTTTTATATAAAAGAAAATCCTTTTATGCATCTATTTATGCATAAAAATCAAATTTGATGAAAGTAACACTTTTATAATTAAAAAAATTATTTTATGCATCTATTTATGCATAAAAATCAATTTTGATGAAAGTAACATTTTTATGATAAAAAAATTCTTTTATGCATCTATTTATGCATAAAAATAAATTTTGATGAAAGTAACACTTTTATAATAAAAAAATTCTTTTATGCATCTATTTATGCATAAAAATCAATATTGGTGAAAGTAACACTTTTATAATAAAAACATTCTTTTATGCATCACTTTATGCATAAAAATCAATATTGGTGAAAGTAACACTTTTATATTTAAAAACAATTCTCCAATATGCATCTTTCTATGCATAGAAATGAATTCTAATGGAAATAACACTTTTATAATAAAAATATTTCTAATATGCATTTTTCTATGCATAGAATGAAAATAACACTTTTAGAATATACAAACGGTGGGGATTACTCTTTTTGAATAATAAAAGATAAAACTTATTTCACAAAATTTAAGAAAATTTTGCCATAACCTCCTTTGTATGGCTGACCATTTTTCATTTTTTTTTCATTCTCAAGTTACTTAGAAATTATCCAAATCACCGCCCAACCACTGGAATAGTAGAACCAGACAAGTACTCACCCACCCATAATTGAAAGCCTTTCTTAACTTTTGCTTTACAATACAGATACTCACACACTTCTCTTTAAACTTTAATTTATAAAACAATCCATTGACTACTGGGTACAGATGTCACAACTCAAAATTTCCATTCAATCCTTGTTTCTCACAATACAGTATCACTCTCGACTCTCCGTTGTGAGACCAGCAGATCAACAACAAGATCGAGTAACAGATTACAATAATTTTCTCGTCATCAAGGTTATTCTATGTGCGAGTGGGAAGAAGGTTCTTTTTTGAGCTATTTTTGTTAAGTGGACGAAGCAATCCCAATTTTGTATGCATAACTATTGTTAGATCCTTGGGGCTATTTATTAAATACAATTCTCAAAATACTCATGTCATGGAAGTGGAGCTACACGCATGAGGGGGGAGATTGCACCTAATCTTGTGTTCTTTGATTTTATGCTCTTGAGTCATGCGATGGTAGCTATGGTTTATTTTTGTGGCTTGAAAAATTCTCCATCATGCACCTTGGTCCTATAATGCTCGTATCAGAGCTTTTCACACCAATACTCAATCCACCATCTATATGACACCTCAATCAGTACCCTCGTATTTGTGTGACACCCCAATCTATACCCTTGCACATCTCGGTACCTATACTCATAGACACAATCCACGTTAATTAAACAATTAAATGAATACATCAATTAATCTCAACGTTATCATGAGATATATGCAACCAAAAAAGTCAAATTACACGTACCAACATGCATGGCACACTTATAGTTTTTGCACTAACATTAAACAAAAAATGATATTTAGTATAGTACATTAAACAAGGTATATAACAATCAAAGCATGAGACAAAGATGACAAATATACTTACTTGATGGTCACATCTGAAAAGATGCAGGGGAGAAGAGAGCTTGAGCTCTTGCAAGCACACACACACACACTCACATAATCCTAATAGAGAACACACAAGGTGAGAGGCTGAAATCTTCTTCTTCTTCACACAACACTCAACACACCATATACAAGATAAGAGTACACATAATATGAAAGGTACTCAACCAATACATACACGGGTTCTCTATAGTGTGAACCCGACTAAATGAGCTGGCGCTATAACTATGCCAGTCTCTAGAATGGCTGTCACACAGCCTGTCATCCCACTGGCCGCATATCTCCCATGATCTCACCAACCATGCCAGTGGTGTAAGTGTGGGGCCTATCCCCCAGGCGGGTCATCAGTGTCCACCGCCTCACTAGACGAGCTCGATATCTCAACACTCCCCCTCGAGCTCAACTCCATCTCATGTACACCAAGCGAAGCCCTAAATCTGCGGAGCTTCTCTGTACCCAATGCTTTGGTGAAGATGTCAGCTACCTGATCCTCTGTGCTGACATAAACAAGGTCAAGGTCTCCTGCCAAGACCTTCTCTCTGACGAAGTGGTAGTGAACTTCTATGTGCTTCGTACGAGCATGAAAGACTGGGTTCCTGGCCAACTGTATACTGCTAATGTTGTCACAGAAAATGACAACTTGTCTATCCACTGATAGACCCAAATCTGCAAGTAGCTTCCTCAACCAAGCTACCTCACATGCTGCCATAGCAGCTCCTCTGTACTCGGCCTCTGTACTCGATAGAGCAACCATAGGCTGCTTCTTGCTGCTCTAAGTCAGAGCAGCACTCCCCAAAGAAAACATGAATCCACTGGTAGATCTTCTATCTGAGATACTACTAGCCCAATCAGCATCTGCGTACCCATGTACACATATCTCTGTCCCAGTCTCATAGAATAGTCCACAATGCAAAGTAGACTTCACATACCTCAGTATGCGTCTCACTGCATCCAAATGCGATTTCCGTGGAACCTGCATAAACTGACTCACCAACCCAACAGCATAGCTCAAATCTGGTCTGGTGATCGTCATGTAGATCAAGCTTCCTACTATGCTCCTATACATAGTAGGATCCTCCAAGATCTCTCCTGAATCTGCACTCAACTTGCCATTCTGATCCAATGGCACAGAAATAGGCTTACAGCCTGTCATACCATACTTGGACAACATGTCCAAGCCATACTGTCTCTGCAGTAATCCAATACCATGTGGTGACCTAATCATCTCAATGCCCAAGAAATATCTGAGCTCCCCCAGATCCTTCATCTCAAATTTCTGTCTAAGCAAGATCTTTATATCAAAGATCTCTCCATCATGGTCCCCCGTAATGATCAAGTCATCTACATAGATGACAACAAGCACAACCCCTCTATCACCATGTCTCACATACAATGAGAAATCTGCATTGGCTACATGAAAGCCAATAGTGACAAGATATTCAGAAATCTTGTTAGACCATGCTCTTGGTGCTTGTTTTAAGCGATACAAGGCTTTCTTCAACCTGCAAACATGCTCGGGGTGACCCACATCCTCATAACCAGGTGGCTGCAACATATACACCTCTTCTTGCAAATCCCCATGCAAGAATGCATTCTTTACATCCATCTGATGTAAAGACCATTGCTTTGACGCAGCCACTGCTATCACAACTCTCACTGTTGCCATCTTGGCAACTAGGCTGAAAGTTTCCTCATAATCAATGCCATATGTCTGTGCATACCCTTTGGCTCTACCAATCTAGCCTTGTACCTGTTTATGCTTCCATCACTGTTATGTTTAACTTTGTACACCCACTTGCATCCAATGGCTTTCTTGCCTTCAGGCAATTGCACTAATCCCAAGTCTCATTTCCATATAGTGCATCCATCTCCTCATCCATAGCTTTCTCCCAACACACATTTCCAACAGCCTCATCAATGCATGTGGGCTCTACAACCTGCACAACCTTTGCCATATATGCATAGTGATGTGCCACATAACCATCATATGTAAATCTCTACACAGGGTTCTTCACTCTCCCTGATCTTTGCAGCTTTTCATTCATGGCTTCCATAGCCTTCTTTACACCAGGTGTTCTCATAGCTGGGATCCCAAGCTCCTCATCAAGGCTCATGTCTGAGCCACTAGACTCTCCATCAACATGAGAATGCCCTGCAAAAATGTCAGGCATACCAAGGGGCTCAACCACTTTCTCTTTTCCTTTACATGATGTACTAATAACATTTGCAGGACTGGTATTATGACGCAGCCTGCCACTCCATGGTCTATCAATAGACCCACTAGATGAGGACTCTCCTGGTCCACTCAAAGACTGTGATTGCTGACCTGCATTCTGTGCAACCACACTTCCACTCACATCAGCCCCAACAGCTTCTTTTTCAGCAGCATACCAGCTGCTCATCTCATCAAAGACAACATCCCTGCTTACCCTCAACTCACGTGTAGCAGGGTTATAACACCTATATCCCTTTTGCTCAAGGGAATATCCAATAAACACACATTTTTCAGCTTTCGGATCCAGCTTAGTTCTCAGCTCATCTGGCACATGCACATATGCAATGCATCCAAAGACTTTCAGATGAGACAAATCTGGTTTTCTGCCAGTAAACCTCTCCTCTGGAGTTACATCATGTATGGCTGCAGTTGGAGTCTTGTTCATGATGTATACTGCTGTAGAAACAACCTCAGTCCAATAGCAATGCGGCATATTCTTCTCTTCCATCAATGCTCGCGCAATCTCAGCAATGTGCCTGTTTTTCCGCTCAGCAACTCCATTTTGCTGCGGAGTGTATCTGCATGTAAACTGTCTCCGAATACCATTCTTCTTCAAAAATTCAGAGAACTCATTGGAGAAGTACTCTCCCCCTCCATCTGACCTTAGGCACTTTACATATTTCCCTGTTTGCTTTTCAACCAAAACTCTGAAATTCTGAAAGTGAGTGAACACCTCACTCTTCTCCTTCATGAAATATACCCACACTTTCCTTGTGTGGTCATCAATGAAAGTCACATAATACCTGCAGCCTCCCATAGATATGGTCTTCGTAGGACCCCATACATCTGAATGCACAACATCTAGTGCATTTCTGCTCACATATCTGTTACGTGGAAACACATGCTTTGTTTGCTTCCCAAATTGGCATGCTTCACATATTTTCTGCATACCTTCCACTTTAAATTTTGGCAGCCCTGTCACAATTCCTTTGGTCTGCATAGACTTCAATCTCTGCACATTCACATGTCCAATCCTTTTATGCCAAATGTCTGTGTCTGCAATAATTCTTGAACCATTTGCAAACATCGCAGCACTCATTTCAGGCATGTCTACATTTAATGTAAACATTCTGCCCACTCTGTTGCCTTTTGCAACCAACCTGCACTTGTCTTTAAAATCTTCAATATAACATCCATCAGGGTTAAACCGAACCTGCAAACCCTGCTCAATCATCTGGCCAACTGAAACCATATTCTTTGTTATGTTCGGAACGTGAAGTACATCTGCAAGGTACTTCACTTTGCCATCCTGCATAGACAATGGCACATCTCCAACATGGGCAATTGGATGAGCAGTGTCATCCCCTGTTTCCACAAAACTTGGTCTTTCCGGGGTTTTCATCTCCTTGAACCACTCCCCATGACTTGTCATGTGGTTCGAAGCACCTGAATCCACATACCATACATTATCTTTTTGTGCTGCATCAACATTTTCAGACATGGCATTCACGACATGCTGCATAACAAACAACCTTTCATTATTCTCATTATTTTTGCTTGAGGATGCATAGTTGTTTTGCTGCACTTTCCCATTTTGCATGTCAGCCTGCTTCTTATAACATTCTGCCTACACATGTCCATGCTTACCACAATAATAGCATTCACGTGCATCATTATATTGCCTTTGCCAATTTCCACGGCCTCTTTGACTCCCCCTGCCTCTGAATTTGTCTCTTCCACCTGCGTGTTGTTGTTGTCGTTTTTGATTCTGGGACTGTTGTTGTTGTTGCTGTTGATTCTGGGACTGTTGTTGTTGTTGCTGCTGCTGGCCATAATTCTGATTACCTGTTCGGCCACCTCCTTGACCGTGTCCACGGCCTCCTCTACCTCGTCCTCTTCTTGAACTCGTGTAGAAGGCCTGTTGCTCTGAACTGTTTTTGCTTTGTGAAGACTGTTGGTCTTCACCCAAGCTCTTCTCTTTGATAATTAGCATAGACACCAAATCTGTAAAGTTGGGAATGTTTTTCCGAGTTTGAATAGACGTCTTGAATGCCTTATATTGTGGCCCGAGACCACGTAGACAGACCTCCACCTTGTCATCTCATCATCTACTGACACACTAATAGATGCAAGGGATTCCACAATACCCTTTATCTTCAACGCATAGTCATTCACAGACATGCTCTTTTTCTCCACAGTATGAAGTTCATTCTTCAACTGTATCTTACGTGCCTTGGTATTTGTTTCATAAAGCTTTACCAAGGTGTCCCACACCTCCTTGGGGGACTTGGCATCCTGAATATGCCCAATCATGGTGTCCTATATACTAATGGAGAGCCAATACATTACTTTCCTGACTCCTTGGTTCTAGTCTTTAAACTCTTTCACATCTGCACAACAGTCGGCCGGTATCTCCGGTGCCTCTTCATGCTCACCTTCTATGTAGTCCCAATACCCTTTTCCCATCAGGAAATTCGTCAACCTGAACCTCCAAGCATGGAAGTTATTCTTATCAAGCTTCTTAGACACAATCTGAGTTATCCCATCATTTGACATTTTGCCAAATACACAATTTTACCAGAAACAGCACTCTAGTTTTTCTGCACAAACTGCTGTATTTTCTGCACAGCGGTACTGTAGTACTCTCAAATGTCACAACCAGTGACTTCAATGTGCATACATACACCCAATGGCAACTGTAGACCTCTTTGCAGCACCCACAGTGTCTGCACAGTCAATCTGTCTTCCCGCAGTGCTTGAAATCGTCTGCTTTCTGAAAAACGGAGGTTCAGACGTGCTCGAAACGCGTTTTCGGCCCAGAAAATTTTGTCCGATAGGACGGTATAATTGCCCTATAGCTTTACTCCCGCGAAGAAAGCTCCTCAATCAGAGATTGTTGCCGGTGCCTCCCGTAGAGCTCCCGACAAGGGTGTAGTCACCAACACAAATAGGGAAGAGTAGTTGCAGCTCTTACCCTCGTACCGCTTCCTGTGGTTCTCCTGCTTGCAGCTCAGCCCTTAGCACAAACCAGGCTCTGATACCATGAAAAGATGCAGGGGGGAAGAGAGCTTGAGCTCTTGCAAGCACACACACACACTCACATAACCCTAATAGAGAACACACAAGGTGAGAGGCTGAAATCTTCTTCTTCTTCACACAACACTCAACACACCATATACAAGATAAGAGTACGCATAATATGAAAGGTACTCAACCAATACATACATGGGTTCTCTATAGTGTGAGCCCGACTAAATGAGCTGGCGCTATAACTATGCCAGTCTCTAGAATGGCTGTCACACAGCCTGTCATCCCACTGGCTGCATATCTCCCATGATCTCACCAACCATGCCAGTGGTGTAAGTGTGGGGCCTATCCCCCAGGCGGGTCATCAGTGTCCACCGCAGACGAGCTCGATATCTCAACAACATCCTCATGCATACTCATCCTCTTGTCTTACGATCATCTTTCCAATTTTTGATGCCATGGATGTTGCCTTACAAAGCCATTCTATATTGATCACATTTGGCAGAGGTTCCAAGCCGTGCGCGGGAATGGCAGCATCTCTTGAACGATCATGTATTCATGTGATTGAATTAGTCATGGCTTGATGATTGAATGGTCGTGGCTTCAGAGCGTTTTTTTTGGCACCCTATAAACAAGTTTTGTACCCTAAGGATGGATAGTCAAAACCCCATTGTGGTTTTTGCACTGAGTCCTTTGCAAGAGTGAGAAGGCGGCTCCAATTAGGTTTTTGCAAAGTTGGTATCTCCATTAAGAGCTTGGAGGCTTCTTTGGCGGGAGCAGCTAGGGAAAGTGGCATTGGACAAGGGAAGGGTTGAGTTGGGGTGCACCGAGGGAGTTAGATGATAAGGACTAGTGTACTAACCGAGGTTGAAGGTACACTGTCAGAGACAATGGATGGGGCTTGTATTGTCACAGCCTTCTCCTGAATCTTTTCTTTCCCTTTGTCCCATGTAGTAGTAGTGGTGGTGACAATGGAGGCTTATTGGGACGCCAGTGGAAATTTTCGGGTTTTGGGATCACGAGAGTAGGAATGGTGCACCTCGATTGTTGTGGTACCCAGATGTGCAAATTTCCTTCATAAAAGTGTTGAGCTTGGAGTCCAGAGGCTTAGGGATCCACGCCGGTGTAGGTGGTCATAGTGTGAGGGTGAGGTTGGTGGAGGTGATGGTTTTGAATTGTATAAGGTCTTTGTTAGGGGTTCTCCTGCATCTTGTGGGCATGGGGCTGTCTTATGGGAGGAGGGCATGGGGTAGGAGTTGGATTTACCGCCGGGATGTGAATGGGGAGAGCGGATCTTTGGGGGCCCTAAATCATGCAAGAATATCTCCAAGAAAGGAGCAAAGAGTACATGTAGATGTCCATGTTATGAATGACTAAAAAGATCCCTACAATGAATCCAAGGTCCTATTTATAGTAGCCTTGTCCATGGCCCATTAGTTACATGTTTTTGACCTTAGTTGTGATTCATTACATCATCTTGATTTGCTATTACTCTAAGCTCTTTTGTGAGTATGCACCAAGGTCTTATGGTTATTTATTAGATCCCTTTACGTAATGTGAGGCTTTATATGAAAGATCTCTTAGACCACTTCATGAAACAAAGGTTGTGGATATGGGATTCATGAAGGACTTTAAATTTTTTGGCAATATTTCTTGCAGAGTTTTATGGATACCCTCTTATGGCTTATTTTTACTATTTTAAGAATTCTCCCATTCTAGCAAACTATAACATAGACTACAATTGCCGTCCAAGCGATTCTTACCTTGCTTCTAGCCCAATATTTCTTCGACATCCAAGATGATTGCTGTCTCCAGTCTCTTGAATCTCCCTCTTGTTTGTCAACACCAAGAAGTTAAGTTGCATTTCCCTACAAGAAATCACCTCTCTTACTCTTACTCACTCTCACACAACAATCAAAAGGCACATACACCAAGAGAAATACACTCTACTATCAACTCTCTCTCATACATTACAAGATCACAAGATAGTAACTACATAAGTAAGCCTCAATTAGCAAAAAGGGAGATTTTGTCAATATATTATAAGAAATTTACTTATATACAACTCGTTCTTATTCACACTTGGGTGCCTGAACTTAAACCCTAGATTATTAAGCTTAGTTATTTGTGAGATTTTCTAATAATAGATATAATGTTTATAGTGCTATGACATGACACTTATTATGCTACTCCCATTTATACTAGGGAGTGCATTTGTGTCATTGTATTATGAGAAAACCAATTATACAAAATTGGCCCTACTACTCCTATTTATAGTAAGGAGTGCATTTACATCATTATATTATGAGAAATTTAATTATATATAACTGGCCCTTATTTACACATGGGCACTAAAACTTAAACCCTAACTTTTCAAACTTGATCATTTGATAGCTTTTCTTATAATATGTACAATGTTTATAATGCCATTACTAGTGAAGAAGTAAATCATACCCTAGAATTATTTGATCATGAAACCCAAGATTTGCATATTATTAGACATCTTCATGATGACATTGAATTCATAATGTGAACCCCATGATGACACCTCATCAACTTCCATCAAATCCATTAATAGTATCTCCATCAACTTCCATCATTGATAGGCTTTAATAGTTTTCGAAGTTTAAAAACGTACTTTGTTATATCGAATCTCTAGCCATTATATGCCTTTTAAGTAGATTCCTTACTATCCTCTGCCGCCTAAACAGTGCTTGTCATTGTTAGCCTTGAAGGTTTCACATTTTCAGATTCACATCAATAATAATGGCCCATTTTCTTCTACCAACTCATTTTTATTAAGGCAAAATGATAGTTTTCTATAACAATAATAATGGGCCATTTTCATTTAACCATTGATTATTAAGACCGAATGATAAATTTATTAGGGCATGTTGAATTTCTTCCTTCTTACATAGAAACCCACCCGCCTTAGGTACAACTTAGTATCTTCGAATTTCCACTCCTTTCATGTCTTAATGTCCAAGCTTGGAAAAGTTATAGCATGACCCAAAAAATGAATTGTAAGGACTCTAAAATCTAGAGATTTTCCATTTCTATGTATCTTTGTCTCTATACATCTTTAGTATCAAAGTTTCATTACTTTTACGTCCTAATGTCCAGTCCTAGAAAAGTTATGGCATAGTTGTAGTACTATGTTTTCTACCCTTCCTAATTAAAATCTAGTTGGAAATTTGAGTTTTCCAACAAAGGAACCTATCATTGTTAGGCTTAGATAGTTATCAAAGTTTAAAGGCAAACTCCTTTATATCGAATCTCAAGTCATCATATACCTTTTAAGCAGATTCCCTACTATCCTCTCCCTACACATTCCGTGTCATTATTAAGGCTCCAAGCTTTCACACTCTCACAATAATGATAATGGTCCATTTTTTTCTATTAATTGATTATTAAGGTAAAATGATAACTTTCTGTAACGATAATCATGGGCCATTTTTTTCTACCAGATGAGATCAAGGTAAAATTATAAATTTCTTAGGGTCGATTGAATATCTTCTTTCTTACATCGAGAGCCTCTGCCTTAGGTAAGACTTAAACCCTTTATTTTTTTATACATATTATGTAGCAGGGAAAATTCCAAAGAGAAAACCATTCCATATATGTAAGATTCCTCCTCCAACCCCCTTTTTGATGTCTAGTATCTTCCCCTGTAATCAATCCCTCTTCAGAAATATAAAGACCTTGTTTCTAACTGTTTTAACCTAGAGAGAGAAAATATTCTAGAGAGAGAATATTCAGATTTTGAATATTTTTGGATAGAAAAATATCTCATATAATTAAGATGAATTCGCGTGAAACAGAAATTCAAAAAGAATTTTCAAATGTGCAATTGGAATTAATTGGAAATAGGTATAAAGAACCTTAGTCTAAGGGTGTAGATTTTCAGAAATCTTTAGACTATGGTCCAATTAAGGTTCCTATGGGCCAATAGCATCAATACATGTGTAGGGAGGAGATAAATCCAATTTGTAAAAAGAAGATACCCAAAAATGAGTAAATGCTCACATAAGATGAAGAGTTGAAAATGTACAAGGTTTATTAGTAAAAAAAACTATGAGCAATATTTAAAATATGAGATATTTTGGGTATCCAAAAATGAGTAAATGCTCACATAAGATGAAGAGTTGAAAATGTACAAGGTTTATTAGTAAAAAAAACACATATGTAAGGAAGGGAAGTTTTTTAAAGGAGGTGCATATTTCACATAAGATGAAGAGTTAAAAATGTACAAGGTTTATTAGTAAAAAAAAACTATGACACATATGTAAGGAAGAGGAGTTCTTTAAAGGAGGTGCATATTTCACATAAGATGAAGAGTTGAAAATGTACAAGGTTTATTAGTAAAAAACTATGAGCAATATTAAAAATATGAGATATTTTGGGTATCCAAAAATGAGTAAATGCTTACATAAGATGAAGAGTTGAAAATGTACAAGGTTTATTAGTAAAAAAACACATATGTAAGGAAGGGGAGTTCTTTAAAGGAGGTGCATATTTCACATAAGATGAAGAGTTGAAAATGTACAAAGTTTATTAGTAAAAAAACTATGACACATATGTAAGGAAAGAGAGTTCTTTAAAGGAGGTGCATATTTCACATGCTTGAATGAGTTTTAAACTCATAAAAAATTGAGATATTTCATCTCTCCTCTCTCCTCATTCAAGTCTAGTTCCAAAAAGTTAGCTTAACTGACCTAAAAATGGTCAAAAAGTGACCAAACTGACTTGGAAAATTCTAGAATTAGTTTGTTTGGTTAGGAGCTCAAATTTTCCTATAAATAGAAGCCTCCCCTTGTTGAAAAAAATATAGTGTCTTATGCATTGTTACTCTACTCCACCTAAGTCAAGAACTGTGAATTCTTTAATAATTCACTAGTTTTTGATACTTCTCTCTTTCTTCAATCCCCATTGGTGGCTCCATCAACACACTAAACCAATTGATTGGTTGGGGGCCTCTACCGTGAACAAAGAATCAAGCAAATTATAAGATAAGTATAGTGAATTATGATCTTTTCTATAATTTCTCAATGATTCTCTCTTCTCAACCCCTCTCAAGCTTGAGAAGCTTAATTGGTATGGTTTTTGAAATGCTATTGAAGTTAATTAATTAATGATAGTAAAGAATTACATAAAATTCTATTTATATTTAATTCTAATGGTTTTTCTCTCTCTCACTTAAGAAATGGTCATACTCATGACCCTTTTCAATCCAAATGAAGCTTTTCATAAGGCTTTTCCTTAATCCAAGATTAAGCTATGCTTGAGGCCAAATTAATGGTTTTTTTCTACGCTTTTAGTTTATGTATAATGATGATTCAATCCATTATGGATTGATGATCCAATTAGAGACCATTCTAATTATTTCCTTAATGATAAGCTTTATCCCTTAGAAAAAATTGAGATTTATCAGTCATAGTAGCGGAGCTATGGTAAAACTTTTATAGAAATTACGCATAAAATAAATTCATTCAAAGCATAAAAAGAGGACTTCCTACCATATTCTAGGTACTATCATCCTAGATTAATTAAAAGAATTTTATTATGCATGGAGATGTGGATGTTTGCATGTAGATGTAGATGTATGGATGTGAGTGTGAATGTGGAGGTGGATGTATGCATGGAGATGTGGATGTATGCATGTAGAAGTAGATGTATAGATGAGGATGTAAATAGAGATGTGGATGGATGCATGTAGATGTAGATGTATAGATGTGGATGTGAATGGAGATGTAGATGTATGCATGTAGATGTATAGATGTGGATGTGGATGTATGCATGTAGATGTAGATGTATAGATGTGAATGTGGATGTGGAGGTGGATGTATGCATGTAGATGTAGATGTGGATGTGGATGTGGAGGTGGATGTATGCATGTAGATGTAGATGTGTAGATGTGGATGTGAATGTGGAGGTGGATGTATGCATGTAGATGTAGATGTATGAGGAGAATGTGAATGTGGATGTGGATGTATGCATAGAGATGTGGATGTATGCATGTAGATGAGAATGTACGCATATAGATGTGGATGTATGGATGTGAATGTGCATGTAGATGTGGATGTATGGATGTGGATGCATGAATGTGCATGTAGATGTGGATGTGAATGGAGATGTAGATGTATGCATGTAGATGTATAGATGTGGATGTGGATGTAGATGTATAGATGTGGATGTGGATGTGGAGGTGGATGTATGCATGTAGATGTAGATGTGGATGTGGATGTGGAGGTGGATGTATGCATGTAGATGTAGATGTATAGATGTGGATGTGAATGTGGAGGTGGATGTATGCATGTAGATGTAGATGTATGAGGAGAATGTGAATGTGGATGTGGATGTATGCATAGAGATGTGGATGTATGCATGTAGATGAGAATGTACGCATATAGATGTGGATGTATGGATGTGAATGTGCATGTAGATGTGGATGTATGGATGTGGATGCATGAATGTGCATGTAGATGTGGATGTGAAAATAGATGTATGGATGTAGAAGTGGATGTGTGGATGTGAATGTGGATGTGGATGTGGATATATGTATGGATGTGAATATACGATATGTGATGTGAAGGAATATGAAGTGTTGAGATGGAAAATGATGTATGGATGTAGATGTGGATGTGAAAATAGATGTATGGATGTAGATGTAGATGTATGGATGTGAATGTGGATGTGGATGTGGATATATGTATGGATGTGAATATACGATATGTGATGTGAAGGAATATGAAGTGTTGAGATAGAAAATGATGTGATGGGATGAGTATACATATAAATGGAATATGGAATAAGTAATGTGGATTGATGAGGGATAATGTGGAAAAATGAAAGTTAAAATAGAAACTGTATTGTAAACTGTTTGTAAATGCTGTTTGTAAATGACTGTTTTATGTCAAGATTGCTGGGGGAGCATTGTGACCATCTTGTGATTAAGGTCGTGGAGACCTAACTGATAATGTTGCAACTGCTGACGGAGAGTCAATGAAGGACGTCTCGCGTAGCAAGGTCGGCCGAGGTCTTGACCAGCCTCGGTGCGATTAAAATGGTGAGCTTCCGGTACGGTGGATGAGGGGCCAAGGAAGCGGCCTATGAGTGAAGCGCTAGGTCACTTGCGAAGGATCCTAAAGGGTGCTGACCATACGGTGCTCGGGCTTTGGGTCGCCTAGGATACCCACGCGTGCGTCGAGGAAGATATTGGAACAAGAGTAGGAGTTGTTTTCTAAAATCGGGCATGGATCTAGTTGATTGACCTTGCTGGTCTTCAATGGATGAGTCCATGGCCTTTTATATGGATCTGTTGGTTGATCTTGCTGATCTTCAACGAGAGTCCATCTTGATAAGTGATTATATTGCCGAGTATTATGGGCTAGGGATTAGGAAACGGCCCCTATGTGGACAAGTGGTGAGCGTCCTAGTTGCCAATGATGCCATAGATACTCTGATGAAGGAATGATGGAAAAATTCAGAATCAACTGGATAAATTGGAAGATGGTGATCAGTGATACTATGGTTTTATTAAAGGATTGTTTTAAACTGGTTGAATCTATGAAAAGGCAATTTCATATTGGGTGTGTGAGTGGTGTGACTAGTTTTATTTTTGCATGAACATCCGGCTAGGGGGCCTTGGAACTCTTTTCCTTGGTACCCGGGACAAAACCTAACCAAATTCTTAATTGGATCCCATCACTACAGTGGTTGGGCGGTTGGCTAACCCATGGGACTGGATGGGGTTAGGCTGGACTGATGGATCCGTAAATCGAGACTCAAACTTTTGTTTTTATGATAGAAAAAATAAATCCTGGACAGTAACTGTTCTATGGATAGGAATCAACGGCTGTGCCTCTTGAATGGGGAAAAAAGCATTGATCCCAATGATCCAAGTGCAAGTTTCTTCCTTGAGCTGACTAAGTATCTTATAGATGTAATTGGATCATCTCGATCAGAAATGATCTTGACTACGTTAGAGTAAAAAGTTATCCTGGTGGAATCGCCCGTGCTTTCCGGTTAAGGAAGTTTTTTCGGGCTCGGTTTTGGAACAACCGACGGATTAGTCTCTTATCTGGATATCCGTGGGTGGGCGAGGCCCCGAGTGTGGGACCCCTGTCCCGCGCGAGAAGCGCTACTTCCGCTGCCAGTACCCCGAATCCGTTGCTCGGTGGGAACAGGGATCTTACAATATACCATTGACATCACTAAATTTAGTGCATGTATTCATATTCAGTTTTTAATTTGCACAGTTTTTTTCCCTATAAAAATGTCTTCTAGTAGTTTAAATAGTGATGGGTTACCAATCCATTGGGAGTCCAGAGTGATTGCAAAGAGGAATCCCTCGTTCATGTATAAGATGTAAGAATGTTTATATGCATGAACGTACAATCATATTGGATCATATTTGAAAATGGGAATCTTTTGAACCAATGCCAACCAACATGATGTCTTAAGCCAATTCCTCGATTAGTATATAAAATTATGAGATGATATGTATACTCATGGTTTGACATATTATGTAATGTCGATTGTGATTTTTAAATACAGTTCACTAGGATGAGGAGGGCATGGAATTTTGTGTACAAGTACTACATAATATGCCTCATTATTCTATGATTGGGGGAAACTTGGGAAGGAGTAAAATCATGGTAAGGAGCACTTGGAAAGTGGAGCATGTTCAGTACATTTAAAAGAGCTAGCATTGCCTCCACATGAGATAGAGGAAGAGGATGTCATGGAGGAGACGATCACTCACTTTTTCCAAAGAAAGGGTAAGGAAGAGACATCTAACTTTCAAACTTCTGATAGAGAGGATGTGTTACATAAGGAAGCTAATACACCATTGTATGAGGGACCCAATTTCCATTTTCATATGTTTAGGACAAATTAGCCACTAATAGGTCAATAAAATGTATTAACTTATTTTCTCCAAATTGCATATTTTTGATATTGAGACTTAGAATGCTCAAAGTATATTATATTTAAGGACAATCTCATAGGAATGATTTATTTAAAATCAACATTGTATAGCACTAATTTTGTGCTTAGAGTCATCATGTTTCGTCGACAATATATCAAAAAAATATAGAAAATGACTTTTTGATTAATTCATCAAAGTCATTAAATTAATGACAAACCCTTTGTAAGGATAGCATGTCCTACTACAAACTTAAAGTTCACAAATATCTTTAGTTCCATGAACTCAACATTACATCCATGAACATTACTCAATCATTGAGTGTGTCAACCTGATGACATCCTTATGTCTATTCATAGAGCTACCAATATCCTTCGTTCATAATTATCTTCACTTCCATGAACTCAACATTGCATTCATTAACATTACTCATCATTGAGTGTGTCAACTTGATGACCTCCTTATGCCCATTCATATAATTACCAATATTTGTTAAGTTAGTCAAAGATAATAATGGAGATAGAAAATATGATATTTGCAAATCTAAGAAAAATGATTGTTTAAAGATAAGGCCTTAACAATGACACTTTAAAATTTCCATAACTATAAAGCACCAATGCTTATTTTAAAAAACAGATTGAATGAAATATAGTGACAAATTATGGAAGCTTAATATTTATAGCACATTGCAATGAAAACTCATAGTCGGCAAAGAGCTCATCTCCTACCTTGAGGTTACATATAGATTCAACATAAATGTATCCATATTCAAGGTGAGTTTGTTTATGCCAAGGTGCAAATATGGAAGAAAACACATATCTCACATTTTCTTTCTCATTAGAACCCCTACAACTATTTATGTAACCTGCCACATTTCTATCTCTAACATCACCCACTAAATAGACTTGATGATGTTCAAGGTTGACTATTGGGTCCTCAAGAAGGGAGTACCTCCTTGATCTGGGGTGCATGGAACACAAAAAATTCCATTCATCGTGAAGAAATTTAGATCCACAATAGTGCAACAAATCTTTGCCAAGAGGAACACTTGATTGGATGAATAGCCCTTGACTAGCACCCACAAATGTCAAGTTATAACCATGAATGAAACGTCATTAATGTAAAAGACTTCACCATTTTGAACTGGCCAATGAGATGGTTGTAAATGGTTTCCATTGCTATTGTAAAGGCAAAGTGAAGAAACTTTAAATATCCTTACCGCTGAAAATAATACAAATTCATGATCATTAGTGTTTACACTAGGATAAACAATATAAAAGAACCCAATTAGTGTTTGCACTTATAGTATGCTTGGTGTTATGATATAAAACCCTTAGTGCAACTCCTCTGATGAACCTTTTCTTATAACCTAGTTGTTCCGCATAGTGTATTGCAACCATTTCATTTCGTTTTAACACTAGTGGTATTTTTTTTCAATATCTTTAATTGTGCAGTACTACTTAGAGTCGATGAAGGAGAGTGTATTGTTCTTGAAAAGGTAACTTTAGAATCATGTGTTTCATGTTTAATAACACCTTGGCATGAACTGAATACATCATTTTAATCACATGCTGAGCCTACATATTCCTTGGATTCATCCTTGCACATCTCCTCCCATTCTATAATCACACGAACTACAAGTATTCATACAAGGTATGCCCTTGTTAGACTGGCAACTGTCCATATCTATCAAAAGAAATCATTGTACGAATGCCTCCAGCCATATCGAAATGGCACAAGTATCTGTATAAGTATTCCAATGAGTTGTCATATGCATTAATGTCAAATTTGGGTGGAAAAATGCAATTCTTTGGTGGACTTGCACATCCTTTGTATGGACTATCATCAATGAGAACTGTCCTTGTTACATAGCATTGTGCATTATATTAGTGCCAAACCTTTTGAATGGTTTGAAATGGCCTCCACACCCATCTTTTCTAGCTGAAAGATCTGCTCATCATGATCATACACATAACACTGCTCTTGTCCCCATACAATAAAAAATGGTAATTGTCTCCCTACATACAATTCTAGAGTATCCACCATATGCACCACATTTTTGTGCAAAGCTGTGGACCATATCCCAACATGGAACTTTATGAATAGATTGGCTAAAAACTCTATGCATCCTGGATGAAGTACAATCCATTGTTTTCCACAACGCAAGCTTGTATGCTTATTTGACTTTGTGAAGCAACGTTCTAACAATAATCCATTCAAATCCAATATTACAGACATTTGGCCTGCCACATTCCTTGTATCAAATCCTATGTTGTCATTATCTTCGTTAACACATTTGTGATATACTTTATCTCTTGAAAAAAAAAGATATAAGACATGTTGTTAATTGACCAATACTTAATCAAAAAATCACAGACATATAACTTCTCACAAATAATATATATATTTTTCACTATAAAAAACAAATTTCGTAATATGATAAATTGTCCACATATTATGGATAGTTTTGAATGTTGAATTTAGTTAGTTATTCAAATCTCACTAAATAATATCTTGTGCATGCATGTTATAGGAAAAAGAAAAGATAGAAGACATTGAGCCAATCGACCAAAACTCAATTAGAAACTCACAAATACATGATTTCATTACTCTTAAATACACGATGTATCTCTACGTACATAGAACTAAATTTGGTCATCATAAAGTTAGTTATTCACATATTTGGATGGATTTGAATGTTGAATTTGGTCAGTTGTCCAAATCTCACTAGATGACAATAGACATCTTGTGTATGGGTGTTATTAGCTAGATTTAATTACTTGTGGCTAGATTTAATTACTTGTGCATGGGTGTTATCGGCTAGATTCAACTACTTGTGCATGGGTGTTATCGGCTAGATTCAATTACTTGTCCAAATCTATGTTAAGGGTGGGTAATGCTAGAGGTCAAATCTTATAGCTGGATCTGAATTTCTAGATTTAGTCACTTGTTCAAATATTTGTCATGGGTGTAAATGCTACTGATGTGGCCAATTGTCCAAATCTTATATATGACTATAAACTTTATGTAGCCTTATTGACATACCCAAATGATCAACCATATGTAAGGATTAAATTTGAATAAGTGACCAAATCTTTGTTTGGGGTGTCAATAAAAAAATCATAAACACACGGTCTAAGTGATCTAATGTGAGCACATGGAATTATTTTACTTTATAACAATGAGCAAATTATGATGTAGTCAAATTAGCTCAATAATAGTGTCTTTGAATTTTACAAAATGACAGAAGTTTTTCTACTAAGTTAAGATCGTAAGTACCATACATAGAAATCTAACTTATGATATTCCTAGAGCATTTACTTACATATCACAATGGAAAAAACTATATTCCTACCAATAAAATGAGAACTAAATATGTTTTTTAAACACTTGTTGTGTCTGGAGTATCAGGAAGAAGAAGTTGATCAACAAAACAGTCGGAGAGAAACGCATAGTCGTAGGTAAACGGGACTGTCACCGATGCCATTCAAAGCCATTGATGCATCAAAACATAGAGATTCCTGTCCAATGACTTGATTGAAGACGTCAGAGATGGGAAACTTTTCTTCAATTCCACCATGGAAGTAAAAAAACGTGAAGAGGGAGTTGAGAAGGAGATGTGCAAGTCCACACCTTCAAGTTTTTCCCACCCTAGCCAAGTTTGGTTCAAACTATTCTCGGTCATCAACATTACTCCAAATTTGATGTAACCAAAATGAGATCAATATTAGTCAAGCTCCATGATCTCTATACCCGCTAATCCTTGTAAGATAATCTTAAAGTATTTCCTGCATGAAACAAGATTTTAAGAAAAATGTGAAAATGTTTAAGAAAATCAAGAACACTCTAAAGATTTTTAAGAAAATTCAAAAGAGTGGATCAAAAGCAAAGCTCTGATCCCAGTTGAAACGGATCTAGACCAAAGATCAAGAAATCAATACATAAAGTCCAAATCTACTATCCATCAAAAACACATGAGAAATACATGAGATTATGATGAAAATAGAAGAAATCTATATGCACATGTAGCAAAGGAGGTATGTGCATACGGCCTAAGTGATTTAACCTCTGACCATGAGGATGGCCTATCAAGCTTGCCATGAGCCCTAAACAATGAAAGACCATATCCAAGAAAGGATCCAAAAGTACATGTAGATGTCCAAGATATGAATGACTAAAATATCCCTACAATGAATCCAAGGCCCTATTTACAGTAGCCTTGTCCATGGCCCATTATTTACATGTTACATCTTCTTTATTTGCTATTATTCTAAGCTCTTTTGTGAGTATGGACCAAGGTCTTATGGATATTTTCTAGATCCCCTTACGTAATGTGAGGCTTTATATGAAAGATCTCTTAGACCACTTCATGAAACAAAGGTTGTGGATATGGGATTCATGAAGGACTTTAAATTTTTTAGCAATATTTCTTGCAAAGAGTTTTATGGATACCCTATTATGGCTTAGTTTTACTTTTTCCAGAACTCTCCCATTGTCGAATCTCCCTATTTTTGTCAACACCAAGAAGTTAGTTGCACTTCCCTACAAGAACTCCCCTCTCTCACTCGTACTGACACTCACACAGCAATCAAGAGCCACATGCACCAAGAATCATACACTCTACTCTCAACTCTCTACACTCTACTCTCAACTCTCTCTCATACATTGCCAATCCACAAGATAGTAAGTAGATAAGTAGGACTCAATTAGCCCAAAGGGGGATTTTATCATTATATTATGAGAAATTCACTTATATATAACTCGTTCTTATTCACACTCAGGTGCTCAAACTTAAACCCTAACTTATTAAGCTTAGATATTTGTGAGCTTTTCTCATAGTAGGTATAATGTTTATAGTGCTATAACATGACACTTATTGTACTACTCGTGTTTAAACTAGGAAGTGTATTTGTGTCATTATATTGTGAGAAACTCAATTATGTTGAAATATACAAGTGAATGGGTGTGTGTGCGAGAACAAGCCCTTAGCAAGAGGCTATAAAAGAGAGTCTGTAAGTGAGTGGATAGCAGTGAAAAGATGAGTGCATAGTAGTGAAAAGATGAGTGGAATCTACTAGGAGAAAATAAAGGGTACATGAGAAGATCTAGGATGTGTGGAGATATTCTAGGAAAAGTGAAGAGGTGGAGAGAATCAGGCAAAAGAGGTGGAGCGAATCAAGGATGAGGTGTTCCCTCACATGTAGGGGAGGTGGCACAAATCAAGGAGTAGATCATGGATGTAAACACTATAAATTAAGGCATTGGCCTAATGCGTATTTGGTGGTTTTTGAGTATCCATGCCTACATTAAGCTATCATTTAATTTCTCAGTAATCTTATCCTAATCATCGTCTAATCACTCACTAATGATGTTGATTCTTGCATTTGATCCACCTTAGCTCATCACTTTGCTGTAAATTTAACTTGGTATTAGAGCCAAGCTCAGGATTCATTTAGTCTCTAAGCCTAATTACCCTGCTAATAATTCTACTAATCATAATTATGAGATAATCTGATTTTTAGCTCTTTTTCAACTAGCCACTATACCCCCAACTGGTGGAGGATCTCTCTCTCCCTTCACACACACCCTTTGCCCAAGCCCTTTTAGAGGCTCATACTAGACTCAAGGGCCTACACATAGCTCAAAGGAATCATTAGGAAATTTTTGAGGTCATTTTGGGGCCCTGTAAGGAAGTTTGATCGGAATATTCTCTCCAAAAAGGGGCACCGGATAAAATTTTTGCAAACGAACTCCAAATTTGTCGGACCTCACATATTTAGATTCTACTCTTCAAAAGCTATCCATTGATATATAACACGATAGGGTTCGGAGAAGGGACAAGATAGATACCTAGAAGATTCCTTTTTGCTTGGGAAAGATTCACGTTACGTAACGTGAATCTTTCCCAAGCAAAAAGGAATCTTCTAGGTATCTATCTTGTCCCTTCTCCGAACCCTATCGTGTTATATATCAATGGATAGCTTTTGAAGAGTAGAATCTAAATATGTGAGGTCCGACAAATTTGGAGTTCGTTTGCAAAAATTTTATCCGGTGCCCCTTTTGGAGGAAATATTCCGGTCAAACTTCCTTACAGGGCCCCAAAATGACCTCAAAAATTTCCTAATGCGAGTGATTTCAGCATAGAACGACGGTGGCAGCGCGAATTTCAGGAGCCAAAAAATTTGGGAAGAAAGCTTCAAGCAACACATCCGCTTTGAATTTGCCTAATTCCAACTAGGGCTAGGGGTTTTCAAGCATGCTCTACAAGCTGATGAAGGTGGTTTTTGATTTCATCAAGTCTGCAACTAGCACTATTCATAGTTAGGGAAGTACCTCTGCTAATCACTTGATTAATTCTTCATTACAGTTTCAATCTTGATGTTTGTGGGCTCAAAACATATTTAGATACATTTATCTACTACTATATTGAAGCATTTTGAGATTAGATTTGTGCAAGTGGATAAACTAAAGACTCCAAGTTGGGCTAGTCTTTTGCACATGAATAGTGAATATCTTGGCAAATTGCTTAATTAATCCACCTAATCAAGGTGTTAATTAGGCATTGGTGGATCTAATCCAACATTGGGAAGGTGCTACACATGCCTATGTGTTCAAATTGAATTTTTTATCACAATCACTACCCCAATCAATCCCTCAAATTTAGTGTATTTTTTTGCACACACAAAACAGGGGATTATTTCACTAATAAATGATTTATCAACATTAATCACTATATTTTGGTACAATTGAGGGTTTGAGTTTATCATTAGGTATCTGATATAGATCCCTATCACTTCAGATTGCAATTCAGAGATGGTTTGATACTCCAACCATTCAGTACAGGTCAGCTACACTTGGCTTTATATAATTTTTGGTAAATTTATGCTGACAAAACTGTTGTAATCATCATTTAACACCATATTTGAGTTGTAAAAGGGTAGAAACTACCCTTGAATCTTGAATTAGATCAAGAGATAAGACCCCTTCACATCCTCATGAGCACCGCACAAGAAATAGCCAAATTTAATGGGGAGCAGTTTCATACATGGCAAACAAAGACCATGTATTTTCTCATGAGGAAAAATATGTGGGGGCTAGTTAAGGGAAGAGATGAATGCCCAGAGGTGATTGGGGAGAATGAGTGGAAGAGCAATAATGAGAAAGCATAAGGACTCATTGCACTCAATTTAAATGGTGAAATCATTCACCACATCACAGGGATCCAACGGGCTAAAGATGCATGGGATGAACTTAATAAGTTATTTGGCACTTAAGAAAAAAATTCAAAGATAAATCTGCTAATGCAATTCTACAAACTTGAAATGAAGGAAAGTGAACCTTTAACCACACGCTTGAACAAATATAAAAGCATTAAGCAACAACTGGCAGCCCCCACTGGCAGCCCCCATTGGTAAGATGGTAGAGTATGATGAGGCACTAGCAGTTCTTCTGAAGAGTGTGGACAAAGGAGAATATGAAAACATCATGTGGCAACCTTAAAGAATGTACCAGAATAAAGCTACATGAGATAGGAGCTCTACTAGAGCAAGAGACCAAGGTCAAAGAGAAGAAAGGGATGGACCCAACAACTGGAGAGGAAAAAATATTCTTCACCCTACGAGGATTCTCACGAGGATGAGGACAAGGAAGAGGCACAGGGGGGGAGGAGGAAGGACCATCACTTGCCACAACTGTGGGAAGCCTTGACACATGGCAAGAGACTGCTACAGCAAACCTAGTGAAGAAGTATCGACATCGACAAACTTCATGGAGACTCCTAAGGAAGTGGAGTCACATTATCTTTTCTAAGAGAGAAAGAGAGAGAAACCCCACAACCCAATGTAAGTTGGCCCAACAGAGTAAAACCACCTCTGAGCCACCGATGATGTAGGCCATGTGGTAGATGTATGTGTGAGCACTTTAGTCAAGGCCATGGGCACTTGTAGTAAGCCTTGGACACATAGAGAAAGAGAGTGTCAAGGACTATGCGTTAGGGACTTGAGGCACTATTCACACGAGATACCAAGTAAGAGGGAAACTTGGTATAGGGTCTAGGTGTGCTAGGACTATTCACTTGAGGGGAGGTGTTAAAATATACAAGTGAATGGGTGTGTGTGCGGGAACAACAAGAGGCTGTAAAAGAGAGTCTGTAAATGAGTGGGTAGCCGGGAAAAGATGAGTGGAATCTACTGGGAGAGAATAAAGAGTAGCATGAGAAGATCTACGATGTGTGCTTAATGTCCAATCGTTAGAAAAAATATGGCATAATTGTAGTCGTGTGTTTTCTACCCTTCCTAATTTAAATCTAGTTGGAAATTTGAGTTTTTAAACAAAGGAAGCTATCGTTTGGTAGGCTTAGATAGTTATAGAAGTTTAAAAGCAAACTTCATTATATTGAATCTCAAGTCATCATTGTTACTTGTATACATTTTATAATATTTTTTATTCTTAATAATCATAGAAAAATATGCTTGATTCAATGTGTGTAGAAATCGGCTTATTGGAATGTGCGAATGTGCACAAGGTTATTTCATGGGCGAATGTGCACAAGGTTATTCTATGTGCGAATGGGCACAAGGTTATTTTTTTAGCTATTTTTGTTAAAGTGGAAGAAGCAATCCCAATTTTGTATGCACAACTATTGTTAGATCCTTGGGGCTATCTATTGAGTACATTTCTCAAAATACTCATGTCATGGAAGTGGAGCTACATGCATGAGGGGGGAGATTGTACCTAATATTGTGTTCTTTGATTTTATGCACTTGAGTCATGCTATGGTATATATGGTTTATTTTTGTGGCTTAATAAATTCTCCATGTACCTTGGTCTTGTAATAAGAGCTCTTCAAACCACCACTCAATCCACCATCTGTATGACACTTCAATCACTACCCTCATATAGTGTGACACCCCAATTAGTACCCTCTCACATCTCGGTACCTATACTCATAGACACAATCCACGTTAATTCAATAATTTATTGAACACTTCAATTAATCCCAATGTCGTCATGAGATATAGGCAACAAAAAAAATCAAATTACACGTACCAACATGCATGGCAAACAAGAAACATCATCTTCTTGGCGACAAATACAGTTTAAGGTTCTGCCATTGTTCCATTTGGTGATACTGCTATTATGGTGGACTATGATCAAATAAAGAAGAAGCTTGCAAAAAAGAGTAGTGAATGCCGTTCACTATGAGCAATACTTCCCATTTGGACTACAAGAGACTCTCCACATCTCAGTGATAAATTGTGTATAAGCTCCTGCAATATATGTCTATAGAAAGTTGAGCAAGAAGCATGTCAAAAAATTAGCTCTCAAATTTGGATTGAATTCTAGACCACCTGCATCAGCAATGATGCCAATGGCAAACCCTTGGAGATAGTGAGGAGAGACCATTGGATACTTTCTGGTCAACACTGCATTTATGCAGCCAGAGTTTTCACAGAGAGTGTGACTGATGAAGCCATGAATCAAAGAAATAAATACTATATGGAAAGGGTGGCGAGGATAGTGCAAAATTGCCCTCCAAAAGAGAGTGTAGAATTGTCTCAAATGGCAAACTTAGAATCTCAAAATATAATGCGACAATCTCCATATCATGATAATCTAAATCAAGTTGAAGTAAGGGATCAATGGATTGCATTGAATAGACCTGCAAAGTCTCATCAAGGAGTTGTTGTTTGCAAAGGGTAGTGAACAACGTGCAAAATGGGATGTAAGTACCTATCAACCTTCAATATTTGGTATTTTTGGAAATACCTCAATATATTATTAGTTATCATTGATAAATTAGTTCGTAATATTGCCTAACATTGAGAATGTTGTGCAACAATTTATCGAGCTAGCACGAGTTGCATTTGGTGATAGTGTTGCAACAAAGGATGTACACATGATAATATGTGAAGATGACATTTTTGAGACATGGATGAGGATTATGGATGCATACAGAGATGGATCACTACCCTATCGTGATGAGCATAGTAATGATATCAATAAGGGTGGGAGACAACCGACTGATGGCATGTTCAGGTGTTTACAAGGTTTAGATGAGGAGAATATAAAGATTATTTAAGAAGAAATATTGGATTCCAAGATTGTTATAGTCAGGGGGGAAAGCAAGATATAGACAAGATGGATATGGCAGAAAGAGCATGTTAAATGAAGAACGATAAGATGTAGGAAGGGCTTGTTAAGGAGTTCAAGGAAAAGTCAAGTGACAAGGTTGATAGGCCATGGAATCAGTGTGTGACTTACTACAACATCCAGTCAGAATACTATGAAAAGATAGTTGGATCCAGTCAAATATGGCTGAAAAAGAAGCTTGCTCGTAGAGATCATAAAGATGCATTGCCTTCATGGCCACAAGCATACATTCAATGGATTATAAACCAAAATGAGGAAACTAGTTTGATTTTGATATGTATTATTGGAGTGTATACCAGGTTGGACCAGACATGGAAGGGATGGAGTTCATGTGCAACACAATCAAGGAACCAATTACCACTGACAGAGTGATTTTTGATGCAATTCATGGGGTTCGTAGCATGACATGGAGCTCAAGCAGTTTTTAGATGATGTTGCATGGATTGTTAAAACAGAATCTCCACAATTTGCCCTCATCACATTTGTAACATTCATTAAGCAACTTGTAGCCTTAGAGAGTGCTTTAGAGAAGGTAACTGGAAAATACAAGATGGCAATTGGTAGCGTGGATATTAACCCTCCTAATAAAGATCATGTGGATGGATCAATCAATACAAGATGGCAATTGGTAGCGTGGATATTAACCCTCCTAATAAAGATCATGTGGATGGATCAATCAATATGTTTTTGGCACATGTATTAGTGAGTAAAGAGAAGGAACTCATGGACAATGGTCGCTACCAAGATTTGGAACATAGGCCATATATTTTGGATACTTCTAACAATACTGATAGTGATAGTGGTGACTCAAATGGACATGAAGAGCAAACCCGTGCAAAAAGAGTATTACTAAAGATGGAAGATGTTATTTCTGCACCTATACAATCTTTTTGTAGGGAGGATGAGTATTTTTTTGATGTATTCGCATTGGGAAGTGCATGTAGAATGGCTCTTGCAAACAAATGAAAGATAGTGGCAATGGTTTCAAGTTTACAAGAATTACGTGAGATTGAATCAATGTGTTTAAGCTCTGTTGAGGGGAATCTTGAAATCAGTTCATGGGCTAGAATCAGAAAGCAAGGAGATGATTCTTTGTTTACAAATGAGAAGCTTCTAATACAAGGCCCTGCACTAGAGCATATAGCTACACTTACAAAGGAGCATGAAGGGGCAATGTTAGACTTTGTTGATCAACTTCTTTGTGATGATCCAGACACAACAGGTTTATAAAAAAACATATTTAGTTCTCATTTTATTGGTAGGAATATAGTTTTTTCCATTGTGATATGTAAGTAAATGCTCTAGGAATATCATCAGTTAGATTCATTAGGGGAAGGTTGAGGTCTATAGGGGCCCTTTAAGCTGCCATATTATGATTTTAATGACTTTTTGTTAAAATGTTAAGTTTCTTTGACTTTAGATACCTTCTTATTCTTTAAATGGCTAGAAGTTTGAATTTCAAAGTTTCCCGCCAAATTTGAATTTAAAATTGAGTGGGCAAAACCATATCATGTGACATATCTATGGAAAGAGCTCAGCCAAGTAGATTCTGGATCTCTAATCTCCGACAAATTTTGAGCTCATATGTAGAAGTTATGGATTTTTGAAATTTCAAAAACTTTCCCCCCACTTTTTGGGAATGAAAAGTACAAAAAGGCATCTTCTAGAGAATCTTTTGACCACCTTTAATCACCCAACATTTTTGTATACATGGCATCACATGATTGGCCCTTTTCCTTATATAAGATTTGGACAATTGGCCGCATCTGTAGCATTTAAACCCATGACATATATTTGAAAAAGTGACTAAATCTAGAAATTCACATCCATCTATAATATTTGACCTCTGGCATTACCCACCCTTAACATAGATTTGGACAACTAATTGAATCTAACCAATAACACCCATGCACAAGTAATTGAATCTAACCACAAGTAATTGAATCTAGCTAATAACACCCATACACAAGATGTCTATTGTCATCCAGTGAGATTTGGACAACTGACCAAATTCAACATTCAAATCTATCCAAATATGTGAATAACTAACTGTATGACCAAATTTAGTTTTATGTACTTAGAGATATATCGTGTATTTTAAGAGTAATGAAATCATGTATTTGTGAGTTTCTAATTGAGTTTGGGTCTATTGGCTCAATGTCTTCTATCTTTTCTTTTTCCTATAACACGCATGCACAAGATATTATTTAGTGAGACTTGGATAACTAACTAAATTCAACATTCAAAACCATCCACAATATGTGGACAATTTATCATATTACTAAATTTGTTTTTTTAGTGAAAAATATATATAATATTTGAGAGAAGTTATATGTGTGATTTTTTGATTAAGTTTTGGTCGATTAACAACATGTATTTCATCTTTTTTTTTAAACAGATAAAGTATATCACATATGTGTTAATGAAGATAATGACAACATAGGATTGGATACAAGGAATGTGGCAGGCCAAATGTCTATAATATTGGATTTGAATGGATTATTGTTAGAACATTGCTTTTCACAAAGTCAAATAAGCATACACGCTTGCGTTGTGGGAAACAATGGATTGTACTTTGTCCAGGATGCATACAGTTTTTAGCCAATCTATTCATAAAGTTCCATGTTGGGATATGGTCCATAGCTTTGCACAAAAATGTGGTGCATATGGTGAAAACTCTAGAATTGTATGTAGGGAGACAATTACCATTTTTTATTGTGTGGGGACAAGAGCAGTGTTATGTGTATGATCGTGAGAAGATCTTTTGGCCAAAAAAGATGGGTGTGGAGGCCATGTTCAAACCAATCAAAAAGGTTTGGCACCAATATAATGCACCATGCTATGTAACAAGGACAGTTCTCATTGATGATAGTCCATACAAAGGATGTGCAAGTCTACCTGAGAATAGCATTTTTCCACCCAAATTTGACATTAATGCATATGACAACTCATTGGAAGACTTATATAGATACTTGTGTCATTTGGATATGGCTGGAGACATTCGTACAATGATTTCCTTTGATAGATATGGACGGTTGCGAGTCCAACAAGGATATTCCTTGTAAATGTGTTATTAATATTAAGTTTCCATAATTTGTCACTATGTTTCATTCAATCTTATTTTTTTATTGGCTAATTTGTTCTAAACATATGAAAATGGAAATTGGGTCCCTCATACAATGGTGTATTAGCTTCCTTGTGTAACACATCCTCTCTATCAAAAGTTTGAAAGTTAGATGTCTCTTCCTTACCCTTTCTTTAAAAAAGTGAGTGATCATCTCCTCCATGACATCCTCTTCCTCTATCGGATGTGGAGGCAATCCTAGCTCTTTCAAATGTACTGAACATGCTCCACTTTTGAAGTTCTCCTTACCATGCTTTTACTCCTTCCCAAGTTTCCCCCAATGATAGAATAATGAGGCATATTGTGTAGTACTTGTGCACGAATGTCCATGCCCTACTCACTCTAATGAACCGTATTTAAAAATCACAAATCAACATTACATGATATGTCAAACCATGAGTATACATATCATCTCATAATTTTATATACTAACCGAGGAATTGGCTTAAGGCATCATGTTGGTTGGCATTGGTTCAAAAGATTCCCATTTTCAAATATGATCCAATATGACTGTACGTTCATGTATATAAATATTCTTACATCTTGCACATGAACACGGAATTTCTCTTTGCAATCACTCTGGACTCCCGATGGTAACCCGTCACTATTTAAACTACTAAAAAACATTTTTATGGGGGGGAAAAAGAGTGCAAATTAAAAACTGAATATGAATACATACACTAAATTTAGTGATTTCAATGGTATATGGAATGGTTTTCTCTTTGGATTTTTTCCTACTACATAAATAAAGGGTTTAAGTCCTATTACCTAAGGTGAGAGGCTCTCGATTCAAGAAAGAAGATATTCAAAAGACCCTAAGAAATTTATAATTTTATCACTTGTGATCTCGTCTCATAGAGAAAAATGGCCCATTATTATTGTTATAGAAAGTTATCATTTTACCTTAATAATCAATTGATAGATAGTGAGAGAGTGGAGTTTAGACTATCTTTTTGTGAGTTTGTATATAAATTTTACACCTCTCTTTAAGTAAAACTATCAGGCAGATGTGTGAAGTCTAAGTTAGGTAGTACTTCTCCGTTGAAGGTGATAAAGTTTCCCAACCATTGCTTAAGGAAACAATATTGGGGGGTTTCATGTGTGCTAAATGTTAAAGAAAAACTTTCTTGGGCCACATTTGCTAAGATTTTTTTAATTCTTAGATTTCTTATACCAAATACCTTTAAGAAACTTTCTCTGCAAACTGCAACATCTAAGACCGCATATTTACTTGACAAGGTGGAGCGTCAAACACAAGACCTTAAGAACACATTTTGTGGACCTGTCCCTAAACTAAAAGAATTGCTACGCTCTAATTAAATTTCAATCTTAAGCTCCTAAAACAACTTCTGGCACAACAAAAATCTCTACATGTCTCTCAAATCACGAGCCTTGAAAGAAACTGCTGCTTTCTCTCACCTCTTTTGCCATTCAAGGTTATCATTGCTCACAATCTCTCTCATTGACCACTACATTGCCATTAAGCTGATATAGTTCTTGTTTGCCCACATCAAATGAAACTCTTCTTGAGCACCATCTAGAACAAGAAGTTTCTTCATGAGCATTCAAATTTGTGTTTACAGAAGTTGTTAGCAAGATAGAAGGGCAAAAGGGTTGTGAATTTCTAGGACTACTTAGAAGCTCCATTTGCTAGAGTGTGATAATCAAAATGAACTAACTTGGACTTCCGAAGGGGTGACTTAGTAGGGTTATTCTTTTTTTAATTTAAATTAATTTTAATATTTAATTAAATAAATAATTCCACATTAAGAAACCATGAGGCTTTAAAAGGGGATGGCGGGGTTCATTTTTCACATGTGCAAGTTATGTTTTAAGCTCTAGAGCACTCAGCTAACTTCTCTACAAACGTGTCCTTTTTTTAGCAATCTCTACTTCAAGGTAAGCATGTCTTTTTGAAATTTGATTTTTTAGGAGTAATCTTTTTTTTTGTAAAATTATTACATTGCCTCGAAATCCTAAAACAAATAAAAAGTAAAATATTCTACAACAACAAATAGAAAAAATGAAATATTTTTTCAAACTAAAACTTTTTAAAAATTTTAAAAATCATGTTGGTTGCTTGGAATTTTTAACTAAAAAATGACTCTCTTTTCTAAATTCTATTTTTTGAAATTTGTGAGTGAAAAATAACGGTCTACATCTCAAGTGGAAGAAAAATTTGGATTCTAGAATTCTTTTTGTGATTCTATAAAAAATACAAACTTGCAAAAATTCTTTAGTGAAACAAAATTCAAAGTTTAAAGGAAAATATGTATTATTAATTAAAATCTTAATTGTTTGGTAAAAAACTAAACATAGGGTGCATGTTGTTTTCTAAAATCCATGCTTTGAGAAACATCTGATTACAAACACAGCTTGTGAGACAAAGTGGATTCCAAAATCCTACTTTGTGATAATTTGGATTCTAGAATCTAACACTAGAGAAAAATTCGGCTCTAGAATTCAGCCTCCTTGAAGAAGTGGATTCTGGAATCCAACTTAACACAAGAAGTGGATTCTAGAATCCAAAAAGCACCAAAAGCACAAGGGTTTATGAGAAAGAAGAAGAGAAGACATGCACATCCTGTAAGCTTGGGAAGGAGAAAGCAGCATCAGGTGTGTTCCTCGTTCCTCGACAAGCAAGCGGGTAGAGGTGTGCATCGATCCCTGGCTATGGCATCAAATTTGTGCGGGAGTTACCAGTGGCTTTAGCTGCGTTCGTGTGCTGCCCAAGCAACCTTGCCTTATTGTGCTACCGCCAGTCTCTTGCGCTTTCTTGCTTCATCTACGTTGCTATGTTGCCCTACCTCTTGCACCCACCCCCTTCCACCCCATGGCAATGGCATTTGGCATTCCTTGCTTGCGCTCCCCTTACCCCAGTTCCCTTGCACAACCCCAGCTCCCTTACGCTCCCTTGCACTACCCAGCTACCTTGCACAACCCCAGCTCCCTTGCACTCCCTTGCACTACCTCAGCTACCTTACACTACCTTGGCTACCTTTCTCTCCCTTACACTACCCCGGCTCCCTTGCGCTACCCAAGCTCCCTTGTGCTACCCCCGGCTCCCTTGCGCTCCCCTTGCCCTAGCTCCCTTGCGCTCCCTTGGGCTACCCGAGGCCATGGCTCTCGGTATTCCTCACTTGTCGCCCCCCGGCTCCCTTGGGAACTATCACCCCGGTCCTAGCCCCTTGCACTGCTACTCTAGCCTCGGCTCTTTACATTGCATGCCTGCACTATTGACCCTGGATTTTTGTCCTATCGAACCAGGCTACTTGCACTAACCTACGTGCGCTGTCAACCACCCACCCTTTGGCCTTACATGATTCTAGGATCCCACTCCTCTTTCTACAGATTTTTATTCTAGTTTTGCCAATCACTTCTCTTGTCCTCTCTTGGATTTTAGAATCCACGATTAACTTTTAGCCATGGTTCTTTCTTTTTTGCAGGTCAATCTCAACTTTTCATGCAAGCAAGAAGTATAAAACTTCAAGACAAGATTATGTGCAACCTCAATCCTATTCAAGCTCAAGGAGGGGACACTCGAGTGCATTGATGTCTTTTTAGTTATAGTTCCCATACCATGGAGTCCGAGTTTTGAAGGAACGAGGCTTTTTAAAAGTCCTTCTTGTTCTTCTTGTCGAGAGCTTCTTGCTACTGAAAATTCCCTCGTGAGCCAGTGACTCAACACACCAAAGAGCATCGCCAAAATGTTAGAAAGGGGAAAAGTCAAGATCTTGCACCTGTGAGAGAGGCAAAAACCCTTCAAAGCTCTCAAGCAACAAACTTATGAGATAAAGTTCCTACCAAAATCTTGGACCTCTACACCAACAGAGACACTATGGGTGAATGTAGCAAACAAGGAATTCAAGGCTCATAAACCCATGGTTAGCTGACTTACTCAAAATCAGAATTGTGACATCCATGTTTTCACATGCTTACAACAAGGAAGTGAGAGAATCCAAAAGAGCTACATGAGGTGGCTATGAGGACATACATGCTGATGCTAATGGCCAAGTACTAGCAAAAAGATTTGGTAATCCAGCTAGCTTGGAGGGTGCCCATCCTCACCATCAAGCATTATGCCGACCTCTATAGGGCCACACTAAGACATCTAAGCATGTCAATAAGAAAGATTCACAGAGAGGGAGTTCAAGGAAATGATGGCCACATATTAACTTTCCTTTGAGCACAAAAAGTTTGACACTCTTAATAGGCAATGCCAATATATGCTAAGACAAGCGTGGTGGAAGGCCATACTAGATCCTGCAACACTGATCACCCCACATTCAAATTCTTCAAAAGCTGATCAAAAGCTGATCATCCTACTGATGATCAACATCCAAGATGACTATGTGCATAGTCATAACTACAAAGGGATGAATATGTACATAATTATAACTAGGAACAGATGAAATTTGATCTATACATAGGGCCATCAAATAGTGGGATAATGTACTGCTATCAGAGGCTCATATGTCTTCACTACATTCAAAGACATGATCAACAATTTTTGGAAGACACTGTACTTCCTCAGAAGGATAATTCCAATGCTCTAGATGAGGAAGAGCTACTACAAAGAATATCTAAGGGAACATGCCCTATGGTAGTAAGATTTTAAGGATGGAATCTGCATCAGTAGGGTAGCAGGGATCTTAACCCCATTTTGTGGTTAATTGAGCATCTCTCCACTACACATGAGAGATAGCATAATAAGTGTTATGAAATGGCACTATAAATTTGTAATTATGAGAATGGATGGCCATGCCCAAGCCTAAGTGGCTTGGTAATCATTTATTTCATTTCTTTTTAAGGTTTGGGTGCCCAAGTGTGAATAAGGGCTAGTTATATAAATACCAATTTCTCATAATGCAAAGATACAATCCCCCTCGCGAGGATGGAGCTCTTAAGCATGCCTCAAGCTCGGTAGATCGACAACTTCCCATGATAAGTTTTGGTTAGGTTACCATCTTTGGCGCTACTAGTGGGGAGCTCCGATCCGCTTCTTGAAGGCTTCCTTGTTCGAATCGGACAGAGTCTCCATTGGCCCGGTGTCAAGTAAGTAACTATAGCATTCAATTTTTGGTTGCTTGACTTGTTTTGTTAATTATTTCAGTTGTTTTTATTGTTTTTTATTTTATTCTGTGTATAGCTTATGGTTTGGAGTAGGATTAGTAAGTTTTTAAGCTAAAAAACTAGAGATTTGAGGGATTAGAGAGCTCAAAAGAGAGGGTTTTTGCTTAAACCTAGAGCATTTTATGCTAGTTTTTAGCTTTTAATCACGTTTTCTGTTAGATTTGTGTACATAGGTAGGTTAGGAGCTTAAGATAGAACCTAAATCAACCAAAAAAACATAAAAAATCATAAATAATTTCTTAATTTTCACTCATTATCACTAATTTATTGATTAGTGAGATTAGTGAGCTTAAAGAGTAAAAAATTAAAAATTGAGCTTAACTGCTTGCAATTAAACTAATTGGAGTGGCATTAGTGTTCTAAACACTTGCCTTGACCTAAATCCATTCTTGGACCACTTCCATTAGGTTGCAATTAGTGAGAGTTAGCACTAATTGGACCTCAATTGCCTAGTTTTTCCTTTTTTGAGTGGGTTAATTTGAGGATTAATTAGAAGGGTTAATTGGGGATAATCACATCATTAGATCAGCCTTGACATTGCAAACCCACCTCTCAAATCCAAATCTCAAAACTCCTTACCATTAAGGAGTAATTAGAGTGCAAAGAAAGAGGGTTAAAAAGTGCTTAATAGTGATATTAGGATGGATGAAGTTTTAGTCAAGTAGAGAATCTCTAGATTAGTTAAAAACCACTAATTTGGAGTTGACTTCTAACTTTAGCCTCTTCGCACCTACTTGTCATTAAGAGGGAATCTTAGTTGTCCCCCACTCAAAAATTCAAATCCCCACCCACCCCCCAAATTCAAAACTGTGTGGCCATTCACTCATAAGCATATAGACGTACCTACCAAAGCGTACAGACATACCTACCCAAAAGAAAAAAAAAATCTCAAAAAAAATCTTAAAAAAAAAGTCGAATGACCATTCCTTCACTAAGCCACGGTCGTTCGCTCTCACAAAGCCACAACCGTTCACTCTCACTAAGCCACGGCTGTTCACTCGTAAGCCACAATAGTTCACTCACAAAGCCACGGACATTACTTCATGAAGCCATGACCATTTACTCCAAAAAACCACGATCATTGACTCATAAGCCATGGCCATTCACTCACTAAGTTACAGGCTATTCACTCATAACCACGGCTATCCACTCACAAAGCCACGGCCATTCCTTCACGAAGCCACACTCGTTCACTCACTAAACCACGGTCATTCCATCATGAAGCCACAGCCGTTCACTCACAAAGCCATGGCCGTTCCTTCATGAAGCCATGACTATTCCTTCACGAAGCCATGGCGATTCACTCACTAAGCCACAACCATTCACTCATAAGCTACATTGGCAAAGGTGAAGATCACGTTATCATCAGAAGTCGCTCAACAAAGATCACTACCACATCCTCCTCTTTAGGGACTCCTCTTTAGGGAGTGATGAGAGGGCCAAAATGCCACTCCACCAAGCAGCCCCAAGGAATCAAACCAAGCTCCAAAAGCTTCCATTAGAATATCACAACCGCATCATAGAGAAGAACCTTCTTCAATAGGCCCAAGTACTGGTACGGGGCTGCAAGCCCAACTTGAAGAAGGGAAACTACCACCTCCCTACGCAAGAACACCCGAGGACATGCAGTACCCCATGGATCTCTTTTGCCACCAGCAGGTAAGGAAGGAGCCCGAAATAATGCTTGGGTACTACCTTGGAAGTGCTTGAGAAGAAAACTGCTCTCCTCAATTTGCCCATCCAAGAGCCTGAGGAGGCGCTGAGTACCACACAAAGCCAAAAGGACCCCTTGCCCACTACCACCATGACAACCACCAACATCATTACGAGATTCGGCAAACCCATTTGAATTAGAATCTCTAATCTCGCCAAAGGCCAAACAAGAGCTTCCACCATAGAATTGTCCTCAGAAAATCATGCACGAGAAAGTATTCAAGTAAGTTCCAAAGAGGAGGGAGATATAACAACAAAGCACAAATTGGGAGGAAGAACAGAAAGAAGAAGAGATCTTCAAGATTCTCCTACTCCAACTATAAGATATGGAAACCACAACCAGGTGGGTGGCAGTCGACAAGCTTGAAAAGGTGTTCTTCTCACCACTGCCTAAAATCGAAACATAATAGGGTGGATGAATATCTAAACCAAGGTGAGCATGATGATTATATAAGCATACACCTCTGACTCTAGCATCCTCTCTACCCAGATGTGGAGTGCACTGTTTCATATACATGCTTCCACAACTACTTGCTCAAGTACCATGCCAGCACAACAACAAAGCTTAATGCACAATAAATGGTAGAAATGGAGTAGGTAACTAAGGAGGCTGAGCAAAGGTAAAAAGAAATGTTTGATGTCAACCAAGTACCATGCCAGCACAATAAGAATGCATAATGCACAATAAATGGTAGAAATGGAGCAAGTAACTAAGGAGGCTAAGCAAAGGCAAAAAGAAATGTTCAATGTCAAACCATGCCCTTACCATCCAAGTGCAGGAGCTACTTGTATAGCTGGAGTCTCAAAAGTAAGAGGTGAGATCAAAAAAAACACACCAGACATAGCTATAGATCCAAGTTAAGAGCCTTACCAAGAAGCATAAAGCTAAGGTGGCTGAGTTGCATGCAAGGGCATGCACTCAACTACTGGATATTAGACAGAAAAAGTTTACCAATGCAAAAGATGATTGCCAAAAGCCTTAGAGAAGCGATTGGAAGAGAAAGACAAAGAACTCAAAGCTATGAAGGCAGGGCTTAAAGCACAAACGATAGCCTTGGAAGGACAATTGATGTAGGCTAAAGACATTTATGAAATAATTGCAAGAACTACACGATCTAGGTAAAATATCTCAAGGACACACTATAGAGCTTATAAATTGAAAGGCTAACAATGTTAGAAATCCACACTAATAAGTCATCTCCCAATTGAATGAGTAGATTCTAGATGCCCATTTAGTTGGCCACAAGATTGCAGGCTGAATTGGTGATGCTCAACAAGGACAAGGATGCCTTGGTGCTACAAAAACTATAGATCTAGGAAACTCACCAACAAAGAGAGATAGAGGTAGCCCAAGCATATGGTTGACCATAAGGAGCAAGTCAATACCCTCCAACAACAACTCCGTTTGTACAGGAAACCCACCATGGCAAGCGGTAGAAGAGGATGACACCTATATTAAACGAGTGATAGGGTAGCCCCTTTGGTTGACCTTCCAGTGCTTCCTTAGGCCCCTAATCAAACTTTTTCCCCTATTTTTTGCTTTGACCATTTTTGGGTTAGTTTAGTACACTTTTTGGATCCAGTTTTGAATTAGGAGAGAGGAGAGATGAAATATCTAATTTTATTGATTAAAAATTCAAAAGCAATGATGGGAAAAATGCGCCTACTTCATGAGGGGGAATCCCCACTCTGAGGTGTCAAAAAATCATTTTTTTAGTATTTCCTTTGTTCCTTAGTCCACTCTTCATCTTATGTGAGTATTTACTCATTTTTGGGAGGATTTTCTTTATTTCTTCAACTTACCTCCTCCCCTACATTTGGATTAATCTTATTTGTCCATAGGAACCTTAATTTAAAATTTTTAAAAAATTTGGACCCTTAGGGCCTTTTGTACAGATTATAATTTATTTCTAATGCACATTCTGAAATTCTTTTTGAACTTCTGTTTTCGAGGGAATTTATTTTAATAAGATGAGATATCTCTCTATCCAAAAATATTTAAAACTAAATCATCTCCCTCTAGAAGATTTTCTCTCTCTAGGTCAAAACAGGTAGAAACAAGATCTTTTATATTGCTGAAGAGGGATTTGATTACAGGAGAATATACTGGACTTCTTGAGAGGTTGGGGAGGAATCTTACAATCCCTACAAGCATACACAACCACAATCCAACATGCAAGCATCAACAACACAAGCATCTATCCCCACAAGCGAGCGAGAGAGAGAGAGAGAGAGAGAGAGAGAGAGAGAGAGAGAGAGAGAGAGAGAGAGAGAGAGGCAAAACTCAAATGAGACTAATGGGATTGTCCCCTTTCATATTTCATAAAATTTCTTATATACAAGAGCTCTCATTTTAGACCATTTACAATTGGGGCCCCAAAACTAGTCTTCCTAGGTACAACTCTTTCCTATGGCTAGCATTACATAGGCCGTAAGCTCGATCATCCCATGTCTCTTTTATCATTAAGTGCTTTGCGCGGTTACAAGAAGCATAGCGACGCTTAAAAAATAATGTTAGCCAGAGTGGTTAATGCGATAGTGAGTATGTTGACATTCTAGAACAAGCTCATGTAGGAGTTACCACGCAGAGGACCCTTCTGTCTTATAGGCTACACTATCTCCCTCTCTTAATGCAATGGACAATTCTTACCTCAACACATCATGGGGAACTTGTTGGCATCTAAGCTTGTATCTTTGAAGACTCCAAGGTATGCTTCTAGTAGCGAGCTCCACTTCTTTGCCTCCTCCTCAAGCTTTCACCATGAGGTTGCCTCTCTTTGTGTAAGGACACTCACTCTCTACTCTCACATTCATAAACACAATCATAAGGGGAATGTGCACCAAGAATACATCTTTATCTCCTCTCAACTCTCTCTCTCTCTCTCTCACCATAGATATAAGAAAGCAAGGAGGTAAGACTAGGCTTAATTGGCACAAAGGGGGATTATGTCTTGTATTATGAGAATGTTGTTATTTGTATAACTAGCTCTTATTCACACTTGCATTCAAAACTTAATGTAAGATGAACTACATGATTATAAGATACTTAGATTTTTGGCATTGCTAATAACCATTCTCATAATTACAATGTTTATAGTGCCATTTCATAACACATTGTTATTATGCTATCTCTCTTATGTAATGATGGAGAGATGCTAGTTAAACTCAAAATGGGGTTAACATCCCCCTACCTAATGGAGACTCTGTACTTGGAATTTATGGTCATAGGGTCTGCTGCCTTAGGTACTCTTTGTAGCGGCTCTTTCTTGTCTAGAGGACATGAATGATTTGGCAAAGAAAATAGATTGACCTCCAGAAGTTGGTATTAATCATATCTTTAAAAGTGGTATGCATGTATGAGGGAAGACACAACGTAACTGATGGTAATAGTACATGATGCCACTGTTGTTAAGGTCGAAGCACATCCCTCACAGTTGTAGCTATAGACACAATCATCATGACTGTTAATAAGAAGGATGATCAATTTGAAGAACTACACAGTGGCCACTATAGCAGGATCAAGGGGATCGATAACCATGCATTCTTGTAGTGAGAATTAACTACCGTTGGTTGGTTGAGAGTATCAACGAAGTGGCTATGCTTGAAGTGAGGGAAGTTGTAGATGAAGTAGAAATCCGAGCATACCTTTCATAGAATTCCCTAGCAGTAAATCTTCATTTGATTGGCTTAAACAATTGGTCAACATGAAGGTATCATGGATATGTTCTGTATATGTCAGCATATTCCTTAATTACAAGGAATGGGAATCACTAGGCCAGCTAGATACCAAAGTTGTCGATCGCAACTTGGCCATCAGTATATGTATGTAATTCTTCATACCCTCCCCCTGGTGACTTTACTGAATTCTCCCACTGCCACCACCATTGCCTTATAAGTGTGGGTGATCATGAATGTGACGATGCATATCTTGAGAAAACTAGCAAGCCACAGGTTGGCAAGCCTTGATTGTTTCACCACATTGGACCATAGTGATGACTTGGGGTGAGCCAATCGCCCTAGTTCTTGTGCTTTTAGCCTGTCTCACCGAAGAAAATGGTAAATTAGTAGGTTGTCTCTCTCTTGCATAAGCCTCTACATGTATTGGAATGGTGGGGTTGAAAGGAGTGAACTACAAGAGGGCTTGGCACATAAGATGAGGCTTAAGTTAAGGATTCTTGCTCATGATGATTTTCTTATATTCTAGACCTGGGAGATCGAGGATAGGATCAAAGGTGGAACCCACCATGTCAAGACCTTGCTACTACTGATGAGTGAGGGCCCTAGCCTCAAACTGGCTTGCCGTCCATGGGTTTCTTGGGGTCAAGAGTGGTAGTTAGGAAATTAAAGGAAGAAGATGGAAAGTTTCTCTTAGTTAGTTAGTGGTGCGTTAGTATCATCCTTAGTCTTATTATTGATATAAATGTTAGATAAATAAGATGACTAAACACTGGGTAGGTTTTGTCCTCTTCTTCTTCTCTTTTATCCCTACCCCCATCATTGAAAGGTGGCTGTGGTTTTTTTGTGATAAAGAAAGAATGAAGAGCATGCAAGTAATCTTCCTTAGGGAATGAGGGTATTTAATGTACACTTGGTCAAAATCATAAACGAATGATATTTATAAGTTATGTAGATGTGCACAAATGAGATCAAAAAGTTTTAGGATACCGTAGGGATGATATGATTTGCTATTATGGAGTAGTAGGTGTTGGTGAGTATCCCAAGCCTCAACCCATCCCCATGATACTGCTATAGTCCAATCAAGGCTATTTTATATCCTAGGGAGGGGAGCTATATAAGAATTTATGTTAAAGGGTTTTATTAGTTTTAGGAGATCTTCCCCCTTGTTAAAGTTAGTTGAGTTAATTAGCACCCTACACCAAGATTTGACATTGAGCACAATTGGGTGTAATGGGTAAATATACATAGCATGTCCCTCGTTTAATCTGAGGGCCCTCGTAAAATTGACACAATGTGTACTATTTTGTTTAGCTGAAAAACCTGTTGGAGGAAGAAGACATAGATGATGAGGACATCCTTCATCAAGGGACTTTTAATGATAAGGATGTTGAAATGTACATAGAAATAGATCTCTTTGGGGCTACTGATCTTAATGAGGATGATAGAATAGATAATGATTTTTAAAATGATGTATCTTAATGATTATGCAAATAGTTATGACATATTTGTAATGATTTTATGACATTGAAGGTGCAAAGTGATATGGTTTACCATTGTTGTTCAGGGAAGTTAATGTTTGTCATATGGTCCTTTCATTGTTTACCATTATTAATGTTTACCGTCATAATCACTAGTGCAGGTGCAAAGTGATATGGTTTACCATTGTTGTTTATCATTGTTAATGTTTGTCATATGGTTCTTTCATTGTTTACCATGTAGTTTTCACAAGTTTGTCATATGGTTTTTTGTCCAACAGGCCATGGGTGATGACTCACCACCGCTCGACTATAGTCCTGATTTCTCATTTAATACACCTCAGGGCATGAGTCCCGAGCAGTTATATGGTTTTTTCTCTTCCATGACTCCAGAGCAGAGAGCCATGGCTCAGACTTTTTGGGGTTCTGGAGCAGGGACATATGCCTCACCATCTGGCTTCATGACGGCAGTTCCCACACATGTAGGTACGACAGCAGTTCCCACATCTCATACCACACAGCCTTCCACTCCTCTTATAGCTCGATCTACCACCTCTTCACATAGACATCGCTCACCTAGTACGTCTTCAGGGGGAGGTTGTTGTGGTGGTAGTGCCACAGATGCTGTGACACCACCACCACGTGAGCGTCGTCCTTCACTCTCATCTGTTGATAGCACACCCATAGGTTCACCTTCCACTCCTTGGGGTGCACATGACCATGAAAACAACAAGATATACACAATTAGGGATGGGGCACCTATAATCAATAGTGCAGGGAAGGCAATGAAGACACGAATTCGACAATTGTGCACTATACAGTTTCATAACTCTGTTATGACTTTATGGGATCAGCAAGATAAGGAGAAGAAAACTTACATAAATACAAAGATAAAGCAAGAGTTTCAGCCATTTGACCCTATGAATGATTTCTCTAATGAAAGGATACAATATACAGCTCGCATTTTGATGGGGCATCGTAGGTTAGAGGCGAGGGATGCATTTAGAGAGGGGAAAGAGAAACCTGTTTGGCTAGATGATAGGGAGTGGGAAGCCATAGCTCCTCACGAGCTCACAGAGACACCAGAGAGGTTTCAACAACAAAGAGAGGCAGCAAAAGGACAAGACTCTAGGGGCTTCTCATCTTGGGAGTGGTGGTTACGAAACCATGCGCCATGAATTCGTAAGTATTTGTAGCAATTTTGTTTATCTAAATGTATGTATGTGGGCTAAATGTTGATTTCTAAAAGTTGTAATTGTTAATCGTTTATGTAGGAGTTGGCCATGAATCGCCCACCAAGTAGGCGAGAAGAGAAGTATGCTCACAAACATGGCCTTGTGGCCTTATTTGAGATGCTTGAAGAAGAAGGAGAGACCATCAATTGGGAGGCATTACCATAATGTAAGACCTTCAAACTATTGGTATATGATCAAAATATTCATGAGTAATGTTTAATTTCTTGTTTATTTGAAAAATAAAAAAATGAGCACGGTTGTCTTTTGTGCTCTATTTTAGATAGAATGGTGCTGTCTGTTTACTGCTGTTGAGTCCTGTTGATTGCAGGCAGCCAGGCAACAGCCACGCAACACCATTCTGTCTAAAAAAAATTTCTGCTGTGGCGTCGGTATATTTCTCGGTATAGGTGCCGGTATACTCGCCGGTATATTCGCCGATAAATCTGTCGGTATATCTGCCAGTACTGTCGTCGATATATCTGTCGGTATATACGCTGGTATATTTGCCGGTATTAAGGCCGGTACACGCGCCGGTATACACACCGATATAGGCGCCAGTATTACTGCCTGACGCTTATACCGACGTCGTGGTTTCGGCACAGATACCGGGGTTTATACCGATGACGGGGCTTTTTTAGACCCCGTTTAATGACGTCAGTATAAGCGCTGGTATTAGGCTATCATGTAGTAGTGGAAGCTCATGTGGACATAAAGTGGCATGCATATATAAGATTTGTGCCTACCCAAGCCTCACACATGGAATTATACCTAAGCTTTGAAGTTTACCAAGCCTAGATTTCCAAACCTAACTTGGATTGGTTTTAGACTTGAAAAGGGGAGAGTGGACACAATATGGGAATTTTCACTTGGGAGGATTGAAAATGGACCTTCCCATACTCAAATTAAGCTATTTTTTTTAAATAAATTCATGGCAACAAGAGTATTGATCCCTAGAGTTTTTAGATTCAAAGATTAAATATTTAATTTTCTAGAATTAAATTACAATTGATTTAATGGGCCTCTAACAGTCATAGCAAATTTTCCAAAGTAAATCTACAAAAATCCAACCGTTAGATTTATAATTTTACCTTATACCCACATTATACTAATCTTTCCCAATCTAATCATCACTAGATCCATACAATTTGAGCATTTTAAATGGTAGATGTGGTGGGAGGATAAAATAGTATGTTTTTTAACAATTCTAATACCTTTTAAATAATATAGAAAATAGTAGAACATATCAAAAATTACTCGATAAATCAAGTTAAGCTCTATGTTATTTGTATTTGTGATATGCAAAGTGGGAACATCATATGAATAATAATGTAAAAGTTATAGGCAATTTACTCACATTCACTGTACCTATCTAAACCTTCGACAGGGCCTATACACAAACTTGGTTCCCAAAGAAAAGGGGATTTGCAATTATTGGATATTCGATCAGATTATAGTTTTAGGTGCTCAACTTTGCATATGATGTTTCATTAGAAGACCTTGAAGTGAAACTCCTTGGCTTATTAGGAGAGATTGGCTATTCTTCTTGAAAAAATGCCTGTTTTCCAGCTAAAGCCAAGGGCGCCCACTACATGAAACTAGATAACCTCATCTTACAACCACCCCTTAATAAGTTAGGGTTTAAGTTTGGGCACCTGAGTGTGAATAAGAACGAGTTATATATAAGTGAATTTCTCATAATATAATGATAAAATCCCCCTTTGTGCTAATTGAGGCCTACTTATCTAGTTACTATCTTGTGAACTGGTAATGTATGAGAGAGAGTTGAGAGTAGAGTGTATAATTCTTAGTGCATGTGGCTCTTGATTGTTGTGTGAGCGTCAGTACGAGTGAGAGAGGAAGACAAATTTAGGAATTTTGGGAATTATTCGAGTCCCATTTCTTATAGGATTGGTTGGAAACTCGGTATTTTTGTGTAGTTTGAGCTAACATCTATTTGTTGGTGCACTCTTTGTGCCAATAGATTATATCTTGACACAACTATTTGGCGTATTTGTTTGTAGTTGTATAGATACATACGTGACACTAAACTTAATTGAGATTATACAACACCTTTCATATGAAGAAGATAATGTTAAATACTATCTTTGAGACATTGAAGTAAAAACATGGGGTTTATTTAATTTGCCAAAAGAATTCTAAATATCATTATAAAAAGGAACCTTAGAAAGGAGAGATCTCTAAAGGGTGTGGTGTTAGAAACAACAAAACAAAAAGTAAATCTCAATGACAGTAACAATGTGCTAAGTTTATGATTGATCCACAGATAAAAACCCATCTTAGACACTATATCAAGATTATAAATCATGATATATATGCTCAAATTTGAGGGACATTGAAGTAAAAACATGGGATGATAATGCCAAAGAACACTTGTTACATTCAATGAGATTATTACATTCAAGTTTACAATTTATCCGAAGACAAAAACCCTTCGTCAAGATAATAATTGAGTACAAATTGTATCTCAAACATAGCGTTTTCTCATGTATTGCTCCAATACATACAAAGTTTCTCTATCATAAGCTGCTTCATTTACTAAAGTGTTGCAAGTATACTCCCGTTTGTTCTTTGCATAAATCCAACCAAGTAACCATGCGCTGATTGTTGTCTCCAAAAAACTTTGAAGCTCCTCTGTATTTTGATTCCACATCTTTGGAAAAATCAAGTAGGTTCCGGGCATATTCCACATTACATTGTAGAGGGTATCATCAAAAATTAGTGTGTTATTTCCATCCAGGTCATGAAAAATTCTCCATGCTACATCTAAGTTTTTGTGGTATACAAATCGATATCCAATAAGAAGATCCGTCTTTTGACATGCTGCATGCCCTGCTACGACCTTAAACTTTTGATGGTGCCGAGGAAAGCACAACTCAAGAATGCATCGAGTCCTTTGTAGTCTGTTAGTACTCCAGATCCATACCTCAAACCATTGCATACAAAAATCAAGGAAAGTGAATGCATCTTTGCGAATCAAATGCCAAACACTTGTATTCTCTTCCACAAGATGCATATGTTTGGCCCAATTTGGACATACATCACCATGTTGCATCTTAATGGTCTTAAGTAAAACACCATTGAGTTCAAGTATCAATACTCTTCTTTGTTTCCTTATTGTATCTGGGGGTGGTGGAACTCTTTTGCCTCTAGGTACATAAGTCACCAATGATTGGTGCCACCTCAATAGTAAGTTTTCTGTACACTTGAAATCAAAGCTATATGCTTCAACATATCCTGTTGAAAACAAAATGTTTGGTTAATGTACATTCAAAATTTTGAATAAATATATTATGTACCCACAACATAAATTCATCCATGATATGGATGGTCTTAAACCTTCATAGACAAATGCTCCAATACCTCATTAGTTCAACCAAAAAATAAAAGAGCGAGTATATTGTCAATGCTTAATTTCATCAAATTTATTGAATATGATGTATAAAAGATTTTCACTATTGAGATAATTGAGTCTATCCAAATTAAATTATTATGATATTCATAGCCTTACACCTTGACAAGGCAATATATTCAATAAAAAACAAACACATCTTTATTGCAATCGAATTGCAAATATTGACAAAAGAGATAATCAAATGACAGTCAGTTTGAAGGCATTTGATTTCTTGATACAATAGTGTAAAGATTTGGCTCGTACAATCCAAAAATTAAACCCATCTAAGCACATTGTTTTGGCCAAAGCCTAAGTCTATCTTATGGGCTTTTAGGTACAAAATGGCTCCAAACATTCTGCACCCAACAAGTCTTGATATTTGTTTAGATCCCATACTTCAAACTGCACGTTTAGACCTCAGAAATGGTTTCCTTCGACCTGCAGCAACAACTAGTTTGGGTTAGGTTGGAATCTGATTATACTGTCACTCAATGTTTAATGAAACTAGACATTATCCTACCCATAAGCTCAAGTAAGCCTTTTGTAGCCTTGATATGTATGCTTTTGCTGCAACTCCACTTATGAGATGACCACGATCATATCCCAAGCGAGTAGCATAAGCAATAGCGTGGTGATCACTCAAAATCCTTCTTTTGTAACACACTTTTAACAAGCTTAGCTGGTCTTTGGATAGTAATGGTACTCCAGCTTTGGATGCCAACATTGCTAGATCCTTGCTTATAGATTCTACTTCTCTTTTTTCCCCTCTTGATTGGACATACTTTAGCTTATCACCATATAATGGTAAGTGTGAAGATGCAGAAGATGAGTTTTCCACTTCTTCTCGCAAAAATAGGGAGGTGAATTGGAGCCATTCTTCCAGTACATCTTGAAAATCGATAAATAAATTATGGCCATGTGTGATAGGAGATTGACCTAGCCGATTAAGCAAAATAATAGACCTAATGTCATTTGTATTATTTAGATTTAAAAGGTAGGGTAGAAGGTCATTGCACAGTACGTAGTTGTGCCCTCCTTGAAAACTTTCAGGGAAGAGACAGTTGTCTTTTGGATTAACACATCCCTTGAAAGGGCTATCATCAACAATAAGCAATGTATTCTTCTTATTACAAATATCTTGGATTTTAAAATAAATTCATGGCAACAAGAGTATTGATCCCTAGAGTTTTTAGATTGAAAGATTAAATATTTAATTTTCTAGAATTAAATTACAATTGATTTAATGGGCCTCTAACAGTCATAACAAATTTTCCAAAGTAAATCTACAAAAATCCAACCGTTAGATTTATAATTTTACCTTATACCCACATTATACTAATCTTTCCCAATCTAATCATCACTAGATCCATACAATTTGAGCATTTTAAATGGTAGATGTGGTGGGAGGATAAAATAGTATGTTTTTTAACAATTCTAATACCTTTTAAATAATATAGAAAATAGTAGAACATATCAAAAATTACTCGATAAATCAAGTTAAGCTCTATGTTATTTGTATTTGTGATATGCAAAGTGGGAACATCATATGAATAATAATGTAAAAGTTATAGGCAATTTACTCACATTCACTATACCTATCTAAACCTTCGACAGGGCCTGTACACAAACTTGGTTCCCAAAGAAAAGGGGATTTGCAATTATTGGATATTCGATCAGATTATAGTTTTAGGTGCTCAACTTTGCACATGATGTTTCATTAGAAGACCTTGAAGTGAAACTCCTTGGCTTATTAGGAGAGATTGGCTAGTCTTCTTGAAAAAATGCCTGTTTTCCAGCTAAAGCCAAGGGCGCCCACTACATGAAACTAGATAACCTCATCTTGCAACCACCCCTTAATAAGTTAGGGTTTAAGTTTGGGCACCTGAGTGTGAATAAGAACGAGTTATATATAAGTGAATTTCTCATAATATAATGATAAAATCCCCCTTTGTGCTAATTGAGGCCTACTTATCTACTTACTATCTTGTGAACTGGTAATGTATGAGAGAGAGTTGAGAGTAGAGTGTATAATTCTTGGTGCATGTGGCTCTTGATTGTTGTGTGAGCGTCAGTACGAGTGAGAGAGGGGAGTTCTTGTAGGGAAGTGCAACTAACTTCTTGGTGTTGACAAAAATAGGGAGATTCGAGAATGGGAGAGTTCTGGAAAAAGTAAAACTAAGCCATAACATGTTATCCATAAAACTCTTTGCAAGAAATATTGCTAAAAAATTTAAAGTCCTTCATGAATCCCATATCAACAACCTTTGTTTCATGAAGTGGTCTAAGAGATCTTTCCTATAAAGCCTCACATTACGTAAGGGGATCTAAAAAATATCCATAAGACCTTGGTCCATACTCATAAAAGAGCTTAGAATAATAGCAAATAAAGAAGATGTAATGAAGCACAACTAGGGTCTAAAACATGTAAATAATGGGCCATGGACAAGGCTACTATAAATAGGGCCTTGGATTCATTGTAGGGATATTTTAGTCATTCATATCTTGGACATCTACATGTACTCTTGGATCCTTGCTTGGAGATGGTCTTTCATTGTTTAGGGCTCATGGCAAGCTTGATAGCCATCCTCATGGTCAGAGGTTAAATCACTTAGGACTTATGCACATACCTCCTTTGCTACATGTGCATATGGATTTCTTCTATTTTCATCATAATCTCATCTATAGTAGATAGTAGATTTGGACTTTATGTATTGATTTCTTGATCTTTGGTCTAGATCCATTTCAATTGGTATCAGAGCTTTGCTTTTGATCCTCTTTTGAATTTTCTTAAAAATCTTTAGAGTGTTCTTGATTTTCTTAAACATTTTCACATTTTCCTTAAAATCGTGTTTCATACAGGAAATACTTTAAGATGATCTTTGGAGTAATGTTGATGACCGAGAATAGTTCGAACCAACTAGGGTGGGAAAAACTTGAAGGTGTGGACCTGCACATCTCCTTCTTCAACTCCCTCTTCAATTTTTTTTTTACTTCCATGGTGGAATTGAAGAAAATTTTCCCATCTCTTGTGTCTTGAATCAAGTCATGGACGGGACTCTTTATGTTTTGATGCATCAATGGCTTTGAATGGCGTCAGTGTGTGACAGTCCTGTTTACCTATGACTATGCATTTCTCTCTGACGGCCTACATTTGATGGCATTGAAGCTTGGGAAGGTTAAGCATGGCCCTAAGCAAGAATAATCTTTGCTTAAAGCTTTCCAATGGGGACTTTCCTTGATGATTTCGATCGTGAGGCTACCCACAAAGCCACCTGCATTTTGTGAACTTTGGAGAAAGGAATGATGGTCATCAACATCTTCATCAATTTGCAAAGCCTTCCTTATGATGTAAGCCTCCATTCAAGTTAAACTTTGCATGATTTCATTAATATTTTGGTGATTTAGGAATTCTCATGAAATTAGGGTTTCACTCAAGATTTTTCCAAAATTAGCATCGAGTTTCACTTCTCTACGCTTTCTTCTCCCCATATATGTGCTTAGTGTTTGATTCCACCCAAGATTTAGGGTTTCTTGTCTCTCTTGAATGATTTGGGATTTTCTTGAAAATTAGGATTTCTAATTAAGAAATTTGAGATCCAAGGTTTTAATTCTCTTCTCCTATCTCTCCTCTACCCTCTCATATCATTGATTTGTAATAATGATCATAATTTTAGGGTTTCTTGAGAGAAATAGGGTCTTGGGAATTGACTTCAAGACTAGGGTTTGTGGTGGGATTTCTTGAGTTTTCAATTTACAATCCTTCTTCCCTTGATCTTCTCTATACAATCATGCATTTGTGGATCAATTTGGCCAAGGGCATTAGGGTTTTGGGAGAAAACAATGTGTAGGGCAAAAATCTTGCATATCATGGGATTTTCAGCATTCTCTTGCATATAGCTTGCATTGCTTTGAACCTTTGCTTACTCTTTATCATTCCCACACATTTCCTTAATCACTTTACCCTATACATGAAGAAAATCCAACAATTAGATTGAATATGTGAAACTGTCAACTGCAAGCAGCAGCCAACTTGCAAATCAATGCATGTTTACATCCCGACATATCCAAGGCATCAATATGAATCCAATTAGCATCCAATCAAGGCATTTAACCAAAATTTGGAAAATTTTTGGCATGATCTTGGTGGATTGATTGCATACTCTTCTCTTGAGACATAACTAAAGCTTTCTAAAGCATCAAGGCTGACTTCTTTGATGATGAGATAGCATGAGATTTGCCAAAGTATCTGAGGATGGGTTAGATTTGCAAGAGTAAAGAGTCCTTGGGGAGCCGTGACACTTTTCCAACACACGAAGGATAGGAGTTAGAGGAAACATATGAATGATATGAAATTGAGCCCCCATGCTTTTCAAGCAGCACAAGAAGGATGGGAGTTAGAGGATGTGTATGATTGATAAGAAGGTTACTATGAAGAATAGATATAGCCTTCCTAGAGCAGCACAACTGATTTGACTGATTGGCTGCATGTTGATTTCACAAAGATTGGGCATGCTTACTGAGATACGGATTTTAGAGAAAGATGTCTTTAAGAGACGATCTTTTGTATGTGGTACATGCATCATTATGAGTTTCTCTCGTCTCACAAAAAGCTCTTTCCACATTTCAACAAATGATGAATGATCTCTTCCAAGAATGTTTCGTCTTGCAGATTTCAAGGCATCAAAAATTGCTTTTGCAAAACTCTCTAAGTGTGAGTTGTTTTGTAGAGAGTTTTTCGTAAAGAACTTGTTTATATGGTGCATAGCGCCATTTCCAGGCAGGTGGGAATGAGCATAGAGTAACACTAGTGGAAACAAGAGGTGTGAGGCGGAGGCAGCTTCAAAAAGGGAAAATTAATGGGAGATAATAGTTTCTCAAACGTTTACAAAGTCTGTGCAAGGCAGCTCCAAAAAAAAACAAAAACAGCTATCCCCAACAACACTGTTATGTGGCGCCATTGACGCACTGCCAGTAGCATTCGAAGGGGACGACGGTGCCCACGACGGGCCTGTTGGGGTAGGTGGTGATCCACGACTCGAAGGGGGCGAGGGTACCGCCGCCTTTAGGGACGCAGAGGTCCAAGGGGGGCTGGTGGTTAGGGCCGATGCCGCCACAGTCCATGTCGATGTTGATGGCGTTGCACATAAAGCAGGTGTTGGTCACCTTCAGATAAATACCCGTCGGATCAGCGGAGATGTTCCGGCCAGGATGTTGTTCTCTGCCAGGATGTTGTTCTCTACCGTGCATACATCGCCCGGATCGGCAGCGCACCGGCACTCGTTCACTGCCGCACATGCCATCAGTACTCTCATTAAACAGTCAGTCTTCACGAGACGAGTCCTCAGAGGAATTAAGAACACAATCGTGTGATGATCATACAAGCAAAGCTACTACGACGATCATACAGTCACGACGAGCTAGTACTTTTCATGATCAACGGAAGAAAAAACGCAACGCAATAATCATACAAGCAAAGCTACTCTATCAGGAGCACACCCAGACTCAGCGCCCACAGCTTGTGATGCTTTGATAACTAGGGCATCACTGGCCGTCGGTCAGCGGGCCTATAATTTCAAAAATGATAAAAAGAGGCCGCCCCTTTTCTGCTGGGTTGAGTTGGTGTAGCTAGCTGCTTCTCAAAATGAGCGCCCAAGTTAGTTTAACCTAGTACCGTAGTTTAACCTGGGTAATTATGTGCCCATATTTTTTTAAAAAAATCACATGCATACCCGCCCTATTCTGTGCACATCTCTTTAAAAAAAGATTATATTTCAGAAAATTATTTTTACCAGGCATTACGTCGTGGATTGAAGAGGAAATGAAAACGGTAATTTGGAACTAAATCATCTTAATCTCCTTAATTTGCTTCAACCCTTTATATAATTACAACTAAATCATCTTAATCTTTTTAAAGAGGAATTTTCCCATCTCACATGATTTGAGAAGGCTTTTTCCAAGATTAGAAAAGCTCTATGCAAGCTAAACCTATCTTTTCCCAAACCTAGATTCTAACCTTCGCCAGGGAAAGCCACCCAAGAAACTTATTAAATTTTTCCAGGAAACAAGCAGCAAAAGATAGCTTCCGTAATTGTACTATTATGTAATTGTACTACTTGAGACCAACTACGCTACATGAGAAGGCAAGCAAAGCGGGGAGTTATATCAGCATGTGGCTTTTGCATGGTATCATATGTAAGGCAGGTGAACCGGCTGTCCTCCGTGCATGCAGGCGAGCGAGCCTTCGGGGTGGAGGATGCGTGGGCTCAAGGAAGAGAGGATGGTGTTGGTGGCTAGGGAGATAGAGGATCTACAGGATCCACAGGAGATGAAGCATCCGTAAAATGCTGAAGGTGGGGAGAGGGATGCAAAGAAGTTGCATCTGGATTGGATTATAGCGTGACTTAATGGCCAGCCTCAGAGTTCGCACGTGAGTGTGTGTAAGGTATATACGAGAGTCTCTTAAACTGATTAGGATAATTATTTTTTCCATGCATACCGTGCACATCTGTTTAAAAAAAGAGCATATTTCGAAAAACTATTTTTACCAAACATTACATCATGGATTGAAGAGGAAATGGAAATGGTAATTTAGAACTATATCATCTTAATCTCCTTACTTTACTTCACCCTTTTATATAATTACAACTAAATCATCTTAATCTTTTTAAAGAGGAATTTTCCCATCTCCCATGATTTGAGAAGGCTTTTTCAAAGATTAGAAAAGCTAAACCTACCTTCCCAAACTTTCATTCTAACCTTTTCTAGGGAAGGCCAACCAAAAAACTTATAAAATTTTCAAGGCAACAGCAACAAAAGATAGCTTATGTCATTTTACTACTTGAGAGAAACTACGCTACATGAGAAGGCAAGCAGAGTGGGGAGGTATATTAGCATGTGGCTTTGCATGGTATTGTATGTAAGGCAGGTGAACCGGTTGTCCTCTGGTGTGCACGCATGCCAGCGAACCTCAAGGATGGAGGATGCATGGGCTCAAGGCTCAAGGAAGAGAGAAGGGTGTTGGTGGGCTGGGGAGACAGAGGATCCACAGGAGATGAAGGGTTCTTGCAATGCTGAAGGTGGGGAGAGGGATGCAAAGAAGTTGCATCCGGCCACGTTCTTATAGTCATCACTGGCCGTCGATCAGTGGGCCTATAATTTCAAAAATGATAAAAAGAGGCCGCCCCTTTTCTATTGGGTTGAGTTGGTGTAGCTAGCTGCTTCTCAAAATGAGCGCCCAAGGTTAACCTAGTACCGTAGTTTAACCTGGGTAATTATGTGCCCATATTTTTTAAAAAAATCACATGCATGCCCGCCCTATTCTGTGCACATCTCTTTAAAAAAAGATTATATTTTAGAAAGTTATTTTTACCAGGCATTACGTCGTGGATTGAAGAGGAAATGGAAATGGTAATTTGGAACTAAATCATCTTAACACTAGTTCTGTAATTGGACACTTAAGTGTCCTGAGACACTAAAGTGTCCTGAAAAGTTAGCACTTTTCTTGAATTTTTGTGGGCAATCTATTAAGAGTCTTGAAATGCTTAACATCCACAGATGTTCCTCAAGACCCAAAAAATCCTTGAGATTTTTTAAATTGCACTTTTCTTAGCTTTTGCAAGGCAATATTTTAATTTTCTTAGATACATGCTGATAAAATGCATGATTTTTGTTGTTTTCAAAATAGTAGTAATTTGGACATAACTTTTAGAAGGGACATAGTTTGATCATGAAACTTGGCTTGATGGAAAGCCCATGATGTAAACTAAATCCTGGAATCATCAAATGACAATTATTGGATAAATTTTTGACTCGCTAATATTGAAATGACGTTTTTTATACAGGTGGAGCATGAATTTTTCTCCTTACATATGCAAGCGAGGTGCACCCATGTTATATAGGGTAAATACTACTTTGTTTTGAATTTTTCAAAACTTTAGAGCCACTTTTTGGGCCTCTTCTCATACATGGCCTTTTGCGCAACCTGGTTTTAAGACATAAAATGTCTAATTATGAGCCTAATTTTGATTTTCATCAAAGGGGAAAGCTGTGTAAGTGCATTATTTGTTGTAACTGTAGGTGTAGACTACTTGTGCAAGCATAGTTATGATTAGTTTTTGATAAAAGATGATCAAATTTTGCATTTTTATTTATAAGAACCTACTTAAGTGGAGGCTAAGTTAGTGTCATACACATCAAATTATGGCTTATTTATCTCATCTCAAGCATGAAAACCAATAATCAACATTCTCATTGATAGGGCTACATTATTTTTTAGTGGCGTGATTGAGTTTTGATAATACGCGTTACTTTTGCTGATTTTATGCAACTTTTTTGAAAAAAATTCTAGGAAAGGAAAATGATTTTTTTGGTGAACTTCCACCTCCTTTGACTGATGTATGCTATCAAAATATCTTGGGAAAAATGCTATTGATATCATTGGATTTTTTTTTGAGAGAATGATGCTTGCATATTTGGAAAAATCCTGAAAATGTTCATTTTCAAGACACATGCTACTTTGTTGCATATGTACTTCCAAATAAAAAGGCATTTTATATGTTTAGCATTTTTTACATAAGCATAGGGTTATGTTCTACATGCCCAATAAAGCAATTTGGTTTTTAAAGCCTACATTAGGAGTTTGATTTTTTTTTCGCAACCCCCATAAAAGGACACTTAAGTGTCCTATTTTGGTACCAAACTAGTGTTAATCTCCTTAATTTGCTTCAACCCTTTATATAATTACAACTAAATCATCTTAATCTTTTTAAAGAGGAATTTTCCCATCTCACACGATTTGAGAAGGCTTTTTCGAATATTAGAAAATCTCTACACAAGCTAAACCTATCTTTTCCCAAGCTTGGATTCTAACCTTCGCCAGGGAAGGCCACCCAAGAAACTTATTAAATTTTTCTAGGAAACAAGCAGCAAAAGATAGCTTATGTAATTGTACTACTTGAGACCAACTACGCTACATGAGAAGGCAAGCAAAGCAGGGAGGTATATCAACACGTGGCTTTTGCATGGTATCATATGTAAAGCAAGTGAACCCGCTGTCCTTTGTGCATGCAGGCGAGTGAGCCTTTGGGATGGAGGATGCATGGGCTCCAGGAAGAGAGGATGGTGTTGGTGGGCTAGGGAGATAGAGGATTGAGAGGAGATGAAGCATTCTTGCAATGCTGAAGGTGGGGAGAGGGATGCAAAGAAGTTGCATCTAGAATTATCTCGAATGGCAAACTTCGAATCTCAAAATATAATGCGACCATCTCCATATCATGATAATCTAAATCAAGTAAGGGATCAATGGATTGCATTGAATAGACCTGCAAAGCCTCACCAAGGAGTTGCAAAGGGAAGTGAACAACGTGCAGAATGGGATGTAAGTACCTATCAACCTTCAATATTTGGTGTTTTTAGAAATACCTCAATATATTATTGGTTATCATTGATAAATTAGTTCGTAATATTGCCTAATGTTGAGAATGTTCTGCAGCAATTTATCGAGCTAGCACGAGTTGCATTTGGTGATACAGTTGCAACAAAGGTTGTACACGTGATAATATGCCGAGATGACATGTTTGAGACATGGATGAGGATTATGGATGCATACAGAGATGGATCACTACCCTATCATGCTGAGCATAGTAATGATATCAGCAAGGGTGGGAGACAACCGACTGATGGCATGTTCAGGTGTTTACAAGGTTTAGGTGAGGAGAATATTAAGATCATTCGAGAAGAAATATTGGATTCCAAGATTGTTCTAGTCAGGGGAAAGCATGATATAGACAAGATGGATATGGCAGAAAGAGCACGTCAGCTGAAGGAGGATAAGGTGTTGTAGGAAGAGCTTGTGAAGGAGTTCAAAGAAAAGTCAAGTGACAAGGTTGATAGGCCATGAGATCAGTGTGTGACTTACTACATCTAGCCAGAATACTATGAAAAGATAGTTGGATCAAGTCAAATATGGCTAAAAAAGAAGCTTTCTCGTAGAGATCATAAAGATGCATTGCCTTCATCGGCATAAGCATACATTCAATGGATTGTAAAAACCAACATAAGGGAACTAGTTTGCATTCTGATAAGTATCCTTGGAGTGTATACCAGGTTGGACCAGACATGGAAAGGATTGAGTTCATGTGCAACACATTCAAGGAACCAATTACCATTGGCACAGTGGTGATTGATGCAGTTCAGGGGGTTCGTGGAATGACATGGAGCTCAAACAGGTTTGAGATGATGTTGCATGGATTGTTAAAACTAGCTGCAGAACCTCCACAATTTGCCCTCATCGCATTGGTAACATTCAAGCAACTTGTAGCCTTAGAGAGTGCTTTAGAGAAGGTAACTGGAAAATACAAGATGGCAATTGGTAGCATGGATATTAACCCTCCTAATACAGATCATGTGGATGGATCAATCAATACTTTTTTGTCACATGTGTTGGTAAAGAGAAGGAATTCATGGACAATCGTTGCTACCAAGGTTTGGAGCATAGACCATATATTTTGGATACGTATAACAATAGTGATAGTGATAGTGGTGACTCAGATAGACATGAAGAGAAAATCCATGCAAAAAGACTATTACTAAAGATGGAAGATAAAAAAAAAGAATCACCAACTTACTAGAGACCTTGATAGCTTCCCTTTGGCTTGATGGTTTGAGGGTTCAACTCTTGTTTGAACAAGAGTGGCCACCAATCTTTGCAAGAGGGAAATGTCAAAAGCTAGTGAATTATTAATGAATTCACAGTTCTTGGCTTGGGTGGAGTAGAGTAACAGTGCATAAAACACTACCTTTTTTTTCAACAAGGGAAAGGCTTCTATTTATAGGAAAAATTGAGCTCCTAACCAAACAAACTGATTCTAGAATTTACCAAATCAGTTTGGTCAATTTTTGACCATTTTTAGGTCAATTAAGCTAACTTTTTGGAAGTAGACTTGAATTAGGAGAGAGGAGAGATGAAATATCTCAATTTTTGATGATTTAAAACTCAATTTGCACATGTGAAGTAGGCGCCTCATTAAAGGGGCTCCTCTTCCTTATATATGTATCAAAAATGGAATTATTATACCCAAAATATCTCATATTTTAATATTGCTCATAGTTTCTTACTAATAAACCTTGTACATATTCAACTCTTCATCTTATGTGAGAATTGAAGGGACTCCCTTTCCTTACATATGTGTCAAAATGGAATCATTATACCAAAAATATCTCATATTTTTAATGTTGCTCATAGTTTCTTACTAATAAACCTTGTACATATTCAACTCTTCATCTTATGTGAGCATTTACTCATTTTTGGGTATCTTCTTTTACAAAATTGGATTTATCTCCTCCCCACACATGGATTGATCTTATTGGCCCAAAGGAACCTTAATTAGACCATAATGCAAAAATTTCTGAAAATCTAGACCCTAGGCTAAGGTCCTTCATACCCATTTCCAATTAATTCCAATTGCACATTGGAAAGTTCTTTTTGAATTTCTGTTTCAGGGGAACTTATTTTAATAAGATGAGATATTTTTCTATCCAAAAATATTCAAAATTTGAATATTCTCTCTCTAGAATATTTTCTCTCTCTATGTCAAAACAGGCAGAGACGAGATCTCTTATATTTCTGAAGAGGGAATTGATTATAGGGGGAAGATGCTGGACATTTTGAGAGGTTGGGGAGGAATCTTACATTCTCTCCCACTTGAAAAACGCGAGATGTCCTCATCTCGCAAACTGGGGTAATTTTGCAAGATGCACGAATATGAGACTAAGAGAAAATTTAATTAAGATTAACCACCAAGAAAAGTCTCAAAGAGAGCAAGACTCAAGACAAGAACAAAGATTTCAACTTTATTCACTCTTGGAACATATACAGCAAGATAGAAGAACTTTTTACAATTCCATAAGCCCGTCCATCATATGGTCACAAAAGCAGCACTCACAAGCTGCACACCTATAAGGTAACTCATCTATGGAAATGATTCGGCTGGTTATTACAGCACCCATCTCAGTGGTATGAGGTGACCTATTAAAAGGACCTCTAAGAGGCAAGCCAAAAACGAGATAAAGGTATATCTTCTGGTGAGGAAGAAAGCACGCTAGTAAGAAGACCCGCTCAGAAAATCCACCATGCCTTGATCTCATCACGCAGTAGTATCGGGGACCCAAACCCAAAGCTTCAATAACCATGGCCAAGCGGACATTGTTACGAAAGTGCTGTTGACCCCACGGTGTTACCCTAGTTATGTCTCGACAGGTCCGCCATTTGGTCTGAGCTACAGAATTTCCCAAGTGAGGGAAAAGTGAGCGCTCATACAGTTCTATAAAATCCTTCTTCACAGACTCACTTGCGTCTTGAAGGTGAGAAATCATCATGGATAGAACCAAGTCTTGTTGCCAAGCCATGAAAGAGATTAAGAAAGAAAGGAGATCGATGGAAGTAAGATTACTGCGAGCGACAAGTAAGAGTTACGACTTATATAAAAGAAGGAACTAGCGTAACCTAGAAGCCAACGAGGTATCTTGCCACTGAAGTTTTACCATCTTTCCATGATTTGGGTTTGGCACATATTTCTATAGAAGGTTTAGATGAGATACATTAAGAACTTTGAGATGAGGAGGTAAAAGAAGCTCGTAGGCTAAGTCACCTACTTTCTTTGAATTTCGATATGGCCCACAATATCTAGGGGATAACTTCTTATTCTTCCCAAGAGATAAAGAACTTCTTTTGGGCTGTACTCGAATGAAGATCATATCTGCTTCTTTGAATTCTGCATATATACATACACATCTGCATACATACATCCGCGTACATACATACATCCACATCTGCATCCACATTCACATTCATACATACACATCTACATGCATACATCCATTTTCACACTCATACATCCACACTCCCATTTCCTCATCCACACATCCATTTTCACAATCATACATCACATCCACATGTATACATCCACATCCGTATCTACATCCATACATCCACATCCACATTCACATTCACATTCATACATCCATTTCCACATTCCAATTTATATAACCACATATGCCTTCACATCTTATCTTTTATATCACATCCATTCTCGCCCTATCACAACCCATATATATCTTATCCCATCAGATACACTCTTTACTTCATCCCATATACATCTTATCACATCCTAACTCATCTTAGCACACCCTATCACATCTCATACACCTCTTATCATATCCTATCACATCTCATATACCTCTTATCACATCCTGTCACTTCCCATACGCATCTTATCACATCTCATACACCTCTTATCACATCCTATCACTTCCCATACGCATCTTATCACATCTTATCGCATCTCATATACATCTCAATATCTATTTATAGAATACAAGAGAATTCTTATATTTGATATAAGATTTCTTTATGCATCTATTTATGCATAAATTCCATTTTAAAGAGAATAACACTTTCGAAATAAAAATCAATCTTTATGCATCTTCCTATACATAAATTCATTTTAAATGAGAATGACACTTTTGAATCAATCTTTTATGCATCTTCCTATGCATAAATTCAATTTAGTAGGAATTACACTTTTAGAATAAAAGAATTTCTCTTATGCATCTAATATATGCATAAAATCCATTTAGGATGAAAATCACACTTTTAGTATAAAAATATCTTTTATGCATACCTCTATGCATGAAATCCAATTAAGATAAAAGTAACACTTTTACAATAAAATAATCATCTTTTATGCATACCTCTATGCATGAAATCCAATATGATAGAAGTAATACTTTTTCAATAAAATAATCATCTTTTATGCATACTTCTATGCATGAATTTTAAATTGGATAAAAGTACATGAAATTTAAATATATGATAAAAGTAACACTTTTATAATAAAATATTCATCTTCTATGCATACCTCTATGCATGAAAATAAAAATGATAAAAGTAATACTTTTGTAATAAAATATTCATCTTTTATGCATACCTCTATGCATGAATTTCAAATATGATAAAAGTAACACTTTTATAATAAAATATTCATCTTTTATGCATACCTCTATGCATGAATTTCAAATATGATAAAAGTAACACTTTTATAATAAAATAATGATCTTTTATGCATACCTCTATGCATGAATTTCAAATATGATAAAAGTAACATCTTTATAATAAAATATTCATCTTTTATGCATACCTCTATGCATGAAATTCAAATATGATAAAAGTAACACTTTTATAATAAAATATTCATCTTTTATGCATACCTCTATGCATGAAAATAAAAATGATAAAAGTAACACTTTTATAATAAAATATTCATCTTTTATGCAGACCTCTATGCATGAAATTCAAATATGATAAAAGTAACACTTTTATAATAAAATATTCATCTTTTATGCATACCTCTATACATGAAAATAAAAATGATAAAAGTAACACTTTTATAATAAAATATTCATCTTTTATGCATACCTCTATATGCATGAATTTCAAATATGATAAAAGTAACACTTTTATAATAAAATATTCATCTTTTAAGCATACCTCTATGCATGAATTTCAAATATGATAAAAGTAACACTTTTATAATAAAATATTCATCTTTTATGCATACCTCTATGTATGAAATTCAAATATGATAAAAGTAACACTTTTATAATAAAATATTCATCTTTTATGCATACCTCTATGCATGAAAATAAAAATGATAAAAGTAACACTTTTGATATAAAAATTTATCCTTTATGCATACTTCTATGCATGATAAAAGAATCATTTTTTATATATAAAAATTTAAAATTTATCTTCTATGCATGAAAATGATACTTTAGAATATAGAAACCATAAAGATTATTCTTTTGGAATAATAAAAGATGAATTTTATTTCACTAACTTCTAAAAATTTTGCCATAACCTCCTTTGTATGGCTGACCATATTTCAAATTTCTAAATCTTAGAACTAAATTAAAAGTGCACCAAAGTATTGAAATTATCTTAAAGTAAGCATTTTTTCACTTAATTGAGATAAACATTATAAAAACTTGACATTAATAAATTTACCATTCACCTAGGATAGAGAATGGTTGGTTTTGTTAGAGAAGAGAGGGGAATGCCTTTTTGTAATGAGGCATAACATTTTTAGAGAAGACATAAAGTGTAAAAACCATTTAAACCATAAAATAAGTGAAAAAAAAAGAATCACCAACTTACTACAGACCTTGATAGCTTTCCTTTGGCTTGATGGTTTGAGGGTTCAACTCTTGTTTGAACAAGAGTGGCCACCAATCTTTGGAAGAGAAAGATCCATAGCACACATTCCTATCTACTAGTGCCTTCTCCTTTGAGGTGTTGGGAGAGTGTAGCATTATCCTTGTTGGATATCTGGGGGGGGGTGTTAGGTTTTGTCCTCTTTGCCTTGCTCGTCGAGATATTTCCCAGACATCTACCATCCATTTCATGGGCATCAAACACACATGAGAAATACATAAGATTATGATGAAAATAGAAGAAATCCAAATGTACATATAGTAAAGGAGGTATGTGCATGAGGCCTAAGTGATTTAACCTCTGACCATGAGGATGGCTATCAAGCTTGCCATGAGTCCTAAACCATGGAAGACCATCTCCAGGAAAGGAGCCAAGAGTACAAGTAGATGTCCAAGATATGAATGACTAAGAGATCCCTACAATGAATCCAACGCCCTATTTATAGTAGCCTTGTCCACGGCCCATTATTTACATGTTTTTGACCTTAGTTGTGCTTCATTACATCTTCTTTATTTGCTATTATTCTAAGCTCTTTTGTGAGTATGTACCAAGGTCTTATGGATATTTTTTAGATCCCCTTACATAATGCAAGGCTTTATATGAAAGATCTCTTTGAGAACACTTCATGAAACAAAGGTTGTGTGGATATGGGATTCATGAAGGACTTTAAATTTTTTAGCAATATTTCTTGCAAAGAGTTTTATGGATACCCTATTATGGAGGCTTAGTTTTACTCTTTCCAGAACTCTCCCATTCTGGAAAATTGTAACATATACTACAATTGTCGTCATGGGATTCTTACCTTCCTTCTAGCCCAAGATCTCTTTGACATCCAAGCACCACCACTGATTGCTAGGTCCAATCGCTCGAATCTCCCTATTGTTGTCAACACCAAGAAGTCAGTTGCACTTCCCTACAAGAACTCACCTCTCTCACTTAGTGACTCTCACACAACAATCAAAAGGCACATACACCAAGAGAAATACACTCTACTCTGAACTCTCTCTCATATATTACCAGTTCACAAGATAGTAAGTAGATAAGAAGGCCTCAATTAGCATAAAGGGGGATTTTATCATTATGTTATGAGAAGTTCACTTATATACAACTCGTTCTTATTCACAGGCGGGTGCCCAAACATAAACCCTAAATTATTACGCTTAGTTATTTGGGAGCTTTTCTCATAGTTAGGTATAATGTTTTTGTGCTATGACATGACACTTATTGTACTACTCCTGTTTATACTAGGAAGTGTATCTGTGTCACTGTATTGTGAGAAACTCAATTATACACAATTGGCTCTACTACTCCTATTTTTAGTGGGGAGTGCATTTACATCATTATATTATGAGAAATTTAATTATTTACACATGGGCACTCAAACTTAAATCCTAACTTATTAAACTCGATCATTTTCAAGCTTTTCTTACAATATGTATAATGTTTATAATGCCATTACATTATGAACCTTATTTCTCTTCTCACATTTATACTAGGGAAGAAGTAAATCATACCCTGCACACAAATGAATTATTGGTTGGAACTCAAGATCTACATATTATTAGAGATAATATCTATGGTCATAATGAAGAAATTTATGAGATGATGACGCTGAATTTATAATGTGAGCACCATGATAACCATGACGACGCTTCCATAAACTTGCATCATTGATAGGCTTTGATAGTTTTCCAATTTTAAAAACTTACTTTGTGATATCGAATCTCAAGTCATTGTATACCTTTTAAGAAAATTCCTTACTAGTTTAAACCAAAATAGTGTTGGGACTCAAGTCATTGTATACCTTACTAGTTTAAACCAAAATAGTGTTGGACTTACTAAAAATATCTAGTATACTAAAGCTTTAAGAACATCCTTTGTGATATCGAATCTCAAGTCATTGTATACCTTACTAGTTTAAACCAAAATAGTGTTGGATTTACTAAAAATATCTAGTATACTAAAGCTTTCAGAACATCCTTAAACTTGGTGTGATACTATAAGGTGTTAGAAGCATAGCCCTATGCTCAATTTTTAACATCGGTTTTTCATAAAATGAGTGTTCTAGAACTGGGCATAGAAAACTAACCTCACTTGGTAGTTTCTTTGACTAGTCCATGTAAGCTCTTAGAATCCTGCCTCAAAGAAGCAAGTTGATAAATTTGGACTTTGATTTATATACTAGCCCTATATAAAACCTTGTATGCAATAAACTCTTAGGTTAGTTGTTGTAGTCTTACCAAAAGTGCTCTTCTCAAAGCTTTTCTAAGTTCCACAGATAAAACAATTTAGACTTGACTGAAAAAGAAACCAAAAAGGCTTCTAACTTGTCCAAACTATTTCAAATAAGAGTAATTTTAACAAGTGGATTTCTAAAAGTGTTGAGTACACAATGGATGCTTCAAACCCACATTTTTGAGAATAACTGCCAATTTTAACAAGGACTGCTAAAACTAGGCAATGACTTGACAGTGTGTCTGTTCTCAGTTATACCAAATTTGGTATGAGGGTAATCCACACTGAAGATAACATGTGGAAACTCAAAATTGAGAAAGACAAAAAGAGGAGAATTTTAGAGGTGGGCCTGGAAAATTGATGGGTTTTTGAGTTAGGCCCGATCAATCACCTCCATCTCCTTCTTTGAAAATTGAGTTGATAGCATCTACGATGTATGGGCACTGTGCAAATCCTTATCTGAAAATGATCAATTAGCTATGAGTTATTAGTAAGCATTAAATGCTCTTTTCCCAATGATTTTTTAGACTTAGAAAAATTCTTGCCCTTTTCCTCAACAGAGACCAAAAAAGGCTTATAAGTGTTCTAGATCTCATTGGAATGGTTTTGAACTTAACAATGCGGATGCCTAGGAGTTTACAATATTGTGGATGCTTTAAATCCAATCTCTGATGAAGAACAATGAGGATGCCTAGGAGTTTACAATATTGTGGATGCTTTAAATCCAATCTCTGATGATAGGATGGCTAAAAATAGGCAGTGACCTAGCAATGTTTGATTGAGACCAAACTTGGTGTGAGGATACCTCAAGCTATCCTTAACACTTTTTTCTAGTTAGGTTTGGGAATTTGAAAGATTTCGGAGCCATGCAAAATATCTAGATTCAAAACACCGAAAAGTGACTAGCTCAGGTCAGTGTATGTGTATTGAGCCTACTTGGTGCAAAGTTCTGTTTAATTTGGGTATTTAGGCTTAAAGTTATGGCTAGGTGTGGGGAAATGTAGGAATTGTAACTCAAACTTAGCCAAATTTTCAGGGAACATGTGAATGGAGAAGGTTCTTTGTTCAATATGTTTTGAGGGCACACTAGAATGGATTGGCACTAAACTTGGTAGGCAGCTACTCTGTATAATAGACAACACTGTTGTCACTTGAGATTGCTCTCCCATAAAGCCTTTTGCTATTTTTATCTTGGCTCAAAAATTCAAGCTATCTAATTTTCATCCACCACAACAGTTTAATACGAAAGGTTCTTATCTAATCCCTTTTGGGGGAAAACTAGGATAGATTGGCAACTTGGTAGGAAATTAGTCCATTTGGCTCGAAAATGTAAGTTGCCTAATTTTTAGCCAACAATAGTTAAATGGAAAAGGCTCTTGGTCCAATCCATTTTGGGAGGAAACTAGGTTGAATTGGCACCAAACTTGGTAGGCAGTTGAATGTGGAGGGTTCTTGGTCCAATCCATTTTTGGGAGAAAACTAGGTCGATTGGCACCAAACTTGGTAGGCATGTAGTTTTAATAATGGACAATATTGCTATCACTTTAGATTGCTCTCTCACAAATCCTTTTGCATTTTTTTGGCTTGGCTCAGTAATGCAAGTGGACCAAGGGACCTAGAATGGCGGAAGTCCAAACTTGTCACAATGGGACCAAACTTGGTAAGGGCCTAGTGCTAGTGGCAAATAGCAAAGTGTAGTTGCCTTCTGGTCTAAAATCGAATCATTAGAGAAAGATATAGAAGAAGGCATGGAAAACTGGACTCCTAGGATGGTTTCTTGGTCTGAATATCTTGGTGCACAAGGAATCTGTTCCAAGTTTTGAGTTGATGTTTGGGTAGACCTTATAAATGTCTAGAAGGTGCAAAGTCTTGTCTGGATCAGATATAAGGCCAAAGCTCCCAAAGCTCTAGGGCTAGGTGAAATGTGGCCCTATATCAACCTAGAAACTCTTAAGTTGACTTATTTTTTAGCTCACACACCCAAGTTGTGTGAAAAATCTTGATCAGGTCTATTCTAGGTCCAAACTAAGTTATATCAACACAAACTTAATAGCATGCTAGGTGTTACTATGGAGATCACTCTTGGTAACTCACTTTTCTCTCCCATAAAGCCTCCGAGGTACATTCTTGAGTCAATACAGTAAAAAAAAGCTTGCTGTAATTTACTATTATGAGACATAAAAGAGGTTCAAGCAGATGCAATTGACATATACACTTCTTAACCATGATTAACAATGAGTTGGGGATCATTACTGAAGTTTTGGAAGTCTCAAAGGCTCAAATCATGCTCTTTTGGACAGCTTTAGCAAAGAGGTGTGAAGTGGTTCAGGTTGATGCTTGTGAAAACCATCCATACTATGGTTTTACTTTGTGCATGTTTCAAGGACGAAACATATTTGTGTGGGGATGGTTTGTAATGAAGCGGTGGACACATAAGTGTGGACACAAGTTCTACATATGAGGCCAAGGGCTTAGCATAAGTTGTCTTGGGCCAAAGGGTCAGTGTAACTCAAGGACATAGGCATATGGGCCAAAGGCCAAGTGGACATTAATAAGTATGTGTGAAAAGGGGGCCATGGTATATAGTCCAATGTCAATTGGTAATCATAATTAACTTATACTAATCCAAATTAGAAGCTAACAAGCTTTCATGGCAATCTTTCCCTTCTTCTTGCGCATGGATGGTGCTCCTACACCCATGTTACCACTCCATGCCTTGAGTGATCAATGCTAGTTCATTGCAAGCTTTGCCCTTATCTCCTTTTGATGTAAACACTTGGGAAGATAAAGAGCTACTATCCTAGCTTTAGCATGAGTGGGTAAATGTAGGATGCCAATGCCTCCTTCACTCTAGGGTAGACATAGATTTTCCTTGGTAAGTCAGGCTGCCACTTTCCTATTGGTCTTCCCATCAGCATCCACCCTTGGTTGATGTTATATGTACATTATGTGTGCTATGTTATATACACATTATGTGTGCATATACTAGGAGGCTAACCCACATTAGGCTTGTGAGCATGGGAGCATGGGAACAAGCTCTAGTGGAGCATGGGTTAGGACTAACCTTAAGGATTAAGGTTAGGGTCAGGCATCCAAGGGTCACACATGAGGAATGGAAAGTCAAGAGTCACTTGAGGGCCCTCCTATATAATAGGGGCATGGGCACACTCAAGGGAGCTTGGTGGGCATTGGAGCTTGGAGCTTGATGGCTTGGAGGCTCATGCTATGGTCTCTTGTGTAGAGGTCCATATCTTCTCACTTACCATCTCACACTATAGCTACATGCTATTGGTTTGTATTATACCTCTTGATGGTATGGGACATCAAGGTAGAGGTATGATGTATTTCATTCTTTATTCATGTGTGCATCCCTTGGGCTCGGGGGTGGTTGGGTGGTTGAGTTTATGCCTGTTCTATGCATGTTTTATGCATAACAATTATCTAGAGAGATCTTAGGGTTTTAACAGTGGTATCAGAGCAATCTCTATTTAATTGTTGATTTTTTTTAGTAAATTTTAATATTTACTAATAAAATGTTATCTTTTGTTGATTTGTGTTGATGAAATGCACATGGATCATCGTTATGGTGATTGGAACGTGTGGTACTTCAATTCAATGGACGAATCGACGTTGCGGGGGAATACCGTGAGTTAATGCTATTTTTCCCTATTTTTTATGGTTAAAATCGAGCATTAATGGATTTTTTTTCAAAAATACCATAAATTTTATGGTGGATATTTTTGAGAGGATGGATTCCCTGAATTTCTAGAATTTTTAGAAATTTTTTCCTAATTTTTTAGGAATTTTTTGAGCATTTTTTTGATTAAAAATGTATTTTTATACATTTTTTGCGGGTTTGTTCCGCGGGAATGCGATCAAATTCTGTCAATTTCTACTGAAATTCAGTAGGGGACAGCGTGTTGTCGCATGTGATGCTCTCCCGTGTGCGTAGGGTTCTCTCCGTCTCTCAAATCTGAGTTTTCCTCATTTTTTCATGAAATTTCTCTTAAAAATGAATTTTTTAAACATTAATCATAATTAATGTTAATTATGATTAAGGTTTAATTAAAAAAGCTTAATTAAGATTAAGCTAATCTCTCTGTTTAACAGAGAGAGAGGAGAGAGTGGAGGAGGAAGATGAATTTGGAGAGAAGGGAGGAGAGTAGGGAGAAGAGAGAATTAATCTCTCTCTCTCTCAGGCTCTTGCGCAGGCGACGGGAGGGGGGGGGCTGCGCTGCAGCCCGGCGGAAAAAAACGCCCCCCCCCCTAAAAAAATCAAATGTTAATAAGCTAATTAAAGCTTATTTATTTTTTTTCATTTTTTTTTAAAAAAATGAGTTTTTTTTATTAAAAAAAGAGCTTTTTGGTATTTTTTCAAGAAAAAAAGCTTGAAAATAGCCAGAAAAATTCTGAAAAATAGGGGATTTGAGGAAAAAATTCTCTGAAAATTCTCTGAAATTTTCTTCTTAAAATTTCTTGGCTTTTCAACTTCCGGAAAACCTTTGGCTTTCCGTTTTCCCGAAACCTTTTGGCTTTCCGAATTCCGGAAAAACTTTTGACCTTCCGTATTCCGGAAACCTTTGACCTTTCACATTCCGAATTTTTTTTGTCTTTTCATTTTCCCAAAACTTTTGGCTTTCCGTATTCCGGGAAAACCGTTGGAATTCCGAAATTTTTTGACCGTTCGTATTCTAAATGCGTTCGGGGTTGATTAAAAATTTCAAAAAATTCCTGAAAATTAGTGGAAAATTAGACAAAGGTTATTTTAAATTTTGGAAAAATGTGGGGTTGGTGTTTGGCATGTGGTGTGTCCATTCGGGCGCCCGTGACCATTCAAATTCCTTTAAAATTATATTTTTTGACCCAGAAAATTAGAAAAATCCATTAAAATTGAAAATTTTTTGGATTTGAGAATTATCGGGCGGAATTGGAAATTTCGTGAACGATGGGATTCTCAGGGAAAATTAGGAATATTCTAGATATTATATTTAGAAATCCTAAAATTTTGGTATTTTTAAAATATCAATGGTATTTTGGCAAATTAAATTGCTAAAAATTTTCTGGAAAAATATAGGTTTGGAATGCCATAGGATAGGTTTGGTGGAATTCAAAATTATTATATTTTGAGGCCCTGTAAAATTTGGGAAAATTAGAAAAAATCATGATAATTCTTTTTCTCGAGAATTTAAAATTTTCGAGAGTTATTTAATGTTGAAGTACGTTTACTCGTGCTGACATTAGATAGATGCGTGTTAATCGCATATTATTAATACGATTATATCTCGTATTAATGAATAATTATGTTTGGATTAATTCTAAACGATGTATTCATGATTTTTTACCATTCTTTAGCCATTCTTTTTGGACATGTTCCTTAATTTGGCTATAATTTTTGTTCAAAGTGTTTTCACCTTTGACACTTTTCCATGATAATTTATTTTGCACTTATTAAAGTGTGGTTTGTGCTTAATTTATTAAGCCTAAGACAAACTCTATCATGGGTCAGTTGATCGGTTTATTTTGGTGGATTTTTATTGGATGTTTTCCAAGTTTTTATGGACTCATCAGGTTCTGCCTAGATCACTTGTGTCTAGGGGTTTTCTTATTGAGTGCTACACACATGTGTTTCACTTTCTTACTTTGGAGTTTTATTTGAACAACATAATGTTCATATACTCCAGATTGATGAGTTGGCCACCAATTTAAATGCTTCTTTTGGCATGATTTATGTCCATTAGATGGTATGCATTGATTTTTATGATCAACTATGGTTTTTATGGATTGGAGTAGCTTCTATGCTTTTATCCATGGTTTTAGAAGGATCTTTTGATCTTTTGAATATTGCATGTGCTTTGAAGGTAGCATTTACCTGCACATAATTTTGGAGTATATTTCTCGTACTCTTATGTATATTCCAACTCGGATACCTAGTTGCTTATATATCTAGGTGAGTTATTTTTTTTTCTACCCTAACTTTATTGTGTTTTGGGTAGTTATCATTAGAAAGGCGCCAATAATTCAATTTCTTTTCTAATGATGTACTCAGAAGGATTTATTCCTTGATGTAGTCTCAAGTATATAGAGACAGGTTTAGTATGTGAAAGTCTGGATAAGGCCATCTTATTCCTTTTATACAGGATTTCATTCATATGTTCCTAGACGGCATACTAGGGAGTTTCAAATTGTTAAGGTATGTATGGGTGGTATCATGGTGGTATGGGACGCTAGGGATCCCTCACATATATTATCTTATGGGATAATTTGGGCTCAAGATTGTTGCTTTGCTTACATCACTTAGCATGTTGACCTCAACATTCAAAGACAATCTTATTTCTAAATTCACTAGAAGTTATAGTGTGGGCATTCTCTAGATAAATTTCTTTTATCTATGACCTGCATGTTTTGATGAGGGTAATCTCATCGGCATTTTCACTTGTTGTGTTCGGATAAGGAAATTTGGATTCTTCCTTTGTTGGCATTTCTTTCTCTAGTTCCGTACTTTAGGTGATTTACACAATCAACCTGATAGGTTTACGGATGGACATATGTGACTCATCGAGACGTTGATGACTCTCTATGTTAATATGGGTAACTCGAGACGTTGAGTATTCCATATGCAGATGTGGGTATGTCGGGGCGCCGATGAATCCCTGGTTTCTGCTGTTATAATGCCATGCTTTCCTACTTTATTCCGAATGGTTTACAACGAGGAAGTTACTTTGAATGTGAATTGTTCTGATCATCCGCAGTAGTCTGATGGGCAAACAGAGTGTATGAATCAGATTGTAGAGTATATGCTTCGTGCATGTCTCTGGAAAATCATCATATTGGAAAATATTTCAATGATGGAATTTGCCTATAACAGTTCTAAATTTACGGCTATTATTTTAGTCCGTGCATACTTATGTATGGGTATCAACTCAGGGCACCTATTGTTGTCAGTCTTAAGGACATCGAGCTTGATGCATCGAGGGATTTCTTGCATGATATGTAGGAAATTCTGACCGAAGCTCGGGATTCTATCAGGAGTGCTCATGATAGGGCACGGTTTTATGCTGATAGGAGACGCTCATCTCGGTCTTTTGAACCAGGAGCGTTGGTTTATTTTAATGTTCCTAAAGATTTTCAGACTTTGTCAATGGGAAAATGCTCGGATTTATCTCCTAGATATTGTGGTCCATTTCGAGTTATATATCGGATTGGCACGGTTGCGTATGAACTAAGACTATCTCCAATTGTTAGGGTTCATCCAGTCTTTCATATCGATAGATTGAAAGGGAAACTGGGAGGTGAGGATGACACAGTTACTCCTCAAGAACTCGTTAAAGTCGATGAATTATCCTATGTTCCACATGAACCTGATAAGGTACTTGAATTCAGGGAAAGGAAACTTTCTAGTTGACTAATCCCTGAGGTTAAAATAAGGTGGAAAGATAGGGAAATTGAGAATTCGACTTGGGAGTCGGTTGAGATTGTTCAGCGCAGTTCTTCTTCTTTTCATTGCAAGAGTGCAATGTTTTGAGAGAAGGGAAGTATGTTATATGTACATTATGTGTGCTATGTTATATACACATTATGTGTGCATATACTAGGAGGCTAACCCACATTAGGCTTGTGAGCATGGGAGCATGGGAACAAGCTCTAGTGGAGCATGGGTTAGGACTAACCTTAAGGATTAAGGTTAGGGTCAGGCATCCAAGGGTCACACATGAGGAATGGAAAGTCAAGAGTCACTTGAGGGCCCTCCTATATAATAGGGGCATGGGCACACTCAAGGGAGCTTGGTGGGCATTGGAGCTTGGAGCTTGATGGCTTGGAGGCTCATGCTATGGTCTCTTGTGTAGAGGTCCATATCTTCTCACTTACCATCTCACACTATAGCTACATGCTATTGGTTTGTATTATACCTCTTGATGGTATGGGACATCAAGGTAGAGGTATGATGTATTTCATTCATTATTCATGTGTGCATCCCTTGGGCTCGGGGGTGGTTGGGTGGTTGAGTTTATGCCTGCTTTATGCATGTTTTATGCATAACAATTATCTAAAGAGATCTTGGGGTTTTAACAGTTGATTTGTCATAATAGATTGTTCTCAGCTTTAAACCTTTTTTTAAAATAGTCTTCCTTTAGGCTTAATGTAGATCCCAAAAACTCCAGCCACTTCTTGGCCACTTGGTCAATCTCCCTTATTCCTTTCCCATTATCATCCTTGATCAGTCCCACCACTTCCCTATTGCCTTTATCGTTTGCTAACCTAAAAAGATATCTATCAGGTTTTTTTCTATTGCTACATGCTTTCCATCTTAGTTCTCTAAAGCTCTCACTAGTAAGCTTGTCATCTTCACTTTTTAGGCATGTCTGGCACCTGAGATAGAGGCAGACCTCTTCCTCTATGAATTTCCCAACTTGCCTTTTCCTCTGAAGAGACTCCAGTTGTTCACTCCATCTCCTTCTTTCCTGCCTTCTCATTAGCTTTGAGTTTCCCAACTCTTCTAATGATGCCTTGCATATCATTGAAGGATCTCTAGGACTCCTCATTGCCCCCTTTCCTTCTTAGTCTACCAATGGCCTCTTTAGTGTAGGTAGTTAATAAATCATACTTGAGAAATAGATTGTTAATCCTCAATTTCCTTGTAGGATACCGATTCAGTTTATCCTCTTCCTAGTCAGTCACATGCCAATCCTACTTCAAAGGCATGTGGTTAGAGAGAACAGTGCAAGAGTCAATTGCAACCTTCAAGGTATGGGAGACCCATAGTGCTTTGCTGAAAAGAAGACCCTATCAATCCTAGAGGTAGAACCAAACTACTCCAGACTATTAAAGTAAGTGTGTCTAGGGTGAGATTCCCAGTCCCCCATTTTTCACCCATCAGCCAACCCCATTTTTTCCCTCAACTCTTCCCATTTCCTTCTCTCTTGGCCCATCAAAATTTTCCCCCCACACCTATTTAACTATCTTTGAACCATATTAAAGTCACCCAACAGGACATAAGGGCCCTGAATAATATCAAGATTGGAAATCCACTTCTCACCTTGTAGTTGTGAGCCCCATATACATTCACCACCCACAACCCATCACTATCAATCTGAACCTCAACCACTAGGATCCTACCATTCGGATGTTTTTCTACGATGCAGGGGCATAGATTATTTTTTATTCATGATAGTCACTATAAACCTACCATACAACACTGTCCAATCCTTATAACCATCCCTCCTAAATGATTTCAGTCCAAAGAGGTTGTGTTCCTAGATAGCCATAACAGAAAGCCCCCATTCTTTAACTAATCCCCAAAAAGCAGCATTCTTCGTCCTATCTTTAATCCCCTTTACATTCCAAGGACAACCTTTGACTTCCTTACTTACTCAAATAAAGATAGTTTCAAGGACCGTGTCTACCTCCTCATCCCCTCCCTCTTCTGGGGTTCCTTTCTGTATATCCTTCGAGGCCGTCTCTATCTGCCAGTTGAACCTTTCTTTGGAGGATGTTTCTCTGTCTACCTCACCCAAAGGGTTGAAGGGATTTGAGTATATCAAAGGACTTAAGCTACTCTGAGACTTACTGCCTCTAACTTCCCTAGCTGTAGGTTTGTTTTGTGCCCTTCTGGCTTCTTCCTCGATCTACCTAATGTTGGCCTTTCCTATAGATTTGTCAGTCACTTTAATCCATCCTCCAACCTGTCCCCCTCCCTCAGCTTCTAGCACCTTCTTCCCTTTCCCCTCCTTCATCAAGTTCACATTATTTTCCTTATTCCCTACTTTGCTATCCCCACTTTGTTCTCTAGCCTTCCTCTCTTCACCTCCGAGCTTTAAATGTATACCTTCACCATAGTTTCTTGCTATATGCTCAAAGTCGCCGCATCTGAATCATGCCTTAGGAAATGGGCCGAATTTTAGGCTCATCTCGAGTCTCCCTAACTTGCCTAAATCCACTTCTAGAGTTCTAGGGGTTGCAAGGCCCGCTGGCCAGTGTTGCCGGGCATCACAAGCTATGGCGATTCTGAGCAGGGTTGATGAGTCGAGATCATTGAGTAACTCGTGATCATCATCAATAATATAGAGTAGCTTTGCTTGTATGATTATTGCGTTGCGTTTTTTCTTCCGTTGATCATGATGAGTTCTAGCTCGTCGTGACTGTATGATCGTCGTAGACGTCTAGTCGCTTTGCTTGTATGATCATCACGATTGTGTTCTTAATTCCTCTGAGGACTCGTCTCGTGACTGACTGTTGATGGCATGTGCGGCAGTGCCGGTGCGCTGCCAGTCCGGGCGATGTATGCACGGTAGAGAACAACATCCTGGCAGAGACGGGCCGGAACATCTCCGCTGATCCGACGGGTATTTATCTGAAGGTGACCAACACCTGCTTTATGTGCAACGCCATCAACATCGACATGGACTGTGGCGGCATCGACCCTAACCACCAGCGGACCTCTGCGTCCCTAAAGGAGGCGGTACCCTCGCCCCCTTCGAGTCGTGGAGCACCACCTACCCCAACAGGCCCGTCGTGGGTACCGTCGTCCCCTTCGAATGCTACTGGCAGTGCGTCAATGGCGCCACATAACAGTGTTCTTGGGGATAGCTGTTTTTACAAAGTCTGTGCAAGGCAGCTCCAAAAAAAAAACAAACGTTTGAGGAACTATTATCTCCTATTAATTTTCCCTTTTTGAAGCTGCCTCCGCCTCACACCTTTTGTTTCCACTAGTGTTACTCTATGCTCATTCCCACCTGCCTGGAAATGGCGCTATGCACCATATAAACAAGTTCTTTACTAAAAACTCTTTACAAAACACTTCACACGTACAGAGTTTTGCAAAAGTAAATTTTCATGCCTTGAAATCTGCAAGACGAAACATTCTTGGAAGAGATCATTCATCATTTGTTGAGATGTGGAAAGAGCTTTTTGTGAGATGAGAGAAGCTCATAATGATGCATGTACCACATACAAAAGATCGTCTCTTAAAGACATCTTTCTCTAAAATTAGTATCTCAGTAAGCATGCCCAATCTTTGTGAAATCAACATGCAGCCAATCAGTCAAATCAGTTGTGCTGCTCTAGGAAGGCTATATTTATTCTTCATAGTACCCTTCTTATCAATCATACACATCATCTAACTCCCATCCTTCTTGTGTTGCTTGAAAAGCATGGGGGCACAATTTCACATCATTCATATATTTCCTCTAACTCCTATCCTTCGTGTGTTGGAAAAGCGTCACGGCTCCCCACCAAGGATATTTACTCTTGCAAATCTAACCCATCCTCAGATACTTTGGCAGATCTCATGCTATCTCATCATCTTTAAGCTTTCTCATCGTGAAACATCCTGTACTCATAGGTTGCGTACCTAGAAAGAGATAAATATTATGATCAAGTGCCCTACTACTAGGAGGAAGACCATAACACGATTCAGTAGGAAAAACATCAAAGAAGTCAGCCTTGATGAGTACATGTTTGGAATTGTAAGCCATGAAACACTCTACTCTCTTTACATTGTTAGATTCTCAATCAAATTGTACAAGTTCAATTCAAACAAGTACTAGAATATGGCATGTTGAGAGGGTACCCTTGGCATTGGTGAAGAGGCCAAAGGGGAGCATGGTTTGAACTCTCCTTGTTGTGAGTGCTTTTGGAAAAGTGGCAAGGAGAGGGATTAGGTACATGGTGTTCAAGACATGGCCTCAACTCTTGCCATTAGATTTCAAACTTTGGTAAAAAACTGAGAAGGCTTAGTGAAAAGATCAACTTGCTACATCAAATTAAATGGGAAATGCTTTATGCATGCAAGTGATTTAAAATGCAATGGACAATCAATGGGATTTTTCAAGGATGCATAGTTGGCACTATTGGGCACATTGGTATTGGTCTAAAGATTGAGATTGGCTCATAAATCCACCAAGATCATGCGAATCGTTTTCCAAAGTTTGGTTAAATGCCTTGTTTGGATGCTAATTGTATGCATATTTATGCCTTGGATATGTCGGGATGCAAACATGCATTGATTTGCAAGCTGGCTGCTAGTTTCACATATTCAATCCAATTGTTGGATTCTCTTCATGTATAGGGTAAAATGATTGAGGAAATGTGTGGGAATGATAAAGAGCAAGCAGAGGTTCAAAGCAATGCAAGCTATATGCAAGAGAATGTTGAAAATCCCATGATATGCAAGAATTTTGCCCTAAATATTGTTTTCTCCCAAAACCCTAATGCCCTTGGCCAAATTAATCAAGAAATGCATGATTATATAGAGAAGATTAAGGGAAGAAGGATTGTAAATTAAAAACTCAAGAAATCCCACCACAAACCCTAATCTTGAAGTCAATTCCCAAAACCCTATTTCTCTCAAGAAACCCTAAAATTATGATCATTATTACAAATCAATGATATGAGAGGGTAGAGGAGAGATAGGAGAAGAGAATTAACATCTTGGATCTCATTTTTTTAAATTAGAAATCCTAATTTTCAAGAAAATCCCAAATCATTCAAGAGAGCCAAAAAACCCTAAATCTTGGGTGGAATCAAACATTGAGCACATGTACGGGGAGAAGAAAGCGTAGAGAAGTGAAATTTGATGCTAATTTTGGAAAAATCTTGAGCAAAACCCTAATTTCATGAGAGCCCTAAATCATCAAAATGTTAATGAAATCATGCAAAGCTTGACTTGAATGGAGTCTTACATCATAAGGAAGGCTTTTGATGACCATCATTCCTTTCTCCAAAGTTCACAAAATGCAGGCGGCTTCATGGATGATGATTGGGAATAGTTTGAACCAAACTTCACTAGGGTGGGAAAAACTTGAAGGTGTGGACCTGCCCATCTCCTTCTTCAACTCTCTCTTCACGATTTTTTACTTCCATGGTGCAATTGAAGAAAAATTTCCCATCTTTAAAGTCTTGAATCAAGTCGTGGAAGGGACTCTCTTTGTTTTGATGCATCAATGGCTTTTAATGGTGTCGATGATAGTCCTGTTTACCTCACGACTATACGTTTCTCTCCGACGGCCTACGTTTGATGGCATTGAAGCTTGGGAACATTAAGCATGGCCCTAAGCAAGAATAATTTTTGCTTAAAGCTTTCCAATGGAGACTTTCCTTGATGATTTTGATTGATTTCTCCTCGAGTTTGATTTCACAATAGTGGTAAGACCTGGCAAGAAACATGTCATGTTTGATCATCTATCTCGTGAACCTAATGGTGAAGCACCAACTAGAATGAATAATGATCCACCTGACACAACACTATTTAAAGTTGAGTCTATACCAGAGTGGAGTGAGAAAATTGTTAACTTTCTAGCTAATGGTTTACCAAAGGCAATGAAGTTAAGGAAAGATCTATCAAGGAAATTGCTTAAAGAAGTAGAACCTTACCCTTTAAGATGATCTTACAAGGATTAGTGGGTATAGAGATCATGGAGCTTGACTAATAGCAACACTTGATGATTTAAATAGAAAACAAATGTAATAGCTAGAAGGTAATGTTAAAATTTATTCATGACATATATCATTCCTAAACCTTCATGACATATATCTTTCCTAAACCTTCATGCTCTGTGGTCAAAATTTCCTCACGACATATATCATTCCTTCATGCTCTATGGTGGTATAATTCATCCCAGCCTCACATAACTGTTGACTGGAAAAACTTATACGGTAATCCAGTTTGTGTTCAAATGGCTAGGTTAGGACTCATCCAATTGCAAAGTTAGAAGCATCAATATACATATGGAAACTTATAGGGTATAATTCAGTTTGTGTTCACATGGCTGGGTTAGGACGCATCCAATTGCAAAGCTACAAGCATCAATATGCACGTGGAAGGTAACATCCCAGTTTGTCACTCATACTATGGGAGCGCTAGCCAAATATTTCTTTAACATGTCATAGGCTTGTTGGCATTCTTGCTCTTTAACATGTCATAGTCTTTAACATGTCATAGGCTTGTTGGCATTCTTGCTCTTTAACATGTCATAGGCTTGTTGGCATTCTTCTGTCCACTCAAATATAATGAGAATCTTATACAAGGGACATGCAATCTCAGGAAAAAAGAAGATGAATCGCCTATAGTAGCCAACATGTCCCATAAACTTTGGGAGTCTCTTATAGTTCATGGTGGGGTAATTTTAAGATAATCTTGATTTTACTCTTATGTTTGAGAATCCCATTTTTGGACACTATATGTCCTAAGATGACGGTTTTTAACCCAAAATTGGTATTTAAATGGGTTTAGAGATAGGTGATAAAGTCTGCGAGATAGGTGATAAAGTCTGCATCGTTCAAATACCTTTCGTAAATGCTCTTTACATGAAAAATGAATGTACAAATCATCAAAGAAATCTTCAAGCAATGATTGTAGAAAATCTTTAAAGGAAATGTTCATAAGCCTTTAGGTGCTTTTGTTAAGCCAAATGACATAACTCTATAAGCATAAACTCCCTGTTCTATAACAAAAGTAGTTTTCACTTGATCCTCCGGAGCAATTGGAAATTTGGTCCTGAATACCCATCCAACACTACAAGGGATCGGGCTCATACCCGTGCTCCTAGCCGCTAAAAATGACTTGTGAAAAAAAGTAGCGGGCCCGTGTATCAGCGCGGTATAATCGCAGCCAGAGACATGTGTGTAAAAGCGCGTGTACAGGAATTTTCAGACGTGCTGATACACGGGCGCATAAACGTATTCTGTCAGTTTAGCTGTGCTTAGACGCACTGATAGAAGGGTGTATACACGCGTTTTGTCAGTTTAGCTATGCTTATACACGCGTATTTCAGAGATTTGATGCGTCTATACATGCGTATTTTACAGATTATCCGTGTATGTACATGTGACTTTTTGCAGAGTTGACGCGTCTACACGCGAACAGAGAGCAAAAAAAAAAATCCAGAGAGTGCTATTTGGTACCTGAATGCTGTTTCAGTATTCTAGCACCCAATAACACTCTCTGGATTTTCTTTTTTGGGTGCATTGGACCATCCACGAGGAAGATTTAAGACAAGAATGACATGAATGCATACATTATCAATACACGATTCAAGACAGACATGAATGCAATACTATCGATTCACGATTCAATATTACTATCAAAATTTTATGTGTACACATATATACAAGGGAGTCCATATGTCGAAGTAGCCCATGGCTTCAGTTACAAAAATATATATACAACCACATCCTCAATATGGAATGTGATACTATAAGAAGTCTGAGTACTACTCACACCCAGATGATGACTCGCTGCTCCCTCCATGATCAGATGAGCTCACATCGATTGGAATGTCCGATGAGTAGTGCTCACGTCCACCCTCTACAGTGGCAGCAGGTAGATCATCAGCAGCTTGTGCCTATTCAAGTAATATATAGTATATAAGTATATATATATGTAATTCAATAAACCAAAATCATTCGTTTAGAGTTTTCAAGTACCTGTTGACCGTATGGTCTCATGGGCCATCTCAAACTGCGCGTCCGTAATATGTCCCTCGGCTTTGAAGAGGGCCCACGTGTCACGTCTACTATGTCGGCGAGTATACCTAGTATCGTGGGCTGTGGGCTTCCTCCCCGTAACCCGTCGTCGCTGTATCATAATCAACACAATTTGCAAGATTAAAACAATCATAGAATCAATGAATTAAGTAAACAATCAAATAAAGTGGCAAGATACTTACGAACTCTGCCTCCCATGACTCGACGCCGCCAGATCCGAAATGCGAAGATCCAATGGTCTCCATCTGGATCCATCGTGCCTCCACATGCTGCCTACTCTTCACGCCACCCTCTGCTCATTTCTTTGCCTCCTTCCACTCGCGTTTGTGCGCAGTGGGTGGCAGGTTTCTCGGCAGGATAGCCACCCGCAGCTACATTTAGCCCATCATCGTATGCGAGTTTTTTAAGGTGAGATCTTTTATTACTTAAGATCTCCCTTATTCGCGTCCTTCCCCATACATCCGAGAATGTAGCATGTGGGGGATTGGGGTACCGACTATGTACAGCCTTTATCACCTCCCCAACTAATCGGCTATTTTGATCTTTAAATCTAATAAAACAATTTCTATACAAGTTTGATACTACCCCACGCATGTACTCCATTACCTCTTTCCCCCTCACATCCATCACTATCCCGCCCCTATCTATTACATCATAGCAGATCACTCCCTCCACCTCTCTCATCTCCTCCTCATCCTCACTGTATCCTCTAACTCTTCTCCCTCTATCTCCTCTCTCACCGCGTGCCCTACTACCTCCCCCACCAAAGCACCCGCCGCATCCTCCACTCCCACTCTTCCTACTGTTTTGGGTGGAGTCATGACTGGGGGATTGTCTACGTGACGGTGGCTGTGAGCCCTGACGTGACGGTGGCTCTGAGGGAGTACGTGATGGTGGCTGTGAGCCCTGACATGACGGTGCTTGGGAGGGTGTGCCTGAGTGCATCTGGGATGAGGTATGTCTCCTCGGTGGGCGTGGAAGACGAGAAGCTGCATGTCGTCTCGTCGGAATCGCAGGCATAGACGGCAATGGAGTGCCCTAGATACTTGCGATAGGGGTATAGACACCAGGCATGGAAGGAGAGGGATGGGCATACATGTACTCTGTAAGCTCAACTGGACCAGGACAAAATGATTTAGCATCTCCATCAGCCAATTGCTGTACGCAAATGGATCGGATGAAGAACCTGGATCCATAAAGAATCTGCAAAAATAAAAGTATATACATGATTGCATCAAAGCACAAATGCAAGCTAGCACATATGATTTTCCACCATCAAACTGACATCACTATCTAGAGAATTCACATCTTCAACAACACTCAGAACTATAGAGTTATCCTCCTACAACTCTTCAAAAACTACATCACTATCACCACAACATCCATCTTGTGTGGTTATCTTCAAAGGTTGCACACACATTATTGCATGCATGACTATCACCATCCTCATGTACATCATGGGTTGTCTCTTGACTCACATTGAGAGATAAGTCATCATGATAGCATACTTGTATTCATCACATAAGCCATAGTTCACCTCCACATTAGTACCAAGTGAATCAGCACAAACACAAATACCATCATCCAAGCCACCTATCAGCTCTAAGACCATAGTATGGGTTAAACACAGTCCCGTGTATACACCCGTCCAAAAACGCGTGTATACACCCATCCAAAAACGCGTGTATATGCACGTGAACCGTCTGTGCAGACAGGATACACGCAGACATACACGCGTTCCTACACGCGGCCTGCAAAATTTTTTTTTTGAAAGTGACCGACCTCCAACAAATCGTCCTTATAAAAAGCCCACTATCACCCCCTGTCACAATCGTTCACCAGATGGCAACCAAAGAAGGAGAAGGACGGAGACAAACCCATAAAGGAAAGAGACAATAGCATAAACAAATGGAAGGAAAGAGACAGGACAAAGGACAAACTGACTCACCTCTGAAAAAGTGAGTCTTCTTTTTGGCTGGTTTCCTTCACCCGTGTGTGCTCCTTGTCTGCTCCTTGCACTTAGGTTTAGTGCTTTGTTGGAAGAGGCGACGACAAAGGAGAGCAAATCTATATTTTAAAAATATTTATTTGGGGAAGGCGGGTTATTTTTAGGTTGAACAGGCGTGTAAAAGCACGTGTATTTTCGCGTTTATAATAAATCAGTCGTATTTTTACACGTGTTTTTTAGGATGTAGCCGTGTTCATACACGCGATTTTCAGGATGTAGCCGCATGTTGAGCTTCGGGATCTATTGTCAGAGATGAGTGGGAAAGGGATGACAATAGCCCTACACCCCATGAAGTTGTGGAAGAGGAAGTGTTTGATGATATGATGCGGTATCTTTTTAAGGATGATCCCAAAGGTATGGACGACGATGATATGGAACAAGAGCATCTTTACAAGGCTTCATCGACACCGGTTTTTGAAGGGTGCACATTCTCTATTTTACTTGCTTCACTTGAACTACTCAGTATACAAATAGTTTATGGATGGAGTAATGCAAGTCTTGACTCATTATTGAAGTAAGCATTCTAACTTGCAAATTTGAATTAGTGGTTTAGGATTTAGGGTTTAGGACTAATTGATGATATTGGATGCAGGCTATTATCAAACACCAAAGGGAAATAGACTACCCACCTCAAGAGACATAGCGAGGCGCTATGTGACATCTCTTGGAGGATTGGATTATGATCGCATACATGCATGTGTCAATGATTGCATTCTCTTTCGTGGGACGCATAAGGAGGCTCGACATTATCCCACTTGTGGTGAAGCAAGGTATAGAACAGATGTGAAGAGTTTTGATGTACCTCGTAAAGTCTTGCGACACTCTCCTATAATTCCTCGCATCAAACACATGTTCAAGTGCAAATCCATAGCAGAGCTCATGTCATGGCATTCCTCACATCGATCGGATGATGGCATGTGGAGAATTCCCGCAGACACTCCTGCTTGGAAGCATATTGAAGATGAGTGGCCCAGCTTTAAAACAGAGCCCAGAAACTTGAGACTTGGCCTAGGTATGGATGGAGTGAATCCATTTGGTTTCAAAAGCACTGCATACAGCGTGTGGCCAGTTGTGTTGGTGAGAATGCATGACTTTCTAGGATACAGCGATTGTTCTGGTAAGAATTCTCCCTACTCTAATACTATTGGCTATATTAATTATAACTATTGACTTTATTATTCTAACTTTTATTTATATTTTAACAGGTTTGAAAACATCGGGTAAACATGCATGTCCTGTTTGTGGCTCTTCGTTAGTACATGAGTATGCTGACAGTTTGTGGCCCTTCGTTTAGTACATGAGTATGCTGACAGTTTGTGTAAGACCATATTTGATAATCATCATCGATTTCTCCCGTCAGATCATTCTAAATATGTTGTTAGTAAGAGTAACATTCCTCCACAAACACTTCGTGCAAAAGATTGGAAGCGATTGGCACAAGATGCTCCAAGTAAGTGTTTTCCAAGTCCTGTACGTTGAAATTAAATTTTGTAATGCCATAAACCATACATACATGTGCTCTTATGTGCGCAGTTCATACTACCTACTAGCATCGACCATTGTGCAAATAAGAGTTTGAAAAAATGTATTTATAAGATGGGCAAGCTTGTGAGGTATGTAAAACCCATGTCAGATCACCCTTCATTATACCTTGCAAAATGAATGTGCATGAGGTATAACGTACTATTCATTTATTTTTCAGATATGTTAGTTCCAAAGCAATTGATCCAGCCACGTTGGATGATGCACGCGTTATGGCAGTGGAGGTGGTTTGTTTGGTAGAGGAGACTTTTCCGCGAACCATTCTCACAAGTCAACTACATCTCATTGTGCATTTAGTGGATGAAATTGCTTTATATGGCACTGTGCATGTATGTTGGATGTTCTTCCTAGAGTGCTTCATGAAGACCTTAAAAGACTTTGTGAGACAAAGTACAAGGTAAGGCGTACCCTAAGCATCTAGCAACACTTCCCAATGATATCCATGTTGATTGGTTGCATGAGGAAATGGAGAGAGCAGAGAGCGACGAGGGGCTGTATATCACAGCGGAAGAATGGGAGCATGCACGAGGATGCATGTTAAAGGTACATAGAACCAATGTTTTGCATTAGTTGTAAGTGATTTACTTTTAATATTTATTCACATTGCTTACACAAATATTGCTTCTATTTTGGTCCAGTGCACTATGTTCAATTCTATATAGTGTGAAGGCAAGCATTTTCGAACACAAAGAATTGATGAAAAGAGGAATACACAAGATTGCAGTGTCACTAGTAGCTTTGAGGGAGCTAATGGAAAAATGGATGATTATTGTGGCACAATCCAAGACATATTTAGGCTTGACTTTCGTCGCTTCTTTGTGTATGTTTTGGATGTCAAATGGCAAATGAACGTGGTAGAAAAAGGGCCTAATGCAACGATAAAATGCCATGCAAGTGGCAATGTAACTATTGACTTTACAAAGTTTTGGCAAACAAAGAAAGATAGGCTCGTATTGCCACAACAATGTGAGCAGGTATGCATTTTTTTACTAATGTGTTTCATGTACATATATATCTAAGCTCGCGTACCCCTTGACTTTTGATATGCTAATTAATTACTGCAGTATGTGTATTTGAGTAGGTTATCTATCTGCTGCTAATGGTGCATGACATTAAATGGTGGTACGTCATCCCTATTACACCACGTTCCAAATTGATGTATAATACATTCACTGATATGGAGCATATGGAGGATGTAACAAGCCGCAATGAAGATGATGTCGAACATGCCAAACCAATGAAGATGTTGTGATCGATGATCAAGAAATAAGAGATGATCATGATAATGAGGATGAGCGTGCCATTTCTCATGATCATAAGAATGACCCTACCATAGAGGGTGATGGTGATGTTGATGAGGATGATCAGGACATCGATACCATTATCAATGGACAGAATATTGATAGTGGAATAAATTTAATCGTAGCCTTACAAATTGATCAAATGGATATTGATGTTGATCGTTTGGAAAGGATGGATCTTATTGAAGATGAGATCGAACCCTAACCAATCCATCACTGTATCGTTCTAAATTATGACATTTCTATTGTATATGTTGTCTTTTAATTATCTCATAATTTATTTTTGAATATATTTCATTGTTGTAAATGCATGTAGTGGGATTGTGTAATGATATATACTGTAATGTACTATGAGATGGTTTAAAGAAAATAGTTTTTAATTTTGTAAAGGAATTTAGTTTTTCTTAATAAATTTTTCATTATTTTTAGGTACAACCACAATGGGACACCTAGTCATCCGAATGTTCAATTTCATAGATAAATCCACATTTGGTGAGCTTGTTTATCTCTTGTTTAACAATGGTAGCATACTTTGGATTCCTTAGATAAGGTCACTGATGGACAGGTTTAGTTTTTGGTACCATGGGGATTGTGTGATGCATGATCTCAATAGGTACTCCCTTCATAGCATGGTAAGTCCATATGCGACGCAATCCTTATATTCCTTGAGGACATCAATAAAGTTCAGCTTCTTGATTTGGAGTGATGTCTTTTGCTATAAAGACTGGCTTAGGATCTTTCTCAAGTTCAGCCAAATCTACGTTTTTTACTTCAGCGGGACCATCATAAACTCCTTTTGCCTCACTTGTTGGTTTACATGTGGCACTATCAAACACTAACTTGTGGTTCCCGATTGTATTCTCTAGGACAGGGCGTAAGCATTACGGAGATGACAAAAACGTTAAAAAAGGGCCACATTTTAATCACTTGTATCGGATTTGGATTAAGCTTTGGACCAATAGAAATGCGACATTCAACCATAAATATGACATTGGGTGTCATATCCACTTTTTACTAACTTCACTAGTTTTGGCTATTTTAGTGGGTTATCACCACTTTAATGTGATACGGAGCGGCTATTTCAATGTCACTTTAGTGGGTTCCAACTTCAAGAGCCTATCCTCACGTGCCAAATGCCAGTACTTCAAAAAGTAAAAATTTAAAATTTAGGTTCCCCCCAAAATGAGTAAATGCATTTGAAATTCCCTGATCTACCATGTTTGCACCTCTTTCTAGTCATCTTTTTGCATCATCCTCTCCTCTATTCATCATCTACTAATAATGTTGAGACAAGAGTCTAATCGAGGCGCACTCCTAATGCCATTTCATCTCATGCATTCTTCATAATGTTAAAGAATCTGATGATTAGGGTGTGTGGAAAGGTATAAACTTCAAATTAAATAATTGGATGACTATGCAACCATCCTAAAAAGGTCCTCATAGGATAAAAAGGCAATGAAGAGGCTAGTACAATACCATTAGAAGGGACATATCTTGGAATTCAAGATAGCAAAAGATGGGTGGAAGGCAAAGGTGCAAAATGTGTACATGCAAGAGACATGCACATGCATCCTTCTACTCCATCTACATTGCAAGCTCATTTTGTAAGATATTTTTTGTAATTTTATTTATTTTCTTTATGATTCTATGGTTTATTCACATGTTTTGTATAAGTGATAGATGTTTATTCATCAAGAAGCATTGAGGTGGCAACATGTGGAGTCATTCATCTGGACTTTCGAAGCCATGCATACTCATCTTGGGAAAGTATTACTTTTTGATCAACCATCTTCTTTTTTAATCAATAAATAGATATTTTTATACAACTCTAAGTATATTGTCCCTACAAGACCAGAAGATTATGGAAGACTGGAGAGTTTGGCTATACGAAGCCTAAATTCATTAGATTGTGACTTTCTAGACAAAGGTACTCTATTAGCATTCAAATCCAAGATTGTCTCGGTTATTCAGAAGTTTATGAAAGGAGGAAGGATTTCTAAGACAATGAGGCTACCATGTTTTATAACTCTCCATGTATTTGTGGCATGTTTTTGAGAAGCAAACACGAAGAGGACAGAAGAAATGTGGCAATCTACACATAAATCTAATTCTGACTTGGATAATGTAGTTGGAGAAGAATGGAAAGTGAATGAAGTCATCCATAGGGGTGATCTTATAAAATGTAATGCTTGTATTGAATTTGTGGTGATGGCATACAACATATCTTGACAAACCTTGTACATTATCTTAGAGTGTAGACGATGAAAAAAGAGTAGAGGGACTTAGATGCCATTGGATTCAAAGGAAAACTTTGTGCAGTATGACCTAACAGTTAGCTTGAGTGATGATGACAATAGAGTCAACCCTATAAATACAAAATGGACATTGAGGGATGTGCGTACGTTCTTGGAATTTCTATTAGATGCCATACTGTCAAACTACAAATTTAAGGTAGATGATATTATGGTGGCAAGAAGGTCCAAAAATACTTTTAGTTGCATGAAATGTTTTTTTCCCTGTAATCGTGAAGTTTTCTTAATACAATATAATTTTACACCCATTTATCTTGTCATGTCCATTCATTTTGTAAAATAGTTATTCAATATTATTAGGACAAGATAACCAATGTAAAATGAGAAACTGAACTCAATATTAATTTAATATATATATTTATTACAACGGTATCTATACAAATTGGTTGGTTACAATGTATGAGAACAAAACTATTTCATGGGAACACTCACGGGGAACATGGATTATGGAAGGAGGCCGGAAGCAATTAATGCGAGAGAGTGGGATTGTAGCCATGGGAACATAAAGACGCACATAATTTTTTCATATTTTTGTGCCGAAGTGCAATGTAAATCATTTTAGGCCAATGTGGGTTCTAAATGAGAGTTCTAAGCAAGGCTCACTTATGGGGTTCTAAATGAGAGTTCTAAATAAGTGTATTAAGCAAGGCTCACTTATGGGGTTGTCCACCCATGTGTGAAAGAGGCCTAGGGTTAGGGTTAGTGACATCTATATAAAAGAGATGTTAGCTAAAGAAAGGGGACGTTTTTGGCCATTCTCATAAGCTATTGAGTGAAGCTCTTGAGCTCTCAATCTATGGCAACTCTCTAACTCTCTCTCTATTGTACTCTAATGAGCATCAAGCTCCAATGAGTATAGCTCCACTTCTTTCTCTTAATCTGTTTAAGCATCATTGAAGTCGATTAATCTATGATTAGTTGAATGCTTCTTTCTTTCTCTTGTGTATGTTGCATGCTTGTGGTGTGTGTGTGTAGTCTCCATTGATGCAAGCTCTTACCCACTTCATTGGCAATGAGTTATTCATGGATCGACTCTCTCTATGAGCGTGTGGGTTTGTGAATGTTACATTCTATGCTTGCTTAAGCTTGTGGGTCAGTAGATGCACGCTTATGGGTTTGCTGGCATTATGAAAAGCTAAGATTTAAGCAATGTTTGAATGGGATTAAGAAATTGCCATGCATTGCTTGTTCTCTTGATTAATGTAGTGGATCTAAGGGATTGAGGTGTTGAATAGTTGAATCGTCAAGTGGTGGTTCGTGTATGTGAGCTCTCCCTCAAGGGATAAGCCTTCATGCACTAATCGGGTCGAGTCCTCGGATTGTCATTGTGTTTCTTAACACATTTGTTGATCGGTAGTACTCTATGAGCACTATATTGCATGGTAGAGAGAACCGCTCTACAATGGCGCCGCTGCCGGGGAGCGAGTGCCTACATTAGTTGAGCACCATACACACACTACCACTCCTTGTTAGTTGAGCACCATACACACACTACCACTCCTTGTTAAGCTCCAATCGGTTGCAAAACTGTTGGATAGGAGAGTAAGCTTTGGGATTAATTTTGGTACTTATTTAAGACTAATTTGGTGTTAAATTCTCTTTATTTGTCTTACAATTTGAGTGCGATTGGCTAGCTATGCTTCTCCCTTGAGGCCAGGACAAGGATTCAACACACGAGAAGGATTGGAGGTAGGCGCTAAACCTGCCAATTTCAATTTATGTGCGAAAGAGAGAGGCCTGTTTTTGCATTTCTGTCATTTTGTTTGAGGATAATTTTTGCTGTCTGAGGTTAATTTTTACAGTTTTAATTTTCTGCATGCTCGTTTTATTTTCTGTTCTTAGCTGAGTTTAGTTTTCTGCATCTTTAATTTTGTGCATTTTAGTTCTCTGTTAAACCTGCATTTTAGTTCTCTGTTAAACCTGCACCTGTAGAGAAACTGAAATCTGTACACACACATGAAGACTGAACATTTTGAATTCGTTGCTGCAAATCTCACAACTGCACATGCATTGAATTCGCTGCAAATCTCACAACTGCACACGCATTGAGTTCACTGCACACGCACTTCAAAAAAGAAAAAAATAATAATAAAAGAAGGCGACTGTGCTTGAACAGTGCACCGCGCGGAGAGACCCACACACCGCACCATAAAAACCGCCACCGCATCGGATAAGGGGGTGCCCAAAAAAAAAGTATGGAAAATTTTTCATTTTTTGCCGCAAAAAATTGGGAGGTTATCTAACTTTTCAAGAGGAGTTAGAAAACACCCATCGTCGAAATTTCGGTCCCGGAACCATTTTCCCATAGTGAGTTCAGTATGGGAAACTGGTAAATTTTAGCAATTTTCAATCCTAAAAAATACACTATTTTTTTGGCCTATAAGTTCAAGGGAGTTCAAAATGGGTTCTGGCAAAGTTTGAGCCAACTTGAAAATTTATGGATTTTTTTTGGGGGAAAAAAAACCTAAAAATTTGACCTTACACACTTGCGGTCGGGACGTCATATGGACACTGCCATAGGGTCTAGGGCACCTTCTAGAGTACCTATGCAGGAAAGTGAGACCCAATCAGTAGGAAATTTGGCAGATATTGCTGAAACCTTTTTCGAATCCCAATCTGATACCCTTTCCAGGACAACTAGCTCATTGTCTATGGACAATCTAGGGCCGTCAAATAGTCATCCCTTAGCCCCAAATAGGACACCCACAAGATCTTTTAATCCATTTGAAGCCGACACCATGGCGTTACCACTCAATGTGAGACTTCAATATGTCTACACGAATGCTGAAGGAGCTGAGATCTTTAGGGATCCACAACAACGGTATCTCGTTAAGATTGCGGACTTTTTCTCAGAGCTTGATAGAGCACCTCTAGTCAATGACCAGGGTAACATGTACATGGGTGGAGATGGTGTTCGGTCACCTATCCTTCTTCTATTAGTTAATGAGAAAATGCCATAAGGCTACAAAGCTCATCTCACAAGGAGGGATAAAAACACACAGTGAACACCTGAGCTCCACCCCCGTGTGGCTGGCTGCTCTCTGGGGGGGGGCTACCTAGTAGTACATGTGGGAGGTGAGAAAAGCCAAACTGGAGGCCTATAGTGCCAAGTGACATCCTCGCCCCTCGCGATGAGGAAAGGGCAAGGCTGCCAAGTGCGGAGGAAAGCCTTGCGGCGACCTCTCATGCAATCCGAGTCGCCCTGAAGTTCCAGTGTCCTCTCAAGGTGTGAATGATGTCCACCCAGAGGGCCTATATGACCTCCGCCGGTAGAGTCGCCTGGCGGTCAATGGCCTCCCTGCATCGGGCTCTCCATATGTGCCAAGCCGTCATGCTGCTGATCATCTCCCATTTGTGCCCGACCCCCTCCTGAGGGACTGCCGAGTCTGGCGTCGGAACCACCGCCATCGCCCTGCTGATCATCTCCCATTTGTGCCTGACCCCCTCCTGAGGGACTGTCGAGTCTGGCATCGGAACCACCGCCATCGCCCTGTTAGAGACCTGGATAGTCGCACTGCCAGGGACGTCCTCATATCCAAGGGTCGGGCCGCTGTCCCTAGCCACCGCACCCCACATCACCAGCATCTCACCTGGCGAGCCTGCAAAAACCATCCTGAGAGCGCGCTGCCAGACCTGCTGTGCCTGTGGGCAATCCCATAAGCAGTGCCGCTGCGACTCTTGTGCATGGCCGCACCTAGGGCAGGACGCTGGGTATCTGCCAAAAGCTAGCCATGCCCCCATAGCCAGTCCTCTATGCGCTATGAGCCAGAGGAAAAGCGTCACCTTCCGGGGCCAGAAGCTGGCCCAAAGGCGCTGCCAGAAGTCCCTAAGAAAGGCAGGGGAGAGCCCCTGTCGTCGTCGCCAATGCTCGGCCCCCGCCGGGGTGCTCGCTATCCTGTGCCTCTGAATCCGCCGCCCCAGCCTCGCTGTGTACTGAAAAAAGGGGATGCCTGGGCTGGTAGGGGCCGAGTAGGGATCTCGCCAAAACCACTCACCTGGATCCCACTGAAGGCGAATAAGAGCCCAAGCCCATAATCTCCAAGAACAGTCCTCCCCTATCGAGGCCAGTGAGGGGTCTACATGCCACTGTCTTTGATGAAAGCCGACCACCCGCACCCTCTGAAAAATACAACCCTGGAGCTCATCCAAATCTAGTCGTGTCCTCTGAAGCTAGCCACCCTCTCCCACCTCGAAAGTGAGTGGGGCGGCTCTCTCCGCTGTGCCACAGACCGCTAGAAGGATCTCATGCCGAGTAAAGACGCCCATCCACTGTGGAGGTGGAGGGTCTTGTACTGGGGTCCGCCACTCCTGGGGGATGGCCGCCTCAATGTCCTGTCTCATCAACTCTCTGCCCCTCATCCCACTGAGTCTCCTCTCCTAAGCCTCTAGAGGTAGCTGCTGAAAACATATCCAGTCGTCTAGGGACTGGGCTGGGCCGGAGCTCAACGGGCCCCATGACACGTGAGACCGCGATCCAACCATATGGCCACTGGGAAGTCGGATCAAGGGGTTCCAGATCAATGGCTACCTCAGGCGCTCCTCATCGGTGCCCGGGGGAGTCTGGAAGAGTGACGGTCTCAGATGCGCCCAGGCCCTCAGAAGGCTAGCTGCAAAACGCTCCTCGAAGCCAAGGCCCACTCCTCTGGATCGCTGCTCTGTAAAGATCCACCTGATGCTGGGGGTCCAGGGGCCGCTAAGAGAAGGAGTGCGGCTGAGCATCCTGGAAACAAGAAACTCCTTCCATGGCTCAGCGCCTGCTGGTAGGAGGCCACGAACCACCAACTTGCCAAGCAAAGCTCGGCTTTGGCAAATAGGATCAACAATGCCCAGGCTGCCTCTCTCCCTCGGCTGAGTGATCACAGCCCATGCCACCTTGGCCCTGGCGGGCCGCCCGTCGCCACCGGACCAAAGAAAGTTCTTAATGAGCCTCTGTGCCTGGCCAATGCACGCCTGAGAGAAGGCCCATCAAGAAGTGATGTACCACATGGTAGCAAGCAGAACCTGGTTGGCCACAACTACTCGGCCAGCCAGAGATAAACGAGCGGTACTCCAATACAGAAGCTTCTTCCGAATGCTCAGAAGAAGGGGGGCTATCTGCTGCTCCGGAGATATGTCAATGCCCACATAGCATCCCAAATACCGCACTGTAGTGCCGGGGGACAGCCACTGAAAACCATCAACTGGCCTCCAAGTCGGGGGGGGGCATAGAACTGACCCACGACCCGCACGACTTGTGCCAGTTGATCAAAGCGCCCGAAGCTCTGCAAAACATGTCCATGGCTGAGGCGAAGCGCGGAGGTTCTCCTCTCCTCCCTGAAGATAGGCAGCAGTGTCATCCGCAAACTCCGAGTCTAGGAGCTCCTCCGAGGTGCGGATGGGGAGCTGGAGGCCCCGCAAACCTGTATCCTGTGCCGTCAAAAAAGTGCTCATGGCCTCCGCCAAAAAAAGAAAAAGAAAGGGCGCCAAGGGGCACCCCTGCCGCACCGAGTGCGAGAGCTAGAATCAGCACCTGGCTATGAGCCGATGTGTAGAGTGCAGAGACCCCACGGATCCACTGAGGGGGGAAGCCCATCCTCTCCATAGTGCCTTCCAAGAAGGCCCAGTCCACCCGATCATATGCCTTCTCGAAGTCGAGAAGGAGCACTGCCAGATCCTCCTGCCGAAATCTAGCCAAAGCCGTAGCCTCCCAGAAAGAGAAGATGTTATCCAGGATGCTCCTATCCTGGATGAAGCCTATCTGCATGGAGTGGATGATGTCCGGAAGGTGAGGCTGAAGCCGCCTGCTGATCGCCTTAGCTAGGACCTTGTAGGCCGTGCCTAGCAAGGTGATTGGTCTCCACTGTCTAATCTCCAGTCTGTCTCCTCCCTCTTTGGGGATCAAGTGGATCAACCTCTCTGCCATGCTGTCCGACATGGCTCCCGACTCCGTAATCTCCTGGAATGCCAATCTGAAACCCCTATGTAAGAGACCCCAGTACCTCTGGAAGAAAGCCACTGAGAGACCGTCCTCTCCTAGGCATTTGTCCCGAGGAAGTGCCTGAAGAGCCTCCTCCAGTTCCGTATCCAAGAAGGGGGAGAGAAGGGAGTGCTGCAAATGGGCCGGCACAACCGGTCTCGTGAAGCTCCAGACTGCCTCCCGAGCCTCTCTCACCCTGTCATCTGCTGGCTTAGCAGAGAACAGATCCCTGTAAAAATCTGTGGCTATCGCCCGGGGGATCCACCACAACCTGGCCATCAGCCTGCCGAAGACACCTGAGACCCTCTTGTCTGAAGCGAGGCCCTGTCGCCTCAAAGAAATCACAAGTCACTCTGTCTCCAGCCTGTGTCCAAAAAGAAGCCCGAGCATGGAATCGGAACTCCACCCTCCTCTCCTCGATGGATCTGATCTCTGTGCGAGCTAACTCCATCTGCTCTGAGATCCAAGGGCTCGTAGGATCCCTCTCCTGGAGTCTCTGAAGGGACGCTAGACTCCTCCGCAGGCTCCTCTCCTGCCTCCAGACAGTCCAGGGCAGCCTGTCTAAGCATCCGACTCGCAATCTCGGGCTCCTCTATGAGACAATCTGGAATCCGGACGCTCTGGCCTCGCTCTCCTCTCGTAGGGTCCTCGATCTGGAGAAGCACTGGAAAGTGGTCTGAAAACGAGGAGCCTGCAAGTATGCCCACAGTGCCACCTCTATCACAAGCCCACTCGTCAATGTAAAACCTGTCGATGCGGGAAAGGTTAACTCCTGTGGCCCGTCTATCCGAGCGCGAGAAAGATAAACTCCCCTGCAACCTGCCAAACTCCGGGAGAGTCCACGGATCCTGGCCTCTCACCTGCAGCACTAGTTCCTCCCAAGCAACGAGCTCTGGCCCATGGATGGTCTCCTGGCTGCCCCCCATCCTGTCCTCTGCATCCTCCAGCATGTTGCAATCCCCCCCTAGGCACCAGTGGTCTGCCAAGGGGAGGGACTGCCTAATGGTGCTCCAGAACTCGGCTCTCCCGATCGCCCCATTAGGGGCGTAGAAGTTGAGGAAGCCAATGCGGTCTTCCCCAACCCGAAGGATGATCCACTGCGCTCGACCCTGGACCAGAGTGCCAGAGTCCACAGCCTCGGATAGAAGCTGCTCGCTGACTGAGATGCATACTCCACCCTGGTTCCCCTGGGAGCCATATGCCGGTGACCAAAAAGTGTGACTTCTGCCTGGCAAGATCTTCCCGCAGGTGCGGGTACACCCGGCAGAAAGGTGGTCCTCCTAGATGAAAAGGATATCTATGGGTCCTCCAACGAGAGCCCTCTAGATCTCCTGGCAAAGTCTTCCCCGACCAATGTAGCAGCGATGTCCACCGAGACCCTGGATGTTCCATGAGAGGATCCTCATGGTTGAGCAATGGCAAGTGAAGCAGCCGCCCACTGGCTCACCCCTCTCAGCCAGCCCGGATGATCTGCCCTCCACTCTTTGAGTCTTGGGCGCCGGCTTGGAGGGAGAATAGTCACTGTTTGTCTGGGTGGCGGAGTCTCTCCAAAAAGAGGGTGACCTGTCTCTGTGTCCAGCCCCACTTCGCCTTCGCCCTGTCCTCTGCATATATGTATCTAAAGGTAGGCTGCACCCTCGGGGCGGCATGGAGGAGAATCAGTAGCACCGCCTCAACTGAGGTGTGGACCGGATCTGCCCGCCAATCTCCTATACCAAACAAACTCATGCGGACTGAGTGTAATCGGGTCTGCAATAGGTCCGTGAGCCCCAAGTCACTGAAGTGGTGAGAAAACTCCAGTATCTGATCACGCAAAACTTCCTCTACAGAGTTGCAATCCCATGCTATGTCTGGGGCAACACTGAGAGGAAAGAAGAAGGCCACCATACTGCTCACCACTGAAGGAGAACGAGAGGGATGGCACACCACGCAAACTCGCAAGGGCGCGACCAGTGTCTCGAACGGGCCAGCATCCAGCTGGAGGCACCTGAAAAAACCGTAATCCACTGGGAGCCCCATCACTCGCCCGCGGGGGCCCCCCTGTGGTGTGGCGGGCGAAGCTAGGATCGCCATCTCCACCGGCCCGGAGTGGCAGTGGAACAGTCACTGGACTGAACTCTAGCCTACCCAGCTGCGCTGCCCCGGGGCAGTGGGTGGTCTGGCGAAGTATCCTGGAGAGGCCGAGGGAGGGATGGGGGCTCGCGGAGAGGAGGGGGGAGAGGGAGGAGAGGATGGAGAGGCATCTGCCAGAGGATAGGTGTCAGGGGGGGCCGCCGGGGGAGGCGGGAGGGGGGGCTGGGGGGGAGAGGAGGGGTGGAAGGAGTGCTCTCCGGGTGAGGGGAAGAGGAGCCGGGAGTCGCAGAGTGCGGCCCGGGATCCTCAAGAATCTGCTCCATGGAGGGGGCGGGGCCCCCCGCGGGGGGAGGCGGGAGCGGGGTCTCCACGTGGGAGGCTCCACCGGCGTGCCTCAACGGGCACTGAGTCTGAATCCTCATCCATCGGGGTGGGACCTGCTGGCCGCCTATCCCTGACTAGAACATAAGTGCGGGTAGGTGCCTGGACGCCAGCCAGAGTCGCCTGTCCGCCAGCCTGTCTGCCAGCCTGTGTTGCCTGCTGGCGTCTGCGAGACGGTCCCTGCGAGCCGAGCGTTTCCGTCGGCGAACCTCCTGCCATCCGCCAGCCTCCTAGGTCTACGCGGCATCCTCCGCCGGGGTCTGCTCGTCAGATGATGGCGCCTGCTGAGGCGAGCCAGGGATGTCCGGTCTCTGAGGTGGATGGCCACCCCTCGGGTCTCCTGCAGGGGATCCACAGGCGGCATAGCGTGAAGGATGAACCCCCTTGCGGGGACAGGCGCGTGCGAGATGGCCCATCTCCCGACAGGTGTAGCACTGGGCGGGGAGGCCCGAATACTCCACGCGCTGTATCAGATGTCCTCCAGAAAGACAAGGGAGGAGGATCGTCTTCGGGAGGGACTCCGCCAGTGACGGAACCACAACCCGAATGGCCGGGAGTCCTGCTGCCCGAGCTATCACTGAAGCTGCTGTCTGAGGCGTCTCCACCACCTGCCCGAACGCCTTGCCAATGGATGACAAGAGGGGCAAGTACTCCCTACGTAGTCCAGGAAAGCAGATAGTGACGGGAAAACCTGTCGCGCCTGCTAGCGGGTTAGAAGCGGGGTTGAAACCGTGAGTCCATCGTGCCAGGAATGCCCGTGATGAGCGGAGGGCAATGGGGCTCTGCGCCAGCACCATCTGAGCTGCCTGGGGGGACTCGAAATCGACCTGGTAGTAGCCACGTCCCAAAAAATCTACGCTGACGATCTTGGCAGGCATGCCAACAAGGCTGCCTTACAGAAGGTCGCAAAGCTCTCTCCGCATAATCGGACGGCTACCCACTATCTTGCAGACCAAGGAGGAGGCCTCAACAAGAGCGGATACTGTGGAAACAAACAACTGATGATCTTCAGTTGTGAACTCCAGACGGAGACCGGAATCGGCAAGGGTAACCTTTATTCTCTCCCAGTAGATTCTTCTTACCTTTTCATAGGCTCTTTCACATTTACACATCCTCTTTTACAGCCAGCGGCTTCCATGGAGTCCTCCTCCAGAGGGAAAAGGCCAGAAACCGGGGTCACCAACGGGAGGGACACAGCCTTGCGAGGAAAAGGAGAGACAGAGGGTTACAGGATAGCGGGGGCGGGGGGGAGGGGGGAGCTGAGGTGGGGGAGCTAGCGGTGGGAGGAGGGGCGAGACGGAAGAGGAGGAGAGGGAGAAGGCAGGGGGGAAGAGCCGCGCAGCGGAGGAGAAGGTGGAGGGGGTAGAGATGGCGGGGGAGAGAAGCGAGGCGGAGGAGAAGGAGGCGGGGGGTAGAGAGGCAGGGGAAGAGAGGCGGGGGAAGGAAGTGAGGAAGAAGGCGGGGGGGGATGGCGGGGAAGGAAACGTGGAAGGAGGCGGAGGAGGAGAAGGCGGGGGGGGGAAGAAGGCAGGGGAGGATGCGAGGAAGGAGGCGAGAGAGCGATGGCGGGGGAGTATGCGAGGCAGAAGGTGGGGGAGAGAGGCGAGGAAGGGTGCGAGGAAGGAGGCGGGGGAGAAGACAGGCGGGGGGAGAGGGGGGCGCGACGGCGAGAAGCAGCGGGAGGGGGGGAGGCGGAGCTCGCAGGCGCAGATCACAGTCGTCGTCAAGCCCTACGAAGTCACCTATCATCCAGAGAATGTAGACAAATTAGGGGGGCTCTCTAAGAGTGAGTTCGTAGACTTATCAAAGCCTTCCAGAGCAAGGGAGTCTAGAGATGATTGGCTCATTGATCCGGACATGCCTGGACCATCCAATGCCCAGTCCTCAAAGCCATCCACCATAGATGATTTACTTTTTGTAGATCTAAATTTGGACAGGGACAGGAAAGGCAAGAGCAAAATGGATCAGGGGGCTGAGAACCAATGGGAGTTTGTACGACAAATTCTAGTGACAAAGGTCTTTCAGGATGACCCACCTCAAGAGGTCTATAAGGACTCTTTAGAAGGATATTATGCCACAAGGTGAACGAGACTCTAGATGCCATCATTGATGCTCATAGAAGTCACATTGCAGCTTTATCTGAGCTACCCAAGAAGCTTCAAGAATACCCAAACCCTCGTGAGGAGAAGATCAATCTAGCTGTACATGATAAAAAACAGAAGCAGGAGGGAGCACACACAAGAGAAGCAAACCCTAATCCATATCCATCAATCATCAAGAAGGAGAGAAGCCATAGTCATCATCTCTCTCACACACGCAAAGGAGAACACAACATAGTGTTGTGTCCACACTACAAAGTAAACCTAATGTAATGTCCACACCACACATGACTAGCTGGACGCGGTCATAAACACACCACACAATATCCATCTACCATACTGTCACTCTGTCAGCACCCATGTGCTATTCTCCAGCTGTATACGAGCTTGACATTTCAACACTCCCCCTCAAGCTCGACATGTCCATCTCTAGGACTCCCAATCTAGTACGGAAATACTCGAACTTATCCTTACCAAGGGCTTTGGTAAAGATATCTACAGCCTGCTCATCTGTCTGTACATATGTCAAATCAACATGCCCATCTAGCACTTTCTCTCTGATGAAATGATAGTGGACCTCAATATGTTTGGTCTTGGCATGATAAACTGGGTTGTTAGCAAGCTGAATACTACTCATGTTGTCACAATGAATGACAACTCTCATATCACTCTATAACCTGACATCATCTAGCAATTTCTTCAACCACAGCCTCACACGCAGCTATGGCTGCTCCACGATACTCGGCCTCTGTGGTAGATAAAGCAACTGTAGGTTGCTTTTTACTGCTCCAACTCACAGCTCCACTACCAAGGCTGAAAACATAGCCACTGGTAGATCTCCTGTCATATGCACTACCGGCCCAATCTGCATCTGTATATCCATAGACATGCATGTCTTTTCCTGCCTCATAGAAAAGACCATAATGCACGGTAGTTTTGACGTATCTCAAAATACATCTCACAGCATCCAAGTGAGGTTTACGAGGACTCTGCATAAACTGACTCACCAAACCAACTGCATAGCTGAGATCTGGCCTCGTAATGGTCATGTAGATAAGGCTACCAACCATTTTTCTGTACATGGTGATATCAGCAAGCTCATCACCCAAATCAGCCTTAAGCTTCATGTTTTGCTCTAATGGCGTCAACATTGGTTTGCATGCTGTCATACCATACTTTGCCAGCATGTCAAGTGCATATTGCCTTTGCACCAGCCATATACCCTTGCTTGTTCTTATCACCTTAATGCCAAGAAAGAACCTTAAATCACCAAGGTCTTTCATATCAAACTCTTTGCATAAAGATGCCTTAACCTCATCAATGCCTTTCCCACAATCACCTGTGATAATCAAATCATCAACATAAATGACTATCATCACGATACCATCATGTGTCTTCTTCACATAAAGTGAAGAGTCTACATTTCCAACCACAAATCCAATACTGACAAGATATCTGCTGATCTTGTCACTCCAAGCACGAGGTGCTTGCTTCAAACCATATATTGCTTTCTTTAACCTGCAAACAAAAGTAGGATATTCTGGATGTACATATCCTTTTGGCTGTTCCATGTACACCTCTTCTTGTAGTTCACCATTCAAGAAAGCATTTTTTACATCCATTTGATGTAAAGCCCAACCTTTTTGTGCTGCTAGTGCAATGATAGACCTCACTGTAGCCATCTTAGCCACTGGGCTGAAAGTTTCATCATAATCAAGACCATAAGTTTGTGCATATCCTTTAGCGACCAGCCTTGCTTTATGTCTCTCTAGGCTGCCATCTGATTTGCACTTTACCTTATACACCCATTTGTAACCAATTGCATTCTTTCCTTGCGGTAACTCAGCCAATTCCCATGTATCATTTTTGTCCAAATCATCCATCTCTTCATCCATGGCTTTCTCCCATACATGCTCTCCAATAGCCTCTGTATAGCATGTAGGTTCCACATGCATCACCATAGATGTCATGTATGCATAGTGCATAGCAAAATCTCCATATGTCAATCTCTCAACTAGATATCTGACTCTCTGGGATCTCCGCAATGCATGTGGGTCACTCTGTACACCTGTAACTCTAGCATGTGGTGGCACATATCTGTCTAGAATTCTGCTCAGAGATGCGCCGCCTGCTCCAGAGGGCTGTAGAAGAGGGGCATTTCACAATTGAGTTGACAGGGCTCTTAGCAATGACCTAATCTATCATGGGTATGAAGGGCAAGCTCCAATTTTGAGTAGTATTGCCACATTTGATCCTCCACGGGGCATATATTCTCTGGTTTGCAGGAGTCCAAAAAAACAAAATTTTTCTTTCACAAATCTCCTGAAATACATCAATGTTTCATGCAATGGTTTGCTCCAGTGTTGCTAATACATGTGCCCTTTCACAATACATGAGAACCTCTGTGTTTCCTTTGTATTTGCCCCAATACATTTGACAAAATACATTCCTTCACAAGCTTTCCATGAAAGCTTCAAAACCAGAAATTTTTTGTTTGCTTTGGCAACACCAATCTTGTCTGTTACTTGCTTTTTGTTACCTGCAATCTGCAGAGGGGGTCTTGTAGCACTTACCCGTGGTCCTTACCTTTCAGATCTGTATCCAAGGTGAGCTCCACAGCTTTCTTTTGCTCCACAGCTTCAATGGAAATCTTCACAGCTTCTTCTTCTTCTTCCCTCTTCTCTCACTCACTCTCACAACACAACTAATGAGCTCTAGGCTGCTCTGATACCATGATAAAAAACAGAAGCAGGAGGGAGCACACACAAGAGAAGCAAACCCTAATCCATATCCATCAATCATCAAGAAGGAGAGAAGCCATAGTCATCATCTCTCTCACACACGCAAAGGAGAACACAACATAGTGTTGTGTCCACACTACAAAGTAAACCTAATGTAATGTCCACACTACACATGACCAGCTAGACGCGGTCATAAACACACCACACAATATCCATCTACCATACTGTCACTCTGTCAGCACCCATGTGCTATCCTCCAGCTGTATACGAGCTTGACATTTCAACAGTACATCAACAACTCATTATAAAAATAGGGAAGCTCAATCAATACTTGAGGGCCCACCTCCACCTATCCCTCGGGCCCCAACCTCTCTTAAGCCAACATTAGAAACCATACCAGAAGTGTCATCAAGTTACGAAATGAAAAGTGAGCTGATCTCACAAGCTCATAGCGAGAAGGCTGCACCAATTGACACCCCATTGAAAGAAGGCATTCTGCCACCACCTACTCTTGCCTTCCCATGCAATGATGAAGTTATTGATGCTATACCGAGGACATGGCAAATGAGATGTGGGCAGCAGTTCATGACAAAGTTAATGAGAATATGTCCTCTATTATTTCACCTCCATTCTTTGAAGTGGATTTTACCAAGGGCACAGAAAATAACTTTAGACGTCCAAGCATCTAGGAGGAAGTTCAAACAATTGTTTCTCCTAGAAGTAAGCATACAATGAAAACCTTACCATCTTATTTGGGAGAATATGAGAACTGTTTGCAAACCTTGAGGATACCCTCCATGCATAGAAGGTTGACAAAGGAGATGGATATGGGTATCGTGCAAGCTATTTTGTCAGCACCAGTGGCTTGTACCTTACCTTTGCTTGTTTTGATAAAGCTTTGACCAGAGTTGTGGAATGATATTGCCACATGTTTGTGAGAGCAGGTATTGCTCCAAAAGGGTCACCAACATCAATGTACTATACACCCTGAGACAAAGCATTTATGCCAGTTCCTATCAACAAAGTAGGAAAATTTTGTGAGGACGATCAGGGAAATGCTACCCTCGCATTAGAAGTGCGAAAAGTAGCTTCAACTGCAATACTTGATAGTGGTGCAGGAGTGGGCATTGTGACAAGGTCCATTTGGGAAAAGTGGGGAAAACCAGCTATTAGGAGTACAAGGATGCACTTGCAGCTAGCAAATGGAAGCTTAGAACATCCCATTGGGCTGCTAGAGAACATATTGGTCACCACATGTGGGATTGAATATGAGCACACATTTGTAGTAGTGGATTTTGGAAAGCATCCAAACTATGAAGTGATATTGGGTAGACCATTCATGTGACAATTTCAAATGATTCAAGATTGGGGATACAATTATTTGTACCTCTGACATGATTCTATCATCACAAGGGTCAACCTAAAGAATCACTCATATCGTGATGTAACGCGGTCTCCAATAGATGAGTTTGATTCTGCTTCATCTGAGGGCTCAAGAGTAACATTGTCAGATGGGCGAGAAGATATGTGGATGTGTGGAGCCTCATATAAGGATTTCAACACGAAGAGACTTAAGGGTAATCGAAGTGTATCAGATGAAGCATACATTCCACAACCCTTCCCTGAGCACTTAATTTGCAACCGGAATCTTATTCTAGGAATTGATTGTGGAAGAGTAGAGAATTAGCAAGAATTAATTCAACCATAAAAACCATTGCTTTGCAAGCTTCAACTAAATCAAATCAATTGAAATTTAAACACTTAACAAAATTAAAATACTTAGCTCAATAGACCATATTGGGTGCAATCTTCCCCCCTCTTGTGCGTGGCCTCTCCCCACACAAGAGTATTTCTTTATTAGCTTTCTTTTCCCACCAAAATTAGGCCATAGCCCCCAAAATATACAAGATGTGCTTTTTAGAGAGCACGGCACTCTTCTTTAACAAAAATAGAGTGTCAAATATTGGGACTAGGGTAAAGCCATAGGCTTTAATAAATTCCACATAATAAATGTATCTTTCCTAAAGTTCAAAATGGAAAAATCATTTGTTAAGGTTGCAAGCTACTATGCTTGCCAAAAATGAAATGTAATGAACCAAGACATTTCTTCCAAAGTAAACTCTTCAATTCCCATAGTCTTCATCACCTGAAAATATAAGCCCAATTAATTATTAAATTAATCTCACAAATATTAAACAGGCACAAATCATCACCAACTCATGACTACCAGGCGTAAGTACCCCAGGAATCACCTTGCCATACAAACCTAACTGAAATAATCATAGGTGGCCTCAAATATACGTCATATACCGCACGTATTAATATTTATAGTGGTGTCACCCACGATATTAACCTAGCCGGCATGATGCAAGAGTAACTTAGGCGTCCCCAAATTACTCAAGAGGGGATAAATAATATTTTTCTAGAGGACTTAAAATATATTATCATAACATCCCTCTTGCTTGAGTTTACAATTGTCCTCAATTGCGGATTTGCTGGGTTTGAAAAGAATGAAGAATTTCAGGGTAAACTCAAAAAAATTTCTCAGGCATCCATTTAGCATCTTCTTGTGGATGGTTCTTGAAAGTCAAAAGATACTTGAAGTATTGATTACCTATTCTTGTTGTTGTTATCTCTTGGTCAATGATAGCATCAGGAACTAAGACTTCTTCCTCTCCTTCAATAAGAGGTGGTTCCTCATATGTTGGGTGAGTAGGAAGTGTTCCTCGAAAAGGTTTCAAGAGATAGATATGAAAAGAATTGTGGATATTCCAATTAGATGGAAGCTCTAGCCTATAGGCCACATCATTAATCTTTTGAAGGATTTTAAATGGCCCATAATATCTAGGCGCTAGCTTCACACTGCAGGGAATTTTTCCACACTCTTTAATCGACGTTTTTCAATTCTCAAAAGTACACAATCACCTTCTTGAAATGAAAAATCTTTGCGCTTCCTATTTGCTTGAGATGTATACTTCTCTTGAGCTCTTGCAATACAATCACGCACTTCAGATAGAATGCGATCAAAGTCTCTAACATATTGGTCGGCAGCTTCAAACTTATGAGAGAGTCTAGTAGCCGGAATAGGCAAAGCTCTACCATAGATGATCTCAAATGGTGCTCGACCAGTAGCAGTATGAGGAGTATTATTATAAGAAAATTGGAGTAGGTGTATGTACTTATCCCATGCACTAGGTTGTTGGGAAACATAGGCTCTAAGCATATCTAAGATAGTGCTATTTGTGACTTCGGTTTGTCCATTCGATTCCGGATGGAAAGCCGTGGAAAAATCTAACTTAGTACCTAAGTTTGAGAAAAGAGCAACCCAAAAGTGACTACAAAATTTAGAATCTCTATCAGAAACTATCACTTTGGGTAGTCCATGATGAACAAAAATTTGCTTAACAAATATGTTCGCGGCTTGCTGAGAAGTTAGTGTCTTTTTACATGGAATGAAATAGGCTTGCTTACTAAATCTGTCCACTATTGTCCAAATCATGTCATGGTGACTGGAAGTAGTAGGAAAGCCAGTAATGAAGTCCATAGACACTTGTTCCCATGGTCTATCAGGAATAGGTAGAGGCATAAGCAATCCTTAAGCTTTGCCTTTGTAGCTGTTTGGCAAATGTTACATTCAGCTACAAATTTAGCTACATCATTCTTCAAATGAGGCCAATAGAATTCTCGAGAAACTACTTGAAGTGTTGCGGAAACTCCTCTATGTCCCACAAATGGTGGTTGGTGCATCTCTTCCAAGACAAGTTGTCTATAAGGTTGAGTAACACACAATCTTTTCTCAAAGAAAAGATAGCCATCATTATGAGAATAACTTCCTTGAGGTGTCCAATTGTTTTCACGTAATTTGATCCATATTTGAGAAAAATCTGGATCAACTTCATAAGTTTCTTTCATAAGTACAAATGGTTCACTTTCAATAATGGAAATGTTGTTGATATTTGGTCTTTGACTCAAAGCATCAGCAACAACATTTTCTTTTCCAGGTTGGTATTGAATCATAGGTTAGAAACTTTGAATGAAAGATGCCCATTTGATGTGCCTATCTGAAATAAGAGGTTGTGTAAGCAAATGCCTAATGCTTTGTTGATCTGTCTTGATAAGAAATTCAAAGCCCATTAGGTAATTCTTCCAAATTTTCAAAGCATGCACTACTGCTGCTAATTCCTTGTCATATGTGCTATAATTTTGCTCTGCAAGCTTAAGCTTTCTACTTTGATAAGCAATAGGATGGTTGTCTTGCATAAGAACAGCTCCAAATCCTTTGCCACTAGCATCAGTCACTACTATAAAGAATGGTCTTTGAAAATCAGGTACTGTAAGAACTGGTGCTTGTGTTAAAGCATTCTTGAGTGTTGCAAAAGATTTATCTTGCTTTTTAGTCCAATTGAAATTTGTAGCTTTCTTAAGGAGTTCAGTCAAAGGATGAGCAATACAAGCAAAATTCTTGACGAACTTCCTATAATAACTACATAGGCCAAGAAAAGATCTAAGATCATGTATGTTTCTAGGCGTAGGCCAAGAAGCAATACACTCAATTTTCTTAGGATCTACACGAATCCCTTTAGCCGACACTATATGACCTAAGTATTCAATCTCTTCTTGAAAGAAAGAACTCTTTTCAGGATTGACATACAATTCATTTTCTCTCAAAAGATTGAACACTTGTTCCAAGTGTTATTCATGCTCTTGTCGGTCCTTGCTGAAAACAAGAATGTCATCAAAGAACACTATAACAAAACTTTGAAACTTAAGGAATATGCGATTCATCATACGGCTGAAAGTAGCTGGAGCATTGGTCAAACCAAATGGCATAACCAAAAACTCATAATGACCAGTTTGAGTTCTAAAAGCTGTCTTGAAAATGTCAGATTGAGTCATACGAACTTGATGATACCCAGACTTTAGGTCAATCTTGCTAAAGATCTTTGATCCTCTAAGCTTGTCAAGAAGATCATCTACCCTAGGAATAGGATATCTGTTCTTGACAGTAATCTTATTCAATGCACGATAGTCTACACACATTCGGTAAGTTCCGTTCTTCTTCTTAACAAGAAGTATTGGAGCTCCAAAAGGTGAACTACTAGGTTGGATAAGGCCTCTCTCTAGCAAGTCTTCTATTTGGCTTTGGATTTCTTTTTGCTCTAAATTGTTGACTCTATAGAGAGCTTTACAAGGCGGAGAATTTCCAGGCAATAAGTCAATACTATGATCCTCAGACCTAGACTTAGGTAATCCTAGAGGTAGATCTTCCATGAAACAGTCACTAAATTTGGAGATAAAAAGATCAAACTTTGGACTTTTGGATGTATCAGACTTAGCATCAAGCTGGTTAACCCATACCATATAAGTTTTGTCTCTTTTTCTTAGAGCTCTCTTTGCTTGAGTGTGACTCAACAAAGGACTCATTTCTCCTTTGACTTTACACTAGGAGGATAATATTTTCATTGTCCTTCCTTAGAGAAATGCTATGAGTGTGATAGTTTATAATAGGATTGTATTTGTGTCTCCAAGGCATACCCAAAATTATATCTATCCCTTGTAAAGGTGCAACTAAGAAATCCCTCTTTTCTGTTAAAGGCTTAATGCATAAATCTAAACTTTTCACCTCTTGCATGCAATTATACTTTGTTCCAGTAAATGCTGCTTTGACTTTATAGTGCGTAGGTGAAGAATGAAGATCTAATGCTCTAAGTGCCTTTTCAGAAATGAAATCATGTGTACTACCATCATCATGCAAAATAAGAACTTCATGTCCATTTATCATTCCTTTTATTTTAAGCAAAGAATGAACATGAGGTTTACCTTCTTGTTCTGAGTAATCTGGATCGGAATTACCCTCTTGCTCGAATGATTCTTCTTCATTGTCGTCTTCTTCAATCATATTGACTCGAGCTGCTGCTGCTGGTGTTGAATTTTTGGTACGCTCCGGACAATTCGGTGCTATGTGACCTTCTTTGTGGCACTTCAAACATTTGATAGTAGATGTCTTCGGTTTGCCACCATTGACTTTCTTATTGGTACTCATGTTGCCTTTAGCCTCGTCCTTCCCTTTGTCATAACCTGGTTTATACATCTTCTTTGAAGCATAAAAAGATTTAGTAAATGGTTTAGAAGAAGTACCCTCATGTGCTTTAATCTCTTTAGGAAAACCATTTTTACGTTCTGAATTAGTTGCCAAAGATATTGCAAAAGATAGTGAATGAGGTCGAAACATATTCACATCGGCCCTAATGGTAGATCTAAGGCCCGATATGAACTTCCTCTTTTGGTCCTTCTCGCTGACTCTATCCACAACCTGCACCTGTAAAATAAAGTATTCCAGAACTTTTCTACATACTGTGACATAGTTTCCTTTTCCAATTGATGCAAAGTATCCCATTGGTGCCGAACTTTGGACTTGAATTGTGAGGGTAAAAAGTGCTTTTTAACCAGCCGTTGAAATCTTTTCCAAGAATCTGGCTTGTCACGACCTTGCTTTATTACACTCCACCATAAAGCTGCACTGTCTACCAAATGATTGACTGCACATTTAATCTTATCACTCTCTGAAAATTTTTCTCGAGAAAAAAATAATCATCTAGTCGACTAAGCCAAGCTAATATGACCCTAGCATCCTTCTTTCCATCATAATTTTGAAATGTAAGAGCTTTCCGACTAATCTTGGATTCTTTTTGTGACCTTTGTGCTTGCAATGTAGCATTTACAGCCCTTTGAATAGTGTCATCTTCGTCATCAAAAGATAGCGAAGAGTCACGCTTGCGTCTATGACTCGTGAGTTGTCTTTCCAATTCAATACGCTTCTCTCTTTCTTCTACAATTTGATGTTGTAAAGAAAGGAGTTGCTCTTGAATTGATGGCGAGATAGGCAAATCTGCCATAGTGCGTGTGCAAATGATGTAGATAAATAAAATTTTACTTTATTTGATGTAAATAAATAAAGCAAAAGTAAGTACTTATCTTGTTTTTCTCCCGAAATTTGATCTTGGTTGAAGCTGAACAAAGATGCTGTTCAATGGCTGAATTGAATTCTCGTCGCCTCAAACAAATCCCGAACGATTTCGCGTGATTCAAGAGACTTGGGCTAGTCGAATTGTTGATGAAATAATTTTTCTGCACTTTGAAACCTACTGAAATAGTCCTGTAAACCTTGCCCAATCTCTGTAATATTTTTTGAAATTTTTTTCGGAATTTTTCAGAAGCGATTTCGGAATTTTCTGGCCTTTTCTAGGCAATTTTTAAGCCTTTTAAAACCTGTAAATCACTTTTCTGCACCCAGAAATTTTCAGATTTGGAAACCTTTGAATTTCTCTTCAAATTTGAAATTAGGAGAAGTAAAGAGTCCAAAAAGTGATGATGTGACTTGTATAGGGATTGGGAAAAGTAAGATTTGATTAAGAGAGATTAAGCTTATGAAGTGATTAAGCTTATGGGTTTAAGCTTGTGGTATTTTTTTTTCTTCTCCACACGCTGTTTTACGCCGGCAAGTTGCCGTCGTGCGCTTCTTCTCCATGGATTTTCTTGGTGATTTTTTTTTTATGGATTTTACAGAGATTTACCTGCTCCGTCAATTATAGATTTACTCATGCTTGAAGCTTTCTGATTTCTGAGAGAATACTGTGAGGTTTTTGGCTATGAGGATTTCATCCATGCGGTCAGATTTTGATTTCACTGAGTATTTGAAAAAACCACTTTTTGATAGAGAGGGATGGTTTTGCAGGGTGGTGAATGGGTTTGAAAGTAGATCTAGTTTTGAATCTTTGACCTTTGGGTAAAGACCTACAAAACACCCTTCTGTCCACTGGATAATTTTCTGCACTTTCTTGATTTTTGAGAAGTTGAAGCCCTTTCCTACCTTCTCCACAAATCTCCTAGCCCAAGCTCTGATACCACTGCAACCGGAATCTTATTCTAGGAATTGATTGTGGAAGAGTAGAGAATTAGCAAGAATTAATTCAACCATAAAAACCATTGCTTTGCAAGCTTCAACTAAATCAAATCAATTGAAATTTAAACACTTAACAAAATTAAAATACTTAGCTCAATAGACCATATTGGGTGCAATCTTCCCCCCTCTTGTGCGTGGCCTCTCCCCACACAAGAGTATTTCTTTATTAGCTTTCTTTTCCCACCAAAATTAGGCCATAGCCCCCAAAATATACAAGATGTGCTTTTTAGAGAGCACGGCACTCTTCTTTAACAAAAATAGAGTGTCAAATATTGGGACTAGGGTAAAGCCATAGGCTTTAATAAATTCCACATAGTAAATGTATCTTTCCTAAAGTTCAAAACGGAAAAATCATTTGGTAAGGTTGCAAGCTACTATGCTTGCCAAAAATGAAATGTGATGAACCAAGACATTTCTTCCAAAGTAAACTCTTCAATTCCCATAGTCTTCATCACACCTGAAAATATAAGCCCAATTAATTATTAAATTAATCCCACAAATATTAAACAGGCACAAATCATCACCAACTCATGACTACCAGGCGTAAGTACCCCAAGAATCACCCTGCCATACAAACCTAACTGAAATAATCATAGGTGGCCTCAAACATACGTCATATACCGCACGTATTAATATTTATAGTGGTGTCACCCACGATATGCCGGCATGACGCAAGAGTAACTTAGGCGTCCCCAAATTACTCAAGAGGGGATAAATAATATTTTTCTAGAGGACTTAAAATATATTATCATAACATAATTGATCCCCTAGAATGGAGTCATGCTCTCGCAACATTATCGACATGTGCTTTACCTAAGCCAATTCAATTTTGTGACTCAGATAGATATGACATTATTCCTATACGAATGGTACAACCACGTGACCTTCTAGATGATTTGTACTATGGGGTTGCATCCACAGCACTGCATGTAGAGGAAGTCTCAGTGGAGGATTTAACACTCGAATCGACTAATGATGCTGATAAGGAAGATGGATGGGACTCTGATTTTGATGATGATGTGATAATCCCCAAGGAAGAGTTAGGAAAGGCACGCCTACTCTTGAGAGGAAGGGAGGTTCAAGTAGAGATCCCTCGAAGCCAACCTAAACGTAAATGCTGTAAGAGCCATAAGAGAATCCGTAAACAAGATGAGAGGGAATGACGTGAGAGAATACAAAAAGAAAACGAGGAGTTTAAGAATGAACACTCTCGACCACCACCTCACTTCTCAAGAAAGAATGGATATCTATACTATGTCCAAGCACAAGATAGTATCAAAGACCAAGCAAAACGATCAGATGGATTCCAACCAGGAGAAAAGCTAAAAACTGTTAGCAAAAATCACAAAAAAAAAACAAAGAGACCAAAACAAAAACTCAAGTCTCAAAGCGATTCAAAAGAGAGTGTCAGAAGTGCAAAGATAACGGTTGAACAAAAAACTCTGATACAAGATTGCAAAAAGAGAGCTCAAAACTGCATGGTCTTCAATTAGTGATGACTCAAAGACCAAGAACAAGGTCTCAATGTTCCCCCCAACTTCACACAGTACACTCTTCAAGATCGGAAGATTATTCTTCAATAGCCCATGCGACAAAAGCCAAGCATGCCAGGGGTTTCATATGATGGTCTAGAAGATGCAAAAAAATTTGATATCACTAAGCCAGGAGAAGAGCCTCGCTATGTGTGGATTGCCACAGACTTGTCCTTAGATGAGGAGAAGTTATTAATTCAAACAATAAAGGAGTATCACGATGTTTTTGCTTGGAGTTATAAAGACCTCAAAGGAGTTGATCCAAGCATATGTCAGCATACAATTCCATTGCGAGAGGATGCAAAGCCTTCCAAGCAACGTTCTTATACTTACAATGAGAATTTTGCACGAAAGATAAAAGAAGAAATAGACAAGCTCTTAGAGGTAAAATTTATCTATGAGATTGAACACACTGAATGGGTCTCCCTTATTGTAGTGGTGTCCAAGAAAAATGGAAAACTTCGAGTATGTGTAAACCTCAAGATGGTAAATGCAGCTACTGTACGTGATCATTACCCACTTCCAATCACGGATCATGTTTTGGAACGTGTTGCAGGGAAAAGGCCATATAGTTTCTTGGATGGATTCTGCGATTACAATCAAGTGTCAATTGATCTGAAGGATGAACACAAGACAGCCTTTGCAACTGAAGATGGCATCTTTGCCTATCGTGTTATGCCATTTGGTCTAACAAATGCACCTGCAACCTTTCAGCAGTTAATGAGTCATGTATTCATAGAGTACCTTAGGCTATTTCTTGAGATCTTCATGGATGATTTATGTGTTCACTCGCAAGAGCGTGATGATCATATAGAACACCTCAGACTTGTGTTTCAAAAGTGTCAAGTTTATCGTATATGCTTGAATCCTGACAAGTGCAAATTCATGGTAAGACAAGGGAAGATTTTGGACCATATTGTTTCTCGCAATGGTATTTCAACAGATATGGATAAAATTGATGTCATTGTCTCATTACCTCGGCCTATCAACCCTAAAGGGGTACAAATATTCATGGGACATTGTGGCTATTATCGTCGATTCATCTACATGTACGCTGTCCTAGCCAGACCATTATATGCTCTTCTTGTAAAGTTTAATTGGACTGACGAGTGTGAGGAATCCTTTGAAAAGTTGAAGCAAGTATTAGTGTCTGCACCCATCTTACAGGCACCAGATTGGAACCAAATCTTTCATGTCCATATTGATACTTCAAACTTTGCAATTGGATGCATTTTGGCTCAATCGGGAGAACATAATAAGGATTTCCCAATCTCATATGCTAGTCGACAGTTGAACAATGCTGAGAAGAATTATACCACAACAGAAAGAGAAGGTTTGTCCATGATATATGCAGTGAAAAAGTTTTGCATTACCTTTTAGCAAACAAATTTATATTTTTTGTGGACCATCAAGCACTGCTATATTTGGTGAATAAGCCTTGTGCAACTGGAAGGATTGTGAGGTGGTTTGTCATGCTTCTTGAGTTTGATTTTGAAGTGGCATTCCGAAAAGGAACAACTCATCTTAGGGCAGATCATTTGTCTCGAATCACCTCTAGCGAAGCTCCTGTGGGTGTGGATGATGATATGTTAGATTCAACACTTTTCCTTGTAGAGACAGCTCCTAAATGGTCTGAACCCATTTTAGAAATTTTGACAAGTGGGCAGATACAACTAGCGGGTCCTAATGTGGACCTATGGCGACCATTCAAGTTAATCTCAAGGAGATTAAATCGTCAGGGTAATGATGGAGTGTTGCGGCTTATACCTTACCCTGACCAATATGAGAAGATCTTGGAATGGGCACATGAGGGTATTGGTGGAATCCATGCATCAGCTACTACTTGTGTGCAACGTATAACTCAGGATGGGCAATGGTGGCCTACCATGCATGCGGATGCTGAAACATTTGTTCGTAAAGCTTCATGTCAAATTCAACAACCAATTCATAATATCACATTATTCCAAATTTCAACTACACCAAGTTGGAGCAAGTATATTGTGGACTATCTTCAGCATGGTCATACTAATCGAACAATTCCTAAATATCAAAAGCATGCTATTGAAGTTGAAGCGGCCAACTATATGCTGATAGAGGGCCAGCTCTATAAGAGGGGCAAGGATGGTAACTTGCGCATGTGTGTATGTGAAGCTGACTACTTGAAAATCTTGACTCATGCACATGCAGGTATTGGGGGTGGACACTTTTCAGGCAATACCACAGCTAAGTTGATTAGGTGGTCTGGGCTTTGGTGGCCAACCTTACAAATGGATGCCGAAGAATATGTGAAACATTGTGACGATTGTCAAAGGACCAAACCTCCCATCACAAAGAACAATATGCCATTACGGCCTATGTTAAGCACACGTGCGTTTGCCAAATGGGGTATTGATTTTGTCGGTCCCATTAAACCTCCAGCTCGTCACACGCATGCCGAATATATTATAGTCGTAATAACTGACTATTTGACCAAATGGGTAGAAGCAAAGACTACAGTCAAAAATGATGCCAGAACCACAGCCAAGTTCTTGTGTATGAGTACGTGTTTACACGCTATGGCTTACCTATTGAAATCGTTAATGATCAACGGTGTGCACTTTGTGAATGAGATCATAGAGTTTTTACTTCAAGAATTTATGGTAATTCACAAGCGTTCTGCACCTTATCATCCCCAGACCAATGATCAAGCTGAGAGTACTATAACAAGATTCTCTGCACAGCACTCACAACAAAGATTATTGAGGGACATAGGACTGATTGGGAGCAAAAGTTGCACTTAGTTCTTTGGGCATATAGAACAGCCTATAAAACATCTGTGGGCACAACCCCATTTGAGCTTGCTTTTGGGCTAGATGCAATTCTTCCCATTGAATTTCTTGTACCTACTCTACGAGTTGCTAAACAATTGGACTGGACTGGTCATGAGCTTTCTCAATGCATTGATGAATTGGAAAAGCTTGATGAGACTGCTTATTGGCGGTAATGGGGATGTATGAGAAGAGGAGACAAAAGCAATGGTATGATCGAAATGTAACAACTGGTCGATTCAAAAAAGGGGACCGTGTGCTCTTGTACACACTTAAGAAGCATAAGCGAAAGCTCAAGAAACGTGGCCTAGGACCGTTTGTGATTAATGAGCTTACTCCAAGTGGTGCAGTGCGTTTAGAGACACTAGAAGGTGAGCAAATGCCTATAGCAAATGCCTAACTTCATTAATGGAAGTCGTCCCAAGAAATACAATGAACCGTTAAAACTGAAGCCATGCTTCAACAAATGCATGCTGCCCACACACAGAAAGAAGCACATGACCTACTTAAACGTCAGGCTCAAGAAGAAGCTAAAGCTAGAGTTGCAAAAGCCAAGGAGCATCGCAAGGCTTCTGTGTTGACCTTACAGTTGGCTACTGATGAACAATATGTCGATCCTTTCAATATTCATGTGTGTCTTCATCTTCATGAAACTACCTACTTTGTCTCTGCCTTAATTGACTCTGGTGCAGATTATAATGTTCTCTCATTTGATACATGGGTAGCCTTGGGACAACCAACACTTGTGCACAATCCTATTGACTTACGAAGCTTCTCACGTAAAGATAACCCTATAGAGGAAAAATGTGTCATTATGATGTCCATTCAGGATCACCCAAATGTCAGTTCCCTTTTATGTGGCTAGTAAGTCCAAGGCAGTGATAGAGGTTGTTCTTGGTCGATCATGGTTAAGTGCTACCAATTGTTCATTAGATTGGAAGAATAGACAATACAAATTGCAAATTGATTCTGATTGCATCTTGGGATCTTGTAGGATTCCTCCCCCAACCCCTTTTTGATGTCTAGTATCTTCCCATGTAATCAACCCTCTTCAGAAATATAAAGACCCTGTTGCTAACTATTTTCACCTAGAGAGAGAAAAATTATTCTAGAGAGAGAATATTCAGATTTTGAATATTTTTGGATAGAAAAATATCTCTTATAATTCAGATGAGTTCCCCTGAAACAGAAATTCAAAAAGAATTTTCCAATGTGCAATTGGAATTAATTGGAAATAGGTATAAAGAACCTTAGTCTAAGGGTCTAGATTTTCAGAAATCTTTAGACTATGGTCCAATTAAGGTTCCTATGGGCCAATAGCATCAATCCATGTGTAGGGAAGAGATAAATCCAAATTTGTAAAAAGAAGATACCCAAAAATGAGTAAATGCTCACATAAGGTGAAGAGTTGAAAATGTACAAGGTTTATTAGTAAAAAAACTATGAGCAATATTAAAAATATGAGATATTTTGGGTATCCAAAAATGAGTAAATGCTCACATAAGATGAAGAGTTGAAAATTTACAAGGTTTATTAGTAAAAAACTATGAGCAATATTAAAATGATGCCATTATGACACATATGTAAGGAAGGAAAATTCTTTAAAGGAGGTGCATATTTCACATAAGATGAAGAGTTGAAAATGTACAAGGTTTATTAGTAAAAAACTATGAGCAATATTAAAATGATTCCATTATGACACATATGTAAGGAAGGGGAATTCTTTAAAGGAGGTGCATATTTCACATAAGATGAAGAGTTGAAAATGTACAAGGTTTATTAGTAAAAAAACTATGAGCAATATTAAAATGATTCCATTATGACACATATGTAAGGAAGGGGAGTTCTTTAAAGGAGGTGCATATTTCACATGCTTGAATGAGTTTTAAACTCATAAAAATTGAGATATTTTATCTCTCCTCTCTCCTCATTCAAGTCTAGTTCCAAAAAGTTAGCTTAACTGACCTAAAAATGGTCAAATATTGACCAAACTGATTTAGAAAATTGTAGAATCAGTTTGTTTGGTTAGGAGCTCAATTTTTTCTATAAATAGAAGCCTCCCCCTTGTTGAAAAATAGTTAGTGTTTATGCATCGTTACTCTACTCCACCTAAGCCAAGAACTGTGAATTCATTTAATAATTCACTAGTTTTTGGAGCTTCCCTCTTTCTTCAATCCCCATTAGTGGCTCCATCAACATACTTAACCAATTGATTGGTTGGGGGCCTCTACCGTGAACAAAGAATCAAGCAAGTTGTAAGGTAATTAGTGAATATTGATCTTTCTATAATTTCTCAATGTTTCTCTCTTCTCAACCCCTCTCAAGCTTGAGAAGTTTAATTGGTATGGTTTTTTCTTAAATACTATTGAAGTTTGAATAGTAGTGAAGAGTTACATAATTTAATAAATGCTATTGAAGTTAATTTTCATTTATGTTTAAATTCTAATGATTTTTATGTAAATTCTCTCTCTCACTCAAGAAATGGTCATACTCATGACCCGTTCTCAATCCAAATCAAGCTTTTCATAAAGCTTTTCCTTAACCCAAGATTAAGCTATGTTTGAGGTCAAATTAATGGCTTTTTCTATGCTTTTAGTTTATGTATATTGATGATTCAATCCATTATGGATTAAAATCCAATTAGAGATCATTTTTAATTATTTCTTTAATGATAAGCATTATCCCTTAGAAAAATTGAGATTTATCAGTCATAGCAGCGGAGCTATGGCAAAATTTTTATAAAAATTATGCATAAAATAATTTCATTCAAAGCATAAAAAGAGGACTTCCTACCATATTCTAGGAATTATCATCCTAGATTAATTGAAAGAATTTCATTACAATCATGGAGAAATTGAATTTTAATATCATGCATAAAGGATAAGTTTTTATATCAAAAGTGTTATTTTTACCATTTTTATTTCATGCATAGAAGTATGCATAGTGGATAAATTTTTATATCAAAAGTGTTATTTTTATCATTTTTAAATTTCATGCATAGAAGTATGCATAAAGGAAAAATTTTTATATCAAAAGTGTTACTTTTATCATTTTTAATTTTCATGCATAGAAGTATGCATAAAGGAAAAATTTTTATATCAAAAGTGTTACTTTTATCATTTTTAATTTTCATGCATAGAAGTATGCATAAAAGAAATTTTTTTTATATCAAAAGTGTTACTTTTATCATTTTTAATTTTCATGCATAAAAGTATACATAAAAGAAAATTTTTATATCAAAAGTGTTACTTTTATCATTTTTAATTTTCATGCATAGAAGTATGCATAAAGGAAATTTTTTTTATATCAAAAGTGTTACTTTTATCATTTTTAATTTTCATGCATAGAAGTATGCGTAAAGGAAAAAATTTTATATCAAAAGTGTTACTTTTATCATTTTTAATTTTCATGCATAGAAGTATGCGTAAAGGAAAATTTTTTATATCAAAAGTGTTACTTTTATCATTTTTAATTTTCATGCATAGAAGTATGCATAAAGGAAAAATTTTTATATCAAAAGTGTTACTTTTATCATATTGGATTTCATGCATATAGGTATGCATAAAAGATATTCTTTTTATACTAAAAGTGTGATTTTCCTCATAAATGGATTTTATGCTTAACTTAGATGCATAAGAGAAATTCTTTTATTCTAAAAGTGTAATTCCCTACCAAATTGAAATTATGCATAAGAAGATGCATAAAAGATTGATTTTAATTTCGAAAGTGTTAGTCTCCTTAAATGGAATTTATGTATAAATAAATGTGTAGAGAAATCTTATATCAAATATAAGAATTCTCTTTTTTTTTTTTTAAAGATATGAAATGTGATAAGATGTGATAAGAGGTGTATGAGATGTGATAAGAATTGATAAGATGCGTATGGAAAGTGATAGGATGTGATAAGAGGTGTATGAGATGTGATAAGAATTGATAAGATGCGTATGGAAAGTGATAGGATGTGATAAGAGGTGTATGAGATGTCATAAGAATTGATAAGATGCGTATGGAAAGTGATAGGATGTGATAAGAGGTGTATGAGATGTAAAAAGATGTGAAAAGATGTGTATGAGATGTGATAAGATTTGATAAGATGCGTATGGAAAGTGATAGGATGTGATAAGAGGTGTATGAGATGTAAAAAGATGTGATAAGATGTGTATGAGATGTGATAGAATGTGTTAAGATGAGTTAGGATGTGTTAAGATGTATATGGGATGTGTTAGGACGAGAATGGATGTAATATGGTTGTATGAATGTGATGTGGATGTATACATGTAGATGTATATGTATGAATGTGAATGTTGATGTGGATGTGGATGTATGGATGTAGATACGGATGTGTATGTATGTATGTGGATGTGTATGTATGAATGAGGATGTAAAAATGGACGTATGTATATAGATGTGGATGTATGGATGTATGTATGTAGATGTGGATGTATGGATGCAATTGTGAATGAAGAGGTGGATGTGAATGTATGGATGTAGATACAGATGTGGATGTATGTATGTAGATGTGGATGTATGGATGTGATTGTGAATGAAGAGGTGGATGTGAATGTATGGATGTAGATACGGATGTGGATGTATGTATGTGAATGTGGATGTATGAATGAGGATGTGAAAATGGATGTATGCATGTGAATGTGGATGTATGAATATGAATGTGGATGTGTGGATGTGGAAATGGAGGTATGGATGTATGAATGTAGATGTGGATGTATGCATGTAGATGTGGATGTATGCATGTAGATGCGTATGTATGAATGTGAAATTGGATGTATGATGTGGACGTACGAACATGGATATGTATGTAGAATAATGAATATGAAGATGTATGTGAGATAATGTAGTCTATATGAGTGAATGGATGAGAACGAGTACACACTGAATGGAATGTGGAATAAGTAATGTGGTCCGAGAGTGGATAATATGGAAAGACAAGAGTTCGTTATAGAAACTGTATTTGTGACTGTTTGTAAATGACTGTTTTATGTCAAGAATGCTGGAGAAGCATTTTGACCGTCTTAAGGATTAAGGTCATGAAGACTGAACTGATAAAGTTGCAACTGCTGACGGAGAGTCAATGGAGGACGTCTCGCGTAGCAAGGTCGATCGAGGTCTTGACCAGCCTCGGCTCGATTTAAATGGTGAGCTTCCGGTACGGTGGATGAGGAACCAAGGAAGCGGCCTATGAGTGAAGCGCTAGGTCACCTGCGAAGGATCCTAGAGGGTGCTGACCATACGGTGCTCGGGCTCTGGGTTGCCGAAGATACCCACACGTGCGTCGTGGAAGATATTGGAACAAGGAGTAAGAGTTGTTTTCTGAAACCGAGCATGGATCTGGTTGATTGGCCTTGCTGGTCCTCAACAGATGAGTCCATGGCTCTTTTATATGGATCTGTGGGTTGATCTTGCTGATCTTCCACGGAGATTCCATTCTATTATATGAATATATTGCCGGTTACTATGAGCTAGGAACTATGGAAAAGGCCCCTGAGAGAACAGGTGGTGAGCGTTCTGGTTGCCAATGATGCCATAAGTACACCGATGAAAGAACGACTGGAAATAAGGATTCAACCAGAGACTTTGAGGATTGTCATCAGTGACATAATGGTTTTATTAAAGGATTGTTTTAAAGCTAGTTGATGCTAAGAAAAAGGCAATTTCATATTGGGTGTGTAAGTGGTATGACTAGTTTTATGTTTGCATGAACTTCCGGCTAGGGGGCCTTGGAACTCTTTTCCTTGGTACCCGGGACAAAACCTAACCAAATTTCAAATTGGATCCCATCACTACAGTGGTTGGGCGGTTGGCTAACCCATGGGATCGGATGGGGTTAGGCTGGACTGATGGATCCGTAAATCGAGATTTTAATTTCTGTTATTACGATAGATAAAGTAAATCCCAGATAGTAATTGTTCTATGGATAGGAATCAACGGCTATGCCTCTTGATGGGGGAAAAAGCGTTGATCACAATGATCCAAGTGCAAGTTTCTTCCTTGATCCGACCGAGTATCTTTATAGGTGCAGTCGGATCAGCGTGATCGGTAAGGATCTTGACTACGTTAGAGTACAAAGTTATCTGGTGGAATCGCCTGTGCTTTTCGGGGAAAGGGAGTTTTTCCGGTTTCGATTTTGGACAAACCGACGGATTAGTCTCTTATCCGGATATCCGTGGGCGAGGCCCCGAGTGTGAGACCCCTACCCGCGCACGATGTGCTACTTCCGCTGCTAGTACCCCGAATCTGTTGCGTGGTGGAGATTGGGATCTCACAGATATGCTGCTCCACGAGTTTTATCATGTCAAAAGGGTGGTAGTTCTACCTTACACAACCCACTTTGAACATCTTCTCTTCAAGCTCCAAGATAAATGATGTGGATAATCGATGAGTCCTCAAGTGAGGGCCATGGCTGGCATGTTCCAACTACTCTAGTCATTGCTCAAAGAAGGCCAAGCAAGAAGGAATCGTCAATTTGGCTACCCAAAGATGCGTACAAACTTGTACCATCTAGCCTAGTTGCTAAACCTCCTAAAAAGAATATCTTTTCCAAGCCTAAGCCTCAGATTGTTACTCATTGGGTCCCAAAGCATGTCCTTAAAGCACAAGGCTATTATGAGGGTGCAACAGCACTTTGGCTTCCCAAATACCATGGGTTGCTAGAGCCAGAAGAGTGTATCAATAAGATTCCAAAAGCCACTTGGTTTTTCATATCAGTGGGTGCAAAGAAAATCAACACAATCTCTTCAAGATAGGATAGGTGGTTGTGATAGCACCTACAAATCTCCTTGTATTGACCTTCCCCAAACATGTATTGAATCACCAGTTGTCCCAACTTCTCCTTGTTACACACTTCCACCATCAACTTGTGTACCTAAGACAAATCCAACTTTACATGAGTCTCCTTTGAGCATAGATTCTAGCACTTCACTGCCTAAATCCTCTTATCTTGCTCAAATTCCTCGACAATTTCTATCCTTCCCACCTCTTAAGAAGGACATACCCAAAACCAAAGGTAAGGCATTAACACTACAATTGAAGCTCTTTGGTAGATCAGTGTTTGAATAGTCTCACTTTTACTAATGTGGTTCCTTCTGCCTTTACAGGATTGTGTTCTTTTTGAAATGATCTTAAAAACATTGTTTTTGATAGAGATTATAATGATGGATATGAAAGTATAAGGATTGACATTTCTAAATTTCATTGTTCTACGCCCAGACACCTCTTGATGGATACTTGGCGAGATACATGTCCACCATGCATTGACCTTGATAGTACTCAACCTAAACATCGCGGGGGTTATAGTGCTCCTCCTTTTCAAACTCATTCTAGGTACTTTTATGCTCCCTTAGGTGAAATTTGCTATGGGCATCACTTTGTCACTTTATTCTATCAACAGCATCATCCATTTCCACATTGTCAAGAGTGTGCACAACTCGTATTAGGGGAGGCTTCACACATTTGTTGGCTATGCCGCTCTTACTTTCGACGATATGGCACGGGCTTAATGAAACAAATTGTGGGAATTACACCCCAACGCCATAACCTTCTTGATGTGAGAGTACCAGACCGAGGACCAAATTAACGTCGATTACCTGAGGAGGTTCAAGCACAACACTGGAGGGATACATGCATAAATGACTTGCAACCACCCATCTTGCAAGCCATTCTTCCCCCAGCCTCAACATGTCAATTTTGGATCACTATGAGCACCTATATTGAGCAATTCCAAAATCGGAATTGTCTGCTTAACCTTCCCATAGAACCAATGCCATATTTTAGCGAGGAAGCACTCCTTCCTCTACCACCTTCTCCAGAGGCCGGCTTTTGTACAGGGTTGTCCTTGCATCTTGAAGTGATTGATACAATCTTTCCAGCAGAAGTGGACACGAATCCACCGCCAGTGAAAAGATAAGCTCATCAACTCCACAATAAGATCAACAAGCCAGGGCACTTTTCTCCCACTGGGTTTTTTTCCTTGGCTATATTCGGTGATTGGCACCAATAACAAATTTTATTCTTTTCTTTTCTTATTTGTTAATAAGACATTTTGCAGAGACCTCAGCTAAACAAGAGCATACAAACACGCTCCAACAGTTCACCTATTGTGCACACAAATCAAGAAGGGGGGAGACATGCAATGCCTACAAAGAGCAAGAGAAGCAATCTGCACATCAGCAATGCATCAAGACAAACGTGCCACATCAACGAGCACTACAAGTAAATCATAATCTTTTGTTCTTTATGTGCTTTTCACTTTTGCATATATTGTTTGCATGTTCACACTCAGTTGGCTGGTTGCAGTTTTAAATTAGTTGTTACTATTGGCGAGTGATTTCTAGATTCTTAGAGGACTTAGTAGAAGGTATTTCTATTTGAAGACGGTGTAAGACATATACCAATAGAGTATGCTAAGTTCTTATGCTCTAGACGTATATTAGTTATCCCTAGTGGTATCTACCTCAAGGTATGGACTAGGTGCTACGATAAATAAAAATTCACGAAACACATGCCCTAAAAAATATATAGAAGTGACTTGAGACATGACGTGTCTACGGCTATGTGGAATGCTTGGTAGGACCTTGGGTTGTTTTAGCACCTTGGGGCCGATGCCTTGGTTTCCATGGGGTGAACACTGACATCTAAAAGATTAAGAAGAAGACCTACAAGGACTCTATCACCTTGATAGATGCTGGTAGGACTCTTGGGTACATTATGGGCCCTCGAAACCGATGCCCTCATCTTCATGGGGTACTCCTTATGTCAAAAAGAAAGAAAAGGGTCTGTCGCCCTTGAGATACTTAGCGGCCTTTAGATTCTCTTGGCGGAGGTCTCTTGGCCATTGCTTGGGTCTCATTGGGATGGAGCCTTCGTCTCTATCAAGCTAAAAAATAATTCTCTTTAATCTTCTGCTCTTTACACCAAAAAAAAAAGAAAAAAAAAAGAAGACAGGTCCAATCACCATGGCTTATATTTAGGAGTAGGGTTGACACTTAGGAATAACTTAAACACTTGTAGGACAGGGAGACTGCGGTCATAACCTACGGTGTACAAACACACTTGCCTTTGCATAGCACTATCTACCACTTAGTCTCACTTTGACTAGTCTTTACTCGCTTCTTTTAGCACTCTTTGAAACTCTAATCGGCCTTTCACTTGCATTTTGTTTGTCATTTTCTTTTTCCTGAATTTCAATGGAGACATCATAGGTCCTTTCTTTGTCGATGGCTTCTCTACCATCATAGGTGGGATTGATGGTGGTGGTGGTGGTGAATCTAGATCTATAGGAAGATTCACACGATTGTCAAGCATTAATATGATTGCCTTTTCTCACACCCACCACAAAATCCTAGTATATATTAGGATATAAAAGTTTAAGGACAATATTTATTTTTTTCCAAACTCTTTTTGATGTGTCTATCAAAAATACTCACAACTACTCTTTTTCATATATCTACTAGAAATTTTAATTGCAAGTATCTCCATGTGTTTGTGACCACTCTCCATCCGCATGATCTTCTATCAGTTTGTAATTGAACCTATAGCAATGATATTCCTTATTTAGACTTTTAACTAAAGCTTTATTACAAACTTAAAAGTTATCATTTATGTTATTATAACTTATAGGCAAAATGAAAAATTGATGTGGAGTTTTATTGTCGAGGAGTGGAGGATGGAGTGTTTCTAATGTGCTTATTATGCAATTAGATGCCCTGCCAAATAAGAAACCACATAAATTATGCAGTCTAATACAAATTGAATCTTAAACACAATCTCCATTAAAATTAAAAACTTACAATTTGGCTTCTCCATGCATACCAAGCATGGAATTCAAGAAACATGTCTTTCTTTTCTTGATATCAATTATAATTACACTCCAATAGCTCCTACAAAATAGAGAAAAGAAAAAAACAATTGATAGAGATGTATAAAAGGACATAGAACAAAGTAAAACATATTTAAAATAAAATACTTACATTTCATTATAAGGTACAATTACATATTTGCACCTTTTCAAAGTCCCATCTCCTCAACCATTCTTCCATCCTTGCAAAATTGGTTCTTGTTTCTCTTACATAAACAGAGACTATGGGGTTTAACAAAAAAATAGGAAAATATGCCTATGGGGGTAGGGTGGACAAAAGAAGCCTACAAAAAACAAATAGGAGGATAAATTAGGTATTTATCTTGAAAAAAAAATTAACAGATAAATTTTCAAAAAAGATAACTTACATACTTGTTGAGAGAGCAAGATCACAACATCATTTATTTCTCGATTTCTCTTGAACAGCATATATATATATCTCAAGATGCTATATCAAGATACTCTACACCATCAGTAAAATCTTTCACATGAACAACAAGTTGTCTAGGTACATTCTTTAAATCTTGAAGATTCTTCTCTTCAAGGTCCATCAACTCATCTCCCATTATTCTTTCATCATCAATTCTCCTTTCTTCTGCAAAAGCCATATGTTCTTTTCCCTTCTTAGTCTTAAATTGATATGCAGTCCTAGTATCCCTATCATGCATAACATCCTCAATCTTAATACCTACATCCTTAGATTTTCTAGCTAGTGGGACATTCAAGATATTGAATTCCCTAGGGTCCTATGCGCAGGGGTAGAACAAATGTAACTATCAATAAAAAAGCCTATAATGAAGTATTCTAGAGATCTTAAAGGGCACATATTACATTGTTGGCCCATCTCATCCCAAGCTTCCATTCATCACAAATCTATCATGAAGGTAAGCTTAGGTAGTATGACTAACTTGACATGTTTCTGAGCTTTTCTTATCTCTCTCAGTGCATTCACATGCTGGTTGATTCTCTTTTTGAGATTTTTGTTTGACAATGTGTTTTCAATTGCTACTTTCTCTGCTAACCCTGGACTTGGTCTAACCCTCCTTGTTTTTTTCTTTGTTCTAGCCATCTTAGACCTGTCAATCAAACACATAATCAAATATGACTTCATATAGGAACTTGCATCATTTTGGATTCAGACATGCAAGGTAGAACATGATATGTACATACTATATGTTCAATTTATTTAAATGAAAAGAACATTCCTATGTATATGCAATTTTACTAGTTAGAGACCGTTGTGGGCTAGTGGGAGGAACAAGCATTATACAAGCAATTTAATTGGCTAGAAATAGGTGTGGGCTGGTGGGAGGAACAAGCATTGTACATGCAATTCAACTGGATAAAGACCGATGGTGGGAGGCACAAACAACAATGAAAAGATGACGTGGGTAGGACGAACCGACAACACGCAAGGTATTATATCACGCCATCCTTCTACAAGTTTTTTTTGGCTAAAGTATGATGCAAAGCTTGGGGTTGAAGATGAAATGGCTAACATCGCATCTACATAAAGCATTTGTTCTACTGCTCCTACACCATAACCACCACCAGCAACAGAAGTACTGTGTAGAAGGCGCTACATGTATAATACTAGAAAGACACCACTAATGGAAAGATGGGGTGATATACAATAATGCATGTTACAGGATCATCCTAATCACACCGTCTTTCCAACTGCATTGGTGAGCTACTTAATGAGCTATAAGTAGGCTGCCACATTTGACACTTTACACACTAGAGGTTGAGTTACAACATTGGGTAAGAGACATACCCTTTTACAATGATTTAGATGAATTTCTTGGGGTTTATTCCTTCTTGGGAAGCCTCATTGTCATATTCCTCTATGACCATCATGTTGCGGAACACTTTTTATGTCACCAATCTTTAGCCAAATGTCCTACTTTCCCACCATAGTAGTAACATGTGACTTTGCTCCTAGTTCCTTGATTGGTCCTTGATATGTAGAAGGCACTGCATGCACAATACTGAAAGATCCCACTAATGGAAAGATGATGCGATATACAATAACACGTGTTACCATATTGTCCTACTCCCGCCATCTTTCTTGACACGTTGTATACAAGTAGGCCAGATTTGACACTTACCTTCACTTAGTAGAAGGTTATACCTAGAGGGCTTGATTTTAATGCAAAATCTGTAAATTTTGATGCCGCCTCTACCTACTATAGAAGCTTTGAGAGTTAATCTTGAGAATTTGAAGAGCCTAAAGATAGTGATTTGAATAAGCATACCTTTCACGTGTTGGAAGAATGGCGTGTATGTTAAATTTCAATGACTCCAATATGTCAGTATCATGCCATTATTTTATTGGGGGACAAGTTTAGTTGGACAGCAATTCTCCTGTTGCTAATTTGAATACCAAAAGGATCTGGGGTAAAGAAGGATAGCTCGTGTAGGTGAAGACCAAAAGGAGGTGGGGTAAAGAAGGATAGTTGGTGTAGGTGAAGGACAACTAATGTCTTTCCACACACAGTCAAAAAAATTATAATAATCCCCACCTATTTATAGAACGTGATGATTATGCTACATTACATACAGATAATGGAAACATATGACAAAACATGTATCCAAACATGTGAGTATAAATACACACGTGTGACCGCACATCGACATGTATCCAAACATGTGAGTATAAATGCACACGTGTGACCGCACATCGACATGTGGGTTCTCACGTGTGGGTGATTTCACACGTGCGAGTCGCATGTGTGAATACGTGGTGTGGCCATTGGCATCCATAGCATTGCCACATGGTCTCACGCGGCTGTAAATATCTTGTTAATTTGAAAAAGAAATTCTCCTCTGAGTTCCCCCAAGTCTTTCCCTTGCCATTTATTTTCCCCCTAAGCTACCCTTTGCCCTTGATTTGCCCTATGTCACTGAGCTGCCCCCAGCCCCCTAAGCTACCCCACCATATGAGATTTCCAAAGTAGAAGTAAAAGATTGCCCCACCATAAAAGATTTCCCCAACTTCTTGCCTTAGAAAGATAGTGTGATAGCATCAATCTCATCATACTGGATTGTGAACTTCGTGTGTCTTTCCAAATTAGACTGTCTGGCTCCAAACCTCAAAGTATCTTCTTGGTTATCCCACCTTCCACCTAGCTGATCATCGTACTCGGGGGGGTTCACTATAAGTAAATCTTCTATATATCGACACATGGGTTCAAGGCCTAATTAAAAAACCCCTTATTTGTAAATTTTGCATGAATAAAACACACCCTTTGTCTATTCAATCTGTAAATACCCTCTTTAAATGGTACCATTGTGTATGTAAAAAATGTGTAAAAATGAAAATTTAAAAACTCCTATTGAACCTACGTGTTACGCTTACATATTTATGAGTAACCTATAGAAAGATAGTACGATACCATTAATCTGAAACTGGATTGCGCATCTCGCATTGTCTTTCCCAACCTACACTCTATGCTCTAGACCTCAGAATTTCTTCTTGGATAACCCACCTTCCCTCAGCTACCCACCCTAAAAAGATAACATGATACCACCAATTTGTGTTGAGAAATATGTTGAATATAAGGGAGGACTATTATATTGATTTTATTGTAGATGGATGTCAAGTTGCATTAGATTTTTTAGATCGAGATGCCACTGATGAATTTCCAGTGCTTGATACAAAAGCAACAGGTGACAATTTCATCGGTGCACCTAAGGCTATAGAAATGTGCATAAGAAAGTTTGAGGAACAAGAAAACACTCTTCCCACAAAAGAAGAATTTTCAACTATTCAAGAGAGCATGGGAATCTCTAATATGGGAAGGGAGCAACCAAGGATTCCATGCTCGGAAGAAAAGATGCCTCCACAAGGTTCAATTGACTTGTGGAATGATAGGTGACTTGTGGAATGATAGGCCACTTGTTGATGATGAGAAAAAAAAAAGTATTTATAAGAATAAATACACAACATTTTTTTAAGATTTTTATTATTGTAAAGTAAATTTTTTCTTTGTTTTATAGCTTAAGATAGTAGATGAAGATGGATTCCTCACGGTCGAGGTGGAGGTAAATGAACTTTTGTTAGCAGAGACTTAGTCCTCAGCCACTATATTTCAAGGATACCTCCAAGTGTGCTGATCATTTACCACTCAAAATATTTAGATGATCCACACATTCCATTGATGGCCTTAAAGGTTTTGTTAGCATACTTAGGATATGGAAGGATACAAAACACAACATAGAAAAGATAATGTTGATAGAGAAGGAGAAAGCTATACGTATTTTTGGATATGTACCGAGGCTGTGGGTATCGAGGGCAGGGTATTTTTTGTGTTATGTGGCATACGCAAACGTAGTTCCTGATTTGAATACCCTTTCTCTTAGAGGCTATCAATTCCAAAAGCTATTAAGGTATAGAGGCAAACTACCCAAAGAAAATGAGGCTAAACGGTTATCTAAAGATGAGGGCAAACAACTGCCCAAAGAAAGCCCTGAAAAGGAAGGGAGTGTCTTTGAGGAAGACAAACAGTTGAAGCAAAAAAAGAAGAAAAGTTTTTTTAAAGTCTTTTCCTACCTATATTGAGAAGAATTTTTATTACCATTTGAGTCACTTTGACTTTTTCTCCTTCTCAATCACCATCCTGCATAAAGATACACTTTATTTAGCATGATGAGTGTTTATAATATATTGATGTTAATAATAGTGAGTGTTCATGTGTTGTATAAACTAACCTAAATTTTTAATAATTTCATTGTATCGTTGCATTTGCCTTTGGTAGAATGTGTTGAAAATCTCTCGTAGTGCATTTTTTTTTGTTTTTCTGCCACCATGTTCACTTGTACGAAAATAGTTGATATGTGCGGCATAGTTTGATTTTTCCATGCCTTGAGTATTCCATGTAGCAAGAGGCCCTTGGTTCTTCACAAAGTATGGGCCATGTGCAAATAAAATATACTTTACATATAAAAAAACATATTAATAATATTTTTATATCATATTAATTAGTCAATGTACGAATCACATGAAGAAAAAACTCTTACTAGGTAGAAGGTTATGTTTTTGTTCCCCCAGGTAGCTACAATTGTTTCCACAAGTGTCTTGATTGCTGTTTCAAACTAACTTGCATGATTGCCTTCAGTCATTTTCTTACGTAAGAGTTTTATAAAATTATCAATCTCTATCCAGACCCTCATACAAAGCTTTGTCATCCTTGGATCACTAGTTGTTAGTTGTGTGCTCACATAGAGATTTTAAACATTCCCATACTGTTGTAACTTGTTTGTTTTCATAGTTTAACAAGAACCTCCTAGCTTTGGCTCCTCCCATTAACACATATACCGGAACATCACCAGTGGTATCTAATTTCTTGTCATCCTTTTTAAGTTGCACATGCCATGAAAGCCCATGTTAGAGAGTAAAATATCACATTGGTATAAACATGCATCTAATATCTTTGATGACAAAATGGAATGAGCATAGTCAAGATGAAGCTTTAATATCTTATCCGGTATTCTAATTTCTGCATGTAAAGTACAAATGTGAACTCTCTCTAGCGTTATAGGAAGTATGGGATACCAATTGGGATCCTTAGGCGTAATACATGGCTCACCCTTAAATTCAACTATTTCTGTTTACTTTCCCTTGCTCTTGGTCTTTGATTTCCCTTTAGCCTTGATTTGATCTTTATCACTAGTTACTTACTTTGTCTTGTCTCTGGATGGAGTCTTTGTAAAATCCATTGTAGGGTTGTACCAATCAAAAATGTTCATTCCTACCGTGTAATAGAGGCATGATTTTGCACATCTAGGACCACCACACACTCCATACATGCACTTCAATGCTTTCAAGTTGGCATTCATGTGCCACTCAACTGTAAAGTTTCCTACCCCATCCACCATGAGCATCTCTCCTTTATTCTGAGCATCAATGACGCTTGGAATTTATGTGCCAAAACAACCATTTGAGAGTATCATGACTCTCATTTAGCACTGCACCTGTCCCTATGTACCATAGTTCCATCTCTAATTGTGCACTATGCAATGGTTGGTCTTCCTTAACTTGGGCATAATTTAAAGCTTTTTTCATCAGCCCTATATTTATTCTTTCCATTTTTTGATGTTTAAGAGTTTATGCCTCATCAAGCTTGATAACAAAAATGAGATTACCCTCATAGTCCTTTATTGTGCACTGATAGAACTTCACCATGGTTGATTGGACCCTTCTAACATCTGTAAATATGTAATTATACATATTGTACTTGAATATTGATTTCTTTTTTTTGGCTTCTCTATAGTCATTAAACCGTAAATGTGTTTGTATTCACCTATGAACCTTGGAATAGCCAATTTTTTTTTGGTGTCGTTCCATTACTACGGTATGTAATCAGGGTAAGCCAAACACATGAAGACGATGAGGGTTCATACCTTCGATGATTAGCTTTAATATGGCTTTGTATCCCTTTTTGCTTATTGAAACCTTGTCACATGCCTCCACCACCTTATCAGGCTTGACCAAGTCACGAAAGTCATTGCAAACTTCCTTGACTACCTTCCTTCGAAGCCCTACACATTGTGAGATCTTGAGCATTTCAATCATATCATTGTTTTTTATAAAAGAATTGATCATAGAAATTATATCTAGAGGATTATCCAAGCAAAAACCTCCCACACTATTCATGTAGCTTTGCGCAAGCCTCATCCTTCTCTTCTTAGCACCCCCATGTGTGGCTAGGCATGTAACACTTCTAAACTCTCTAGATCTCACTCTTAACCCAAAAGAAGTGCTTTTTAGTTGGGTTTTTTAGAGTGCATATTCCTCCAATTTATTGTTTGTTTGTCTAAGCTATGTTACCTCTTCCTTAGATGCCTGAAGTAGCCTTTCCAACTCACTTACACGTTGAGTTTGTGAGATCACAATGTTCCTCCAATTTTTGGTTAGGTTGTCTAAGCTTTGTTACCTCTTAGATGCCTAAAGTAGCCTTTCCAACTCACTTACACGTTGATTTTGTGAGATCACGATGTCTTCTAATCCTTTAATAGATTTCTTGTACACACTAGGGATAGTTTCACCCATATTTATGTGTTGATAATTGAACATAGTAGCGTGATTATTCAATCTTGAGCAATATCCAAATAAGCCTTCTCTACCATCCCCAATGAATCGAACAAGATCATGCAAGATGCTAAATGATGGAGGCTTACTAGTTGATGGGTCAAGAGGGTATAGACCTCCTTGCACCCACAAATCTACATGCTTCTTTCCTTCTGCATGTAGCCTTTGAGCTTCAGCCTCATCATGTAGAGCTTTGTGATGAATACTTCTCCACGTGCAATATTCTTTGTCAAGTATCAAGTTGATATGGTGTCTTTTCTTTAACTGAAGATCAACCCTTGGAGTTGCCATAGCAAAAAAAATGATCCAAAAAGAAAGCAAGAGATGGCGGGGAGAGAAAAAAGACAATAGAAAGAAAAGAGAGGGAAAAACTTGCTTCATGCCCTATGCAAGAGAGAAGCATGTTATCTATTCAAATATTTGAAATCAGCTTATTTTAGAAAACTTGTACTAAAGTAGGTAAGAGGGATGCCAAAAGTATAGGTGAATTAAAGACTATAGATACGTGATGGATGGCATATTAAGGACACTCTCCTCTAAATATAGGTAAAAGGGACACATTTGATATAGCTATTTATCTATGCTATTTTAGTTAACTCACTTTGATAAAGAAAGCTAATCCAATTCTTATACGGCTCTTTTTTTTTCATTTTTGGCCCTAATGCTAGGTGTTGTCTCCTAATTTTCTTCAAACTACCTTAGTTGTAGCTTTCGCTTCCTTGTCTTTCTAGGCAAACTCTTTGTTCTTCTTCTATCTCATGGAATGATTAAGTTTTGTTCATCCCTAAGACATTGATTTTGGCTATCAAATCAATGGAAGGACGGTTGCAATACATAACTTTTTGTAATTCCTCTCCCCAATTGTCAAATAATAAACTTTCGTTGTGCATCAAATGCACCAAGATATTGCAGCCTTGGGCGGTAGTTATCCGCTCTTGTAGCCTTCTATGATGATTGGGTTGCATAGTGTTTACATCTCTGCCATTTTGGAAGATGCTCCTTGCTGTTTTGAAAAACTTCATCCCTTTCCTCAAATTGGGAATCTGTATCAGATTCAAAGCTACTCATTTCAGTGTCCATTTCACTTTCCACTATTTCTCTTGATGTTGTTCTATTTGCTTATAGTACTGAGGATTTTGGGTCACTTCTAGTCTCTATTTCTGACTCCTCACCATTGGTGCTTATGCTTTAGTCATCCCATGTGGACTCAAGTTTATAACTAATCCCCTTAGCATCAAAAGGTAGAGACCGAATCATTCATAGTGGCACAACCTAACCCATGTAGATCCTTGAAAAGAGAATAAAGAAAAACATAGGAGGCACACCTAAATCATAATTGCTCTCATTTCATGAACACACACCAAGTAGAGAAGCTCCCTAGATTTCCTTCATTACACTCCCCAAAACACAGCACATTTCCTAATGATATGTTCACACTGAAATAAACCTAATACTAATGTCCACACACTTGGCCAGTTTGGCAAGACCATCATTATCCACACACACACTGCTAGACTATTGTCCACACCCTACTGCTATCCACCAGTTCCCAATGATATTGCAACACTCCCCCTTAATGTCACCATATCCATCTCGTGTACTCCAAGCCTATCTCTAAAGTACTTAAACTTCTCTTTACCAAGTGGTTTGGTAAAGATATTTGTAACTTGCTCTTTACAAAACTGGTTTGGTAAATATATCTACAACTTGGTCTTCAATCTTCACATATGTTAACTCTATTTGTACATCCAACACTTTCTCTCCCTGATGAAATGATAGTGGACCACTATGTTTTTGGTCCTCACATGATAAGCTGGATTGCTTTGATGCTGCTCATGTTGTCACAATGTATAATAACTTTCCCATCACATTGTTGTCCCAAATCTTCAAGTAGCTTTTTCAGCCATACCACCTCACATGCAGCCATACCTGCTCCTCTATACTCTACCTATGTGCTAGATAGCCCCACTATTAGATCTTATGTAATAACACTAGAACAAAACCCCCCCTTAGCATGACAGGCCCAAAATGATGAGTTTTTCCAAACATATCACTTGAACGATGACAAATGTTACCTAAGCGACGTGTTTTGAATGTGGTAATGAAGCGTGCAAAAGTTGTCACATAAGTGATGAACATCTATGCATAATTTAAATAACAGTAATAGCAATGCTTATAAAGTGCAGTACATTATATAAGCAAAGTAACTTATACAAGCATCGCTTACACGATAGTTTGGGAATTTAAAATAAAAACCAAAATAGATGGCTCTCGTGAATTCGTAGGAGCGATTTGCATTCTTAGCATCGATGCCCTCTTCTTCAAGCAGATACGAATGATCAGCGCCTGTCGCCTGCAGCTTCTCCTCCCACACCCATTCTTTGTCCATCCAAGTAATGCTCCATAAGATTTTCTTTATATTAATTTTTGCAGATTATTACACCCTTGGCCCTTATGCACAACCTCTATGCTTGCCCGCCTTATAGGCAACCTCTATGCTTTCCCACCTAGCTGGGCAAGTCCCGAGCTACTTGGCCAAGCCCCTTGGGCTAGCCGATAGCCTACCCAGCCCTTCTATGTGCTAGTGGGGGCAAAGCCTAGGTCTTTTGTTGGGCCCTTGGGGTGGCCACCTCTTCGTGGGAACACAATGCAACACATGCATTGTTGCTACCAATGCCTTTAGTTTGACTTCTTGACTGAAATCATCTCCAATGTCGTATACAAAACATGAACACAACAATGAAAGCAACCATGGAAAGCATAAACATGAATGAGAAAACATTAGCGGGAGTAGATCTCAACCGCACAAGTAAGTACTAATCTACTTTTTCTCTTCTAATCACTAGCTCCGAGATTCCACCCTCGTGCCAACCTTAAACCTAAAAACAAAAAGAATTAGTGGTAGTAATGCAAGCTTCTCAACCGGTTTTGAGTCTTTTCCCCGGCAGCAGCAACGCCAATGGAGAGACGGCAGACTCTCTCACTTGTAGCATGAGTAGTATGATCCGTGTGTAGCTCAATCCAATGGGATTTGCATCCCTTTCGGAGCTAGGGATTCAACCCGTACCGGTGCACAAAAGCTTATCCACAAATGGAGAGAATGCTATGAACACCACTACCTTGACATAGACTTAACACACACAAGCTCAATCTTGCCATAACTCATTCACTCATCATCCCACTCATTCATGCATCCAATACAAGAAGAAAGCTAAGCTAATGCATACACAAGCTCAAAGCATACTTCATTCTCAAGCTCTTACTTCCCTAGCATGCACACTAAAGAATAGAAATGAGAAGAGAGAAAAACCTCATATCATTGCATGGAATTAGAAGAGCATTGCTCATACAATCATGTAGATGGGGGGAGAGAAGAGCTTGCACCTCCATGAATAAGAGGGAGAGCTAGTCTCAAGAGAGCTCAAGCATAAGTTTAGCCGAATGTGTCCATAAGCTCTCAAATGAGCCACTTTTTATACTAAAACTCCTAAAACTCCCAAAACTTCCCATGTGGGATTAATATAGAACACCTCAGACTTGTGTTTTAAAAGTGTCAAGTTTATCGTATATGCTTGAATCCTGACAAGTGCAAATTCATGGTAAGACAAGGAAAAATTTTGGGCCATATTGTTTCTCGCAATGGGAATTCAACAGATATGGATAAAATTGATGTCATTGTCTCATTACCTCTGCCTATCAACCCTAAAGGGGTACAAATATTCATGGGACATTGTGGCTATTATCGTCGATTCATCTACATGTACGCTGTTCTAGCCAGACCATTATATGCTCTTCTTGTAAAGTTTAATTGGACTGATGAGTGTGAGGAATCCTTTGAAAAGTTGAGGCAAGCATTAGTGTCTGCACCCATCTTACGGGCACCAGATTGGAACCAAATCTTTCATGTCCATATTGATGCTTCAAACTTTGCAATTGGATGTATTTTGGCTCAATCGGGAGAACATAATAAGGATTTCCCAATCTCATATGCTAGTCGACAGTTGAACAATGCTGAGAAGAATTATACCACAACAGAAAGAGAAGGTTTGTCCATGATATATGCAGTGAAAAAGTTTTGCCATTACCTTTTGGCAAACAAATTCATATTTTTTGTGGACCATCAAGCATTGCTATATTTGGTGAATAAGCCTTGTGCAACTGGAAGGATTGTGAGGTGGTTTGTCATCCTTCTTGAGTTTGATTTTGAAGTGGCAGTCCAAAAAGGAACAACTCAACTTAGGGCAGATCATTTGTCTCGAATCACCTCTGGCAAAGCTCCTGTGGGTGTGGATGATGATATGCTAGATTCAACACTTTTCCTTGTAGAGACAGCTCCTAAATGGTCTGAATCCATCTTAGAAATTTTGACAAGTGGGCAGATACAACTAGCGGGTCCTAATGTGGACCTATGGTGACCATTCAAGTTAATCTCAGGGAGATTATATCGTCAGGGTAATGATGGAGTGTTGTGGCTTATACCTAACCCTGACCAATATGAGGAGATCTTGGAATGGGCACATGCGGGTATCAGTGGAATCCATGCATCAACTACTACTTGTGTGCGACGTATATCTCAGGATGGGCAATGGTGGCCTACCATGCATGCGGATGCTGAAAAATTTGTTCGTAACTGTGCTTCATGTCAAATTCAACAGCCAATTCATAATGTCACATTATTCCAAATTTCAACTACACCAAGTTGGAGTAAGTATATTGTGGACTATCTTCAGCATGGTCATACTGATCAAAAAATTTCTAAATATCGAAAGCATGCTATTGAAGCTAAAGCGGCAAACTATATGCTGATAGAGGGCCAACTCTACAAGAGGGGCAAGGATGGCAACTTACGCATGTGTGTATGTGAAGCTGACTACTTGAAAATCTTGACTCATGCACATGCAGGTGTTGGGGGTGGACACTTTTCGGGCAATACCACAGCTAAGTTTATTAGGTGGTCTGGGCTTTAGTGGCCAACCTTACAAATGGATGCCGAAGAATATGTAAAACGTTGTGACGATTGTCAAAGGACCAAACCTCCCATCACAAAGGACAATATGCCATTGTGGCCTATGTTAAGCACACGAGCTTTTGCAAAATGGGGTATTGATTTTGTCGGTCCCATTAAACCTCCAGCTCGTCACACGCATGCCGAATATATTATAGTCGCGCAAACTGACTATTTGACCAAATGGGTAGAGGCAAAGGCTACAGTTAAAAATGATGCCAGAACCACAGCCAAGTTGTTGTATGAGTACATGTTTACACGCTATGGCTTACCTATTGAAAACGTTAGTGATCAAGGTGTGCACTTTGTGAATGAGGTCATAGAGTTTTTGCTTCAAGAATTTATGGTAATTCACAAGCGTTCTGCACCCTATCATCCCCAGACCAATGGACAAGCTGAGAGTACTAACAAGATTCTCTGCACAGCACTCACAAAGATTATTGAGGGACATAGGACTGATTGGGAGCAAAAGTTGCACTCAGTTCTTTGGGCATATAGGACAGCCTATAAAACATCTGTGGTGGGCACAACCCCATTTGAGCTTGCTTTTGGGCTAGATGCAATTCTTCCCATTGAATTTCTTGTACCTACTCTACGAGTTGCTAAACAATTGGACTGGACTGGTCATGAGCTTTCACAACGCATTGATGAATTGGAAAAGCTTGATGAGACCCGCTTATTGGCGGTAACGGGGATGTATGCCGAGAAGAGGAGACAAAAACAATGGTATGATAGAAATGTAACAACTGGCCGATTCAAAAAAACAATGGTATGATAGAAATGTTACAACTGGCCGATTCAAAAAAGGGGACCTTGTGCTCTTATACACACTTAAGAAGCATAAGAGAAAGCTCAAGAAACGTGGCCTAGGACCCTTTGTGATTAATGAGCTTCCTCCAAGTGGTGCAGTGCGTTTAGAGACACTAGAAGGTGAGCAAATGCCTAACTCCAAGTGGTGCAGTGCGTTTAGAGACACTAGAAGGTGAGCAAATGCCTAACTTCATTAATGAAAGTCGTCTAAAGAAATACAATGAACCATTAACTGAAGCCATGCTTCAACAAATGCATGCTGCACGCACACGGAAAGAAGCACATGACCTACTTAAACGTCAGGATCAAGAAGAGGCTAAAGCTAGAGTTGCAAAAGCCAAGGAGCATCGCAAGGCTTCTATGTTGGCCTTATAGTTGGCTACTGATGAACAATATGTCGATCCTTTCAATATTCAAGTGTGTCTTCATCTTCATGAGACTACCTACTTTGTCTTTGCCTTAATTGACTCTGGTGTAGATTATAATGTTCTCTCGTTTGACACATGGATAGCCTTGGGACAACCAACACTTGTGCACATTCCTATTGACTTACGAAGCTTCTCAGGTGAAGATAACCCTATAGAGGAAAAATGTGTCATTATGATGTCCATTCAAGATCACTAGATGTCAGTTCCCTTTTATGTGGCAAGTAAGTCCAAGGCAGTGGTAGAGGCTATCGATCATGGTTAAGTGCTACCAATTGTTCATTATATTGGAAGAATAGACAATACAAATTGCAAATTGATTCTAATTGCATCTTGGGATCTGCTACTCCACGAGCTTTATCATGTCAAAAGGGTGGTGTTTCTACCTTACACAACCCACTTTCAAAATCTGCTCTTGAAGCTCCAACACAAATGATGTGGATAATCGATGAGTCCTCAAGTGAGGGCCATGGCTGGCATGTTCCAACTACTCTAGTCACTGCTCAAAGAAGGCCAGGCAAGAAGGAATTATCAATTTGGCTACCCAAAGATGCATACAAACTTGTACCATCTAGCCTAGTTGCTAAGCCTCCTAAAAAGCACATCTTTTCCAAGCCTAAACCTCAGATTGTTACTCATTGGGTCCTAAAGCATGTTCTTAAAGCACAAGGCTATTATGAGGGTGCAACAGCACTTTGGCTTCCCAAATGCAATGGTTTACTAGAGGTAAAAGAGTGTATCAATAAGATTCCAAAAGCCACCCTTGGTTTTCCATATCAGTGGGGGTGCAAAGAAAATCAACACAACCTCTTCAAGATAGGATAGGTGGTTGTGATAGCACCTACAAATCTCCTTGTGTTGACCTTCCCAAAACATGTATTGAATCACCAATTGTCCCAATTTCTGCTTGTTACACAATTCCACCATCAACTTGTGTACCTAAGACAAATCCAACTTTACATGAGTCTCCTTTGAGCATAGATTCTAGCACTTCAATGCCTAAATCCTCTTATCTTGCTCAAATTCCTCGACAATTGCTAACCTTCCCACCTCTTAAGAAGGACATACCCAAAACCAAAGGTAAGGCATTAACACTATAATTGAAGCTCTTTGGTAGATCAGTGTTTGAATAGTCTCACATTTACTAATGTCGTTCCTTATGCCTTTAGAGGATAGTGTTCTTTTTGAGATGATCTTATCTACAATGTTTTTGATTGGGATTGTAATGATGGATATGAGTGTATAAAGTTTGAAGTTTCTCAATTTCATTGTTCTACGCCCAGATACCTCCTGATGGATAGTTGGCGAGATACATGTCCACCATGCATTGACCCTGATAGTACTCAACCTGAACATCACGGGGGTTATAGTGCTCCTCCTTTTCAAACTCATTCTACGTACTTTTATGCTCCCCTAGGTGAAAATTGCTGTGGGCATCACTTTGTCACTTTATTCTATCAACAACATCACCCATTTTCACATTGTCAAGAGTGTGCACGACTCGTATTAGGAGAAGCTTCACACATTTGTTGGCTATGCCGCTCTTACTTTCGACGATATGGCACGGGCTTAATGAAACAAATTGTGGGAATTACACCCCAACGCCATAACCTTCTTGATGTGAGAGTACGAGACCGAGGACCAAATCAACGTAGATTACCTGAGGAGGTTCAAGCACAACAATGGAGGGATACATGCATAAATGACTTGCAACCACCTATCTTGCAAGCCCTCCTTTCCCCAGCCTCAACATGTCAATTTTGGATCACTATGAGTACCTATATTCAGCAGTTCCAAAATTTGAATTGTTTGCTTAACCTTCCCATAGAACCAATGCCATATTTTAACGAGGAAGCACTCCTTCCTCTACCACCTTCTCCAGAGGCCGGCTTTCGCACAGGGTTGTCCTTGCATCTTGCATCTTTCCAACAGAAGTGGACACGGATCCACCACCAGTACAAGGGTAAACTTATCAACTCCACAATAAGATCAACAAGCCAGGGCACTTTTCTCCCACTGGGTTTTTCCCCTCGGCTATATTCGGTGATTGGCACCAATAACAAATTTTATTCTAAGTGGCACGACATCCTCATTCTCTGATGAAGGTGGCGATGGAACTGTCCCTACAAAGTTGAGTAAGACCTTTGGTTGAGAGGTGCCTTCCTCATGTGGTTTCAGTAAACAATCCTTTGGGAAGTATTCTACACAATACCCTAGACAATATCTTTCAATTGGTGGAAACTGTGGTACTGTTGTATTGGATCGAACTGCTTGCCTTGAGCGATGTGGACAATCACGAGCCCAATGGGGTTCTCCACACTCATAATAGGGGCCCATTAGTTTGGCTTCTACTTTCCTTTGCTGCCATTGACCTGAGGGGCTTGGAGTCCTAGGTTGGTAGCCGCCTAGCAACATCAAAGAATTTTGTTCCCCTCGTTGAGCCTCCCCAGTGCTTGGCTTGGATATGCGGGACTTTCAAAGAGATTTTCCTTGGAGTCCTAGGTTGGTAGCCGCCTAGCAACATCAAAGAATTTTGTTCCCCTCGTTGAGCCCAGTGCTTGGCTTGGATGTGCAGGACTTTCAAAGAGATTTTCCTTGGATGAATATGATGCATATTCCTCCTCCACATAGCCTGGGTTTACCAAGTCTCTACACATATTTGAATTGTTGTAGTCAACAACCCTCACAGGAGCAGTCCCAGGAGCAGGAGGTTGAGCTCCAAGAACAGGTCGTGCTTGCTCTTGTGCCATCTGTGGCTTACGTTCAAAATTAGTATACTGTTGATGCATTTGTGGAGTCACTCCACCCCTTTGCTGCTCACGCTCCTATCTCATTCTTGCAATGCGAGTACATTCCTGTGTGGTGTGGGTAAAGTTCCAAGCACAGGCCTGGCACCACTTCTTTGTGGGTTGGTTTGTGACTAGAGGAGAAAAGGTATTACATTCTTCGGTTTTATGGTTACCGCCACATGCTCCATAAAGATGAGGACCTGTAGGTAGTACACTACTCATTCGCTACTGTTGTTGTTGTGGCTACATGGATGGACGATAGGTTTGTCCCAATCTCCTTAGTACTAGGTTAGCTATCTGGTCTAGATTTACTAGCGCACTAGACCCTGAACTTTGGTCATCACCCCACTGATCCCTAGGTTGCACCTCAGGGCCAGAACCATCTTGGAATTTGAAGTTATCTGTGAAATCCATAGCATCATGGCAACACTCATTGAAATTTGTATGCTTCTTTGCATAGAGATGTGTATGCAGTGTTGAATTTTTGAGTCCTTTTAAGAAGAGAGAAATTAATCGACTCTGGATGGGCTTCTCATCTTCTCGGCAACGATTAATGTACTGCTTCATCCTATTTACACAATCTCTAACACTCTCAGTCTCGCCTTGCTTGAAAGAGTAGATGTTTGCTACCGTGTCATGTTGAATCCCCATCAAAGAAAAAGCAGCAACGAATCTCTCTTCCAGAACTCGTAAAGAAGATTTTTCTGAAGCCTCTAGTGCCTGAAACCAAGCAAGGGCCTTTCCCTCAAGAGTGAGCCCAAATCCTTCAATTTGCGTATGCTTGTCAGTCACTTGCTCAGCTCGAACTGCTTGCCTAAATGCTGCTACATGGTCATATGGATCTCTCGACCCTTCATACTTCTTTACCAGTTTCTGAAGAGTTGATGGCCTTACTTGTCTTGAATACTCATCATAGGGCCTACAGCCTCTCACTCTCAGTGGGAATTGTTTCTCTCTTTGGTAAGATGGTACACATGCATCCCAAATTGGTGTGGGTCCCCTATTACCTGCCTCACCAACCCCCTCCAAAGATCTTGTTACCCGCATTTCAAGAGGTGCATTTATGGGAGGCCGAGTTGGCTCCCCTACCCTCCGATTGTCATAGTGAGAGAAACGTTGTTGTGGTGTGATCTGTGGTCACACTTTTGGTGTAGGATAATATCTTGGTGCTAGAGTTGGGCTACTTGCAGTGGTCCACTTTGATGTTGAGGGTCCCTCTCTAATGAACTCTCATAGGAAAGGAGCAGCAATTTCTCCAAGAAAGGCTGCCTCTCTTGGTTTAGCTGTATTTGTTGAGAACACTTCCATGCATAATGGTTGTCCTTTCCACGTGAGCTCCCGAATCTCCTTCCAATCTAAGGTTTGGTATTCATTGGCCCATTTATCAACGATTCGGTTCTTGTATTCTGCAAGCTTCTCGACTACCACCACAAGTGCTAGAGGAAGATCTAGCTCTGGCAATCTAGTTGTGGCATAATATCCTTCTAAAGAGTCCTTATAGACCTCTTAAAGTGGGTCATCCTGTAAGACCTTTGTCACTGGAATTTGTCGTACAAACTCCCATTGGTTCTCAGCCCCCTGATCCATTTTGCTCGTGCCTTTCCTATCCCTTTCCAAATTTAAATCTACAAAAAGTAAATCATCTATGGATGGCTTTGAGGACTAGGCATTGGATGGTCCAAGCATGTCCGGCTCAATGAGCCAATCATCTCTAGACTCCCTTGCTCTGGAAAGCTTTGATAAGTCTAAGAACTCGCTTTTAGAGAGCTCCCCTAATTTGTCTACATTCTCTAGATGATAGGTGACTTCGTAGCGAACACCATCTCCACCCATGTACATGTTACCTTGGTCATTGACTAGAGGTGCTCTATCAAGCTCTGAGAAAAAGTCTGCGATCTTAACAAGATACCGTTGTTGTGGATCCCTAAAGATCTCACCTCCTTGAGCATTCGTGTAGACATATTAAAGTCTCACATTGAGTGGTAACCCCATGGTGTTGGCTTTAAATGGATTAAAAGATCTTGTGGGTGTCCTATTTGGGGCTAAGGGATGATTATTTGATGGCCCTAGATTGTCCATGGACAATGAGCTAGTTGTTCTGGAAAGGGTATCAGATTGGGATTCGAAAAAGGTTTCAGCAATATCTACCAAATTTCCTACCGATTGGGTCCCACTTTCCTGCGTAGGTACTCTAGAAGGTGCCCTAGGCCCTATGGCAGTGTCTATATGACGTCCTGACCGCAAGTGCATAAGGTCAAATTTTAAGGTTTTTTTTAATATATATATATATATATATTTATGTATATATACATATATATTTTTAAACCCTACCTAACCACTAAATGCAACTAACATGAATATGTGTGTAACTATCTTTTTATTATTATTATTATTAAACTAATTACACAAAAATACTAATTATGCACAAAATTTAAAAAAAAAATAAAAAATGCAAGTTACACTAATTATGCAAAAAAATTATAGAAATTTTAAAAAATAAAAAATTACAGAATATGCAAAAAATATGGACTCCTAAAAAAAACACATAATTTACATAATTTTTCTTTTTTCTTTCTCTTTTTTTATTATTTTTATTGTTTTATTATTTTTTTTTCTTTTTTTCTTTTTTTCTTTTTTTTAAAAATGTAAAAAACATGAAAATTAACAAAAAATTAAAAATTAAAAATTAAAAATTAAAAATTAAAAAAAATACTAACCTTTTTTCTTCGGCGCTTTCTCTGCGGATTCTCGCCGGCCACCTTATCTCCTTCACGTGCCTCCTCGCCTTCTTTAATGGCTAGCTCACCACCACACCGACCTCTTCGCCTTCTTCTGCACAGCTGACGCTCAGCCAGCCCTTCACCGTGTGACGCTCGGTGTCACCTTCGCCCTTCTCGCCTTCTGGCCTTCGCCGCCTTGAGCCTACAGCTGTCTGCAGCCAGTCGCCTGGGCCTTGCTCTCCTTCGCCAGCTCCTTTTCACAGCTGCACAGCCGCCGCTTCGTCGGCCACCTCCGTGCTCTTGCCTTCTTCACCCCCGTACGCTGTAGTCGCTTGCTCACCCCACGTCACAGCGCTGCAGCCTCCTTCACTTCTACACCCTGCCACCTTGGCTTCTTCGCCGGCCACTCTACAGCAGTGTTCAGCGGCATGCCGGCCACCTTCGCATTCACTTCCCCGGTCCCTTCACAGCTACCCGCCTTCAACGGCCTCCACTTGACCTTTTGACGCCCACGTCAACAATACATGGGCCCACTCCTTTGCCAGCTTCGTGGCCCTTCAGCAAGTGAGTGCCTCAGCCAGTCCCCTCCTTCACAGCTCCTCTAAAAGCATGAATATTGCGTGGGCGGGCAATGTCTATCCAGCCTATTATGCTCTTACGCCATACTTGACTGTCGGCGGTGTTGCACGTGGGCAGAGCAAACGTCGCGATTGCAGCACAATGGGCCTAAAAACTATAGCACACTGCTTTGCATTTGTTCATGTGAGCAAACCAAATTCAACCGTCTCCTAATCATTGCTACCTCGTTACACGTCCTCGTGGAGATAGTGGGCATTTTACAAGCATAAGACAGAAAATTTCTATACAATATCAAAAACATCACATGGAAGGGTGTGAACACATAGAATGCTACCAAACAAAGCAAAATCAGCCCGCCGCTAGTGTACTATGCAAATTTTGTTTCCAATCTATGAACAAAACATGAACACAACAATGAAAGCAACCATGGAAAGCATAAACATGAATGAGAAAACATTAGCGGGAGTAGATCTCAACCGCACATGTAAGTACTAATCTACTTTTTCTCTTCTAATCACTAGCTCCAAGATTCCACCCTCATGTTAACCCTAAACCTAAAAACAAAAAGAATTAGTGGTAGTAATGCAAGCTTCTCAACCAGTTTTGAGTCTTTTCCCCGGCACAGCAGCGGCGCCAATGGAGAGACGGCAGACTCTCTCACTTGTAGCATGAGTAGTATGATGCGTGTGTAGCTCAATCCAATGGGATTTGCATCCCTTTCGGAGCTAGGGATTCAACCCGTACCGGTGCACAAAAGCTTATCCACAAATGGAGAGAATGCTATGAACACCACTACCTTGACATAGACTTAACACACACAAGCTCAATCTTGCCATAACTCATTCACTCATCATCCCACTCATTCATGCATCCAATCCAAGAAGAAAGCTAAGCTAATGCATACACAAGCTCAAAGCATACTCAAGCTCTTACTTCCCTAGCATGCACACTAAAGAATAGAAATGAGAAGAGAGAAAAACCTAATATCATTGCATGGAATTAGAAGAGCATTGCTCATACAATCATGTAGATGGGGAGAGAGAAGAGCTTGCACCTCTATGAATAAGAGGGAGAGCTAGTCTCAAGAGAGCTCAAGCATAAGTTTAGCCCAATGTGTCCATAAGCTCTCAAATGAGCCACTTTTTATACTAAAACTCCTAAAACTCCCAAAACTTTCCATGTGGGATTATTCTTAAGCCCACTCCCACACTCATATACAACTTGGAACTCTTTACAAGAGCCCTAAATAAGAATGTCAAGTCTCTTGTTTTCCTGCTTGCATCTTTTTGTTGCATCCTTGCATTGATCACCACTCATCACGCAACAGAGCCTACCTCTGTGTGTGGCCTTTTGGCTTCCCTTATGCACCATCTACATTCCTTTTACATTGACCTTAATGCCTATTAACCATTGCTTTAGGTATTTCCAATTTGAAATCCCCTAAACCTTATTTATATGCAAACCTTTTACATATAAATAATATTTTCTAGTCTTACCTTATAGTGTTTCGTATTAGTCTCATAACTTTTCCTCCCCCTTGAAAGAAAAGTTTTGTCCTCGAAAACAAACTCAAGAAACCTTTTCTTTAGTGTAGCAACTCAAATTAGAATAAGTTCTCTTTTATAAGTATTTCAATTATAGAAATACTTCCTTTAGTAAAGGAATATTACTTGTTCATGTGTTTTTAAACTCCCTTTCTACGAGAGAGTATCTTTTTCTTTTAAAAACACCTACTGTCCATGTAAGTGTCATTACACCATATAGATCTGACACGGTATTGAACTTTATGTAACCCTTCTAACAATGAGGTTTGCTTTAACATCTTCTTCTAAGATGAATATTTTGTTTTGGTTGATGCCAAACATGAGGACAAACCAATATGATTATGTCCACCAACTTTGCATATGTCCTTGATCAGAGGCTTGTATGCAGTTAATTACATTTCATTGCTCTTTTTTACATCTCAAGTGTCATGATCACTCAAAATCTTTACGTGGTTACCATCAACCCTTTTCCTAGTGCATACTTGTATACACTAACTAAAACAAATCTTACAAATAGCCTCCTTTCCGTGAGACACAATTCCCAAATAAGATTGTTCTATTACCTTTTAGTACCTTACGTACTAGTTGACCAACCTTGGATACCATAAGCAATGAAGAGTAAAGTAATCATTTACTCCCTTGGCCAATTCCTTCTACTTCTCAACCGTCGACTCAATAGAGAAATTCTTTTGGATGAGACAACCTCAACCTTGCTCATTCAACTCCTTTCAATTAATCATACGTTGGCATAGCACACATCACTAGGCGTCCCATTCCACCTAGTTGCTCCCAACAAGTACCTTGAGTAACCAGTCATTAACACTAGACCCTACCTTTTTAAAAGTTTGGACGTCCTTGAATTTGGATCTAAGTAAGAAATTCTTTTTCATTACACTTCAATAAGTGAAACAATGTCCACTTAGACATTTCTTCTTATTGGTAGACTTTTTTCAAGCAACTTTTTTGCTTGATAACTTTTTAAACATATATAGAAACAATTATAAGGTTCCTTGTACCATATCTACTACCATTATGGAATCCATAACCGCTCGTAAATAATGCCTCTCTTTAACATGGTCAACTTTTCTTTTCACAAATGAGTATATGTCATTACTTTCTTTTCACAAATGAGTACATGTCATTACTTTCTTTTACAATCACATAGTCATACCTTTACGATGTGGCCAAAACAAACATCACTTTATTATATCACCACCATGAGAATTTATAGTCTTTCCTCTTTTTCAAGGACTTAGACTCTTATTTATAGATAGACATGCCGCTTTTACCAGGCATTAACTATCTTTACCAGGCACTAACGATCTTTTTCTCTTTTAACCCTTTCTTAAGTGATTCCTTTGAACCACTATCTTTTTAAGTGATACCCTTTTATAACTAGAAGTAGCTACTTTTTCTTATTTGAGAGTTATCTCTTTTAATCAAGTAATTCCAAACTACTTGATAGCTAGGGTTATTAGCACATTTTTCTTTTAAGTGAGCTAGCAACTCACTTTCTAGTTGAGTAAAACTCAACTCACTTATCATGGGTGCTCAACTTAAAGCATCTACCCCACAACCTTAAAATTTTCTTTTCTATATTTTTTTTGAAACTTAAACTCTTGTAGGATTTCGTCCCATCTAGCCTTCCTACATTTTAACTCCTTTTGAGTACTTAACCATTTAAGACTTTCATGATCAGACAATACTTCCAAATTGGCACTATATAAATAATGATTCCGCTTTAACAAAGCATGCACAATTGCAGCAAATAGTCCTTTTTCATAAGTTTAATAATTAATTTGAGCTCTGTTCAACCTTTACTTTCAAATAATTTAGATTTTTTTTGGTAAATATTTTATTTTTTCTCTATAATTGAAATACTTTTCTAAGGTGCTCAATATGTTCTTGTTTATTTTGTCTAAAGACTAATATATCATCAATAAAAACCACCACAGATTTTCCTAAATATAAAAGTAGGAGGAGAATTACCTAGACCAAAAGGCATAACTGAAAACTCAAAGTGTCCAAAAAGATTTCCTAAATGTTGTTTTTGGCACATGTTCAATTCTAAATTTTACGTAATGATATCTAGAGTTTAAATCTATGTTACTAAAATATTTAGCACCTTTGAATTGATCAACTCGTCAATCCTGAAAATATGTTTTTTTTTTGTGATTGAATTTAATCCAAAATAATATATGCACAAGTGCATATATATGCATCTTTTTTCTTCACCAATAATATTGGTGAAGTCTAGAGAGACTTACTTGGCCTAATAAAGCCTTGTTCAACTTCTTGTGTTTCTATCAAACTTATTCTATAAGATGACTTACTAATTGGCTTTAAATCCTTTAAAACTTCTATGGGATGATATATCCCTCTATCTGGAGGTAAACCTTTTGGCAATGTTTCTGGAAAAACATCTTTAAATTCTTCTAATAAATTATTTAAAGAAGAATTAACTACTTTTCATAATGGTTTTTAAACTAAGACATTACATAACAGAAAAACTATTCCATTATCTTGATGAAGCTTTTGGAACTCAATATTACATATCAAAGGAGAAGATGGTACATTGTGCTCTCCTTGCAATGTAATAAATTTTCCTTTATGCTCAAATGTTAGTGTATTATGCAAATAGCTTCTCAAAAGTTTTTTCCCCAATCAAAATAATTCAAGTGTGCATTCCTTTAGGCTTATCATTACCATTGCCAGTAATTTCTCATCCTAGGGACTTAGGACAATTCCTTTTATCATGTCTTGGCTCAAGACAAGAGAAACAAAGTTTTTCTTTAAATCTCTGTTAAAATCTTGCTTTTTTAGAAACATACTAGGATTGGATTTTTTCTTTTTAAGAGGTTCTTCCTTTTTAAATAAAAAACCCTTTCTTTTTTGAGATCCAAAATTTTCTTCATGAGGCTTATATGAAAAAAAATCCATTTTCTTTACCATTACCAATGATATCATCAAATTTTTTTACGAATTTTATAGCCTCATCTAAGTTTTTTTAATCTTTGGAGCAAACTTCCTTCTTGAACTCCCTTTTTAGGCCTCTAATAAAGCCTCTTACTTTTTGAAAATTGTCTATTCCCTTAAGCTTTAAGACAGTTTCTCTATAGCAAGCTATATATTGAGTAAGATTTAATTCTTTTGTTCCAGAACAATTATCCCACTCCTCCCAATGTCGGTCTTCTTCATTTTTAGGAACATATTCCTTTAAGAATAATTCCTTAAATGAATCCCAAGAATTGGAGTATTTGCCTAGGTTCTACTAAGCTCATCCACCACTTTACAAGCTTGCCTTGTAAGGATAGCCCAGCTTCAATGGGGAGGTTATGATCATGCACATTTCTTAAAAGATAAAAATCTTGTCATTTTTGTTAAAAAAATATGGACCGCATCTTTATTTCTCTCCTTCTCTTCCCCACTAAAAGTGGGTGCCTTTAAATCTTTGAATGCCATACCCTGGTCTCTAGTTTTGGGACCCTCTTCAACTATGGATCCATTCAATCCTTTTTCCCTTCCCTCATAAATGTAATTTTTAATATTTCTTTTATTCCCAATCCTTCCCCTCCCATCAAGGAGCTAAGAAGACCCATCATTTTCTCAAGTTTATTCTCTATATTAGAGATTTTTTATTTCATTTCTATATCCTCGTACTCATTAAGATCTAAATCTTAATGATCTATTTCAATTGTTTTTGTAATAACCTCTTCCATGTGTAAAGGGGACATTGGGTTTTCCCCCTTCTCCCCATTTTCATCCTTCCTACCTTGAGAAGCCATTTACTTTAAAAATAAGCAACATGGAAAGTTTCTTACAAAGCAAAAAAAAAAAATGCAACACAAAGACCTTACTTGGCTGGGTAAATATGAATTATCTCTAATGATGTGAAGAACAATTCCGTTGATTCCTCCTTGTTAATATTTGCTTCAATGATTCTTCAAGGTTGTCATGTACTCCACTTGCTTAATGTAGAATCTCCAAAATATGCCCAATTTATTAGGCAAGAGGTATGCTAAATCAATTATGCAAGAGGTATGCCCAATCTACTAAGCAATAAGTATTTGTATGGGGAATATTTGAGAAGTATAAGGATTAGCTTATGGAAATGAATAGAGAAGAGATTAAGGAGTAGATATTAGAGTTAGTAATGAGTAGATCAATGGAAACATGGAAAAGAAAAAACTTAGCTCTGATACCAATGTAATGTTCCTTGCATCAACAACTTGAGGACTTGTAAGACTAGAACTTTGATTCTCCACCCAACCATATTCCAAATGGACCCTAAACGCATGGTTATATAGGCCTAGGTGATGCATGACCTTCCAACTTCAGCCCCTTGACCTTTCAATGGCTAGGCATGGCCCCTTCACTATCCAATGCCTCTCCCCCTAGAAGGGGGCACCTACCTGTGTGGCCTTTGGGCTTCCTTTATGCACCATCTACATCCCTTTTACATTGACCTTAATGCCTATAAACCATTGCTTTATGTATTTCCAATTTGAAATCCCTTGAACCTTATTTATATGCAAACCTTTTATAAACCATTGTTTTAGGCATTGACCATTGCTTTAGGTATTTCCAATTTGAAATCCCTTGAACCGTATTTATATGCAAACCTTTTATAAACCATTGCTTTAGGCATTGACCATTGCTTTAGGTATTTCCAATTTGAAATCCCTTGAACCTTATTTATATGCAAACCTTTTATATATAAATAATCTTTTTTAATCTTTTTTATAGTGTTTCCTATCAGTCTCATAACACTTGTGTACTACTACTGTAGATGCTGCTCTACAACAACATCCCCATACAATGTTGCACACGTTGTAACTACTGTAATCTAAGCTTGTTAACATTGATTTAACTACTTGGTAAATGCTGGATTAATGCTTGAATGCCTAGAATTCCATGTCACTTGTACACCAACTAGGTGTCCACGTGACATTCCCCTCTGCTAAAATGTTACTAGGTGGTACACCTGACAACCCTTTGACTCCTCTGCTAATCCTCCTCCACTGAAACCATTTCCTCATTGAGTCTTCTTCTTCTAGGACTAAGGTCGACTATAGGAGTTGAAACCTTTGAGCCAAAGGCTTCTCCACTGCAGGAACTATATGGCAAATGCTGATAAATATGCCTTGAAAAACCTGAATCACCACACTGACCTGTCTATGGAATCCTTTCACACACCATGCCCATCATTCATGGACCTACGACCTCCTAAGGCAATTTTGGAGCCACTTCGATCTTCTTATGTGGAAGAGAATCCCCTGTTAATTCCAACTAAAGCCCAAAACTCCATTTACTCCTTTGATGATAGATGTTAATCTTCCCCAGAAAACTCATGGGGGTAAATCATGTATGCCCTGCAGAAATAAGATTCTTAGACTGACTATCTTTACTGGACTACTACTAGGATGATTGTTATGCTAATGCAAGCCATGTCCTACCCTATATTCTATGAAAGAATGCAAATGAATGGGTTACTTATTCATGCCTAAGGGAAAAACTCTAAGGATGGCATGCAAGATCTTGAGAAATGGATTTAACTGAGCAGAGGCGACTATCATGATGCTTTACTCAATGACTTGAGGGATGAACTAAGGTTGGTTACCCTATAACGCTTTGATACCAATGTGACAAGCGAGGGATTGATAGTAGTAAAAAAAACCTTAGGCTTAACTAAACTTCACTTAGAAACACTTAAGAGAAAGAGAATGGTTTCAATGCAAGTGCAATGCACCTATATTAATTGTGATGGTTACAATGAGATCTATGAATAGATCTATGCCTGTCCTAAATGAGTATCCTTATTGGGAAGAGAGAGATATGTTGAATAATGATGATGACTGACTGTTCCTTTCCCCAATGCTAAGGTCCACCCTTTGGATGTTGGTTTTCCTCTATGTAGGGCAGGAGATGAATTGAATGCTGAATGCTGACTATGCTGCTGATTCCCTTTCTCCTTAGGACATTGAGAAGAAGGAGATAACTGAAATGAATGGTGTGCTTTTCTATATATATGGAATGTTGTTGTTGGTCAACTAGGCTTATGATGTCGACTTCCATGTCTGGATCTTCATGACTTCATATATGCCCCATAGCTACAACTGTCAACTGGTCCTCCATGCCCCCACATGATATGATGCATGTACTAAATGATGTTGATGCCTTGTGTACTGTTGTGTACTGTTGTTGATGCCTTGTGTACTGTTGTAGGTGCTACACATCCCCATGCAATGATGAATACATTGTAACTACTATGATTTAAGCTTGTTAACATTGATTTAACTACTTGGTAAATGCTAGAATAATGCTGGAATGCCTAGAATGCCATGTCACCTATACACCAATTGGGTGTGCACATGGCATTAACCAAGTCTGGCTAGCCTAGTAAAAAAGCAGGCCCTCCTCGTCGCTAACAAGCTACTATAGCCACCAACCAGGGAAAAACAAAGCACCCCCACGTGAAGAAAAACTGGGAAAAAATGGACAATGAGAAAAAAATGGAGAAACTCATAACGGGCGGGCACACCCACAACAATGGCCCTCACTCCCTATCGAGTAATATGTATAGACGTCTACTATGAGGTAGAGGCTTCGTGAAGAGGTATGCCGTATTGTCCTCCGTCCGAACAAAATACTAGCAAGATGTCACCAGCCAAAATCTTCTCTCTGGACGTACAGTTTTGGTAAGAAATTTTTGATTGAGGCAAAGCAATATTAGAGCCTTGCACAGTTGCTGATGCCTTCAGGTTTCTTGCATATAAATTGATTATGACCTAGATTAAGGTATTATAACTCATTAGGACCTCAATGGAAGGCTTTTTGGGCCCTTTTATTTGGCAGTTTAAGGAGTCAAACCTTTTCTCTTAAGAAGAAACGTTTTCTAATTAGAAGCTTCAAAACGGCTACTTTATTCGAATTTGAATTTTGGGAGGAAAATGGAATTTAAAATCTAGCGGACAAAACTATATCATGTAGCGTATCTATGGAAAGCTCTTGATGCGTAGATCATGGATCTATAATCTCCGCTCAAATCGGAGCTTGTATGTAGAAGTTATGGAGGTCCGAAAATTGTAAAATTGCCTCCCCCCCTTTTTGGGGGAAAAAGTGCACCCTTTGACCACTCTTACACCTCTCTTACAAACCCAACATTTCAGTCCACATGGCAACCCCCCATTTGGCTATTCCTTAATCACCTTGATTAGGCTTGGGCAAATTAAAGGGCCCAAGAAGACCCCATTCACTTCCTAATGTTAGAAAAAGCTGTGATTTCGGATGCAATACCACCATCAAGATTGTTGAGTGGCAAAGACAGCCAAATGAGGTTACTAAGCCTAGCTATGGTGTCGTGCAAGGGCCCACTGAGTGCATTTTTCCCCAGATCTAGCACTTGCAACAAGGTCAATAAGCTATAATGCCAATCAAGTTGTTTTACTGTAAGTACATGGATTGGAGAATCTTGCAAACTGCAATCTCAGTGGGAATGCTTCCAGTTAGGTCATTTTTGAAAGTAGAAAAATAATACAGGCTCTTGAATACTTTGATCTCTGGAAGGTGCCAATAATCTGATTCACTTGAAGAAGTAGTGTCACAAGGTCAGTGCAGTTGTACAGGGAGGTGGGAATGGGGCCAATCAGAGGGTTCAAGAAGAGCCTTAGATTGGTAAGAAGGCTTAGGTTCCCAATTTCCAAGAGGATATGGCCTTCTAGCTTGTTTTGATCAAGGTAGTGGGCAGAGACATTGGAGCAATTTCCAAGTGTGGGGGGGATGGTGGTTGTTAGATTACTATCATTCATAAAAAGATCTATAAGGTTAGTGAGATTTCCCACATTTGGGGGTATGGGACCGCTAAGATCGTTTTGAGAGAGGAGAGTGTGAGGGAAAAAGGACGAAAGGACCAGATGTACGAGAGATCAGAGCAAAACAACATAGCATGAAATGGGTGAGTGAGTGTATATATGATGGTGAGTGAAAATATGTACAAGAGGTCCTGTGTGTGAGGAAACTTTGAGTAGAAGACCAGTTTGCAGACGCATAAATGATGTTTGAGCTAAAGCACGGTCGATGATGAAGGCTTGCATTGATGTGAGGCAAAGGCACTCGGTGATGTGGTCGGTGTCGAAGGCTCACGTTGGTGGATGCAAAGGCACTCCAAGGCAGTAGTGGGTAATGGAAGATGAACTAATGATGATGCAAACTCTAGTGACAAGGGTGGTGCACTACCTAAATGGTGATGAAGAGCAAAGAGGGTTGTTATCCCGAGTGGTGCAAGCTCTGGTGACAAGGGTGCTACAATACCTGAGGGGTGGTGATCAGGAGCATAGAGGGCTATTGTCCCAAGTGGTGTCGATGGTGAAGATAAACAAAGAGGGCTGCCGTCCCAATGATGTGAGATGGTGAGTAGAGAGGGTTGTTCCTGAGGTAAACTATAGATGAAAAATGATGATGTGTTGTATCGGGAGTGGGCTATTGTCCCAAGATGTGTACTGATGATAAAACGATGATCTGTTGTACAGTAGTAGAGAGTGAGCTGCTATTAAATGGTTGGAAATGCTGATGATGCAAACTCTAGTGAAGGGTGTTGTGATACCTGAATGGTGAGATGAAGAGCATAGAGGGTTGCTATCCCAAGTGGTGTAAGCTCTGGTGACAGGGGTGCTGCAATACCTGAGGGGTGGTGAGGAGCAGAGAGGGTTTTCGTCCCAAGTGGTGGCAATGGTGAAGATAAGCAGAAAAGGTGCTGTCCCGATGATGTGAGATGGTGAGAAGAGTGAGAAGACTGCTATCCTGAGGTAAACTATAGCAAAGAGGGTTTTTGTCCCAAGTGGTGGCAATGGTGAAGATAAGTAGAAAAGGTGCTGTCCCGATGATGTGAGATGGTGAGAAGAGAGGGCTGCTATCCTGAGGTAAACTATAGAAGAAAAACGATGATGTGATGTAGTAGAGAGTGGGGTACTGCCGTGTATTGATGATAAAATGTTGATGTGTTGTACAATAGCAAAGAGTGGGCGGATGGTTGGAAACACTGATGATGTAAAATCTAGTGACAAGGGTGCTGTGATACCTAAATGGAGATGAGGAGCAGAGAGGGCGACCATCCCGGCGAGTGGTGCGAGCTCTAGTGAGAAGGGTGCTACAATACCTAAGGGGTGCTGAAGAGCAGAGAGGGTTGTGTACATGGCCTCAAAAAGGTTTTGTACAAGGCATTAACAAATAAAACTCACTCAACACCATTCAGAGCACATCAAAGCACAGACTCTGATTCATCACGATAGCATAATGACTCCACAAACATCAAGAAGGAAAGACATAATAAAACACTGAGCAAAGACATAGCAGAACTTCTCCTTCATTCATTATCAGAATCAACGTTCCATCCCTCTAATCCCTAAGTACAACTGTCAGGGTAATAACTACTCGGTTCAGATCCCAAAGGGTGCATCCACACGTAACTAACCCCCAAGCCCTTTGACTAAGGTCTAAGAATTACATAAGAAAGCCTTAACACTTGGCACAGCCTGGTGGCTAAATTTTTCCCAAAAATTTGACCTGAACCCATCAATCCCTGATCTCAGCAAAATCTGATTTCTGCAGTGATCCTCTGATCATGTAAAGAGAGTGTCAAGAACAAAATAAAATTTCCCTAAAAAGAAAATGCCTAATGTTTGTCTGCTTTGCTTTTTTTTTGAAACTAGTGTTGAAAACACTATGGTAAACATTCCGAGCATCACTATGCCTGACCCAGTTGGTCAGTCTGAATCTCTAAGACCTGCTCTTGCTGTGCTTCCACGTCCATTTGAACGTCCTTTGCAATGTTGATCACCCCCTCAGGGTCCTCATCATCTGGTAAGGCTTTATCCATGCTCATCAGAGCTCTTTGTCTGAACAGCTCCAGATGTTTGTCCTTCAGCAGCACTTGCTCCTTCTTCCTCTGTCTAAAAAAGGGCTCTAATCTTCTTCAGCTTCCCTGCAGACGATTTCAACTTAACAAGCTTAAAAGGATTAGAACTTGGACTTTCTATCCCCATCATATGAGATTCCTCTCGCCTGATTATGCTTTTCAGAGCAAAACCACTCGGCGTCTTATATTCCAGCATATCCTCTGTTTCATCCACCTTGCTCTAAAATTTAGACTTTTTAGCTACAAGCTGTGCCACCTCAGCTTCCAAGTGAGCAATGTGCTTCAAATTTACCTCTTGCATTGTGTTCACAATGCCTTTGAGGTTCTAATATGGCTTGAAAACAAACTGCCCAATTCTTTCTCTGATCTCTTTCCATATCACTGATCCCTGTTGGATCATTTCTGATTTGATTCTCCCCACATCTGCTTCAGAGACCAGAACACCTCCTACTATAGACAGTTCTTCATGCTCACTTAATATTTGCTCCTTCATCTGTTCTAAGGGTTCCAATCTATTTAAAAGCATCCTATTCTCTATTTCAAGCTCCACCAGTCTTTCAAGAAATCTTTGCATCTCTGACTCTACACTATCCTTCAAAGATGTTGTCCATTCTTCAAACAACTTGAGAGACAATCTATTCTTAACCAACTGACTAGTTTGTTCAGAGATCTCCTTAGCTGAAGAAACTTTCAACTCAACCATGTCAGCATTCAGAGCTTTGATCTGATTCTGCAACACTTCTACTTCTTGAGCTTTTTCTACAAGCATTTGTCTAAGTTGATCATTAGCCTTCTGCAACTGCTCTTTGGCATAAGCTCTATTTTGATATTCCCTAATCTTTTCAACTTGCTGCAGACAAAACTTCCTCAGAACTACAAGAGCGTCTCCCACATTTTCTGTAGTGACAGTCCAAGACTACTCTGAACCAGATTTTACTGCCAACGGAGTCACCTTCGAAGGCATCCCTTGCATCTTCAATAGATCAGATCTTTTGCTGCCTCTTGCCACATGTTCCTTTTCACTCAACTGCATCTTCTTCGCCAACTTGGTTTGAGAAAGAGTCGGAGATTGCCCTATCCTAGAGACTTTTGTCCCTAAAAATGGTTCATCATCATCATCCATCCCAGACTGCAACACAGAAGTTGTAGCCTCTTCCAAACTATAACCCGCCTCCAAGAGACACCCTACTGTTTTCTGCTCCTCCTCTCTCAACTCTCTATCCCTCAGTTTCCTCTTCAGAGTCAGAGCCAATGTATGTGAAGAAAGTCTAAGGTCCACAAGCTTTACAGGTATAGCTGTTTGAAAGGAGTCATAATCAAATAAGGCCTTAAGGAAAGGGCCTAGCCTGCTCTTACTAACTGCTCTCCTTTTATCCTTCTCTCCCACTTCAATCATAATCCTCTGATGTACCACAGTGGCCCAATCCACATCTACTCCTGCCTCTGCTCTGCAGCTAAAGGGGTATAAGATTCTTTTGACATATAATCAACCTTCTGGAGTAAAAGCACACGCTCCATAAACCATTGCAATTGCTGCTTCCTGGCAGCTTCTACTATCTTCAAATGGTAATAATGTCTGGAGCCCACAGGATTCCCAAATTCTCTCTCCATATCCTCATCAGAAACTAAATGCAAAGCTTCCAAACCTGGGTTAAAAGGTAATTCAAATACCTAAGAAATCAGAGCTAGGGTTATCCTTATACCTCCTTTGAGTACTCCCTCTGTCTTTCTCAGCAGAGCTAGCTATGTGGGAGCATATATATTGTCTTGCCACTCAGCCCAGGCTAACTTTGCATACGCGATCAACCCAATTGAAGTAAGCCACTGAACATTTGCGCTATTCTCCAAATCCATGCTGTACTTGAAAGGTGCAAAGTTCTCCATCAGGCTACCCACCACAGCAGTAGAAATATCCTTCATAGAAGTCTCCTCGTGTTGCTCCATCTCTTCAGAATCTGAGCTAAAACACTGCTCCACTTCTTTGCTTGGCGCTGAATGCTCTCGCAGGGACCCTCGAACTAATGTGGTCTCCGCCTTAGGTTGCCCTTGCTACATAGCCTGCCTACCCTTCACTATGGCTAACCTCTATCTAACTGTATTCAGAGCAAGAAGGTCCGGCCTAGTGGTAGAACTACGGGGCATGTGAGCAGGGGAATAAGTAGAACAAAGAGAAGAAGAATGAGACACACAGCACATAGCACAATGAGGCTTCTGGAATGGACGCCTCTGAAATGCAGATGTCACCTCTCGCAATCTCCTCTTCCATGCACTGCTAGAACGGGCTGGATGAATTCGTGCATGCCGTCCCCTCACTGGTGCGGGTTTATAGGGATTCTCATGCATCACGTCGGCCATTACCGCAAATAATGTCGGACAAAAAGTTAAATCAAGCCAATTGACGGCCGACTCGTGCGAAATATATTCCCCACCGTTCAAATTAAAAAATCCAAGCGAACTCTGATCCACATAGAAGCTCTGAATTTCCTTTGTTCTCTGATCTTTTACTCCGTCCTGATTTGAACATGTACTTTGGAACTACAGGGGGAGTGCCCACAAATGGCTTAAGTCTAAACCCATTCACCCCCTTTGGTACCAATGTTCCAAAGGCATCTAAAAGCATGAAGGTTCCTTGCCCCAAGTCTTTTTCAATTCTGTAGGGCCCAATGTACCTAAGCCTCAACTTCCTTGGGTGTGGCCCTAACTTGGAATTGCAAAGCATGACCCAATCTCCCACTTTGAAGACTTTGAACTTGACATTCCTATTTACCCAAGCTTGTCTCCTCTTTTGAATGATCTCTGAAACATAAAAGCACTCATTGATCTGTCTTCCTCCAACTGATTCAGATTGTGCTGTCTATAGATCAGAGATTCTCTGAGTGGGAGTCTGCTTTCTGCAGCAACTCTCAAGCTAGGCACCACAAACTCCATGGGTACTACTGATTCTAACCCATAAACAAGCCTAAAAGGAGTCATTCCAGTGGTTACTTTAAAAGCTGTTCAAAATGACCATAAAGTCCCAATCAGACTTGTTATCCTGAACAATCTTCTTGATGATTTTAAGCAGGATTTTGTTTGAACTCTCAGCCTGTCCATTTGCCTAGGGATGATAGGGAGTGGACTTCTTATGCAAAATCATATGGGTTTGAGTCAGCTCTCTACTGATAACATCATTCAAGAAGTGTGTTCCTTGATCACTGACAAGCTCAATGGGACATCCAAACCTTGTCATGATGTTACTATACAAGAATTTGGCCACACTGGCTGCTTTATTGTCTCTGAGAGCCATTGCTTCCACCCATTTAGTACAGTAATTTGTAGCCACCAGAACATAACTCTTACCTGTCTTGCTCTTTGGCTTAATAGGACCCACAAAATCCAATCCCCATTTCTGAAATGGATCTAGAGGTAGCACAGGGTGGTTTGACATCCTATCTTTAGAATTGGGTTGGCCCACTTGCTAACAAACCAAACATTCCTTGGCATATGTGTGAGCATCCTTCAAAACTGTTGGCCACCATAGACCTGATTGTAAAATCTTCTTTCCTGTTATTTCCCCTGAGAAATGACCTCCAGACAACCCTGCATGTGCCTCTTGTACCACTACTGCTTGTTCAAAATCAAGAACAAATCTTCTTATTATCTGATCTATCCCCTTTCTATACAATGCTCCAGCAATGACTAAAAATGTCTTGCTTTTCAGCACAAACTTCCTTTTCTGATCCACACTCATCTCTTCTGGTAGCAATCCATCAGTGAGAAATAGCAACATTTGATCATAAAAGGAGTCAGAGCTCCAGCTCTGAACAGCAAACAGATCAGAGTCACGGAAATAATCATTAACTCTTACAGCATTTGATCATAAAAAAGGAGTCAGAGCTCCAGCTCTGAACAGCAAACAGATTAGAGTTAGGGAAATAATCATTAACTCTTGCAGCATCTTCTTTACCTTCAAGTCTGCTTAAATAATCTGCCAGCATGCTGAATCCCTGGAGTATGTACTATCACAAAATCAAATTCTTGCAACAACAACATCCATCTTGCTAACCTTCCTGTCAACTGTGGTTTCTTCACAGGAAATAACAGAGCTTGATGGTCAACATGGAAGAAAACTTTGTTAGCCAAGAGATAATGTCGAAATTTCTGTAAAGAGAACACCATGCCCAAAGCTTCTCTCTCTGTAACTGAGTAATTCTTCTCAGCTGAAGTTAGCATTCTGCTTGCATAGTAGACAGGTCTGAACCAATTCTTGATTTTTGCCTGCATAAGAACAGCTCCTACTGCAATGTCTGAAAGCATCAACAAATACATGGAATGGTAAAGACCAATCAAGAGGCTGCAAAATTGGAGCTACCACCATCATTTTCTTTAAAGTCTGAAATGCCTTTTCCTGGGCCTCTGACCACCTGAATTCTACTCCTTTCTTGGTTAAATGTGACAAGGGTGCACATACATCTGACAAATATCTTAAATGTCTACTGTGCCACTTGATCTGACCCACAAACCTAGATGTTTCCTTCAGATTCACTGGGCTCTTGGACTTTATGATGCTCTGAATTTTTCTTGGATCCACCTGTATACCTTCCTCTGAAATTTTGTGGCCCAACAAGACTCCTCTTTTAACTGCAATTGGACATTTGTATGGATTCAATGACATACCATACTTCCTGCATCTCTCAAAACCTTTCCTCAAGTGCTCCAAATGCATCTCTTTGGATCCAAACACACAGAAATCATCCATAAATACCCTCATAAAATAAGACAAATAGGGCTCAAACACTCTACTTGCCACCTCTGAGAAAGCTGGTGGTCCATTTTTTAATCCAAAGCTCATTACTATGAACACAAATGCTCCCCACTCTGTAATGAAGGCTATTTTGTGTTCATCATCAGGGTGCATCCTGATTTGATTATATCCTGAGAACCCATCCAGAAAACTATACATTTGATGCCCTGCAATTGAATCTAGCAGAGTATCTACAAAAGGTAATGGAAAAGGATCTGTGATGGTGGCTGCATTGAGCTTTCTATAATCCACACAAACTCCGATTCTTCCATTTTTCTTGGGGACTACTACAATTGGAGATAGCCATGTTGCTTCATGTACAGGCTTAACGAATCCCACCCTGAGCAGCTTGTCAATTTTATTTTTAACCTGCTTTGCATAATTGGGATTCATTCTGTACCTCTGTTGGATAACAGGCTTAGCATCTTGCTTCAAATTAATCCTATGGGAATAAAATGCATTCTCCTTCCACATGAACACTAACTTTGACAACTTTAGGGTCATTCTCTCTTCCCAAATTCCATTCATTCAGATCATCCTCCATAACTCTAGCTGATTTCTTCATACTGTTTTCATATCTTTGCTCTGCTATTGCAATAGCCTGATCAATTGATAGATCATTCTGCATCACCTCTGACTGTGACAGCTCTGATTCCTGTAGAACTCTGAACTGTTCCTTAGTCATCTCAGTCCCTTTTTGAATATCCTGTAATTGCTGGTCTCTCTCCTCTTCTGCAGCTACAGCAAAACAATCCTCATAATCTCCCAAATTAGTCATCACATTTATATCAAACACTGGGACAACTGCTGGATTGGCCTTCAAATATTCCTCTTCTTCATCATCTTCTACTTCATCTGCTAGGTGTATGCCTTGTGCCCACAAATCTCTTTGCTCCTTTGGCATAAATATAGTAGATGTCATGGGTAAAGTCTATTTCTGGTTCCCCTGTTTTAAGATCACCATATTAGCTCCCCAATCTTGCTGTAATTTAGCCTGCCTGAACCAAGGTCTTCCAAGGAGCATTGGGTAGGCCAAGTTATCTGATTGCGTCCTGAGTACTACAAAGTTGACCATAAACTTCAATCCTGCAATGAAGATCTCCTGGTTTTTTAGCAAACCTAAAGGTTGTAATCTCCTCTGATCAGCCACCATTTGTACCTGAAAAGGTGCTGGATGCAACTTTTGGCTCCCAAATTGAATATAAACTGACTCAAGAAGTATATTAATTCCTGATCCACCATCCAAAAGAACTCCATGTATGGGTTGGGCCTGATATTTGACTGATATGGTAGGAACTTTAAAATCAACATCTTCCACCTGAACAATATTACTCAGTGAAAAATTACTTTGAGGTGAATCAACACCTTTTCTCTGAAGAATTCTTTGAAATAGCAAATCTCTGAACCCTGGTACTAATGTCAGCAATTGGTCAAGAGAAATCTGAATTTCTGAATGTAACAGAGCTTCATAGAGTGAGTCAACCATAGAAATTTCCTCTTCTCCTTTGTCCTGTCCTTGTTCTTCACAAACCCCTTCTATTTGTTCTAACAATAGTTCTTCCAAAGCTGGCTTCTTCTTGTCCAACTTCCTCTGAACCTTGCTTCTAACTTTCTCCTAATCCACCCATTGAATTAGACCTTTATTCAACTTTGCAGCTCTTGTCACTGCCAAGGCAGGAATCTGTTGTTTCGAATCCTTATCATTTGCATGGACTACACATCCAGAACAATCACAAGCAACATGCTCAACCATATCAGAGTTACTCTGAAACTGGTCCTCTATCACTGTCACTACATTTAACTGTGTTATTTGTTGGTTTTGTTGTATCTTTCCTCTTTGATTTTGATCTGCTCTACAGGGTACCTTACAATTGGGATACCCCTCTCTGTCCTATGCTTGCACCATTACTCACAAGCTGGGCCCTGTCTATGGCCCTCTTTGTCACAATAAGTGCACTTCAATTCTCCTCTGGAATCTGATTGCCATGTTTGTCTAGGATGTGATCTGAACTATCTATTTGGTCCTCTAGCTTGAGCAGGGAAAACTTGATTAGATGAAGTTTCGTTCTGCTGTTGCTTTGACCTTTGTACACCGAGGGGAACTCTTCCTCTGAAATTTGGGTTATACCAGCAATTGGTTGCTAAATGTCCTTCCTTGGAGCATATCTGACACACTGGTTTAAGCCTCTTTAACAGTTGTTCATCATCCAATCCTTTCTTCTTCTTTTTGCCCTTATCTTTGGGCTTAGAAGATTTCTTCTTCTTTTTCCTTTTCTGGCTGGTTGATTCATCATCTGAATCTGAGTCACTATTATATTATGAATTATCATCAGAGCTCTCTGAGTCTCTGTCTCCATCAGAGTCAGATTCTAGGTCTGAATCAGACCTCTTTTTCTTTTTCTTCTTCTTGGTAACACCCAACCTCTTTTCTACTCTTACTGATGCTGCTTGCACCAAAGCATCAAAACCTGCAGCAATGTCTACATTAGCCACTGCTGATCTGATTGTCTTCCTTAATCCATTCAGGAAATAGGAAGCTAACATTTCATTGGAAAGCCTATCTGCTCCTTCCAATCTTCTAGAGAGAACCCTGAACTTCTGAGCATAGTCCTCTACTAACATTTCTTTTTGTTGAAGATCTTTAATTTTATTTATGATGTCATTGGCTATTTTCTCCCTTCTAAACCTGGCAAGAAAACTGTCTCTCAAAGCATCAAATTTTCCAAAATGTCCCAAACCATACTGGCTAAACCAATCCATTGCTGAGCCTTCTAGGGTAGCAGAAAACTGCCTCTTCTTCACCTCTCCCCCATAAAGTGTGTCATAGCCACTAGCCTCCCACATTGTTTGGAATTGGGCTACATGGCAGTCAGGGTCCTCCTTGGGTTTTCCCTTGAACTTTGCTGATCTCACCTTTGGGTTCTGTGCTGGTGGATTTTGAGGATTCATTGCAGCCCCTCTAACTGGCCTCCTTGCTAAGACTGGTAATGGTTGAAACTGCAATCTTCCCCTAATAACTCTATTCAACAGGGTTCCCCCAAGAAATGTCCTGAAAGTGCTTGAGAATACTGGTGGATTTTGAGCATCCCCAACACTTCCTGCTTCTGCATTAGCATTTGAATCACCATCTAAAATTGGAATACCCAAATCAGATTCAGATTGTACCGAACCTATCGGAATCCCTTCTCCTTGAGCAGCATCCACAAACTGATCATGTACTTCTTCCTCATCATCAATATCCTCTGCTTCTTGATCCAATGTTTCCTCCTCTACATCTTCTTCCAAAACAGTTTCCAATGGTCAACTTGTCCCTGGAGGAAGTTCATAATCGGAATCATAATCATCACCTTCTTCATCATTCCTTCTCCTTGAGCAGCATCCACAAATTGATCATGTACTTCTTCCTCATCACCAATATCCTCTGCTTCTTGATCCAATGTTTCCTCCTCTACATCTTCTTCCAAAACAGTTTCCAATGGTCAACTTGTCCCTAGAGGAAGTTCATAATCGGAATCATAATCATCACCTTCTTCATCATTCCTACTTGTTAAAGCAGCATCAGCATCAACACAGCATCTCTGGCCCTTGACCTTGTATAATATCATCTTGAATTCCCCGAAGAATCATCTTCAGACATCCAAGGCTAGCGGTCCTCTAAATATGTCATATCCTCCTAGAACTCAGGGCATTCAAACTCACAGGATCGCCAATGTGTACATGGCCTCAAAAAGGCTCTATACAAGGCATTAACAAATAATACTCACTCAACACCATTCAGAGCACATCAGAGCACAGACTTTGATTCATCACGACAGCATAATGATTACACAAACATCAAGAAAGACATAATAAAACACTGAGCAAAGACATAGCAGAACTTCTCCTTCATTCATTAGCGATCAGAATCAACGTTCCATCCCTCTAATCCCTAGGTACAACTGTCAGGGTAATAACTACTTGGTTCAAATCCCAAAGGGTACATCCACACGTAACTAAACCCCAAGCCCTTTGACTAAGGTCTAAGAATTACATAAGAAAGCCCTAACAGGTTCTCATCCAGAGTGGTGTCGATGGTGAAGATAAGCAAAGAGGGCTTCCATCCCGATGATGTGAGATGGTGATCAGAGAGGGCTTCTATCCCAAGGTAAACTGTAGAAGAAAGATGATCTTATGTGCTGTAGCAAAGAGTGGGCTATTGTCCCAAGATGTGTACTGATGATAAAACGCTAAGGTGTTGTACAATAGCAGAGAGTGGGCTACTCTCAGATGGTTGGAAACCCTGATGATGCAAACTCTAGTGAGAAAAGGGTGCTTTTAGTACTTGAATGGTGAGATAGAGAATGGTCACTCTTTGCTACATATCATCAGCATTTTTATCCTCAACTTATGGGATAGCAGCCCTCTCTGGTACACTTAGCACATTAACATTTTTACCCTCAACTTATCGGACATCAGCCCTCTCTGCTACACTCAGCATATCAACATTTTTATCCTCAGCTTATGGGACAGATGCCCTCTCTGCTACACTCAGCACATCAGTGTTTTTATTCTAGGCTTATGGGACAACATCCCTCTCTGCTACATGCAGCACATCATGGTTTTTATCCTCAGCTTATGGGATAGCAGCCCACTCTTTGCTACATATCATCGGCACTTTTATCCTCTGCTTATGGGACAACAACCCTCTCTACTACACTCATCACATCAATGTTTTTATCCTCAGATTATGGGATAGCAGCCCTCTTTGCTACACAAAGTACATTAGCATTTTTCTCTTCAGTTCATGGGACAGAAGCCCACTCTTTGCTACATAGTATAGAACCTCTACATTTTCATCAGTACACCACTTGGGATAGCATCCCACTCTTTGGTACAGTTTATCATATTTTTCTTCCACCACTTAGGTATTGCAACACCCTTGTCACTAAAGATTGCACCACTTTCACCGCTCGGGATGGCAACCCTCACTGCTCCTCACCACCACTCAAGTATTACATCACCCTTGTCACTAAAGCTTGCACCACTAGCACTTGAGAATGGGAGCCCTCTCTTCTCTTCATCACCATTTAGGTATAGCAATGCCCTTGCCACCATAGTCTAAACCATCATCAACATCAGCATCAATTCACCTTCCGCTGCCCACTACCACCTGAGAGTGACTTTGCCTCACATCGACGCGAGCCTTCATCACCAACCATGCTTTAGCTCTAGCATCATCTTTACTTCTACACTGGCCTTCTTCTACTCAGAGTCACCTCGCATCAGAGGGCTCTTGTACATATATTCACTCACCATTATATATAGACTCACTCACCTATTTCATGCTGTGTTGTTTTGCTCTGATCTCTCATAAATCTTGTCCTTTCATCCTTTTTCCCTCATAGTACTAGCCACTGTTCCTATTGTACTATCCCTTATACTTGTACCTACTTGTACTTGTTGTTGCTGTGGTACTTGAATGGTGATGAAAAGCAGAGAGGGTTGTCGTCCATGGTGATGAAAAGCAGAGAGGGTTGTCGTCCCCGAGTGATGCAAGCTCTGGTAACAAGGGTGTTGCTATACCTAAGGGGTGGTGAGGAGCAAGGAGGGTTGTCGTCCTAAGTGGTGAAAGTGGTGCAAGCTCTAGTGGTGAAATTGATGCAAGCTCTAGTGACAAGGGTGCTGCAATACCTAAGTGAGGTGAGGAGCAGAGAGGTTTATCGTTTCGAGTGGTGTGACATGGTGAGAAGAAAGTGGGCTACCGTTCCGATGGTGTGATGTAGTAGAGAGTGGGGTGTTCTCCCTAAGAGTGAACTGAAGATAGACATTGATGTGTTGAAGTGTAGAAGAGAGTGGGAAATTGTCCCATGACCCGAGGTAAAACGCCGATATGCTCTACTATAGCAGAGAGGGTTGTTGTCCCATGAACTGATATTGTAAGATCCCTATCCCCACCGCGCAACGAATTCAGGGGTGCTAGCAACTGAAGTAGTACTTCTTGCGTGGGGCAGGGTCCCACACTCGGGGCCTCACCCACAAATGTCCGGACAAGAGACTAATCCATCGGTTCTTCCAAACCGAACCCGAAAAACTTCCCTTGCCCAGAAAGCACGGGCGATTCCTCCAAGATAATTTTTCTCTAATGTAGTCAAAAGCCTTAACTAACTGAACTGATCTGACCGAACCCATAAGTCCCATAGTTAGATCAGGGAAACGTTTGCACTTGGATCATAGAGACCAATGCTTTTTTCCTCATTGAGAGGCACAGTCATTGATTCTTTTTCGTAAAACAATTTTTGTTCGAGATTTACTACATCTATCATACCATAATAGAATTGATTCTCAAATTAGGGATCCATCAGTCCAGCCTAACCTCATCCAGTCCCATGGGTTAGCCAACCGCTGTAGTGATGGGATCCCATTAAGAATTTGGTTAGGTTTTGTCCTGGGTACCTAGGGAAAAGATTTCCCAGGCCCCCTAGCCGGATATTCAGGCAAACTTAAAACTAGTCACACCACTTACACACCCACCAATATGAAAATGTGTATTTCACAGAATCAGCTATCTTTAAAAACAATAATCTAAAGAAACCATTGTGCCACTAATCATAATCCTCAAAATCTCCGATTGAATCCTTATTTCTAATCATTCCTTCATCGGTGTACCTATGGCTCATTGGCAACCAGAACGCTCACCCACCTCTCCACTCAAGGGCCTTTTCGATAGTTCCTATCTCATAGTAACCGACAATATATTCACATGTCAAAAATGGAATCTCCATTTGAAGATCAGCAAGATCAACCAATGGATCCATATAAAAGAGCCATGGACTCATCCGTTGAGGACCAGCAAGGTCAATCAACCAGATCCATATTCAGAAAACAACTCTTACTCCTTGTTCCAATATCTTCCCCGATGCACGTGTGGGTATTGTGGGCGACCTAAAGCACGAGCACCATATGGTCAGCACCCTCTAGGATCCTTCGCAGGTGACCTAGCACTTCACTCATAGGCCGCTTCCTTGGCCGCTTCCTTGATCCCTCATCCATTGTACTGAAAGCTTACCATTTTAATCAAACCGAGGCTGGTCAAGACTTTCCGACCTTGCTACGTGAGACGTCCTCCATTGACTCTCCGTCAACTTTTGCAATCTTATCAGATTAGGTCTCCCCACGATCTCATTCACAAAATGGTCAAAATGCTTCTCCAGCATTCTTGACATAAAATAGTCATTTAAAAACAGTTCAAAAATACAGTTTCTATAACGAATTCTCATCTTTCCACATTGTTCCATCATTAATCCACATTATTTAATTCCACAACCATTTCATAAGTATTCCTATTCTCATCTAGTCACATCATTTTCATCTGATTACATCTTTCCTCTATTTAACCTCATCAAATCTCATTCACTCGCATCTACCCATATCCACATCTCATCACATCACATTCATTCACATCTCATCCATTCAAACCACATCACATTCATTCACATCTCATATCATTCATTTTTCCTCACATCTCATTCATTCTCACATCTATCCCGATTCACATCCCATCACATCACATTCATTCATATCCATCATATTCACATTCATTCAAATCCATCATATTCACATTCATTCACACCCATCATATTCACATTCATTCAAATCCATCATATTCACATTCATTCATATTCATCACATTCACATTCATTCATATTCATCACATTCACATTCATTCATATTCATCACATTCACATTCATTCATATTCATTCACATTTATTCATATTCATTCACATTCACATTCACATTCATTCATATTCATCACATTCACATTCATTCATATTCATTCATATTCATTCACATTCACATTCACATTCATTCATATTCATCACATTCACATTCATTCATATTCATAACATTCACATTCATTCATATTCATCACATTCACATTCATTCATATTCATCCCATTCACAGTCATTCATATCCATCACATTCACATCCACATATATTTATGATGCATCACATCTCTTTCCATCACATCACATTCTTTCACATACACATCGATATCCATTCTTTCACATATTCATTCACATATACATTCACGTCCATTCTTCACTTATACATTTACATCCATTTTCATCACATATATCATCCACTCATATCCCATATCATTCATTTACATCCTGATTCACATGATGTTATCACATCTCATCCATTCATTCACATTTATCCGATTCACATCACATCTATTCACCTCACATCTCATCACCTCTATTCACATCACATCTCATCACATCTATTCACCTCACATCTCATCACCTCTACTCACATCACATCCATCCATCCATTCACATCTATCTGATTCACATCACATCGCATCACATCTACTCACCTCACATCTCATCACCTCTATTCACATCACATCCATCCATCCATTCACATCTATCTGATTCACATCACATCTCATCACCTCACATCTCATCACCTCTATTCACATCACATCTATCCATCCATTCACATCTATCTGATTTAGATCACATCGCATCACCTCTATTCACATCACATCCATCCATCCATTCACATCTATCTGATTCTCATCACATCTATTTGCCTCACATCTCATCACTTCTATTCACATCACATCTCATCACATCTATTTGCCTCACATCTCATCACCTCTATTCACATCACATCCATCCATCCACTCATCATCTATTTGATTCACATCACATCATTTAAGAGAATTCTAATTTTTGATATAAAGATTCTTTACGCATCTATTTATGCATAAAAATCAACTTCAGTGGGAATAACACTTTTATAAAAAACCTTTTATGCATCTATTTATGCATAATTCAAATTTAAGGAAAATAGCACTTTTGAAATAAGATTAAATCTTTTATGCATCTTTCTATGCATAAATTCAATTTTAATGAGAATAACACTTTTGAAATAAAAATAATTCTTTTATGCATCTTTCTATGCATACTTTCAATTTTATTGAGAATAAATCTTTTGAAATAAAAATAAATCTTCTATGCATAAATTCAATTTTAATGAGAATAACACTTTTGAAATAAGAATAAATATTTTATGCATCTTTCTATGCATAAATTCAATTTTAATAAGAATAACTCTTTTGAAATAAAAATAAATCTTCTATGCATAAATTCAATTTTAATGAGAATAACTCTTTTGAAATAAAAATCAATCTTCTATGCATCTTTCTATGCAAAAATTCAATTTTAATGAGAATAACACTTTTGAAATAAAAATAAATCTTTTATGCATCTTTCTATGCATAAATTTAATTTTAATGAAAATAACTCTTTTGAATTAAAAATAAATCTTCTATGCATCTTTCTATGTATAAATTCAATTTTAATGAGAATAACACTTTTGAAATAAAAATAATTTCTTTTAGAATGCACAAACGGTGGGGATTACTCTTTTAGAATAACCTAATGATAAACTTTAGTTCCACTAAATTTAATTAATTTTTTCTATAACCTCCTTTGTATGGTTGACCATTTCTCAATTTTTACATTCTAATATCAATGCAAAATTAATCCCAATTTGAAGTAAAGTACTCTAATCTACTCAATTTTCCCTTTCTAAAGAGTAAACAATAAGAAAAGTTTAAATCAATTTATTTATTACTCATTTTAGAATAAAGAAATGCTGAATTCTTAATGAAGAGAAGGGGGAAGCCTTTTCATCAAGGCATAGTCATCAAGATTCACTTTAATCAACAAAACAAACAAAGAATTCAGAAAACCATAAATTAGAAATTGAAAAGTAGAATTATTAACTTACATAGAGTTTTGTGAGCTTTCCTTTGGCTTAAGGGATTGAGGGTTATACTCTTGTTTGGATCAAGAGTGGCCACCAATTCTTTGTAGAGGATCTAGTCAAAAACAATTGAATTATCAAGTGAATTCAATGTTTTTAGCTCGAGGGAGGAGTAGAGTAACAAAGACGAAACACTACTAATCTTTTACAAAGGGGAGAGGTTTCTATTTATAGGAAAAAATGAGCCTCTAACCAAGAAAACTGATTCTAGAATTTTCCAGATGATCAGTTTGGTCACTTTTTGACCATTTTTAGGTCAGTTTAGCTTACCTTTTTGGATCTAGTTGAAATAGGAGAATGGAGAGATGAAAATATCTCATTATTTATGAGTTTAAAACTCCTCCACACATGTGAAATAGGTGCCTCCTTCATGAGGGGAATCCCCCCCACTGAGGTGTCAAAAATGCATCATTTCCTCTAAATATCTCTTCTTTTTTACTAATAAACCTTGTCCTTAGTCAACTCTTCATCTTATGTGAGTATTTACTCATTTTTGTGGTTTTTCTTTTATTCTTCAATTTATCTCCTCCCTACATTTGGATTAATCTTATTGGTCCATAGGAACCTTAATTGGAGCATAATTCAAAAATTTCTGAAAATCTGGACCCTTAGGCTAAGCTCCCTTTTACCTATTTTCAATTAATTCCAATTGCACATTGGAAAGTTCTTTTTGAATTTCTGTTTCAGGGGAAACCATTTTAGACACTAGGAGGATTTTTATATTCAAAAATATCTCAATTTTGAATTATCTCTCTCTAGATATTTTCTCTCTCTAGGCCAAAATAGGGTAAAACAGGATCTTTCTTTTATTTCAGAGAGGGGAATAACTATAAGATTAGAAGGGGAGGTTCTTACACCTGCACACCTCAAAAGCTGGAGGGAGGCATTTTACAGATATGAAACACGGGCGATTCCTCCAGGAAAATTTTATTTCTAATGTAGTCAAAGTCTTAACTAACAAAACTTACCCGACCAAACCCGTAAGTCACATGTTCATATCAAGGAAGAGACTTGCAGTTGGATCATAGAGACCAATTCTTTTTTCCTCATCAAGAGGCACAGCCATTCATTCTTTTCCATAGAACAAGGGTTATCCAGGATTTACTTGAACTATCGTAACTTAACAAAATTGAGTCTCATTTTAGGGATCCGTCAGTCCAACCTAACCCCATCCAATCCCATGGGTTAGCCAACCGCCCAACCACTGAAGTGATAGGATCCATTTAGAAATTTGGTTATGTTTTACTCCAAATACCAAGGAAAAGAGTTCCTAGGCCCCCTAGCCGGTGTTTCAAGAAAACTTCAAGATAGCCACACCACTTACACACCCATTGCTTGTTTCATAGATTCAACTATATTTAAAATAATCTTTAATGAAACCATAGTATCACTTATCATAATCCTCCAAAATATCTAGATTTAATTCCAATTTGCAATCATTCCTTCATTAGTGTACGTATCGCATCATTGGTAAAACCAGAACGCTCACCACCTGTTCACTTAGGGGATTTTCAATAGTTCCTAGCTCATAGTACCCGACAATATAATCACATAAGAAAATCGAGATGGACTCTCCATTCAAGATTAGCAAGATCAACCAACAGATCCATATAAAAGAGCCATGGACTCATTTGTTGAGGACCAGCAAGGCCAATCAACCAGATCCATGCCTGAGTTCAGAAAACAACTCTAACTCCTTGTTCCATTTTCTTCCCCGACACACGCGTGGGTATCTTCGGGGTGACCCAGAGCCCGAGCACGGTATGGTCAGCACCCTTTAGGCTCCTTTTTGCAAGTCACCTAGAGTTTCACTCATAGGCTACTTTCTTGGTCCCTTATCCACCATACTGGAAGCTCACCATTTAAATCAAACCAAGGCTGGTCAAGAGGCACGCGAGACGTCCTCCATTGACTCTCCATCAGCTGTTGTTTGCAACTTTATCACTTAGGTCTCCACGACCTCATTCACAAGAGGTGTTGTTGCAACTTTATCACTTAGGTCTCCACGACCTCATTCACAAGATGGTCAAAATGCTTTCCCAGCATTCTTGACATAAAACAGTCATTTAAAAAACAGGTCATAAATATAGTTTCTAATGAACTCTCATCTTTCCACATTGTTCCACATCATTTCTCGTTATTCCATATTTTTCTACGTCAATTCACATTGCTTATTCCACATCCAGTCATATGTATTCCCATCGTCTTCATCCATTCTCATCTAATCACATCATATTACATATCATCATATCTATCCTCATCACATCACGTCACAACATATCCACATCACATCTCATCCATTCATATCTCATCACAGCCATCTACATTCATTCAGATCCACATCACATCCACATATCATCCATTCTCATCCAATCACATCACATCTATCCTCATCACATCACGTCACAACATATCCACATCACATCTCATCCATTCATATCTCATCACAGCCATCTACATTCATTCAGATCCACATCATATCCACATATCATTATATCATCACATCACGTTCGTGAACATCTATTTACATCACTTCACATCCATTCACATCTACGCAGGTCCACATCACATCACATCTCATCTATCCACATCATATCTCATTCATTCATATCTAACCAGATCCACATCACATCACATCACATTCACATCTCACCACATCCATTCAAATATCATCACATCACATTCACATCCATTCCATTCACATCTCATCGCATCCATTCAAATATCATCTCACCACATTCACATCCATTCACATCTCATCGTATCCATTCCCATCTCATTGCATCCACTCACATCTCATCACATTCATTCACATCTCATCACAACCATTCACATCTCATCGCACCCATTCACATCCATCACACCCATTTACATCCCACATTCATTCACATCTCGTCACATCCATCCTCATCTTATCACATCTTGTTCTCATCCATCCACATCACATCACATTCATTCCATCCACATTACATCACATCCACATCTATCCATATCACACCACATCCATTCATAGCTTATCACATTCATCCACATCCATTCATTCATTCACATTCACATTTATCCACATCCATCCATTCATTCACATTCACATCTATCCACATCCATCCATTCATTCACATGCACATCTATCCACATCCATCCATTGATTCACATTCATATCTATCCACATCCATCCATTCATTCACATGCACATCTATCCACATCCATCCATTCATTCACATGCACATCTATCACATCACATTCACATCGCATCCATTTACATCCCATTACATTCGTTTACATTCATTCAAATCCACATCACATCTTATCACATCCACTTTTAGTACCGTTTTCTACTTTCCATACTAATAGGACTTTTCTAAGTTTCTACCAATTGCTTGGCCTAGTTAAAGGTACTTTTTCTCGATCCCATTGAATCTATGTATCAGAGTGTTGTTAAAGGTTTAACAAGGGAAAATAAACCTTATCAGAATTTAATAGTAAAAACTCAGAAAGAGCGTTTACATATTATATTTTCATTCCTTAAGCTTCATTAATGAGAACTTATTCTAGACTTCCGTTTACTAATTGGATCCTCGATCCTCCCAGGGATTCCAGATTCCCTTTTATGAATAAGAATCATGCAAGTTTACTCGGTGGATATTTTCTCATTCTTTCTTAAATTTCTCAAGTAAGATATATTTAATATTCTTCTTTTTGAATAAAAGATTCATGGGATTTACAAAAATCAATTCTACCCATATTTCTCAATAAAAGTGATAATACTCAAAATTCCACTTTTGATAAATACTCATAATTTGAATTTATGCCAAAAATTTCTCTTTTACCATTTAATTACCTGGATCTCAAACATCATGGGAATTCCTCTTTTTGCATAAAAATAAATTTACCAAAAATTCTTGTTTTCTTTTAATTAAATATTTATGCATAAATACTAAAAAATTATTTTCCATGAATATGACGAAAATCATTCCTTTTGCATACATAGGATGTCCAATCCTAGAATATGGTAGGAAGTCCTCTTTTAGCATTATCCTTAAAAACAAGATATGTATTATTTTTTAAAAATTATGCCATAGCTTTGCTGCTATTACTGATAATTCTTGATTTTTCCTAAAAGAGTAAAAGCTTGTATGAAAATATGATAGTAGTTCTTCTTTTATGCTTAAAATTAAACTATGAATTTAAATCATAATTTTAACCATCATTATAAACATAACTATGATTATCCCACTAGATTAAGCTAATTTCAACATTCCTCTTCTCCTAAGTTAGGATAATCCATTTCTCATTTAGAATGAATTAAAGTAATTTTTGACTACTCATAAACAATCTAAAAGAAATAACCATTATTTTAATAGCACAAAATCATGAAAATATCATTTTCTTAATCTCTAGATCATCAAGCCTAGAGTTTAGCTTTGAAATAAGAGATTATCTTTGAGAAACATTCTTTTGTTAAAGAATTAGCCATAGAGATGACTATTCGTTTTGAGAGAGAGATTTACTTAGAGAAAGCATTACAAATAAGCATAAAGATTAACTTTCTCTTAATTAAACATTAAGACTCTTAGGGAAAGCTTGATTTGAATTAAAACAATCATTTTGAAAGTTTCTCAAGCTTGAGAGGGGTTGAAAAGAAGAAATTCATTGAGATAATTTGAAAAAACCATATAAATCAATTTTACCTCCAAGATTGGCTTGATTCTTTGTTTTAGTAGTGAAGCCCCCGACCAATCAATTGGTCCACCAAGAGGAGAAGAGTAACCTTAAGAGTTGTTGGAGAGAGAGAGAAGCTCCAAGCTTCCAAGAGAGAGGAAAATTTAAGGGATAGTAGAAATATGATTATTTTAATATAATACTGGCATGGTATAGCTCTAATATGAAAATACAAAGGAATGAGGGTCTATTTATAGGTGACAGAGGCCACTAACCAAGTCTAGCTGGGTTCTAGAATTTTCCAGGTTTAGTTTCACTCAATTTGGACAAGATTTGGACTAGTTTGGCTCCCTTTTTTATTTAGTTAGAACTAGAAGAGAGAAGAGATAAAAATATCACCTTTTTTTCACAAGTGTATTCAAGGGTTTATTCATTCCCCGAATGAACCTAGCCATTAGTTGTTCATCACCCCCAGCGGTGGGGACCGAGTACTTGAGGAGGAGAACGAATGCTTGGTGATACACTTCAATACTTCTACTCTCTTGGGTTAACTCTAAGAATTCGTTCATCTTGGTTTCCAAAAAGCCGGGAGGACAGAATCTCTTCTTTAGGTAAATCTTGAGATCATTCCATGTCTGGGTGTTCCAATCCAGATGGTTTGTCTCGAAGTGGTTTCTTCATGCCACTCTGGATATTTCTATTATCTTCAGCCTTGCAAGAGCCATTTCACTCTTCTCATTGTACCCGGTGACATCGAAGTATTCTTCCATTGCTTTGATCCACTTCTCCACAGCCTCGCCCAAGTTTTTCCTTTCACCCTTGAAAGGTCTAGGCTGAGCTCTGTGAAGAGTTTTTCAAACATCCAGGTCAAGCTCTTCCTCATCCAGTTGGGGATTAACATTCCCATCACGATGACCTCGATCCATGATCCTATCAATATAAAAATTCTTGAGTCCTTTTTTCAAATTAACCAAGACACTCGGTGAAAAGACCACTTTATTTATAGTTCAAATCTGACTCTAGATCCAACTGATTTGTTGAGATTCAAGCTCGATGTTAGCTTATGCCAATTGCACTATGTGCTAGCATGTTAGGTAGTAACATGTGTGAGACATAAATGACTGCGTCCAGCTGGTCATAGTTGTGTACATTAGCTAGGGTTAGCAGTGTGTGGACACAACACATGTAGTGTGTTGTAGATTATGGGTTATGGCTTTATGCATTGTGTGAGAAGTGAGATGGCTTCCCTCTATGGTTAGGGTTTGATAGTACATTAGGGTTTGCTCCTCTGTATGTGTCTCCTCTCCCTCTACCTGTTTTTCATCATGGTATCAGAGCTTGGTGCTCTCTATTAGGGTTTATGAGAGTAAGTGAGAGAAGAGGGAGAAGAAGCTAGAAGAAAAGCTAGGAAGCTTGCCATTAGAGCTGTGAAGCTTGGAGCACATTGATTTCCATCAAATCTGAGAGCTTGGCCTACTGGGTAAGAACTGCTAAACATCCTTGAGCGGATTGCAGATGTAAAAACACAAACAACACTAGATTTGAGCAAAGAGAAATTTATGTTTTGCAAGCTCTCCATTGAAACTTAAGTGTGGTGAATGTATGAGGCAAATGGTTGCAAATCTGACAAAGAATCATGTATCTAGCAATTGGGAATGTATTGGCAACTGCAAGCCCTACATTGAATTTGGAGCAAAGTTGATGCATTTATGTGAGTGGAAAATCATTGGTTTGAAGCCCTCACAAAAACAGAGAAGTGATGCTCATTGTGGATGAAATTAAAGCTAGTTTTTTACAAGAATCACTTAGTTGATGGATAGTGTACATGCCTAGGAGTGTTGAGCACCCATATCTATCTTCAGTTACCATTATAAACTCACCAATTCACCTCTGGAGCAGGCGGCATAGAAAAATGTGCAGAAACAGAGCCCCATTTTGAAAAGTGGAGGCCAAATTCTACTTGGTTGATTGATTAAATTCAAAACTTGCTTAGCAATTGTGTGATGCACATACTTGAGGAGGTTTCTATATGATTGGTTGAAGTAATTATGCATTATGGAGCTGATTATGAGCTGATTAAATAGGCTGTCTATTGTGATTAGTGAAACAAAGGGTGATTAATCGGCTAATTACTCTCTCAACTTAAATAATTGATCTAATTCCTTTTACATGGAGTTAGTAGACATCAATGCTAAGCTAATGAATGCCTTGTCTCTCAATTTGGACAAGAATAAAAGGAATTAGATCACTTTTACGACTGGTCTTTTCTGGTTTTATTGGTTTTTCTGGTCTTTTCTGGTTTTACTGGTTTTTCTCAAAACAGAGAAGGGGATTTGATAATTTGGTATGTATGCACCTTGGTTGGTATTGATATGCAACATTGAGCTTGTTTAGGTGTCAATACAAGTTCTCCACACTTAGTTAAACCACTACATTGCAATTTGAAGCCTTACAAAGCGCGCTAAAACATGGTACTTTGGATTGCATATGATGCCAGTTCAATTTGATTGCAATCAGTTTGATTTTCAACATCAACAAATGAAGTTCGTTGAGTACTTTGGAGTATCTGGAACACTTATTAGAGTGTGGTTGAGCTGAAGAAGGCTCGTTTATAGATTTGGACGTGTGCAGAAGGTGCATTTGCATACATTGAGCAAATATGTCAGACAACCTAGTACAAATTATGGGTGAGAAGTTGGATAGGAAGAACTTCCAGGCATGGAAGTACAGGATTAAAAGTTTTTTGAAAGGAAAAGGGTTTTGGAAACTTGTTACAGGTGCAGAGCCAGAGCCGGTGGAACTACCCCGATAACCTACACAACAACAGGTTGTAGCTCATAAGCAATGGTCAGAGAGAGCATACAAAGTTTTGCATTACTTGTCTATATGTATCTCTGGTGCTATAGTCATACATATACATGATGCTGAGAATCCCAAGGATGCATGGGATACATTGGTAAAGCTGTTTGATACAGATACTAGTGCTTGTAAGTCTTAGTTGAGATAACAGATTCATAATGTGAAGTAAGATTTAAATGCTATACATAGAAAGATGTATATTGGATAAATTTTTTTAATTATAAAAGTGTTACTTTCATCAAAATTGATTTTTATGCATAAATAGATGCATAAAAGAATTTTTTTATTATAAAAGTGTTACTTTCATCAATATTGATTTTTATGCATAAAATGATGCATAAAGAATTTATTTTTATTTCAAAAGAGTTATTCTCATCAATTTTGATTTTATGCATATAGAAAGAGGCATAAAGAAATTTATTTTTATTTTAAAAGAGTTATTCTTATCAATTTTGATTTTATGCATAGAGAGATGCATAAAGAATTTATTTTTATTTCAAAAGAGTTATTCTCATCAATTTTGATTTTATGCATAGAGAGAGGCATAAAGAAATTTATTTTTATTTCAAAAGAGTTATTCCCATCAATTTTGATTTTATGCATAAAAAGATGCATAAAGAATTTATTTTTATTTCAAAAGAGTTATTCTCATCAATTTTGATTTTATGCATAGAAAGAGGTATAAAAGATTTATTTTTATTTCAAAAGTGTTATTCTTCTTAAAATTGAATTCATGCATAATTAGATGCCTAAACGAATTTTTATAAAAGTGTTATTTTCCACTAAAAGTGTTCTTATGCATAAAAAGATGTGTAAAGAATCCTTATATCAAAAATAAGAATTCTCTTACATTCTATAAATGGATGTGATGAGAATAGAAGTAATGAGAATGAGAGAAAAATAGATGTGACGATATGTGATATGAATCAGATAGTAGAGAATGGATGTGATGGGAATAGAAGTGATGAGAATGAAAGGTAAATAGGTGTGATGAGATGGGATGCGAATCAGATAGATGGGAATGAGTAGAGAATGGATGTGATAAGTATGGATGTGGATGTATGTGAAAGAATGGATGTGGATGTGTGTATGTGAAAGGATGAATGTGGATGTATGTGAAGAGTAGAAGTGGATGTATGTGAAAGAATGGATGTGGATGTGTGTGTAAAAGGATAGATGTGTATATGTATGTGATAAGTATGGATGTGGATGTATGTGAAAGGATAGATGTGGATATGTATGTGATAAGTATGAATGTGGATGTATGTGGGAGAATACATGTGGATGTAAATGTGATGGATATGAACGAGAATTGAGGCGATGAGATGTGATGTAATCTGGATAGATATTCATGATCAAGGATGTGAATGAATGATATAGGATGTGAATGAATGTGTTAGCATATGAGTCGGGATGTGAATAAATGATATAGGATGTGAATGAATGTGTTAGAATGTGAATCGGGATATGAATGAATGTGTTAGCATGTGAATTGAGATGTGAATGAATGATATAGGATGTGAATGAATGTGTTAGTATGTAAATCGGGAGGATGTGAATGAATGAGACGGGATGTGAATGAATGATAAGGGATGTGAATGGATGTGATGTGATGTGAATCGGGATGTGAATGAACTATAATGGGTTAAGTGATGAGATGTATGGGTAGATGCAAGTGGATGAGATGACCTGATGATGATAAATGAGGAAATAAGTAATGAGATAGAAAAAGATGTGATTAGATGAGAATAGGAATACTTATGAAATGAATGTGGATTGATGTGGATGGATGTATGGATGATGTGGATTGATGTGTGGATAATGTGGCTTGATGTGGATGGATGTATGGATGATGTGGATTGACATGTGGATTGATGTGGATGGATGTATGGAAGATGTGGATGGATGTGTGGATTGATGTGGATGGATGTATAAATGATCTGGAGTGACGTGTGGATTGATGTGGATGGATGTATGGAAGATGTTGATGGATGTGTGGATAATGTGGATTGATGTGGATGGATGTATATTAAGAGACTAAGGTTATGTAAAAGGGGAAGAGAAGGGTGTGTGTGTGAATGGACTTATGGTCCACTAGCTCACCTATTTAAAGGTGGAGCTAGAAGGCATTTTGTATGGAGCAAGAAGCCTAGTTGTATTTGAGCAACTTAATAAGCAAGATATTTTCTTGTATTTTGTGAGTCTCTCTCCTCCATGTAGTTGATCTAGCATGAGCACCATGAATTCTAACAATGTATGGATGATGTGGATTGACGTGTGGATTGATGTGGATGGATGTATGGAAGATGTGTGGATAATGTGGATTGATGTGGATGGATGTATGGATGATGTGGATTGATGTATGGAAGATGTGGATGGATGTTTGGATAATGTGGATTGATGTAGATGGATATATGGATGATGTGGATTGACATGGATGATGTGGATGGATGTATGGATGATGTGGATTTATGTGTGGATGATGCCGATTGAATGTGATTTGATGTGGAAATGATGTGATGTGATGAGGATCGATGTGGGAGAATACATGTGGATGTAAATGTGATGGATATGAATGAGAATTGAGGCGATGAGATGGATGTAAATTGGATAGATATGAATGATAAGGGATGTGAATGAATGATATAGGATGTGAATAAATGTGTTAGTATGTGAATCGAGATGTGAATGAATGATATAGGATGTGAATGAATGTGTTAGCATGTGAATCGGGATGTGATTGAATGATATAGGATGTCAATGAATGTGCTAGCATGTGAATCAGGATGTGAATGAATGATATAGGATATGAATAAATGTGTTAGTATGTGAATCGGGATGTGAATGAATGATAAGGAATGTGAATGAATGTGATGTGATGTGAATGGGGATGTGAATGAACGATAAGGGGTGAAATGATGAGATGTATGGGTAGATGCAAGTGGATGAGATGACCTGATGAGGATAAATGAGGAAAGAAGTAATGAGAGAAAAAGATGTGATTAGATGAGAATAGGAATACTTATGAAATGAATGTGAATTGATGTGGGTTGATGTGTGGATAATGTGGATTGATGTGGATGGATGTATGGATGATGTGTGGATAATGTGGATTGATGTGGATGGATGTATGGATGATGTGGATTGACTTGTGGATTGATGTGGATGGATGTATGCAAGATGTGGATGGATGTGTAGATAATGTGGATTGATGTGAATGGAAGTATGGATGATGTGGATTGACGTGAGGATTAATTTGGATGGATGTATGGAAGATGTGAATGGATAATGTGGATTGATGTGGATGGATGTATGGATGATGTGGATTGATGTGGATGGATGTATGGAAGATGTGGATTGATGTGGATGGATTGACGTGTGGATTGATGTGGTTGGATGTATGGAAGATGTGGATGGATGTGTGGATAATGTGGATTGATGTGGATGGATGTATGGATGATGTGGATTGATGTATGGAAGATGTGGATGGATGTATGTGGATTGATGTGGATGGATATATGGATGATGTGGATGATGTGAATGGATGTATGGATGATGTGGATTGATGCGTGGATGATACGATTAGATGTGATTTGATGTGGGAATGATGTGATGTGATAGGGATGATGAAGAAAAAAAATTGTGGGAAGATGAGAAAAGATGGGGACTAATGTAAAAAGATGTGGAGTGATGAGAAAAGATGGAAATATTGTTGAAACTCTATTTGTATGTGAAATCTGTTTTTAAATGACTGTTTTAGGTCAAGAATGCTAGGGAAGCATTTTGACCGTCTTGTGAATAAGGTCGTGGAGACCTATCTGTTAAAGTTGCAACTGCTGTGTGACGAAGAGTCATCGGACTCGACGTCTCACGTAGCAAGGTTGGCCGAGGTCTTGACCAGCATCCGTTTGATTTAAATGGTGAGCTTCCGGTACAGTGGATGAGGGACCAAGGAAGCGGCCTATGAGTGAAGCGCTAGGTGACCTACAAAGGATCCTAGAGGGTGCTGACCATACGGTGCTCAAGCTCAGGGTCGCCAAAGATACCCACAAGTACATCGGGGAAGATTTTGGAACAAGGAGTAAGCGTTGTTTTCTGAATTCGGGCATGGATTTGGTTGGTTGACCTTGTTGGTCCTCAACGGATGAGTCCATGGCTCTTTTATATGACACACGGAATGTGTAGGGAGAGGATAGTAAGGAATCTGCTTAAAAGGTATATGATGACTTGAGATTCGATATAATGAAGTTTGCCTTTAAACTTTGATAACAATCTAAGCCTAACAATGATATGTTCCTTTGTTTGAAAACTCAAATTTCCAACTAGATTTAAATTAAGAAGGGTAGAAAGCACACTACTACAACTATGCCATAGTTTTTTCAGGATTGGACATTAAGACATAAAAGCAATGAAACTTCTAAGATACTAAAGTGTATAGAGACAAAGATACATAGAAATGGGAAATCTCTAGATTTTAGAGCCCTTACAATTCATCTTTTTGGTCATGCTATAACTTTTCTAGGGTTGGACATGAAGACATGAAAGGAGTGGAAATTCAAAGATAGTAAGTTGTACCTAAGGCGGGTGGGTTTCTATGTAAGAAGGAAGAAATTCAACAGGTGCCCTAATAAATTTATCATTCGGCCTTAATAATAAATGGTTAAATGAAAATGGCCCATTATTTTTGTTATAGAAAATTATCATTTTGCCTTAATAATCGACTGGTAGAAGAAAATGGGCCACTATTATTGCTGTGAAAGTCTAAAAGGGAAAAATCTTGGGGGCTAACCATGACAAGGAATGTTTAGGCAGAGGATAGTAGTAAGGAATATGCTTAAAAGGTATACAATGGTTTGAGATTCGATATATAACAAAGTACGTTTATAAACCTGAAAAACTATTAAAGCCTATCAATTGATGGAAGTTGATGGAGATACTATTAATGGATTTGATGGAAGTTGATGAGGTGTCATCATGGTGTTCACATTATGAATTCAATGTCATCATTAATTTCTTCATTATCACCATGAATATTACGTCTAGTAATATGTAGATCTTGGGTTTCATGATCGAATAATTCATTTGTGTGCAGGGTACGATTTACTTTTTTCCCAATGAGAAAATCTCGTATGTAACCAAGCTTAATAAGCTAGGGTTTAAGTTTAGGCACCCAAGTGTGAATACGAACGAGTTGTATATAAGTGAATTTCTCATAATATAATGACAAAATCCCCCTTTATGCTAATTGAGGCTTACTTATGTAGTTACTATCTTGTGATCTTGTAACGTATGTGAAAGATTTAAGAGTATAGTGTATTTCTCTTGGTGTATGTGCCTTTTGATTGTTGTGTGAGAGTAAGTTCTTGTAGGGAAGTGTAACTAACTTCTTGCTATTGACAACAAGAGGGAGATTCTAGAGTTTTGTAAGGCAATATCGATGGCATCAAAAAATGAGAGATGATTGTAAGACAAGAGCATGTGTGTGCATGAGTCTGTGACTAAGTATATTTGTCATCTTTGTCTCATGCTTTGATTGTTATATACCTTGTTTAATGCACTATACTAAATATTATTTATTTGTTTAATGTTAGTACAAAAACTAAAAGCGTGTCATGCATGTTGGTACATGTAATTTGATTTGTTTGGTTGCCAATATCTCATGACAACATTGGGAATAATTGATTTGTTCAATTAATTGTTTAATTGACGTGGATTATGTCTATAAGTATGGGTATCGAGATGTGCGAGGGTACCGATTGGGGTGTCACACTATACGAGGGTATTGATTGAGGTGTCATATAGATGGTGGATTGAGTGGTAGTGTGAAGAGCTGTGATACGAGTATTATAGGACCAAGGTACATGGAGGATTATTTAAGCCACAAAAATAAACCATAGATACCATAACATGACTTAAGAACATAAAATCAGAGAACACACGATAAGGTGCAATCTCTCCCCTCATGCGTGTAGCTCCACTTTCATGACATAAGTATCTTGAGAATTGTACTCAATAAATAGCTCCAAGGATCTAACAATAGTTGTGCGTACAAAATTGGGATTACTTTTTCCACTTTAACAAAAATAGCTCAAAAAATAACCTTGTGCCCATTCGTACACAGAATAACCTTGTGCACATTCGCCCATGTAATATCCTTATGCACACTCGCACATTCCAATAAGCTGATTTCTGCACAAATTAAATCAAGCATAATTTTTTACGATTATTAAGAATACAAAACATGATAAAATATATACATGTAGCAATGATAACTTGAGATTCAACATAACAAAGTTCGCTTTTAATTTTCTATAACTATCTAAGCCTACCAACATGATAGCTTCCCTTGTTTGAAAATTTGAATTTGCAACTAGATTTAAATTAAGAAGGGTAGAAAACACACTACTACAACTATACCATAACTTTTTAAGGAATGGACATTAAGACATAAAAGCAATGAAACTTCTAAGATACTAAAGTTGTATAGAGACAAAGATTAAAGAAATGGGCAATATCTCGATTTTAAAGCCCTTACAATTCATTTTTTTGGTCATGCTAAAACTTTTTCAGGGTTGGACATTAAGACATGAAAGGAGTGGAAATTCTAAGATACTAAGTTGTACCTAAGGCGGGTGGGTTTCTATGTAAGAAGGAAGAAATTCAACAGGCCCTAATAAATTTATCATTCAGCCTTAACACTAGTTCTGTAATTGGACACTAAAGTGTCTTGAGGACACTAAAGTGTCCTGAAAGTTAGCATTTTTCTTGAATTTTTGTGGGCAATCTATTAAGAGTTTTGAAATGCTTAACATCCATAGATGTTCCTCAAGACCCAAAAAAAAATTGAGATTTTTTAAATTGCACTTTTCTTAGCTTTTACAAGGCAATATTTTAATTTTCTTAGACGCATGCTGATAAAACGCATGATTTTTGCTGTTTTCAAAATAGTAGTAATTTGTACATAACTTTTAGAAGGGACATAGTTTGATCATGAAACTTGGCTTGATGGAAAGCCCATGATGTAAACTAAATCTTGGAATCATCAAACGATAATTATTGGATAAACTTTTGACTCGCTAATATTGAAATGATGTTTTTTATACAGGTGGAGCATGAATTTTTCTCCTTCCATATGCAAGCTAATAATGTAAAACTTGAGGTGCACCCATGTTATATAGGGTAAATACTACTTTGTTTTGAATTTTCCAAAACTTTAGAGCCACTTTTTGGGCCTCTTCTCATACATGGCCTTTTGCGCAACCTGTTTTTAATACGTAAAATGTCTAATTATGAGCCTAATTTTGATTTTCATCAAAGGGGAAAGCTGTGTAAGTGCATTATTTGTTGTAACTATAGGTGTAGACTACTTGTGCAAGCATAGTTATGATTAGTTTTTGAAAAAAGATGATCAAATTTTGTATTTTTATTTTTTACAGTTTTTTTAGAACTAGGCGATAAGAACCTACTTAAGTGGAGGCTAAGTTAGTGTCATACACATCAAATTATGGCTTATTTATCTCATCTCAAGCATGAAAACCAATAATCAACATTCTCATTGATAGGGCTACAATTTTTTTTAGTGGCGTGATTGAGTTTTGATAATACGCGTTACTTTTGTTGATTTTATACAACTTTTTTGGAAAAAATTCTAGGAAAGGAAAATGATTTTTTTGGTGAACTTCTACCTCCTTGGACTGATGTATGCTATCAAAATATCTTGGAAAAAATGCTATTGATATCATTGGATTTTTTTTGAGAGATTGATGCTTGCATATTTGGAAAAATCCTGAAAAATCCTGAAAAATGTTCATTTTCAAGACATATGCTACTTTGTTGCTTATGTACTTCCAAATAAAAAGGCGTTTTATATGTTTAGCATTTTTTACATAAGCATAGGGTTATGTTCTACATGCCCAATGAAGCATTTTGGTTTTTAAAGCCTACATTAGGAGTTTGATTTTTTTTTTGCAACCCCCAAAAAAGGACACTCAAGTGTCCTGTTTTGGTACCAAACTAGTGTTAATAATCAATGGTTAAATGAAAATGGCCCATTATTAATGTTATAGAAAATTATCATTTTGCCTTAATAATCAATTGGTAGAAGAAAATGGGCCATTATTATTACTATGAAAAGCTGAAAGTGTGAAAGCTTCGGGGCTAACAATGATAAGGACTATTTAGGTAGAGGGGATAGTAGTAAGGAATCTGCTTAAAATGTATACAATGGTTTAAGATTGGATACAACAAAGCACGTTTTTAAACTTGGAAAACTATTAAAGCCTATTAATGATGGAAGTTGATGGAGATACTATTAATGGATTTGCATGAATGTTATGTCTAATAATATGTAGATCTTGGGTTTCATGATCGAATAATTCATTTGTGTGTAGGGTATGATTTACTTCTTCACTAGTATAAATGTGAGTACTGCAATAAGTTTCATGATGTAATGGCATTATAAACATTGCACATATTATAAGAAAAGCTAGCATATGATCAAGTTTAAAACGTTAGGATTTAAGTTTGAGTGCCCATGTGTAAGTAAGGGGTAGTTATATATAATTAGATTTCTCATAATATAAAGTTAATGCACTCCCTACTACGAATAGGAGCAATAGGGCCAATTTCGTATAATTGCGTTTCTCATAATACAATGACACAAATGCACTCCCTAGTATGAATGGTTGTAGCATAAAAAGTTTCATGTCATAGCACTATAAACATTATATCTACTATGGAAAAAAATTGCAAATAACTAAGCTTTATAAGCTAGGGTTTAAGTTTGGGCACCCAAGTGTGAATAAGAACGAGTTGCATATAAGTGAAATTCTCATAATATAATGACAAAATATCCTTTTATGCTAATTGAGGTTTTCTTATGTAGCTACTATCTTGTGATCTTGTAATGTATGAGAGAGAGTTGAGAATAGAGTGTATTTCTCTTTGTGTATGTGCCTTTTGATTGTTCTGTGAGAGTGAGTAAGAGTGAGAGAGGTGAGTTCTTGTTGTGCAGGGAAGTGTAACTAACTTCTTGGTGTTGACAACAAGAGGGAGATTGAAGTGATTGGAGCTAGAAATCATCTTGGATGTCAAAGAAATCTTGGGCTAGAAGAAGCAAGGTAAGAATCACATGATGACAATTGTAGTCTATGATATAGTTTTCTAGAATGGGAGAGTTTTTGAAAGAGTAAAAATAAGCCATAAGAGGGTCTTTCATGGTTTAGGGCCCCCAAAGATCCCCTCTCCCCATTCACACCCAGGCAATACCAACAACTCCTACCCCATGCCGTCCTCTCATAAGATAGGCCCAAGCCCACAAGATGTAGGAGAACCCGCGATGAAGACCTTCAACACAGCAAAACCATCACCTCCACCAGCCTCGCCTTCACACTGTGACCACCTACACAGGTGGATCCCTAAGCCTCTAGACTTCAAGCTCAACACTTTTATGAAGGAAATTGGCACATCTGGGTACCACAACAATCAAATTGCAGCACCATTCCTACTCTCGTGATCCCAGAAGCCCAAAAATTCTAGTGGCATCCCAAGATAGCGTCCATTGACACCACCACTACTACTGGGTGGGACAAAGGGAAAGAAAAGATTCAGGAGGAGGCGGTGACAATACAAGCCCCATCCACTATCTCTAATAGTGATGTACTTTCAACCTCGGTTATTACACCAGTCTTTATAATCTGAATCCCTCGGTGCACCCCCACTCAACCCTTCCCTTGTCGAATCTTGCTTTCCCTAGCTACTCCCACCAAAGAAGCCTCCAAGCTCTTGATGGAGATACCAACTTTGCCAAAACCTAATTGGAGCCACCTTCTCACTCTTGCAAATTGGGCAAGGAATCAGTACAAACCACAAATGGGGTGTTGACTATCTAGCCTTAGGGTACAAAACTTGTCTATAGGGTGCCAAAAAAATGCTCTGAAGCCACTACTGTTCACTCATGAAGTCATGGCCGTTCACTCATGAAGCCACGACTATGCACTCACATGAATACATGACCGTTCACTCAGAATCCAAGGCGGTTCACTACTTTAGCCACGACCGTTCACTCCTTTAGCCACGGCCATACACTCATGAAGCCATGGTGAAGCCATGATTGTTCACTCATGAAGCCACGACCGCTCACTCATGAAGCCACGACCGTTCACTTCTTGGGAAATCTATAATAAAAGGGGCCCACCACCTTTATGAAGCCACACTATCCACATAATTTCATGACGAACAACCACAAGGTTGAGATCAACTTGCTTTATTATATGGAACCTTGTTATATGGCAATAACCAATCTTCCCATAATGGCCTGCCTGGAGCATAAAGAGCTCGGTGTTTTATACACTCTTCGAATTAATTCAACCCTAGGGCCTAAATCTTCTCAAGTGCCTCCACTTCATGGAAACATATGATGCCAACCAGGCCATATGGCAAGTTATCAAAAATGAGGGCCACCCCCAAACTCTCCACCTTAGTCTAGACCTTGTTCAGGAGATGCTGCCATTCCCGCGTGGCTTAGAACCTCTCCCAAATGTGATACATATAGAATGGCTTTGTAAGGCAATATCGATGGCATCAAAAAATGGAGAGATGATCGTTAGACAAGAGCATGAGTATGCATGAGTCTATGACCCTCAAGTAAGTATATTTGTCATCTTTGTCTCATGCTTTGATTGTTATATACCTTGTTTAATGCCCTGTACTAAATATCGTTTGTTTGTTTAATGTTAGTACAAAAACTAAAAGTGTGCCATGTGCGTGTTCATACATGTAATTTGATTTGTTTGGTTGCCTATATCTCATGAGGATGTTGGGGTTAATTGATGTGTTCAGTTAATTGTTTAATTGGTGTGGATTGTGTCTATGAGTATAGGTACCAAGATGTGCAAGCAGTGTACGGATTCGGGTGTCACACGATACAAGGGTACTGATTGAGGTGTCATATAGATGGTGGATTGAGTGGTGGTGTGAAGAGCTCTAATACGAGTATTACAAGACCAAGTTACATGGAGAATTTATTAAGCCACAAAAATAAACATAGATACCATAACATGATGCAAGAGCATAAAATCAAAGAACACAAGATTAGGTGTAATCTCCCCCCTCATGCATGTAGCTCCACTTCCATGACATGAGTATTTTGAGAATTGTACTCAATAAAAATCCCCAATGATTTAACAATAGTTGTGCATACAAAATTGGGATTGCTTTTTCCACTTTAACAAAAATAGCTTTAAAAATAACATTGTGCCCATTCGCACATAGAATAACCTTGTGCACATTTGCCCATGAAATAACCTTATGTACATTCTCACATTCCAATAAGTCAATTTCTGCACACATTAAATCAAGCACATTTTTCTATAATTATTAAGAATAAAAAAATATGATAAAATATATACCTGTAACAATGATGACTTGAGATTCAATATAACGAAGATCGCTTTTAAACTTCTATAACTATCTAAGCCTACCAAAGATAGCTTCCTTTGTTTGAAAACTCAAATTTCAAACTAGATTTAAATTAAGAAGGGTAGAAAACACACTACTACAACAATGCCATATTTTTTCTAGGATTGGACATTAAGACATAAAAGCAATAAAACTTCTAAGATACGAAAGATGTATAGAGACAAAGATATATAGAAATGGGCAATCTCTAGATTCTAGAGCCCTTACAATTTGTTTTTTAGTCATGCTATAACTTTTCGAGGGTTCGACATTGACATAAGAGGAGTGAAATTCTAGGATACTAAGTTCTACCTAAGGTGGGTGAGTTTTTATGTAAGAAGGAAGATATTCTATAGGCCCTGAGAAATTTATCATTCGGCCTTAATAATCAATGAAAATGGCGCATTAATATTATTATAGAAAATTATAATTTTTCCTTAATAATCAATTCGTCGAAAAACATGGGCCATTAATATTGTTGTGAAAGTGTGAAATCTTGGGGGCTAACAATGACGACAACTCTTTAGGGAGAGGTTAGTAAGGAATTTTCTTAAAAGGTATACAATGACTTGAGATTCAATACGACAAAGTAAGTATTTAAAATTAGAAAACTATCAAATCCTATCAATGATGGAAGTTTATGGAGATACTATTAATGGATTTGATGGAAGTTGATGAAGCGTCATCATGGTTTTCGTGGTGTTCACATTATAAATTCAGCGTCATCATAAATTTCTTCATTATGACCACACATATTATCTCTAATAATATGTAGATCTTGGGTTCCATGATCCAATAATTCATTTGTTTGCAAAAGCTCGCAAATGATTGAGTTTAATAAGTTAGTATTTAAGTTTGAGTGCCCATGTGTAAATAAGGGCCAGCTATATATAATTAAATTTCTCATAATATAATGATGTAAATGCACTCCCTGCTAAAAATAGGAGTAGTAGGGCCAATTGTGTATAATTGAGTTTCTCTTAATACAATGACACAAATACACTTCCTAGTATAAACAGGAGTAGTACAATCACTCTCATGTCATAGGACTATAAACATTATACCTACTATGAGAAAAGCTCGCAAATAACTAAGCTTAATAAGTTAGGGTTTAAGTTTTGGCATGCGAGTGTGAATAAGAACGAGTTGTATATAAGTGAATTTCTCATAATATAATGATAAAATCCCCCTTTATGCTAATTGAGGCCTACTTATCTACTTACTATCTTGTGAACTAGTAATGTATGAGAGAGAGTTGAGAGTAGAGTGTATGATTCTTGGTGCATGTGGCTCTTGATTGTTGTGTGAGAGTCAGTAAGAGTAAGAGAGGTGAGTTCTTGTAGGGAAGTGCAACTAACTTCTTGGTGTTGACAACAATAGGGAGATTGGAGAGATTGGACCTAGCAATCAATGGTGGTGGTGCTTGGATATCAAAGAGATCTTGGGCTAGAATCCAAGGTAAGAATCCCATGACGACAATTGTAGTATATGTTACAATTTGCTAGAATGGGAGAGTTCTGGAAAGAGTAAAACTAAGCCACCATAATAGGTTATCCATAAAACAATTTGCATGAAATATTGCTAAAAATTTTAAAGTCCTTCATGAATCCCATATCCACAACCTTTGTTTCATGAAGTGGTCTAAGAGATCTTTCATATAGAGCCTCACATTACGTAAGGGGATCTAAAAAATATCCATAAGACCTTGGTCCAAACTCAGAAAAGAGCTTAGAATAATAGCAAATAAAGAAGATGTAATAAAGCACAACTAAGGTCAAAAACATGTAAATAATGGGCCATGGACAAGGCTACTATAATTAGGGCCTTCTATTCATGGGGTAGTAGGGATCTTTTAATCATTCATATCTTGGACATCTACATGTACTCTTGGCTCCTTTCTTGGAGATGGTCTTTCATGGTTTAGGGCTCATGGGGAAAGCTTGATAGCCATCCTCATGGTCAGAGGTTAAATCACTTAGGCCTTATGCACATACCTCCTTTGCTACATGTGCATATGGATTTCTTCTATTTTTATCATAATCTCATGTGTGTTTGATGCCCATGAAATGGATAGTAGATTTGGACTTTCTTGATGTTTGTTCCAAATCCGATTCAATTGGTATCCGAGCTTTTCTTTTGATCCACTCTTTTCAATTTTTTTAAAAATCTTTAGAGTGTTCTTGATTTTCTTAAAATTTTTTACATTTTCCTTAAAAATCTTGTTTCATGCATGAAATACTTCAAGATGATCTTACAAGGATTAGTGGGTATAGAGATCATGGAGCTTGACTAATATTGATCTCATTTTGGGACTAATTACATCAAATTTTGGGACTAATCAAATTTGGAGTAATGTTGATGACTTGTAATAGTTTGAACCAAACTTCACTAGGGTGGGAAAAACTTGAAGTTGTGCCCTGCACATCTCCTTCTTCAACTCCCTCTTCACGAATCGAAGAAAAATTTCCCATCTTTGAAGTCTTGAATGAAGTCATGGAAGGGACTCTTTTTTGTTTTGATGCATCAATGGCTTTGAATGGCATCGATGACAGTCCCGTTTACCCACCACGACTATACGTTTCTCTCCGACAACCTACGTTTGATGGCATTGAAGCTTGGGAAGGTTAAGCATGGCCCTCAGCAATAGTAATCTTTGCTTAAAGCTTTCCAATGGAGACTTTCCTTGATGATTTTGGTCATGAGGTTACCCATGAAACTGCCTGCATTTTGTGAACTTTGGAGAAAGGAATGATGGTCATCAACATCTTCATTAATTTGCAAAGCCTTCCTTATTCAAGTCAAACTTTGCATGATTTCATTAACATTTTGGTGATTTAGGGCTCTCATGAAATTAGGGTTTCACTCAAGATTTTTCCAAAATTAGCATCAAATTTCACTTCTCTATGCTTTCTTCTCCCCATAAATGTGCTCAATGTTGGATTCCACCTAAGATTTAGGGTTTCTTGGCTCTCTTGAATGATTTGGGATTTTCTTAAAAATTAAGATTTCTAATTAAAAAATTTGAGATCCAAGGTGTTGATTCTCTTCTCTTATCTCTCCTCTACTCTCTCATATCATTGATTTGTAATAATGATCATAATTTTCGAGCTTTTTGACAGAAATAGGGTTTTGGGAATTGACTTCAAGATTAGGGTATGTGGTGGGATTGCTTGAGTTTTCAATTTACAATCCCTTTTCTCTTGATCTTCTCTATATACAATCATGCATTTCTTGATCAATTTGGCCAAGGGCATTAGGGTTTTGGGAGAAAACAATGTTTAGGACAAAATTCTTGCATATCATGGGATTTTCAACATTCTCTTGCTGCATATAGCTTGCATTGCTTTGAGCCTCTGCTTGCTCTTTATCATTCCCACACATTTTCTCAATCATTTTACTCTATATATGAAGAGAATCCAACAATTGGATTGAATATGTGACACTGTCAACCGCAAGCAGCCAACTTGCAAATCAATGCATGTTTACATCCCGACATATCCAAGGCATAAATATGCATACAATTAGCATCCAATCAAGGCATTTAACCAAACTTTGAAAAATGTTAGGCATGATCTTGGTGGATTTATGAGCCAATCTAAATCTTTATACCAATACCAATGTACCCAATAATGCCAACTATGCATCCTTGAAAAATCCCATTGATTGTCCATTGCATTTTAAATCACTTGCATGCATAAACCATTTCCTTTTTAATTTGATGTAGCAAGTCAATCTCTCCACCAAGCCTTCTCACTCCTTTACCAAAGTTTGAAATCTAATGGCGAGAGTTGAGGCCATGTCTTGAACACCATGTACCTAATCCCTTTCCAAAAGCACTCACAAAACAAGGAGAGTTCAAACCATGCTCCCCTTTGGCCTCTCCACCAATGCCAAGGGTACCCTCTCAACATGCTATATTCTAGGTCTTTCATGGTTTAGGGCTCATGGCAAGATTGATAGCCATCCTCATGGTTGTCAGAGGTTAAATCACTTAGGCCTTATGCACATACCTCCTTTGCTACATTTGCATTTGGATTTCTTCTATTTTCATTATAATCTCGTGTATTTCTCATGTGTGTTTGATGCCCATGAAATGGATGGTAGATGTGGACTTTATGGTAGATTTTTACGAAGCATTACATCATGGATTGAAGAGGAAATGGAAACGGCAGTTTGGAACTAAATCATCTTAATCTCCTTAATTTTCTTCAACCCTTTATATAATTAGAACTAAATCATCTTAATCTTTTGAAAGAGTAATTTTCCCGTCTCATATGATTTAAGAAGGCTGTTTTGAAGATTAGAAAAGCTCTATGTAAGGTAAACCTATCTTTTCCCAAACTTGGATTCTAACCTTCGCCAGGGAAAGCCACCAAAGAAACTTATTAAATTTTTCTAGGAAACAAGCAGCAAAAGATAGCTTATGTAATTGTATACTTGAGACCAACTACGCTACATGAGAAGGCAAGCAAAGCAGGGAGTTATATTAGCACGTGGCTTTTGCATGGTATCGTATGTAAGGCAGGTGAACCGCTTGTCCTCCGTGCATGCAGGCGAGCGAGCCTTCAGGATGGAGGATGTGTGGGCTCAAGGAAGAGAGGACGGTGTTGGTGTCTAGGGAGATAGAGGATCTAGAGGATCCAGAGGAGATGAAGCATTCGTGCAATGCTGAAGATGGGGAGAGGGATGATGCAAAGAAGTTGCATCTGGATTGGATTGGAGTGTGACTTAATGGCTAGCCTCAGAGTTTGCATGCGAGTGTGTGTAAGGTATGTACGAGAATCTTTTAAGAACTGATTAGGATAATCATTTGTACCATGCATACTGTGCACATCTATTTAAAAAAAGAGCATATTTTGAAAAACTATTTGTACCAAACATTACATCATGAATTAAATTTGAAATGGAAATGGTAATTTGGAACTATATCATCTTAATCTCCTTAATTTGCTTCACCCTTTTATATAATTACAACTAAAACATCTTAATCTTTTTAAAGATCAATTTTCCCATCTCCCATGATTTGAGAAGGCTTTTTCAAAGATTAGAAAAGTTAAACCTACCTTTTCCAAACTTTCATTCTAACCTTTTCTAGAGAAGGCCAACCAAAAAGCTTATAAAATTTTCAAGGCAGCTCGCAACAAAAGATAGCTTATGTACTACTTGAGAGAAACTACGCTACATGAGAAGGCGAGCTGCAACAAAAGATAGCTTATGTAATTGTACTACTTGAGAGAAACTATGCTACATGAGAAGGCCAGCAAAGTGGGGAGGTATATCAGCACATGGCTTTGCATGGTATTGTATGTAAGGTAGGTGAACCGGTTGTCCTCTCGTGTAGGCAGGCCATAGAATCTCAGGGATGGAGGATGCACGAACTCAAGGAAGAGAGGAGGGTGTTGGTGGCTGGAGAGATATAGGATCTAAAGGATGCATAGGAGATGATGCGTTCTTGCAATGCTGAAGAAGGTGGGGAGAGGGATGCAAAGAAGTTGAATCTGGATTGGTGAATCTGGATTGGATTACAATGCAACTTAATGGCCACCCTCAGAGTTTGCACACAACTCTGTGTGTAAGGTCTGGTATGAGAGTCTCTTAAGAATTGATTAGGAGATAGATAGGCCTCTTTTCAATGTGTAGTGCGATAGTCTTAGCATAGGCCTCTTTTCAATGTGTACTGCGATAGTCTTAGTAGATTTAGGGAAGTGGCTACAAGAGGACATATTCCATGATAAGGTGGTGTCTCAGGTGTTTTATATTGATAAGGGCTTCTTTAAAGTGCAGATTTAGGGAAGTGGCTACAAGAGGACATATTCCATGATAAGGTGGTGTCTCAGGTGTTTTATACTGGTAAGGGCTTCTTTAAAGTGCAATTCACAAAAGGCTAGGCCTATTTGAACTATTTGTGAGGGCTCTATTGTTTATGGGATAGATACTTATTCATGCCATGCCTTTTGACTTTTTGTTTTATGTAAACAAGAGCTTGCAAGAAGCATGTCCGATCTTGGTTGAGATAGTAGGCCTACCGCCTTGGTTAAGGCTAGGGTTGGGAGAGCTAGCCAGGAGGTTTGGCCCAACGCTGTATATCCCAAAAGAGGAGGTTAGGGATCTCCAGGCAAAGAATGCATACATCACCTAGAATACCTTGAAAGAAACCCTACTCCATGTTTGACTAACCACTCCATGTAGATTTGGACAAATGTCCAAATATACCTATAATCCATACCTATTGGGGGCTTGGATAGTAACCCTTATTAGGCATTTTCCTAATTCTTCTCTCATTATTTTTAATCAATATCTCACCCCAATTGGGGACTTTCCTAATACTAACCATGGGGACGTGCCTAATACTAACCCTTATTAGGAATTTTCCTAATGCTTCTCTCACTATTTTCAATCTATAGCTGACCCCAATTGGGGACTTGCCTAATGCGTTTCTCACTACATGTGGCCAATCGTTCAATATAGATTTGGACAATTGTCTAAATCTATCTACAATTCATAGCTCACTTCTATTTTGGGGACTTCCATAATGCTCCTCTCACTACACATCACCCCTATTGGACTTGCCTAAGGCTAGCCCTTTTTGGGGACTTTCCTAATGCTCATATCACCACATTTGGCCAACCATTCAAAATATATTTGAACAACTCTCCAAGTCTAACTACAATGCATAGCTCACTCTTATTGGGGACCTCCAAAATGTTACTCTCATTAGACCTCACCCATATTGTAGACCTATCTAAGGCTAACCCTTATTGGGGATTTTTCTAATACTCCTCTCACTAGATTTGACCAACCATTGAATATACATTTGGACAATTGTCCAAATCTATATACAATTCATAGCTCCCTCTTATTGGAGACTCACCTAATGATCCTCTTACATAGGTTTAACCAACTGTTTAATATAAATCTAGACAATTCTCCAAATCTATAAACAATTCATATCTCACTCCTATTAAGGACTTGCCTAATGCTCTTCACAATAGATTTCACCAACGATTCGATACAATTATCCAAATATATATACACTTCATAGCTCACTCCCTCTCATATCCCTTTAAAGTATTTAAATAAGTCTAATATTTTAACTTCATCCCTCTAGAGTACTCAATTATGATCTGCTTAATAGAATTTTTTTTCTATGTAAATGTTAAATGATTAAAAATTTTAAAGATCTACAAAATCTATGAAACTAAGTAAGTTGATGACATTAAACTTTGAATAGGTTCAAAATGTTAAAGAGGAAGACATCATCCACTCTTGCTAAAAGTTCCAAGGGAAGCTCAAGGCTTGAGATTTTTAACGGCGTTAATGATGACAAGGCATGGACTTGGTACCTTGACTTCTACAATGAAGAGGGGAAGCCAATGAAACATGTACAATTGTTTCCATATTACAACCCAATAAAGAGGCATACAAAAATCTTGGTGTAGTATCAGCATTATCTGAGAGGGGATTGCAGGAAAAGAAGTAGTTCCATGCATTCGTGTGGATATTAGAGACTCTAATAAATCATCATACTTGTTGGATGCATTTTCTTATGATGATGCAAAGATGAAGACCGATGGTGCTCAGTCTATGTTAAAAATGGGTTGGTGTATAGAGGAACAGGATTATGAGCATATGATAAAACAATACATAGATGGATTCTACAAGGTTCAAGCCAATATTTCAAAGGAGGAGGCTAGAGGTAAAACCAAAATAGTGAATAGAAAACAAGAAACATCATCTACTTGGACAAATACAGTTTAAGGTTGTGCCATTGTTCCATTTGGTGATACTGCTATAATAATGGACTATGTTCAAACAAAGAAGAGGCTTGCAAAAAAGAGTAGTGAATGTCATTCTGGGTTGGTCACTTATGAGCAATACTGCCCATTTGGACTACAAGAGACTTTCCACATCCTTGTAATAATTTGTGTATAAGCTCCTGCAATATATGTCTATAGAAAATTGAGCAAGAAGCATGTCAAAAAATTAGCTCTCAAATTTGGATTGAATTCTAGACCACCTGCATCATGCACTGATCTAATGCCTTTCAATGAGGCCACCGGCAAACCCTTGGAGATAGTGAGGAGAGACCATTGGATACTTTTTGGTCAACACTCAATTTATGCAGCCATAGTTCTCACAGAGTGTGACTGATGAAGCCATGAATCAAAGAAAGAAGTACTATATGGAAGGGTGGCGAGGAAAGTGCAAAATTGCCCTCCAAAGGAGAGTGTAGAATTATCTCGAATGGCAAACTTAGAATCTCAAAATATAGTGCAACAATCTCCATATCATGATAATCTAAATCAAGTAAGGGATCAATGAATTGCATTGAATAGACCTGCAAAGCCTCACCAAGGAGTTGTTGTTTGAAAAGGGAAGTGAACAACATGCAAAATGGGATTTAAGTACCTATCAACCTTCAATATTTGGTATTTTTAGAAATACCTCAATATATTATTAGTTATCATTGATAAATTAGTTTGTAATATTGCCTAATGTTGAGAATGTTGTGTAGCAATTTATCGAGCTAGCACGAGTTGCATTTGGTGATAGTGTTGCAACAAAGGATGTACACATGATAATATGCCGAGATGTCATGTGAGACATGGATGAGGATTATGGACACATAGAGAGATGAATCACTACCCTATCGTGCTGCACATAGTAATGATATCAATAAGGGTGGGAGACAACGGCGACGAGACTGATGGCATGTTTAGGTGTTTACAAAGTTTAGAAAAGGAGAATAATAAGATCATTCAAGAAGAAATGTTGGATTCCAAGATTGTTATGGTCAGGGGAAAGCAAGATATAGACAAGATGGATATGGCAGAAAGAACACGTCAAATGAAGGACGATAAGGTGTAGGAAGAGCTTGTGAAGGAGTTCAAGAAAAAGTCAAGTGACAAGGTTGATAGGCCATGGAATCAGTGTATGACTTATTATAACATCCAGCCAGAATACTATCAAAAAATAGTTGGATCAAGTCAAATATGGCTGAAAAAGAAGCTTGCTCATAGAGATCCTAAAGATGCATTGCCTCCATCAGCACAAGCATACATTCAATGGATTATAAACCAAAATGAGGGAACTAGTTTGCATTCTGATAAGTATCCTTGGAGTGTATACCAGGTTGGACCAGTTCAACACGCCCTAATAAATTTATCATTCGGCCTTAATAATCAATGGTTAAATAAAAATGGCCCATTATTATTGTTATAGAAAATTATCATTTTGCTTTATTAATCAATTGGTAGAAGAAAATGGGCCATTATTATTGCTGTGAAAGTCTGAAACTATGAAAGCTTTAGGGCTTACAATGACAAGGACTGTTTAGGCAGAGGATAGCAGTAAGGAATTTGCTTAAAAGGTATACAATGGATACGTTTTTAAAGTTGGAAAACTATTAAAGCCTATCAATAATGGAAGTTGATGGAGATACTATTAATGGATTTGATGGAAGCTAATGAGGTGTTATCATGGTTATCATGGTGATCACATTATGAATTCAATGTCATCATTAAATTTTTCATTATGACCATGAATATTATGTCTAATAATATGTAGATCTTGGGTTTCATGATTGAATAATTCATTTGTGTGTGCAAGGTATGATTTACGTCTTCACTAGTATAAATGTGAGTAGTGCAATAAGTTTCAGGATGTAATGGCATTATAAACATTGTACATATTATAAGAAAAGCTAGAAAATGATCAAGTTTAAAAAGTTGGGGTAAGTTTGAGTTCCCATGTGTAAATGAGGGCCAGTTATATATAACTAGATTTCTCATAATATAATGATGTAAATGCACTCCCTACTACAAATAGGAGTAGTAGAGCCAATTTTGTATAATTGTGTTTCTCATAACACAATGACACAAATGCACACCCTAGTATAAACGGGAGTAGCTTAATAGGTGTCATGTCATAGCACTATAAACATTATATCTACTCTGAGAAAATCTCGCAAATAACTAAGCTTAATAAGCTAGGGTTTAAGTTTGGTTACCCAAGTGTGAATAAGAACGAGTTGTATATAAGTGAATTTCTCATAATATAATGACAAAATCCCCCTTTATGCTGATGCAGGCTTACTTATGTAGTTACTATCTTGTGATCTTGTAATGTATGAGAGAGAGTTGAGAGTAGAGTGTATTTTTCTTGGTGTATGTGCCTTTTGATTGTTGTGTGAGAGTGAGTAAGAGTGAGAAAGGTGAGTTCTTGTAGGGAAGTGTAACTAATTTCTTGGTGTTGACAACAAGAGGGAGATTCAAGAGATTGGAGCTAGCAATCATCTTTGATGTCAAAGAGATCTTTGGCTAGAAGCAAGGTAGGAATCACATGACGACAACTGTAGTCTATGTTATAGTTTGCTAGAATGGGAGAGTTCTTGAAAGAGTAAAAATAAGCCATAAGAGGGTCTTTCATGATTTAGGGCCCCCGAAGATTGCCTCTCCCCATTCACACCCCAGAAAAACCAACAACACCTAACCCATGCCCTCCTCCCAACCATAAGAAGACAGACCCAGGCCCACAAGATGCAGGGTAACCCCCAACGAAGACCTTCAACACAACAAAACCATCACCTCCACAAAGCTTGCCCTCACACTGTGACCACCTACACATCTCGGTATCACAAGAATCGAGGTGCACCATTTCTACTCTCATGATCCCAGAACCCCAAAAATCCCAATGGCGTTCCAAGAAAGCCTCCATTGTCACTACCACTACTACTGCGCGCAGGGACAAAGGGAAAGAAAATATTCAAGAGGAGGCTGTGACGATACAAGCCCCATTCACTGTCTCTAATAGTGATGTACCTTTAACCTTGGTTATTAGAGCAGTCCTTATCATTTGACTCCCTCGGCGCACCCCCACTCAACCCTTCCCTTGTCCAATCCCTCTTTCCTCAGCTCCTCCCACCAAAGAAGGCTCCAAGCTCTGGATGGAGATTCCAACTTCGCCAAAACCTAATTTGATCTGCCTTCTCACTCCTGCAAATTGGGCAAGGAATCAGTACAAAAACCACAATGGGGTGTTGACTATTCAGTCTTAGGGTACAAAACTTGTTTATAGGGTGCAAAAAAAAAACGTACTAAAGCCATGATCGTTCACTCATGAAGTCATGGCCGTTCACTCATGAAGCCACGACTATTCACTCACATGAATACATGACTGTTCACTCAAAGAATCCAAGGATGTTTACTACTTTACCCATGACCATTCTTTCCCTTAGCCACAGCCTTACACTCATGAAGCCATAGCCTTTCACTCATGAAGCCATGGCCATTCACTCATGAAGCCATGACAGTTCACTCATGAAGCCACGACCGTTCACTCATGAAGCCATGACAGTTCACTCATGAAGCCACGACCGTTCACTTCTTGGGAAACTTGTAATGAAAGGGTCCCACCACCACACTATCCACATAGCTTAACGACGAACAACTAGAAGGTTGAGCACAAGTTGCTTTATTATATGGAACCTTTTTATAGGGCCATAACCAATCTTGCCATAGTGGCCTGCCTGGAGCAGATAGGGCTCGGCGATTTACCCACTCTTAAACCCTAGGAGCTAAATCTTCTCAATTGCCTCTACTTCATGGAAACATATGATGCCAACAAGGCCATAGGGCAGCTTATCGAAAAGGAGGGCCATCCCTAGACTCTCCACCTGAGTCTAGAACTTGCTCAGGAGATGCTATCATTCCCACCCAGCTAAGAACCTCTCGCAAATGTGATCAATATAGAATGTCTTTGTAAGGAAATATCAATTGCATCAAAAAATAGAGAGATGATCGTAAGAGAAGAGTACGAATATGCGTGAGGTGTGACCCTCAAGTAAGTATATTTGTTATCTTTGTATCATGCTTTGATTGTTATATGCCTTGTTTAATGCACAATACTAAATATATTTTTTTTGTTTATTGTTAGAACAAAAACTATGTGTGCAATGCATGTTGATATGTGTAATTTGATTTTTTGGGTTTCCTATATCTCATGACGACGTTGGGATTAATTGATGTGTTCAATTAATTGTTTAATTAACGTGGATTGTGTCTTTGAGTATAGGTACCGAGATGTGCGAGGCTACCGATTGGGGTGTAACAAAATACGAGGGTACTGATTGAGGTGTCATATAGATGGTGGATTGAGTGTGGTGGTGTGAAGAGCTCTAATATGAGTATTACAAGACCAAGGTATATGGAGAATTTATTAAGCCACAAAAATAAACCATAGATACCATAACACGCTCAAGAGCATAAAATCAAAGAACACAAGATTACGTGCAATCTACCTCCTAATGCGTGTAGCTCCACTTCCATGACATGATTATTGTGAGAATTATACTCAATAAATAGCCCAAGGATCTAACAATAGTTGTGCATACAAAATTGGGATTGCTTTTTTCACTTTAACAGAAATAGCTCAAAAAATAACCTTGGGCCATTCGCAGATAGAATAACCTTGTGCACATTCGCCTATGAAATAACATTGTGCACATTCGCACATTCCAATAAGCCAAATTCTACACACATTAAATCAAGCATTTTTTTGTATGATTATTAAGAATAAAAAATATGATAAAATTTATACATGTAACAATAATGACTTGAGAGATTAAATATAACAAAGTTTACTTTTAAACTTCTATAACTATCTAAGCTTTTACCAATGATGGCTTCCTTTGTTTGAAAACTCAAATTTCAAACTAGATTTAAATTAAGAAGGGTAGAAAACACACTACTACAACTATGCTAGAATTTTTCTAGGATTGGACATTAAGACATAAAAGCAATGAAACTTCTAAGATACTAAAGTTGTATACAGACAAGGATACATAGAAATGGGCAATCTCTAGATTTAAAAGCCCTTACACTTCATTTTTTGGGTCATGCTATAACTTTTCCAGGGATGGACATTAAGACAAGAAAGGAGTGCAAATTCTAAGATACTAAGTTGTACCTAAGGTAGGTGGGTTTCTATGTAAGAAGGAAGAAACTCAACAGGCCCCAATAAATTTATCATTCGGTCTCAACAATCCATGGTTAAATGAGAATGGCCATTTATTATTGTTATAGAAAATTATCATTTTACCTTAATAATCAATTGGTAGAAGAAAATGGGCCATTATTATTGCTATGAAAGTCTGAAACTCATGTGAAAGCTTCGAGGGGGCTAACAATGACAAGGACTATTTAGGCAGAGGATAGTAGTAAAGGAATCTTTTTTAAAGGTATACAATGGCTTGAGATTCGATATAACAAAGTATGTTTTTTAAACTTGGAAAACTATGAAAGCCTATCAATGATGGAAGTTGCTAGAGATACTATTAATGGATTTAATAGAAGCTGATGAGGTGTCATCATGGTGTTCACATTATGAATTCAATGTCAACATTAATTTCTTCATTATGACCATGAATATTATGTCTAATAATATGTAAATGTTGGGTTTCATAATCGAATAATTCATTTGTGTGTGCAGGGGTATGATTTACTTCTTCATCACTAGTATAAATGCGAGTAGTGCAATAAGTTTCATGATGTAATGGCATTATAAACATTGTACATATTATAAGAAAAGCTAGCATATGATCAAGTTTAAAACATTAGGGTTTAAGTTTGAGTGCCCATGTGTAAATAAGGGCCAATTATACATAATTAGATTTCCCATAATATAATGATGTAAATGCACTCCCTACTACAAATAGGAGTAGTAGGGCCAATTTTGTATAATTGCGTTTCTCATATTACAATGACACAAATGCACTCCCTAGTATAAACAGGAGTGGCATAATAAGTGTCATGTCATAGCACTATAAACATTATATCTACTATGAGAGAATCTTGCACATAACTAGGCTTAATAAGCTAGGGTTTAAGTTTGGGCACCCAAGTGTGAATAAGAACGAGTTGTATATAAGTGAATTTCTCATAATATAATCACAACATCCCCCTTTATGCTAATTGAGGCTTGCTTTTGTAGTTACTATCTTGTGATCTTGTAATGTATGAGAGAGAGTTGAGAGTGGAGTGTATTTCTCTTGGTGTATGTGCCTTTTGATTGTTGTGTGAGAGTGAGTAAGAGTGAGAGAGGTGATTTCTTGTAGGGACGTGTAACTAACTTCTTGGTCTTGACAACAAGACGGAGATTCAAGAGATTAGAGCTAGCAATCATCTTGGATGTCAATGAGATCATGGGCTAGAAGCAAGGTAACAATCACATGACGACAATTGTAGTCTAGGTTATAGTTTGCTAGAATGGGAGAGTTCTTAAAAGAGTTAAAAAAAGCCATAAGAGGGTCTTTCATGGTTTAGGGCCCGAAGATCCCCTCTCCCCATTCACACCCTGGAAAACCAACAACTCCTACCCCATGCTCTCCTCCCATAAGATTGCCCCAAGCTGAGACGGGACGAGTCAACACCCCATTCAGACCCTGGAAAATCAATACAAAAACCGCAATGGGGTGTTGATGACTATTCAGCCTTAGGGTACAAAACTTGTTTATAGGGTGCCAAAAAAAAGCTCTAAGGAGCCACGACATTTCACTCATGAAGTCATGGCCGTTCACTCATGAAGCCATGAATATTCACTCACATGAGTACATGACCATTCACTCAAAGAGTCCAATGTCGTTCACTACTTTATCTGTAAGATCCCTGTTCCCACCGAGCAACGGATTCAGGGTACTGGCAGCGGAAGTAGCACTTCTCGCATGGGACAGGGGTCCCACATTCGGGGCCTCGCCCACGGATATCCGGATAAGAGACTAATCCGTTGGTTGTTCCAAAACCGAACCCGGAAAAACTTCCTTTACCGGAAAGCACGGGCGATTCCACCAGGATAACTTTTTACTCTAACGTAGTCAAGATCATTTCTGATCGAGCTGATCCAATTACATCTATAAGATACTTGGTCAGATCAAGGAAGAAACTTGCACTTGGATCATTGGGATCAACGCTTTTTTCCCCATTCAAGAGGCACAGCCGTTGATTCCTATCCATAGAACAGTTACTGTCCGGGATTTATTTTATCTATCATAAAAAACAAAAGTTTGAGTCTCGATTTACGGATCCATCAGTCCAGCCTAACCCATCCGATCCCATGGGTTAGCCAACCGCCCAACCACTGTAGTGATGGGATCCAATTAAGAATTTGGTTAGGTTTTGTCCCGGGTACCAAGGAAAAGAGTTTCAAGGCCCCCTAGCCGGATGTTCATGCAAAAATAAAACTAGTCACACCACTCACACACCCAATATGAAATTACCTTTTCACAGATTCAACCAGTTTAAAACAATCCTTTAATAAAACCATAGTATCACTGATCACAATCTTCCAATTTATCTGGTTGATTCTTAAATTTCCCATCATTCCTTCATCAGAGTATCTATGGCATCATTGGCAACTAGGACGCTCACCACCTGTCCACACAGGGGCCGTTTCCTAATCCCTAGCCCATAATACTCGGCAATATAATCTCTTATCAAGATGGACTCTCGTTGAAGATCAGCAAGATCAACCAACAGATCCATATAAAGAGCCATGGACTCATCCATTGAAGATTGGCAAGGTCAATCAACCAGATCCATGCCCGATTTCAGAAAACAACTCCTACTCTTGTTCCAATATCTTCCTCGATGCACGCGTGGGTATCCTAGGCGACCCAGAGCCCGAGCACCGTATGGTCAGCACCCTCTAGGATCCTTCGCAGGTGACCTAGCGCTTCACTCATAGGCCGCTTCCTTGGCCCCTCATCCACCGTACCGGAAGCTCACCATTTTAATCGCACCGAGGCTGGTCAAGACCTCGGCCGACCTTGCTACGCGAGACGTCCTTCATTGACTCTTCGCAGCAGTTGCAACTCTATCATCACGACCTTAATCACAAGACGGCCAAAATGCTCCCCCCAGCATTCTTGACATAAAACAATCATTTATAAACAGCATTTACAAACAGTTTACAATACAATTTCTATTTTAACTTTCATTTTTCCACATTATCCCTCATTAATCTACATTACTTATTCCATATTCCATTTATATGTATACTCATCCCATCCCATCATTTTCCATCTCATCACTTCAGATTCCTTCACATCACATATCATATATTCACATCCATACATCCATATCTACATCCATACATCTATTTTCACATCCACATCTACATGCACATTCATGCATCCACATCCATACATCCGCATCTACATGCACATTCACATCCATACATCCACATCTATATGCGTACATTCACATCTACATGCATACATCCACATCTCTATGCATACATCCACATCCACATTCACATTCACCTCCATACATCTACATCTACATGCATACATCCACCTCCACATTCACATCCATATTTATACATCTACATCTACATGCATACATCCACCTCCACATCTACATCCACATCTACATCTACATGCATACATCCACCTCCACATCTACATCTACATCTATACATCTACATCTACATGCATACATCCACATCTCCATTCACATCTACATCTATACATCTACATCTACATGCATCCATCCACCTCCATATCCACATCTACATCTATACATCTTCATCTACATGCATACATCCACATCTCCATTCACATCTACATCTATACATCTACATCTACATGCATCCATCCACATCTCCATTTACATCCTCATCTATACATCTACTTCTACATGCATACATCCACATCTCCATGCATACATCCACCTCCACATTCACATCCACATCTATACATCTACATCTACATGCATACATCCACATCTCCATTCACATCTACATCTATACATCTACATCTACATGCATCCATCCACATCTCCATTTACATCCTCATCTATACATCTACTTCTACATGCATACATCCACATCTCCATGCATGCATCCACCTCCACATTCACATCCACATCTATACATCTACATCTACATGCATACATCCACATCTCCATTCACATCTACATCTATACATCTACATCTACATGCATCCATCCACATCTCCATTTACATCCTCATCTATACATCTACTTCTACATGCATACATCCACATCTCCATGCATACATCCACCTCCACATTCACATCCACATCTATACATCTACATCTACATGCATACATCCACCTCCACATCTACATCTACATGCATACATCCACCTCCACATCCACATCTACATCTATACATCTACATCTACATGCATACATCCACATCTCCATTCTCATCTACATCTATACCTCTACATCTACATGCATCCATCCACATCTCCATTTATATCCTCATCTATACATCTACTTCTACATGCATACATCCACATCTCCATGCATACATCCACCTCCACATTCACATCCACATCTATACATCTACATCTACATGCATACATCCACCTCCACATCTACATCCACATCTACATCTACATGCATACATCCACCTCCACATCCACATCTACATCTATACATCTACATCTACATGCATACATCCACATCTCCATTCTCATCTACATCTATACCTCTACATCTACATGCATCCATCCACATCTCCATTTATATCCTCATCTATACATCTACTTCTACTTGCATACATCCACATCTCCATGCATCATAAAATTCTTTTAATTAATCTAGGATGATAGTTCCTAGAATATGGTAGGAAGTCCTCTTTTTAAGCTTTGAATGAAATTATTTTATGCGTAATTTCTATAAAAATTTTGCCATAGCTCCGCTACTATGACTGATAAATCTCAATTTTTTCTAAGGGATAAGGCTCATCATTAAAGAAATAATTCGAATGGTCTCTAATTGGATCATCAATCCATAATGGATTGAATTATCAATATACATAAACTAAAAGCATAGAAAAAAGCCATTTATTTGGCCTCAAGCATAGCTTAATCTTGGATTAAGAAAAAGCCTTATGAAAAGCTTCATTTGGATTGAAAAGGGTCATGAGTATGACCATTTCTTAAGTGAGAGAGAGAAAAACCATTAGAATTAAATATAAATAGAAATTTATGTAATTCTTTACTATCATTAATTAATTAACTTCAATAGCATTTCAAAAACCATATCAATTAAGCTTCTCAAGCTTGAGAGGGGTTGAGAAGAGAGAAAAATTGAGAAATTATAGAAAAGATCAAAATTCACTATACTTATCTTATAATTTGCTTGATTCTTTGATCACGGTAGAGGCCCTCAACCAATCAATTGGTTTAGTATGTTGATGGAGCCACCAATGGGGATTGAAGAAAGAGAGAAGTATCAAAACTAGTGAGTTATTAAAGAATTCACAGTTCTTGGCTTAGGTAGAGTAGAGTAACAATGCATAAGACACTATATCTTTTTCAACAAGGGAAGGCTTCTATTTATAGAAAAAATTGAGCTCTTAACCAAACAAACTGATTCTAGAATTTTCCAAGTCAGTTTGGTTGAATTTGGACTAGATTTGGACCTAGTTTGGTTATTTTTTTGATTTAATTTGGTTCCATTTTGATTTGGTTTGGTTCAAGAGATATGAGAGATAAAAATATCACATTATTTTTGACTTTAAAACTCATTCAAGCATGTGAAATATGCACCTTCTTTAAAGAACTCCCCTTCCTTACATATGTGTCAAAATTCTATTGCTCATAGTTTTTTTACTAATAAACCTTGTACATTTTCAACTCTTCATCTTATGTGAAATATGCACCTTCTTTAAAGAACTCTCCTTCCTTACATATGTGTCAAAATTTTATTGCTCATAGTTTTTTACTAATAAACCTTGTACATTTTCAACTCTTCATCTTATGTGAAATATGCACCTTCTTTAAAGAACTCTCCTTCCTTACATATGTGTCAAAATTTTATTGCTCATAGTTTTTTACTAATAAACCTTGTATATTTTCAACTCTTCATCTTATGTGAAATATGCACCTTCTTTAAAGAACTCTCCTTCCTTACATATGTTGTCAAAATTTTATTGCTCATAGTTTTTTACTAATAAACCTTGTACATTTTCAACTCTTCATCTTATGTGAACATTTACTCATTTTTGGGTATCTTCTTTTACAATTTGGATCTATCTCCTCCCTACACATGGATTGATGCTATTGGCCCATAGGAACCTTAATTGGACCATAATCCAAAAGTTTCTAAAAATCTAGACCTTTAGACTAAGGTTCTTTATACCTATTTCCAATTAATTCCAATTGCACATTGGAGAATTCTTTTTGAATTTCTGTTTCAGGGGAACTTATTTTAATAAGATGAGTTATTTTTCTATCCAAAAATATTCATAATCTGAATATTCTCTCTCTAGAATAATTTTCTCTCTCTAGGCTAAAACAGTTAGAAATAAGGTCTTTATATTTCTGAAGAGGGATTGTTTACAGGGGAAGATACTAGACATCAAAAAGGGGTTGGGGGAAGAATCTTACATTCTACCCCACTTAAAAAATGCGAGATGTCCTCATCTCGCAAACTGGGATAATTTCGCAAGATGCACGAATATGAGACTTAGAGAAAAATTTTAATCAAGATTAACCACCAAGAAAAGTCTTAAAGAAAGCAAGATAAGAACAAGATTTAAACTTTATTCATTCTCGGAACTTATACAGTAAAGATAGAAGAACTCTTTACACTTCCATAAGCCCATCCATCATATGGTCACAAAAGCAGCACTCACAAGCTGCACAAGTATAGGGTAACTCATCTATGGGAATGATTCTGCTGGTTATTGCCGCACCTATCTCAGTGGTATGAAGTGATCTAATAAAAGGACCTCTGAGAGGCAAGCCAAAAACGGGATAAAGGCATATCTTCTCATGAGGAAGAAAACACGCCAGTAAGAAGACCCGCTCTCAGAAAACCCAAGATGCCTTGATCTCATGACGTAGTAGTAACGGGGACCCAAACCCAAAGCTTCAATAACCATGGCCAAGCGAACATTGTTACGAAAGTGCTACTAACCCCAGGGTGTTACCCTAGTTATGTTTTGATAGGTCCACCATTTGGTCTGAGCTACAGAAGTTCCTAGGTGAGGAAAAAGTGAGTGCTCATACTGTTCTATAAAGTCTTTCTACATAGAATCTCTTGCGTCTTGAAGGTGAGAAATCATCAGGGATAAAACTAATTCTTGTTGCTAAGCCATGAAGGAGATTAAGAAAGAAAGGAGATTGATGGGAGTAAGATTACTGTAAGCGACAAGTAAAAGTTACGACTTATATAAAGGAAGGAGCTAGCGTAACCTAGAAGCCAACGGTAACTTGCCACCACTGAAGTTTTACCGTCTTTCCATGATTTGTGTTTGACACATTTTTCTATAGAAGGCATTAAGAATTTTGAGATGAGGAGATAAAAGAAGCTTGTAGGCTAAGTCACCTACTTTCATTGAATTCAGATACAAGGGTCACAATATCTGGGGGATATCTTCTTATACTCCCCAAGAGATAAAGAACTTCTTTTGGGCCGTACTCGAATGAAAACCAAAACCTTGGTATCCAAAACACCGATTCTCACTTCTGAACTCATTGTTCTAAATCTTTAAAACAGGTGGGACTCCTGAGAAGTATTCTAGGGAAAGGGTCTTCCTTTTTTAAACAGAAACTTTCTTTTATTTTAGAGAGGGAATAATTATAAGATCAGAAAGGGAGATTCTTACTCCTATATACCTCGAAGGCTGGGGAGGAATCTTACATTCTACCCCACTTAAAAAAGTGCGAGATGTCCTCATCTCGCAAGGTAAAGGACAACTCTTTTTCTTAAAATCCAGTTTTATTTTGGGTTCCTTATATTTAGGTCAACCCAACAGAATACAGGGATAAATATCCCTTATATAGAACTCATAATTAAATAACAATTCATTCAGATCTTATCATTCATATCTTTAACATGATAATGGTCCATTAGACCGAAAAATTTCCTTCTGAACATTCCTTCATGAGAATTTCAGTTAAGCTAGTCCTCAATTTGACATCCCTTAACTTGATCTACCGGTCAAGTATTAACAGTAGTAATCTGACAGCACAACCCACTAATCTCATAGTGATTTGCTGAATTCATTATCATCATTCTAGTTATGAATATCATCATAGGGACTCGTCCCATTCCCCCTCATTGTGGTTTCATTATATTTCAACTAATTTTTAAAAATCATCATTTTTCAATCAGAATTTTCAATCAGAATCAAATCAATCAATCCATTCTCAAACAGAATTAAAAATCATATCAATCACATTCGAAATCATCATCTAGATAGCATTAACGCTTATAATTTCAAGTCTTAGATTTACTCGTATATACTGTCAGTAAAGAGCTGCAGTATACTCTTGGTATATACGGGTAGTCACGGCCCTTGGAATTATAAGGTAAATACTATCATGTCTAGGCCTCAAGCAAGTCAGGGATTCTATATAATTGCGGTATTTCCATCTGAAGACCCAATTACCAAAATTACGAATTTCAGTTTGAATCACAATTATAACCTTTTTGTGTTTCTTGATAAATTTTTGACATATTTGTCTTCTCAGTTGATCTTTATTAACCAAATACTCTGATACCAACTGTAAGATCCCTGTTCCCACCGAGCAACGGATTCAGGGTACTGGCAGCGGAAGTAGCACTTCTCGCATGGGACAGGGGTCCCACATTTGGGGCCTCACCCATGGATATCCGGATAAGAGACTAATCCGTTGGTTGTTCCAAAACCGAACCCGGAAAAACTTCCTTTACCGGAAAGCACGGGCGATTCCACCAGGATAACTTTTTACTCTAACGTAGTCAAGATCATTTCTGATCGAGCCGATCCAATTACATCTATAAGATACTTGGTCAGATCAAGGAAGAAACTTGCACTTGGATCACTGGGATCAACGCTTTTTTCCCCATTCAAGAGGCACAGCCGTTGATTCCTATCCATAGAACAGTTACTGTCCGGGATTTATTTTATCTATCGTAAAAAATAAAAGTTTGAGTCTCGATTTACGGATCCATCAGTCTAGCCTAACCCCATCCGATCCCATGGGTTAGCCAACTGCCCAACCACTGTAGTGATGGGATCCAATTAAGAATTTGGTTAGGTTTTGTCTCGGGTACCAAGGAAAAGAGTTCCAAGGCCCCCTAGCCGGATGTTCATGCAAAAATAAAACTAGTCACACCACTCACACACCCAATATGAAATTACCTTTTCACAGATTCAACCAGTTTAAAACAATCCTTTAATAAAACCATAGTATCACTGATCACAATCTTCCAATTTATCCGGTTGATTCTTAAATTTCCCATCATTCCTTGCTAGCAATCATCTTGGATGTCAAAGAGCTCTTGGGCTAGAAGCAAGGTAAGAATCACATGACCACAATATTAGTCTATGTTATAGTTTGCTAGAATGGGAGAGTTCTTGAAAGAGTAAAAATAAGCCATAAGAGGGTATCCATAAAACTCTTTGCAAGAAATATTGCTAAAAATTTTAAACTCCTTTATGAATCACATATCCAAAACCTTTGTTTCATGAAGTGGTCTAAGAGATCTTTCATATAAAGCCTCAAATTACGTAAGGGGATCTAAAAAATATCCATAGGACCTTGGTCCATACTCACAAAAGAGCTAAGAATAATAGCAAATAGAGAAGATGTAATGAAGCACAACTAAGGTCAAAGACATGTAAATAATGGGCCATGGACAAGGCTGCCATAAATAGGGCCTTGGATTCAGTGTAGGGATCTTTTTACTCAATCATATCATGGACATCTACATGTACTCTTTGCTACTTTCTTGGAGATAGTCTTTCATGGTTTAGGATCCCCAAAGATCCCCTCTCCCCATTAACACCCCAAAAAAACCAACAACTCCTACCCCATGCCCTCCTTCCATAAGATAGCCCCATGTCCAGAAGATGCAGGAGAACCCCCGACAAAGACCTTCAACACAGGAAAACCATCACCTTCACTAACCTCGCTGTCACACTCTGACCACCTACACAGGTGGATCCCTAAGCCTCTGGACTCCAAGCTCAACACTTTTATGAAGCAGATTGGCACATCTGGTACCACAACAATGGAGGTGCACCATTCCTACTCTCATGATCCCAGAATCCCAAAAATTCCAATGGCATCCCAAGATAGCCTCCATTGTCACCTCCACTACTACTGCGCGCGACAAAGGGAAAGAAAAGATTCAAGAGGAGGCTGTGACAATACAAGCCCTATCCACTGTCTCTAACAGTGATGTATCTTCAACTTCGGTTATTACACCGCTCCTTATCATCGGACTCCCTCGATGCACCCCCACTCATCCCTTCCCTTGTCCAATCCAGTTTTCCCCAGCTGCTCCCACCAAAGAAGCCTCCAAGTTCTTGATGGAGATACCAACTTCACCAAAACCTAATTGGAGCCTCCTTTGCACTCTTGAAAATTCGGCAAGGACTCAGTACAAGAACCACAATGGGGTGTTGACTATCGAGTCTTTGGGTAAAATACTTATTTATAGGGTGCCAAAAAAAATGCTCTAAAGCCATGACCATTCACTCATGAAGTCATGGCAGTTCACTCATGAAGCCATGGCAGTTCACTCATGAAGTCATGGCAGTTCACTCATGAAGCCACCACTATTCACTTACATGAATACATGATCGTTCACTCAAAGAATCCAAGGCCGTTCACTACTTTAGCCAATTACCGTTCACTCCTTTAGCCACAGTCGTACACTCATGAAGCCACCACGACCGCTCACTTCTGGTGGGTGGGAAATCTATAATAAAAGGGGCCCACCACCTTTATGAAGCCACACTATCCACACATATTAACAATGAACAACCACAAGGTTGAGCAAAAGTTGCTTTATTATATGGAACCTTGTTATAGGGCCATAACCAATCTTGCCATAGTGGCTTGCCTGGAGTAGATAGGGCTTGGCAGTTTACCCACTCTTTACCCTAGGGCCCAAATCTTTGCAATTGCCTCATGGAAATATATGATGCCAACTAGGCCATAGGGTAGGTTATCGAAAACTAGGGCCACCCCCAGACTCTCCACCTTAGTCTAGACCTTGTTCAGGAGATGCTGCCATTCCCGCCCAGCTTAGAGCCTCTCCCAAATGTGATCAATATAGGATGGCTTTGTAAGGCAATATCGATGGAATCAGAAAAAAGTGAAGAGATGATCACAAGAGAAGAGCATGAGGATGGGACCCTCAAGTAAGTATATTTGTCATCTTTGTCTCATGCTTTGATTGTTATATACCTTGTTTAATGCACTATACTAAATATCATTTTTTGTTTAATTTTAGTACAAAAACGTAAGTGTGCCATGCGTGTTGGTACGTGTAATTTGATTTTCTTGGTTGCCTATATCTCATGAGACGACGTTGGGATTAATTGATGTGTTCAATTAATTATTTAATTAATGTGGATTGTGTCTATGAGTATAGGTACCGAGATGTGCGAGGGTACCGATTGGGGTGTCACACTATACGAGGGCATGGATTGAGGTGTCATATAGATGGTGGATTGAGTGGTGGTGTGAAGAGATGTGATACAAGTATTACAGGACCAAGGTACATGGAGAATTTATTAAGCCACAAAAATAAACCAAAGATACCATAACATGACGCAAGAGCAAAACATCAAAGAACACAAGATTAGGTGCAATCTCCCCCCTCATGCATGTAGCTCCACTTCCATGACATGAGTATTTTGAGAATTGTACTCAATAAAAATCCCCAAGGATCTAACAATAGTTGTGCATACAAAATTGGGATTGCTTTTTCCACTTTCACAAAAATAGCTCAAAAAATAACCTTTTGCGCATTCGCACATAGAATAACCTCGTGTACATTCGCCCATGAAATAACGTTATGCACATTCACACATTCCAATAAGCCAATTTCTATACACATTAAACCAAGCATATTTTTCTACGATTATTACGAATAAAAAGTATGATAAAATATATACATGTAACAATGATGACTTGAGATTCAATATAGTGAAGTTCGCTTTTAAACTTCTATAACTATCTAAGCCTACCAACGATAGCTTCCTTTGTTTGAAAACTCAAATTTCCAACTAGATTTAAATTAAGAATGGTAGAAAACACACTACTACAAATATGCCATAACTTTTCCAGGATTGGACATTAAGACATAAAAGCAATGAAACTTCTAAGATAATAAAGTTCTATAGAGACAAAGATACATAGAAATGGGCAATCTCTATATTTTAAAGCCCTTACACTTCATTTTTTTGGTCATGCTATAACTTTTCCAGGGTCGGACATTAAGACATGAAAGGAGTGGAAATTCTAAGATACTAAGTTGTACCTAAGGCGAGTGGGTTTCTATGTAAGAAGGAAGAAATTCAACACGTCCTAATAAATTTATCATTCGGCCTTAATAATCAATGGTTAAATGAAAATGGCCCATTATTATTGTTATAGAAAATTATCATTTTGCTTTACTAATCAATTGGTAGAAGAAAATGAACCATTATTATTGCTCTCTGAAAGTCTGAAACTATGAAAGCTTTACGGCTTACAATGACAAGGACTATTTAGGCAGAGGATAGTAGTAAGGAATCTGCTTAAAAGGTATATAATGGCATGAGATTCGATATTACAAAGTACGCTTTTAAACTTGGAAAACTATTAAAGACTATAAATGATGGAAGTTGATGGAGATACTATTAATGGATTTGATGGAAGCTAATGAGGTGTCATCATGGTTATCATGGTGATCACATTATGAATTCAATGTCATCATTAATTTCTTCATTATGACCATGAATATTATGTCTAATAATATGTAGATCTTGGGTTTCATGATTGAATAATTCATTTGTGTGTGCAAGGTATGATTTACGTCCTCACTAGTATAAATGTGAGTAGTGCAATAAGTTTCAGGATGTAATATGTAGATCTTGGGTTTCATGATTGGATAATTCATTTGTGTGTGCAAGGTATGATTTACGTCTTCACTAGTATAAATGTGAGAAGTGCAATAAGTTTCAGGATGTAATGGCATTATAAACATTGTACATATTCTGAAAAAAGCTAGAAAATGATCAAGTTTAAAAAGTTGGGGTAAGTTTGAGTTCCCATGTGTAAATAAGGGCCAGTTATATATAATTAGATTTCTCATAATATAATGATGTAAATGCACTCCCTACACGTTTCTCATAATACAATGACACAAATGCACTCCCTAGTATAAACCGGAGTAGCATAATGAGTGTCATGTCATAGCACTATAAACATTATATCTACTATGAGAAAATCTCACAAATAACTAAGCTTAATAAGCTAGGGTTTAAGTTTGGGTACCTAAGTGTGAATAAGAACGAGTTGTATAAGAGTGAATTTCTCATAATATAATGAAAAAATCCCCCTTTATGCTGATGCAGGCTTACTTATGTCGTTACTATCTTGTGATCTTGTAATGTATGAGAGAGAGTTGAGAGTAGAGTGTATTTCTCTTGGTGTATGTGCCTTTTGATTGTTGTGTGAGAGTGAGTAAGAGTGAGAAAGGTGAGTTCTTGTAGGGAAGTGTAACTAGCTTCTTGGTGTTGACAACAAGAGGGAGATTCGAGAGATTGGAGCTAGCAATCATCTTGGATGTCAAAGAGATCTTGGGCTAGAAGCAAGGTAGGAATCACATGACGATAATTGTAGTCTATGTTATAGTTTTCTAGAATGGGAGAGTTCTTAAAAGAGTAAAAATAAGCCATAAGAGGGTCTTTCATGGTTTAGGGTCCCCGAAGATCGCCTCTCCCCATTCACACCCTAGAAAAACCAACAACACCTACCCAATGCCCTCCTCCCATAAGACAGCCCCAAGCCCACAAGATGCAGGGTAACCCCCGACGAAGACCTTCAACACAGCAAAACCATCACCTCCACCAACCTTGCCCTCACACTGTGACCACCTACACATTGCGGTATCACAAGACTCGAGGTGCACCATTTCTATTCTCATGATCCCAGAACCCCAAAAATCCCAATGGCGTCCCAAGAAAGACTACATTGTCACTACCACTACTATTGCGCGGGGACAAAGGGAAAGATAAGATTCAAGAGGAGGCTGTGACAATACAAGCCCCATTCACTCTCTAATAGTGATGTACCTTCAACCTCGGTTATTACAGCGGTCCTTATCATTTGACTCCCTCGGCGCACCCCCACTCAACCCTTCCCTTGTCCAATCCCTCTTTCCCCAGCTCCTCCCACCACAAAGAAGCCTCCAAGCTCTTGATGGAGATACCAACTTCGCCAAAACCTAATTTGATCTGCCTTCTCACTCTTGCAAATTGGGCAAGGAATCAGTACAAAAACCACAATGGGGTGTTGACTATCTAGTTTTAGGGTACAAAACTTGTTTTATAGGGTGCAAAAAACAAAACGCACTAAATCCATGATCGTTCACTCATGAAGTCATGGCCGTTCAATATTATGTCTAATAATATGTAAATCTTGGGTTTCATAATTGAATAATTCAATTTTGTTTAGGGTATGATTTACTTCTTCAGTAGTATAAATGCGAGTAGTGCAATAAGTTTCATGATGTAATGGCATTATAAACATCGTACATATTATAAGAAAAGCTAGCATATGATCAAGTTTAAAACATTAGGGTTTAAGTCTGAGTGCCCATGTGTAAATAAGGGCCAGTTATATATAATTAGATTTCTCATAATATAATGATGTAAATGCACTCCCTACTACAAATAGGAGTAGTAGGGCCAATTCTGTATAATTGCGTTTCTCATATTACAATGACACAATGCACTGCAATTTCTCCCCTCATGCGTGTAGCTCCACTTCCATGACATGAGTATTTTGAGAATTGTACTCAATAAATAGCTCCAAGGATCTAACAATAGTTGTGCATACAAAATTGGGATTACTTTTTTCACTTTAACAAAAATAGCTCAAAAAATAACCTTGTGCCCATTTGTACATAGAATAACCTTGTGCACATTCGCCCATGAAATATCCTTATGCACACTCGCACATTCCAATAAGCTGATTTTTGCACAAATTAAATCAAGAATATTTTTCTACGATTATTAAGAATAAAAAATATGATAAAATATATACATGTAACAATGATAACTTGAGATTCAACATAACGAAGTTCACTTTTAATTTTCTATAACTATCCAAGCCTACCAACACGATAGCTTCCCTTGTTCAAAAATTTTAATTTGCAACTAGATTTAAATTAAGAAGAATAGGAAACACACTACTACAACTATACCATAACTTTTTGAGGATTGGACATTAAGACATAAAAGCAATGAAACTTCTAAGATACTAAAGTTGCATAGAGACAAAGATACATAGAAATGGACAATCTCTCGATTTTAAAGCCCTTACAAATCATTTTTTTGGTCATGCTATAACTTTTCTAGGGTTGGACATTAACATACATAGCATTCTACCTCATCTCAATTCCATAATCACTGATGTGGTCAACGCTATTGTTGGAATACCAGTGAAGCAACTCCTGCTGAGGGTAATAACTGATAAAAGCTTCATCAAGAAAGACCTGCTGTGCACATCCCAAAGAACAAGACTCTATAACATGTTGCCCCATAGCACTTTCTTGTCCATCAACATAAGAAACATCACCATCAAAGCCATCCAGGCAAAACATACTCCCCTTCAAAAGGCACCATTGCCAAAGCATCCACCTCAATTTTTGTGTGCTCACCTTCACCAAGGCCAATAAGAAATTCATCTATCACAACATCCATAGTCTCATCCATAGCATCAACATCATTCAAAGTCTTTTGGTGTCGCTCCTCCCTCATAGCATCAATTCTGCTCGTGGCTTTCTTAACATTAATGCACATCTGATCATCCAACTCCAACTCAGGTTCATTATCCTACAGACTTTCTATATCCCACTCATCCCACAAAGGTACATCATCCAAAGACTCAAAAACATACTCTTCCACATCACATGCATACATCTGCTCATGATTCACTTGTATCTAAACCATAGCATCCAAAGGAAGTACATCAGGATCTTGAAGGAAATCTGCCTCAAAAAACATATACTCTTCAAGGGCATCCTCTATCATAAAATCAGTCGTTACTTCCTCGCATTCTTCCTATATGGCCTCCTCTTGTTGGGAAACCTTATCACTAAGCACTTTCTCATCAATAACCAGGGTAGCCATCTCTGCATCCTCCTCACTGGATGAAGTGTCCTCTGTTTCCTCACTAGTAGTGGTACTACTAGTCGTGTCATCAACACTTGAATCTACTTCATCCTCCTCTTCATCATCCAACAGGCTTCTGATTATCCATATTAAACTGCTTTATGTCCCCTCGCCTGTCATACAGAGTAATGACCCCTTTCCTCCAATCTTGAATAGCTTTCACCACTCTTAGCCATGGTCTTCCCAAAATGATGGGGAACGCACCCATTCCTGCTGGCATAACATGACAGTCCACAAGCACCTTTACATGAAAATCTTGCAGTTCTAATCCCTTGATCACACCTAAGCATTTGACCTTCTGGTGATTGGCCAACCGAATATGGAAACCAGACGCTTCAGTAATATGAAGACCAAACCAAACGCTTCAGTAATATGAAGACCAAACCTCTCCACAACTGCTAGTGTGATTACACAAATTTGTGCACCACCATCTATGTATGCTTCTCCTAGATTCTTCCCTTTGTGGCATACATCCACCACAAGACATATATCAGGCAACTTCTCAACAAATAAAATAGTCACTGTCCCCCTGGCAGGCTCTTTCTCTCTCGGGGTCACGAGACTTTTCCACTGACGTTTCAATTTGGGAGCTAACTCCATCAGTTACCCAAAAGTAATATTAGCTTTCCTTCTAGCTATGTCCTCCTGCAAATTGTAGCTATCCTATCCAACTCCCAGTGGAAAATCAGTCACTTGAAACTTCCTACTACGAGGCTTTCGCTTCCGATTGACCTTTACATCCCCTCCTTCCTTCGCTTTACCTTTCTTCTTGCTAGGCCCTGCAGCATTCCTGCCTTCCCTTTCCTGTGGTGTTCGTTTCCCCAAAGGCATTACATCAGCTTCCGTCTCCTTCGACTTCTCAAGGTTGACCACATTCACCACCTTTGTTTTACCCTTCTCCTCATTTGTCAACCCACTGGTCCGTGCTTCACCTTTAATTTCAATTCCATAATAATTTGCCCTATTGGGAATTTGAGAGGATAAGGGATACATATCACCCCCCATTCGCGGTGGCTTGTCATAGTCGAGACTTAGATGTCCCAATTCACCACAATTCCAACATGTAGGAATAAACCGTCTACCCCTGCCAAAACCACAGCCACTTCCATAGCCTGTCTGACCTTCAACCCCTTCCTGATTATAACCTCTGCTGGCCACGTCCACCACCACCTGTGTTCCCCATCATTTTCAAACTCAGATTCTTCATACAATCTATTTGCCTCATGTCCTGTTGAAGCCCTTCATCAGAAGCTGTAACAGCTGTGGGCGCCACCTTTGTCCCCTGTGGTGTGGCATTATTCATTTGAGCTTCTATTGGTTGCACTCTTTCCAGCACGGTTCTCATCGGTACCGCTCCTACCCTTCTAATTTCAGGCCTCACTGCCACTGGAACCATCCCCAGTTGGTTCATCCATTGCAACTTCCAATCCTTTGATTTGGAAATCTCCATAGCATCCTCGTAAGATTTGGGATTTTTTAGTTCAACCTTCTAGCGAATGTCCTCCTTCAATCCCGCAACAAAACGATTCTTCTTCATCATGTCCGGAGGTACTTGGTCCTCCCCCAAAGCCCTGCACAAAGGTCTCCCACAACAAGGAGAATTTCTTTACATAATCATCAATTGGCTCCAATTTGCCCTGTGTCATGCCAGACTCTGTCTGGATCCTCAACCTTCTTGAACCTGTTCAAAAGTGCAGTCTTCAATCCATCTTCGGTCATTGGAATGCGTGGCTCAGCATCCCTTAACGACTCTTCAAAAGTTTTGAACCATGTCCTCGCATCTTCCTTCAAACATATACTCAGCAACCGTAATAGCTGTGCCGGCTCGTTGATGTAGTTGCTTATGCACGTAACCTCCATCCTTTCAAGGAAATCTGCTACATCTTCACTAGGACCACCAAAAAACTATGGATACGACATCATTTTGATCCCCAAGCTTCACCTCAAATCCCAAGAAAAAACAAGAAAAATATCTTCCCTGAAACCTTCAACCCCTGGGGCATACACCCTTGTAAGCGAAGAAAAAAACTTGGCCCTCATCAGTGGGGGCACCAAAAAGCTGTGGAGTGGAAAAAAAACACGGAAATAGGCCTCTATAGCTTCTCACTCCTCCAACCTTGGAACCGCTAGCACAAAACAGGGGCACCATTGACAAAGTAATCACCCAATAAACACATGTGCTTCCACTGTGTGCATGACAAGGTAGTCGAAGGCTAGCACAATGTGCGCTGTGAGAGTGTAAACCCGTGGACTACACCACCAAACACGTCAATCACGCCTTCTTTTTCAAATCAACACACACAAGAAACAGACACACAAACCAGAGCCAAATACATCACCAATATCATCCATCTTTGAATTCCTATCCAACACTTCTATACAAGCTTCTTTCGACACACAGAAGCTTTTGCTTCACACCATCTCACATACATAACACCTTCCAAACAACCCAATCATCAAGGCACATGGCCTCGCTGCTTCCTTTGTATGGCAACCTCCTGCTGAAATCGAGGGCCTACATCCTTGCCAAAATGAGAAGATACCCACCATGTACACCTGTCCTGAAGAGAGAAGAACCTCAAGCACCTGCTCCTAGAAAAAAACCATGCATGTACTAGCCTACTATAAAACTATCCACTCTGTACACCTGCCATGGCATTCAGGGCAAAGCTTTTTTGCATGCCATGCATCCCATATGTACACAAGCCAAAAACACTTTTGTAAAATTTTGCCTGACAGCGTCATCATGGTTATCGTGGTATTCACATTATAAATTCAGCGTCATCATAAATTTCTTCATTATGACCACAGATATTATCTCTAATAATATGTAGATCTTGGGTTCCATGTTCCAATAATTCATTTGTTTGCAGGGTATGATTTACTTCTTCCCTAGTATAAATGCGAGTAGTGCAATAAGTTTCATAATGTAATGGCATTATAAATATTATAAGAAAAGCTCGCAAATGATCAAGTTTAATAAGTTAGGATTTAAGTTTGACTGCCCATGTGTAAATAAGAGCCAGCTATATATAATTAAATTTCTCATAATATAATGATGTAAATGCACTCCCTGCTAAAAATAGGAGTAGTAGGGCCAATTGTGTATAATTGAGTTTCTCTTAATACAATGACACAAATACACTTCCTAGTATAAACAGGAGTAGTACAATCACTGTCATGTCATAGGACTATAAACATTATACCTACTATGAGAAAAGCTCACAAATAACTAAGCTTAATAAGTTGGGGTTTAAGTTTTGGCACGCGAGTGTGAATAAGAACGAGTTGTATATAAGTGAATTTCTCATAATATAATGATAAAATCCCCCTTTATGCTAATTGAGGCCTACTTATCTACTTACTATCTTGTGAACTAGTAATATATGAGAGAGAGCTGAGAGTAGAGTGTATGATTCTTGGTGCATGTGGCTCTTGATTGTTGTGTGAGAGTCAGTAAGAGTAAGAGAGGTGAGTTCTTGTAGGGAAGTGCAACTAACTTCTTGGTGTTGACAACAATAGGAAGATTGGAGAGATTGGACCTAGTAATCAGTGGTGGTGGTGCTTGGATGTCAAAGAGATCTTGGGCTAGAAGCAAGGTAAGAATCCCATGACGACAATTGTAGTATATGTTACAATTTGCTAGAATTGGAGAGTTCTGGAAAGAGTAAAACTAAGCCGCCATAAGAGGGTGTCCATAAAACAATTTGCTAGAATGGGAGAGTTCTGGAAAGAGTAAAACTAAGCCGCCATAACAGGGTATCCATAAAACAATTTGCATGAAATATTGCTAAAAAATTTAATGTCCCTTATGAATCCCATATCCACAACCTTTGTTTCATGAAGTGGTCTTAGAGATTTTTCATATAAAGCCTTACATTACGTAAGGGGATCTAAAAAATATACATAAGACCTTGGTCCAAAGTCAGAAAAGAGCTTAGAATAATAGCAAATAAAGAAGATGTAATGAAGCACAACTAAGGTCAAAAACATGTAAATAATGGGCCATGGACAAGGCTACTATAAATAGGACCTTCTATTCATGGTAGTAGAGATCTTTTAGTCATTCATATCTTGGACATCTACATGTACTCTTGGCTCCTTTCTTGGAGATGGTCTTTCATGATTTAGGGCTCATGGGGCAAGCTTGATAGCCATCCTCATGGTCAGAGGTTAAATCACTTAGGCCTTATGCACATACCTCCTTTGCTACATGTGCATGTGGATTTCTTCTATTTTCATCATAATCTCATGTATTTCTCATGTGTGTTTAAGGCCCTTGAAATGGATGGTATATTTGGACTTTATGTATTGATTTCTTGATATTTGTTCTAGATCCGTTTCAATCAGTATCAGAGCTTTTCTTTTGATCCACTCTTTTCAATTTTCTTAAAAATCTTTAGTGTTCTTGATTTTCTTAAAATTTTTCACATTTTCCTTAAAAAGCTTGTTTCATGCATTAAATACTTCAATATGATCTTACAAGGATTAGTGGGTATAGAGATCATGGAGCTTGACTAATATTGATCTCATTTTGGGAATAATGGCATCAAATTTGGAGTAATGTTGATGACCGGTAATAGTTTGAACATAACTTCACTAGGGTGGGAGAAATTTGAAGTTGTGGACTCCTTCTTCAACTCCCTCTTCATGATTTTTTACTTCCATGGTGGAATTGAAGAAAAATTTCCCATCTTTGAAGTCTTGAATGAAGTCGTGGTAGGGAATCTCTTTGTTTTGATGCATCAATGGCTTTGAATGGCATCGGTGACAGTCCCGTTTACCCACGACTATATGTTTCTCTCTGCCGGACGGCCTACGTTTGAAGGCATTGAAGCTTGGGAAGGTTAAGCATGGCCCTAAGTAATAATAATCTTTGCTTAAAGCTTTCAAATGGAGACTTTCCTTGATGATTTTGATCATGAGGTTGTCCATGAAGCCGCTTGCATTTTGTGAACTTTGGAGAAAGGAATGATGGTCATTAACATCTTCATCAATTGCAAAGCCTTCCTTATGATGTAAGCCTCCATTCAAGTCAAACTTTGCATGATTTCATTAACATTTTGGTGATTTAGGGCTCTCATGAAATTAGGTTTTCACTCAAGATTTTTCCAAAATTAGCATCAAATTTCACTTCTCTATGCTTTCTTCTCCCCATAAATGTGCTCAATGTTTGATTCCACCTAAGATTTGGGGTTTCTTGGCTCTATTGAATGATTTGGGATTCTTTTGAAAATTAGGATTTCTAATTAAAAAATTTGAGATCCAAGGTGTTAATTCTCTTCTCTCTCTCTCCTCTACTCTCTCATATCATTGATTTGTAATAATGATAATTTTAGGGTTTTTTTGACAAAAATAGGGTTTTGGGAATTGACTTCAAGATTAGGAATTGTGGTTGGATTTCTTGATTTTTCAATTCACAATCCTTTTTCCCTTGATCTTCTCTATATACAATCATGCATTTCTTGATCAATTTGGCCAAGGGCATTAGGGTTTTGGGAGAAACAATGTTTAGGGCAAAATTCTTGCATATCATAGGATTCTCAACACTCTTGCATATAGCTTGCATTGCTTTGAACCTCTGCTTGCTCTTTATCATTCCCACACATTTCCTCAATCATTTTACCCTATACATGAAGAGAATCCAACAATTGGATTGAATATGTGAAACTGTCAACCGCAAGCAGCCAACTTGCAAATCAATGCATGTTTGCATCCCGACATATCCAAGGCATAAATATGCATACAATTAGCATCCAATCAAGGCATTTCACCAAACTTTGGAAAACATTTGGCATGATCTTGGTGGATTTATGAGCCAATCTAAATCTTTATACCAATACCAATGTGCCCAATAATGCCAACTATGCATTCTTGAAAAATCCCATTGATTGTCCATTGCATTTTAAATCACTTGCATGCATAAACCATTTCCCATTTAATTTGATGTAGCAAGTCGATCTCTCCACCAAGCCTTCTCACTCCTTTACCAAAGTTTGAAATCTAATGGCGAGAGTTGAGGCCATGTCTTGAACACCATGTACCTAATCCCTCTCCTTGTCGCTTTTCCAAAAGCACTCATAACAAGGAGAGTTAAAAATATGCTCCCCTTTGGCCTCTCCACCAATGCCAAGGGTACCCTATCAACATGCTATATTCTAGTACTTGTTTGAATTGGACTTGTACAATTTGATTGAGAATCTAACAATGTAAAGAGAGTAGAGTGTTTCATGGCTTACAATTCCAAACATGTACTCATGCTCATGTGCATTACAACTTTAGCATGTAATCATGCTTGCATTATGCTCCTTGTACCCTTTCTTCATCAAAATCCTTCAATTTCTCCAAGGCTTGCAATAGTCATCCAATCAAAGAGAAATAAACAATGCCCTCACCAAGGCATAACAAATGCAAGAAGCATTAATGATTGCATACTCTTCTCTTGAGACATGACTAAAGCTTTCTAAAGCATCAAGGCTGACTTCTTTGATGTTTTTCCTACTGAATCGTGTTATGGTATTCCTCCTAGTAGTAGGGCACTTGATCATTATATTTATCTCTTTCTAGGTATGCAACCTATGAGTATAGGATGCGATGAGAAAGCTTAAAGATAATGAGATAGCATGAGATCTGCCAAAGTATCTGAGGATGGGTTAGATTTGCAAGAGTAAATATCCTTGGGGAGCCGTGATGCTTTTCCACCACACGAAGGATAGGAGTTAGAGGAAATATATGAATGATAAGAAATTCAGCCCCCATGCTTTTCAAGCACAAGAAGGATGGGAGTTAGAGGATGTGTATGATTTATAAGAAGGTTAATATGAAGAATAGATATAGCCTTCCTAGAGCAGCAGAATTGATTTGACTGATTGGTTGCATGTTGATTTCACAAAGGTTGGCATGCTTACTGAGATACGGATTATAGAGAAAGATGTCTTTAAGAGACGATCTTTTGTATGTGGTACATGCTTGGAGATGTTCTTTCATGGTTTAGGGCCCCCAAAGATCCCCTCTCCCCATTCACACCCCCGGAAAAACCAACAACTCCTACCCCATGCCCTCTTCCCATAAGACGACCCCATACCCACAAGATGCACAAGAACCCCTAACAAAGACCTTCTACAATTCAAAACCATCACCTCCACCAACCTCACCCTCAAACTATGACCACCTACACCGATGGATTCCTAAGCCTCTGGACTCCAAGCTCAACACTTTTATGAAGAAAATTGGCACATCTGGGTGTACCACAACAATAAAGGTGCACCATTCCTACTCTCATGATCCTAGAACCCCAAAATTTCCAATGGCGTCTTAATATAGCCTCCATTGTCACCACCACTACTACTGCGTGGGACAAAGGGAACGAAAAGATTCAGGAGAAGGCTATGATAATACAAGCCACATCCATTGTCTCTGACAATGATGTACCTTCAACCTCGGTTAGTACACTGGTCCTTATCATCTAACTCCCTCGGTGCACCCCCACTCAACCCTTCCCTTGTCCAATCTCGCTTTCCCAAGCTGCTCCCACCAAAGAAGCCTCCAAGCTCTTGATGGAGATACCAACTTTGCAAAAACCTAATTGGAGTCGCCTTCTCACTCTTGCAAATTGGGCAAGGACTCAGTACGAAAACCACAATGGGGTTTTGACTATCCATCCTTAGGGTACAAAACTTGTTTATAGGGTGCCAAAAAAAAACGCTTTGAAGCCACGACCATTCACTCATCAAGCCACGACTAATTCAATCACATGAATACACGACAGTTCAGGAGATGCTGCCATTCCCACCCGGCTTAGAACCTCTCCCAAATGTAATCAATATAGAATGGCTTTGTAAGGCAACATCCATGGCATCGAAAATTGGAAAGATGATTGTAAGCAAGAGGATGAGTTTGCATGAGGATCTGACCCTCAAGTAAGTATATTTTTCATCTTTGTCTCATGCTTTGATTGTTATATACCTTGTTTAATGCACTATACTATAAATATCATTTTTTGTTTAATGTTAGTACAAAAACTATAAGTGTGCCATGCATGTTGGTACGTGTAATTTGACTTTTTTGGGTGCATATATCTCATGATGACGTTGGGATTAATTGATGTGTTCATTTAATTGTTTAATTAATGTGGATTATGTCTATGAGTATAGGTATCGAGATGTGCAAGGGTATGAATTGGGGTGCCACACAAATACGAGGGTACTGATTGAGGTGTCATATAGATGGTGGATTGACTGTTGGTGTGAAAAGCTCTGATACGAGCATTATAGGACCAAGGCGCATGGAGAATTTTTTAAGCCACAAAAATAAACCATAGATACCATCGCATGACTCAAGAGCATAAAATTAAAGAACACAAGATTAGGTGCAATCTCCCCCCTCATGCGTGTAGCTCCACTTCCATGCGTGAGTATTTTGAGAATTGTACTCAATAAATAGCCCCAAGGATCTAACAATAGTTGTGCATACAAAATTGGGATTTCTTCTTCCACTTAACAAAAATAGCTCAAAAAATAACCTTCTGCCCATTCGCACATAGAATAACCTTGTGCACATTCGCACAATTCAATAAAGCCGATTTTTGCACACATTAAATCAAGCGTATTTTTCTACGATTACTAAGAATAAAAAAAGATAAAATATATACCTGTGTAACAATGATGACTTGAGATCCAATATAACGAAGTTCACTTTTAAACTTCTATAACTATCTAAGCCTAACAAAGATAGCTTCCTTTGTTTGAAAACTCAAATTTCGAACTAGATTTAAATTAAGAAGGGTAGAAAACACACTACTACAATAATGCCATATTTTTTCTAGGATTGGACATTATGACATAAAAGCATTGAAACTTCTAAGAAGGTACTAAAGATGTATAGAGACAAAGATACATAGAAATGGGCAACCTCTAGATTCTAGAACCCTTACAACTTATTTTTTGGTCATGCTATAACTTTTTGAGGGTTGGACATTAAGTGATAAGAGGAGTGGAAATTCTAAGATACTAAGTTCTACCTAAGGTGGGTGAGTTTCTATGTAAGAAGAAAGATATTCAATAGGCCCTAAGAAATTTATCATTCGCCCTTAATAATCAATGGTTAAATGAAAATGGCACATTATTGTTATAGAAAATTATCATTTTTCCTTACTAATCAATTGGTCGAAAAACATGGGCCATTATTGTTATAGAAAATTATCATTTTTCCTTAATAATCAATTGATCAAAAAACATGGGCTATTATTATTGTTCTGAAAGTGTGAAATCTTGGGGGCTAACAGTGACGACAACTATGTAGGGAGAGGATAGTAGTAAGGAATTTTCTTAAAAGGTATACAATGACTTGAGAATCGATATGACAAAGTAAGTTTTTAAAATTGGAAAACTATCAAAGCCTATCAATGATGCAAGTCTATGGAGATACTATTAATGGATTCTTCCTTGCCATGGGCCTTGGTCAGTACTTTTTTTTCTCTTAGAGGGCTCTACATCCTTTTGAAAATCTCTATTTCTACTGTATGCACTCTGCACTTGGCACGATTTCCATCACCTCTTCAACCGCTTTTGTGGGTGTCGATAGCTCCATTGTGCTTGGTTCCTTTATAATTTCATGTTCCTACAATAACACCAGCAGCAGTAACACAAGTTAAAGAGGAGTATGCAAGTGGCAATGTACTAGTAGGAAGTCCTTATAGATCTTACTATAAAAGGTCCAAGGTTTTCTAGTTTGTTGTTTTTCTCACTTTCAATTCCATGATATTGAGGAAGAGTTCCCAAAGATCCCTTTAAAAAGATCATGGAAATGAAATGGCATTTATGATCGATGGAACTTTGGATCTTGCTGGAGATCAAGGAGTCATATGTTGCCAAAGGTTTTTCAGGTGTGGATCTTGTAGTTGTAAAAGAAATCAGAGGAAAGAGATTCAAGCTTTGTAGGAGATATTTCAGGTGTGGAACTTCTAGTTTCTAGAGGAGAGACATTCAGCCTTTGTAGGAGATTCAAGCTTTGTAGGAGGAGATGTTTTAGGTGCGGAACTTCTAGTTGTTAGAGGAAAGACATTCAGCCTTTGTAGGAGGAGATATTTCTTTGGTTATTCACAATCAACTCTTCTTTCTATGGTGAAGTCTCTACCTTCATCTTCTACCTTATGAATAGATCTAGTCTCAAAGTTAGGTACAATCAATGCCTCATTGTCAAGAATCTTTAATGTCCCTAGCACTCCCTCGATATCATGTTGTGCCTAACCAACTCTTGAGATACCAAAAAGTTCTCTTTTCCTCAATAGGGTAAGGATATAAATCCTATTAGGACACTTAATGTGACGTCCACCACATGCATGGCAAAATAGTGGGTCTCTTCTAGTAAAAGAGTTAATGTCCTTTCCATGTGTCATACCTGTAATGTTCTTTAAAGATGTGTAGTCATCCAATGCAACCATAGTAAAACTTAGAGATGTAACAAAGTACATAGGTGTGCCTAGACTTTCCATGGGTGACTCATAATTATAATTAGTCACAAAATACTCAAAAGTATTCTCATCTTCTTCTCTAACTTGATGCATATGAGTGACCCTTAGTGGAGCTGGTTGAGGTGGTAGAATAGGTGGAGGCATATCTCTAGGTCTTACACCTCCAATCATAGTTGTTACTAGATTTAGAGTTCCAATCAGTGGCACAAGTAACGGCAACCATTGAGAGGAGTAGGTAAAGCCAAAAATCAAGTTGTCAGTGTAGGATTAAATCTATAACAATGGCTAGTATCATGATTTACCATACAAACACAATAACCATACCATAGATTAGGCCTTGGCTTAAGATAGAGACACTCCATTATCATATGATTTGATTCATAGTACACACACCAAACCATATCTCTATTTGGAAAGAGGTGAGAATTTCCCACTTATTTTTGGTGTGATATTAAATTTGTCTTTCAATTGTTTCACCATTCTATTAATGAGATTATGATCTTCTTTCTTCCCTTTAGACTTTCATCCTTTAGTTCTTTTGCTTCCTAGCCCATTCTTAAATGATGCTTTAGATCCATGTATTTCTCTAAGTGGTCCTAGGACGTTGTTGTTACTATAATCTATGGTGTCCATTGCACATTCATTCAAGGTTATGTGCCTCTAAGCATAAAGTGTGTCATGCAACTTCTTGTTTTGTAAGCCTTTGACGAAAAGAGAGATCAATCAAATTTATCTAAGTCATCAAGTTCACACCTACAGAGATACTTGGCTTTGTTAATGTATATTCTCGCATCATCTCAATTTCTTTTTGCTTTAGAGTTTTGGCTCCAATCTTGGAATAAGAAATAAAAAAGGATTGTTTCAAATCTTCATAAGTTGCTTTTCCTTCATGTTCTAAAGTTCTGAACCATTTAATAACCTCATGCTCTAAGGTAAATCCGAATGCTTTGACCTTAGTGGTGGGGTCATCACTTCCAAAGCTTCACAACAACAAACTTGCTTAAAAGTTTCTAAATGGTCATGAGCATAACTAGTCCCACTAAACGTTTGCGCTACCTTAGATACACTATAGAGCCTAAACTTTTGCATTACCTTACACTCTAGATCCTAAAATTTTGTCCCTCACATGTTCTCTCTCTTGAGGGCCATAGGGTTTTATAGAGCTATAGGAATAGCATGTTCTCTAGTAGAATTGCTCTAGCAATAGCTTTAGCCATTGAGACCATTCCAACTAGAGGCATATGATGATGATGAACATGTGGGATTTGGAATAGGTCTTTCCGATGGAGTGTAGGAGTTGGATCTCCTATAGTTACTATTGGCATCATATGTTTCCATGAAGTAGAAGAAATTGAGAAGATTTGGGCCAGGGCACTGAAGGGTGGGTAAACCGCCAAGCCCTATCTGCTCTAGGCAGGCCACTATGGCAAGATTGGGTATGGCCCTATAACAAGGTTCCATATAATAAAGCAACTTGTGCTCAACCTTGACATAAGACCCTACTGGGGAGTTTGGAAAAATCCCAATTCCCATTTTGTAAGATTCAAAATGGGGGGCATGGTAAACCCTTTTAAGATTTTGTCAAAACCCCCTCATGTGACATATCATTGGAAATCTCTTGAAGAGTAGGTTCTAAATCCACATTCTCCGACAAGTTTGGAATTGGTATGTTGAAGATACACCAAAAAGTAGATTGAAAAGAAAATTCCCAAAGTAATGGGATTTTCCCAAACTCCCTAATATGGTCTTTTGTGGTTGTTTGTCGTTAAGCTGTGTGGATAGTATGGCTTTATAAAAGTGGTGGGCCCCTTTTATTATAGATTTCCCAAGAAGTGAATGATCGTGGCTTCATGAGTGAACAATCATGGCTTCATGAGTGAATGGTCATGGCTTCATGAGTGTACGGTTGTGGCTAAAGAAGTGAACGGTCGTGGTGGCTAAAGTAGTGAACAGCCTTGGATTCTTTGAGTGAATGGTCATGTATTCATGTGAGTGAATAGTCATGGCTTCATGAGTGAATGGCCATGACTTCATGAGTGAACGGTCATGGCTTTAGGGCATTTTTTTTTGGCACCCTATAAACAAGTTTTGTACCACCCTAAGGCTCGATAGTCAACACCCCATTGCGGTTCTTGTACTAAGTCCTTGCCCAATTTTCAAGAGTGAGAAGGCGGCTCCAATTAGGTTTTGGCAAAGTTGGTATCTCCATCAAGAGCTTGGAGGCTTCTTTGGCGAGAGCAGCTAAGGAAAGCTGGATTGGACGACAAGGGAAGGTTTGAGTGGGGGTGCACCGAGGGAGTCAGATGATAAGGACGCTGTAATAACCGAAGTTCAAGGTACATCATTGTCAGAGACAATGGATGGGGCTTGTATTGTCACAGCCTTCTCCTGAATCTTTTCTTTCCCTTTGTCCCGCGTAGTAGTAGTGGAGGTGACAATGGTTATAATTATCATTTATGTTGGGTAGTACCTTAGTTATTTCTATCCCGTTGGAGAAGATTGTACTCATTTAACACCTTGTTTATGAAAGCCCTTGCATTGGCTGCCTTCAACTGCGTTGTGGTAGAACCCAATTTTCTAGCTAGAGAAATCACTTGTGGTCCCCTCATGCTAGCAATACTGACTCGTTCTTTTGCCATAATTTCCATTATCTCTTCTCTTTTGTTTTCATATTGTCTCGCTAATACCTCTTGATTGTCGATAAACTTTTGTATAATCTATGATAGTGGTTGCCTATCAGTGTAGATTATCTTCTGTGACCAATTTAAATTGCGCTTTCTCCAAAAATCTACCACACCTCTATATTCATTTTCATTGGATACTGGAGGTTGGACGTAGCGCATACTTCTGAGCCTCTGGATCCCTTAGACCATCAATCAAACGACGCTTTTGTGTGTCATCATTAGGGGCTGCTACTCCCATCTTACTCACAATGGTCTCCATGCGTTGTATGTAATGGTCAATGCTCTAATTCACTCCTTGCAACAAGTAGTCTAATTGCTGGGCCAATCTATCTTGAAAACCTTGCCTTCTAAATTTGGCCAAAAAAGATGTTGATAGATTTTGGTACGTGGCCTTGGAGCCTGCATCCAAGTTGCCATACCAACTTGCTGCTTCGTCTTTAAAAGTTACCGAAAAGATATGCAGCTTTTGATCTTGATCAATTATCTCGTTAGCAACACATGTCACCTCAAACTTTTGTAAATGCGCATCAGGATCCTCGTCCCAAAGTCCCGCAAATTGCACAAAGTTGGCTAACCGGATTGTTGCTCTTTGTGCTGGAACAGCCATTTGGAAAAATGGTAATACCTCAAAAGTTGGATCGTCCCAGAAATTTAAAGCTCTAGGTCTTACCCTAGGTAATCGCAGATAGCTTCTAAGTCCTCTAGGCACACTACCGCTAGTGCTTGCAATAGTCTCTCTTTCTTCTCTTGTTGGGCTATCAACTTGTACAGGTCGATTGCTGACTCCTAAATCCCTTATTGTTTGGTCATCACACGAAAGATCTTCCCCGCTTAGACTAGAAGGAACGCTAACCTGAAATAAGCTATCCAAGGATCTTCCTTGTGTCACGTTCGGTTCTTGCTCTCTCAACAATAGGTTCACTAACTCTAATTGCGCAGCGAGACGGATTTCAGCTCGTTCAACCCTCCTTTTCCTCCTTTCTTCCCTTGCTTGTCTTGGGTCAATTGTTCGACCCTGAGTAGACTCACTCATGCACTTCTTACTTCCTGAGGTTCTTCGTGATTCTCTGGATTATCTAGCTTGATGGACCTTAAAATTGCCTTGATAAACCACTTCCACCAGGTCGGCCTGTTGATTTGAACGCGGCCAAACAAGAAGCTAAAAACTGGGAAGACGTACAGTTGGGACAGCAATGACGGAGGGAATTACTTTATGGCCCTATGGGGACATCACCTATGGTTAGCTCTATGAGACCCCAGGAGGTCTCAACAATTGCTGGTCCCTCACAACCACAAGTGGTTGTTAATACAAATCCAGAATCATACATGCCTCCAAACCCATATATGACTGCACCGACATACATGCTTCAGACCGGAACACCACCACCACCTTTAGTGAGCGAGGCAAGGGTGGGGGACATTGTGACAAGTGTGTTGGGAAAATTTAAAGAGGAGATCTTAAGTGCTGTGCGAGCTCCAGTAAGGGACGTTATGGCTATAGAGCCACAGCTGCCTACTATGCAAGCCAGTGCGCAAAGTCCACCCCGATCGAATATATGGTGTGGGAAATGTCATGGCTATGGCCACTTGGCTACAGAGTGTCCTACTGTATCTCGAGTCATACCTGATCAACCACGAATCTTGTTTTGTACTTATTGCTTGAAAAACAATCATACAGAGGAAAATTGCTTCATTAAGCAAGCACATGAGAGAAGGCAAGCGCAGGGGATGAACACTAATTTTAATTGCATGGATAAGAATAATATTACTTATGAAATTGGACCTCCACCTCGACCTTTCATGCAAAGAGGAATCCCAGAACCCTATAAGCAACAATTGCAGCAAGGATTACTCGCACAAGCCCGACCTCCATTTCCACGAGGGCGAGGGCAAGGTGGAATGAGGGGACAAAGGCCAGGGTCACCATATTGGCCATATTTTGGCCGGGGTTATCAACGATATGGAAGTTCTAATACAATTACCCAAGGAACAGTGATTTGTTGGAACTGCCACCAAGAAGGCCACATTGCTGCATATTGCCCGAATGCAAGGGCACACCAAGATTATGTTCCGTTATGCACGCAATGCAGTGAGGAGGGCCACGAGGAGAAAGATTTCCCTAAAAGTAATGCAAAATTAATAGGGGACAAAGGGAAGCAAATTGTAGATGAGGGTCCAAGTACTTCAGCAAATTTAGTGGAAGTAGTCCCTATAGTAGGTGCTAGGAAAGAATCGGCAGACAGAAAATCTAGAAAGGTGACATTTTCTCATAATCATCCAATGGTGGGAGTTGTCACTAGATCCAGGGGAAAGTGCAAAGGACTGCGGAAAGCTTGCCGAAATCAACCCAATTAGAAGGAGGAAAAGTAAGCATGCTTAAGGAGGCATCTTTAGAGGAAGTTGCAGAGAGTCAAGAGCCAGTGTCGGATGAGCAATCGTCTGATCAACCTCCCATAGCACGCGTACGAAAAGGCCCTCACTTCCAACTTGGTGTAACACCTTTCCCTGATAGATTAAAAGTACCACATGCTAAGAAGGTCGGGATAGGTGCTAAAGTTGATCCAAAACCTCAATTTGATTTATGGGATATATTGGAACGGTGTGAGGTGTCTATCAGTCTACCTACATTAGCGGAGATCTCTCCAATATGTCGAAAGCAGATGTATCAACCACTTGCACGTTGACGTTCGCGGGTGAGAAAAGAAGTGACCCCTAAAGAACCTTTGGAAATAGGAGTGCAAGCAATTGATATGTTTATGGATTCTGAGGCTCCGACTATTACGGTAGAAATTGGACATCATCAGGTCATGGGGGTACAGCTAGATGGAGGAGCTGCGGTGAATCTCATGACTGAACACACAATGGAAGAGTTGGGCCTAAAGGGTTTAGAGCCCACAAATATCATGTTGCGAGTAGCAGGTCAACGTCGAGTGAAACCATCAGGTCTGCTTCAAAGGAGTAAAGACTATAATAGCTGGATTGGAGTTTTGCGTTACCTATCTAGTAGTGCGACTGCATTCCTATGGTGCAGCGTTTCCAATCTTGGTAGGACGACCTTGGTTAGTACAAGCTCGATGTGTTCAAAATTGGCATAAAGGGATAATAACCACAGGTCCACGCATGGATAGAGTTCAATTGAGGGTTGTGTCTAAAGCATTCTTGAGGGAGTTCACTAAACCACCTTCTACAACCAAAGAAATGACGGGATATGGAAGTGATACATCCGTTGGTGATTGAGGAAGTAGTCCAAGAACGCTTTGCATTAAATATAGATAAGTATGCTCGTTTTCTTCAAAATGGGTATCAAATGCAAATGGTTGATACGGATGAGCCTATAATGCAAAAGAGAGAGTGCTCTAACTTTGCTTTGGATGCCGGTATGGGAGAATGTCGAGTGCATTTTTCTTCGGAGAATGACTCTGACAATGACATTACCGATTGGTTGTCATCACCAAAGGAGTGTGTAGTGGATTGCTTTTGCATGGATACAATCAAGCAGAGGAGAGCAGACGATGGGGATAAAGCAAGGCACCAAGAGCTATATGCCCTTATTGAGAAATTGCAAGAGCAGTTAGAGCTAGAACGAGTTTTTTCTAGTGAGTCGATGGACGCATTATTAAAGAAGGTGAAGCTGCTAGAGGAAGATAAGGGACGAGCTGAGATAAAAATTAGACATTTGCAAGATTTGACCTTGCAACTTGAAGAGTGCCGCTATGAAGAAGAAACTTCTTGGGAAGCCTTACTTTGAGAAAAAGATCGTGAGATTGGTCGTTGTCGACAAGAACTCAAATATAATGCGAGGTATACTCGAAAGTTGCTCAGAGAATGTGAGAGATATAAGCAAAAAGATAACAATAGTGAGGATGGCTCGTCGTTGCAAAAGATGAGTAGAAGGATAGTCATTTTCCAGAGAGTTCTTGAAAGCACAATACAATGAAACAATAGGAGGTGATGGAGGAGAGTTCAATGATTGGACTGATTCCAAGATGATTGAGGTAGTGAGGGATGCTTTTATGGTCCAAATTGAGGAGCCTATCAATGATGAAGTGGAAATAGACTCTTTAATGGTGATACCTTATACCCATGAAAGTCTTGTAAGTGCTCATTCTTCGCACGAAGAGGAGGAGGAGTGTAACACCAAGCAAAAGTTTCTAGAAAATGTTTGTTTCAAAGTGAGAGACCATCCACCTATACAAGCTAGATCTCGTCGACGATCAGCCTTTGTTTCTGATGCATTAGAAATTACTCAGCGCTGGGAAGTTGAAGAGGGAAAATGCTTTACATTGGGGAGTCAATTGCAAGAATGAACCTTAACTAGATTTAGAGAGGTTCTACAAACATACAAACATGTCTTTGCTTGGTCCTATAAAGACTTGCAGGGAGTGAAACCTGAGATATGCCAGCATTACATTGATTTAGAGCCAAACGTTAGGCCGGTATGCCAACGTCAAAGGCGCACAAACCCTATCTATGTAGAGCTTGTGAAAGAAGAAATAACAAAGCTGTTAGATGCGGGTTTCATTTATCCTGTGGCATACAGTGAGTGGGTTTCCCCAATTGTAATTGTTCCAAAGAAAAATCGTGAGATTAGAATTTGTGTGGATTATCGAAAGCTAAATGATAAGACTAAGAAGGATCACTTTCCATTGCCTTTCACTGATCAAGTTCTAGACCGAGTAGCAGGGCATAAATTGTATTCCTTCTTAGATGGTTTTAGCGGTTATAATCAAATACAAATCCACCTTGATGATCAACCAAAAACCACTTTTACAACAGAATGGGGAACTTATGCTTATCGAGTGATGCCATTTGGATTATGTAATGCTCCATCTACTTTCCAATGGGTGATGATGGCTTCATTTCAAGAGCTTTTACAAAAGTGGATGGAAATCTTTTTGGACAATTTTTCAGTTCAAGGAGATGAGGAGGATATGCCTGAGAAGTTGGCTAAGGTCTTTGATCATTGTCAGCAAACCGGTATTTCCTTGAATCCGAAGAAATGTGTTTTTGGCATTGAGAAAGGAATCTTGTTAGGTCACGTGATTTCATCTGAGGGCATTACTGTGGATGATAGTAAAATCAATAAGATACGTGATCTGCCTGCTCCTACAACCATGAAGCAATTAGGAGGGTTTTTGGGACATGCTAATTATTATCGCCGATTCATATTGAATTTTGCTTCGGTGGTAAACCCTTTAACTACTCTTCTTCGGAAGGATGTACCCTTTGAATGGTCGCAAGATTGTCAGGAGGCTTTTGATACGATCAAAGATCGATTGATAAAAGCACCAATTTTGATACCCCAGATTGGTCTAAACCTTTTCATATTCATGCAGACGCTTCACACACAGCTGTAGGAGCAGTTCTTTGTCAAGCAAACGATAAGAAGGTAGACCATCCGATTTATTATGCGAGTCGCAATTTAACACAGACAAGGACAAATAACACTACAACGGAGAAGGAATGTTTATCCATGGTATTTGCCGTGAATAAATATCAATATTATTTATTGGGCAAGTTTTTTATAATTTATGTGGATCATCAAGCACTAAGATACCTTTTGAACAAGACAGATCTTGCGGGGCGAGTAATTCGATGGATGTTACTTTTTCAAGAGTTTGATTTTGAGGTGGTTACTCGTCCTGGAAAATCTCATGTATTGGCGGATCATCTTTCTCGGCTTTTGACTGAGGATATTGAGGAGGGAGTGGATGACGAATTGCCTGATGCGGCATTATTTTTGACCGATTGTACACTTCCTCGGATATTGCAAATTTCTTGAGCACTTCTCATTATCCAGGAGGCGCTAGCAAGTATGAAAAAAAGAAAATTTTATTGTAATCTCGCCACTACACCCTCTTTGGTGGTTATTTGTATCGTTATTTTCCTAGGGAGGGGGTGTATGGTCGTTCTGTGTGCGAGAGGATGAGATACCTTCTATCTTACGTGCACTTCATGATGAGCCATGTGGAGGTCATTTTGCGGGGGAATTAACCGCTCGCAAAGTATTGCTAGCAGGGTATTGGTGGCCAACTGTTTATAAAGACTCTTTTGAGCATTGTAAACATTGTGATAAGTGTCAACGGGTTGGTTGACCCACACCACAATTTGCGATCCCTTTAAATCCAATCTTGGCTTTAAAACCTTTTGAGAAATGGGGAATTGATTTTGTGGGTCCGATTGATCCACCCACTCGTTATCGATCCAATCGATACATTCTTGTGTGCATGGATTATGTGACCAAGTGGGTTGAAGCTAAACCTTTGAAAACGGATAGAGCATTGGATGTCACCAAATTTTTATATGAAAATATCATTACTCATTTTGGTTTTCCGTTGGAGTTGGTGAGTGATCGTGGTTCTCATTTTTTAAATGAGACCATTACGGAATTAATGGAACTTTACAAAATCAAGCATCGGAAATCCACTCCGTATTATCCTCGAGCTAATGGTCAAGTGGAGGTGACTAATCGAATACTGGGAACGATCTTAACCAAGACAGTATCTGAAAATCGACGCGATTGGGATGAGCGATTGTTTGAGGCTTTGTGGGCATACCGTACCACATTTAAGGTTATGACTCAAAATACACCTTTCACTCTAGTTTATGGTACAGAAGCAATTTTCCCAATAGAGAAGGAAATACCCACATTACGCGTTGCCTTGGAATCTCGACTAGGTGAGAAGGAATCTTTAGAGGCTCGATTACTGGCCTTGGTGAGGTTGGATGAGATACGTTTAAAGGCTCTGCAAAATGTTGAGGCGATGCAACATAGATGAAAGGCTTGGCACGATCGTCACATTAAGGTGAGGGAGTCTCAAAAGAATGATCAGGTTTTAGTCTATGAGACAATCGATATTATAAGTTTCCTGGCAAATTACAAATGAGGTGGTTAGGCCCTTTCAAGGTGTTAGAGGCCTTTAATAATGGTTCTTTGATTGTCCAAGACCCTGATGCTGTAATAGCTCCTTTTCGTGTTAATGGTCTTAGGGTGAAACATTATTTTGTTTAAGTTGGTAATTACGTGGGTCAAGTTGGTTCATTGTATATTTTTCACATGAGTTTTGCTCTTTATTATTTTGTGTTGTTTTGATGGGATTGGTGGGTTTATCCGATTTTGGTGCGATCGATTCGATCTTCTTTCATACAGGTGGTATGGAGTTTTCTCTCAATGCTTTGTTTTATTTTCTTCATCCTTATGTGGTTTGGTTTGGGTGGGATGGTATTTTAGCATTAGTTGTAGACCCTGATTGGGTTGATGAGTTGGAGTGGTTGTTTCGGTGGTTGGCTACCGAGGAATCTCTTCCAATTGCCGAGAGCGGCGACGTTGGTCGCATGGCCCAATCTTTGGCCGTTATTGCGCCAAAGATTTTTGGTTCAGGTGTGGACACCTTAACCGATGTGTCCGATGATTCTTTTCATCCTGAAGATGTTGTGGTAGACTATCTTGATGAGGAGGATAAGGATGAGGGTTTGGGCTTTGGCCTCCCTCATGGCTTGTATCGGTTACTTCTACCTAGAGAGAGTAGTTTTGTTTCGAGAGCTGTACTTTTGAACGAGACAGAGGGCCATGGGGTGACACCTCAACTTTTGCCTTTTGGTGTAGTGAATGCGCCTGTGAGTTTTCGCACCGTTTTTTCTAAGTCCCATGATGTCAATTAGTTTTGTTTTTCTTGTTATTTATTTCAAAAAAAAACTTTAAAAAGAAACAATTGTTTTGTTTGTGTGATTTGTTATGTGTTTTTGTTGTTTGTTTTGGTTTGCATGTGGATTGGTTTTTTGTCTTTGTTTGTTTTCTATTTTAGGTACATTATGTTTCTTGGAAGTTATAATCTAATTGTTTGAATGGTTAGTATGTGCAGATATGGTATTTTCTTTGCATTTTTGCATTGCTAGGTGCAAGGAGATGGGGGAGTAACTTGGGAACAATGATATCATAGTATTGAAGATTGTTTCTGGACATGCAATTTTTGCTACTCAGAGGATATGCAGTGTTCCACAGGTGTATTTTCTCCAATATATTTGGTTATTTTTTTGGGTATCACTTGCATGGTGTGTGTAATAATGGGGATTGTGAGTTGTGTTAATCCAATTGCAATTGCTTGGTACTTGACTTATATGATTCTTTCTTTTGGAAAGATTTGGGGTTTATTAGTCAAAGATACTAATTCTATGAGTTTCTTGCTGAGATCTGTAGTAGAAATTGGTCATTACGACATTCATCTTAACTAGGCATGTGCTGCATTGACTATATTTTTTCTCTTTAATGGTAGGTAACAGCTTGGAAGTGCTTAAGAACTCTAGTGGAAGGAACTTTTCTCCCTTATTCCTGGGTTATAATAACCATAATAGTCTCGATTTTCATGATGAGCCTGGGGAGGGTTTTTAAATCATTGCCTTTGAAAAATGATGAAAAAAAAAGAAAAAAAGAGAAGGAAAAAAAAGAGGAAGGAAGAAAAATAAAAATTCAAATGTATGTATGTGGTATATGTGGTCTATCGCCTTAATGATTCTTGGTAGGTGAGGAGAGTCATGCTGGCAGGGTTGTCAGTACTCTAAACCGATGCCTTGGGCTGTTTTGGGATAGCCATCGTCATGTGATCTTGGTAGGTTCTTGGAGTCAACCTAGCCGGGTGGCAAGGTCTGAGAATCGCAGCCTAGTTTCATATGGGGTGGTTGCCATTATGGTGTGCATTTGGTAAAAAATAAAAAATAAAAAAATAAATCAAGCGAAAAAAAATTTAAACGAGAAAGACATGGTTCTGATATAAGGGAATTACAATCAGGCAATGACTTCCATGGTTAGTTGTGCTACTATTGTCTTTATGAAATATGGAAGTGAGTGGAAGGTAGTTTTCCTAGAGTTTTGTAGTTATGGATGGGTTGTTTCCTATTTGTTAAAGTGGAAATATTATAGACATAGTGAGGATGTTGTGGTAGTTGCTAATTTTTACTGTTTCTTGGGATTTGATGTTTGCTTATAAACCTTTTTGGTTTATCTATTGGTTAGTGTTATATAAGTTCTTGTAGTGCTGTTTGCAACTTGGATTTTCATTCACTCATTTATGTGTGCTGATGTGAAGGTGTTGAAGGTTTGTTTGTTTGGTACGGTATAATTCTAGTGTATGGTTGGTGATTGTTTCAGAGTGATGAAGTGGAGATGTGATGCTAGGCAGTGATGATGAAGAAGTTAAGTGTGGGGGAAGCTGTAAAGTGAAGTTGCTGCTGTGTTCGCGAGGACGCTCGCATTTCAGTGTGGGGGGAATGATGACCCCTGGATCGAAGCCATTTCAGCAATTTTTAGGGTTTAAATAGGGTGAATTATGGTCATTTTGGATGCATTTCCATAGTATTTGAAAGCATGTGTGTGTGGAATGTCATGGTATTTGCATGCATCATGATTGTCGATGTTGTCCATTGGTGTATGCACATTGCATGGGAATGGTGACGATTAACATTGTTTTGTACATAAAGAGGAGGTTGTATGTAAGTGGGTAGAGAGAAGAGAGAGATCGAGGGGAACGAGGGTTAGTATGGTGAGTTTCGAGCTCAAGCTTTGAGGATGGTTAGGTGAGAACGCAAGTTTGGAGACCTTAATGTGGTTACAAATGAAAAGTTTCAAATTAAAAATGGAAGGGTGGGTAGTTTTAGCACCCGTTGGTACCCGCCAACCTCTTGAGAGCATATAAGAGAAAGAGAGAGGGAGAGTTTCTTTCTCTGGCTAACGTGAAGAACAGGAGGAGGAGGAGGAGGAGGTAAGCCTGTTTGTTTGTTTGTTGTTAATGTATGTGTGTGAACTCTGTACATAAAGAGAGAGAGAGAGAGTATGGGTGTGTGCGTGTCTCGTATGAGAAAGAGAGAGAGGGTGCCACTCGCGTAGAGAGAAGGAGGAACAGCATGTAGGCCTGGCGCCTGCACGTAGAAGGAGGAGGAGTGAAGGCAGAGGTTTCCAAGGGAAAGAAGTAAATGAGAGAGAGGGGAAGAGGCATCATAGGTGAGCATATAGACAAGTAGAGGGGCGGCTACGTTCAGAGGCTACGCTTCAGAGAAAGTGGCTGCTTCTCCATCAGAGAAGTACCATTGTTGTGAGCAAAAGGCGGAAGGAGATAAAATGAGAGAGGGAGGAGCAGACGTATGCTTGTGGGCAGCCTACACGCTGTCGTGTAGAGGGGAAGGCACTTTTGCGCTAAAAGGAGAAGGTAGAGGGCATGGCTTTGCCCTTATGGCAATCAAAAAGGCGAGGGAAGGGCAGCCTGCCATTTTGGACAGGAGATAGCGTAGGCAACCCAGCATATGAGAGAGAGGGGATCGTGACCTTACCCACTAACAAGGAGGGAGTAGAGAGCGTGGTTTTTTGCCTTGATGGCAATCAGTAGGAGAGAGAGAGAGAGGCACCCATGGTAGACTGTGAGAGAGAGAAAGAAGCATGTGTGTGCATGTGGGAGGTCTCCATGCTCTCAAGCTAAAATGAGGAGAGAGAAGGTGGGGAACCATAGCAAGTAGAGGAGACATTGTGTGTGGGTAGAAGAAGAAGGAAAGAAGAGAGAGGGCAATATGGCTGCGCTATGTGTGTACATGCAAAATAGGAAAGAGAGAGAAAGAGATTTGATCACTTTGACATGGTGCATACTTAAAAGTAAAAGCATGAGAGTGTGAGAGAATGTATTAGATTGTGTGCATTATTCTTGTGTTTGTGTTTTAGGAGGAGGAAGAGAAAGAAAGAAGAAAAAGAAGAGAGTTCACGAGAATAGTGAGTAGAGAGAGAGAAGAAAGAAAGAAAGAGTTTTGAAGTGTAAAAGAGAGAGAGTGAAGAGTGGAGTGAAGTGAAGATTAGCCAAATGTTGAATGCAGTGATGCTGTTGCAGATTGACTGAAATGTGGAAGTGTTGGAAATATTGGTTCTTTTTCATTAAATTCTTGGAAACAATTTACACAAAACTATTTTGACATTAAATTTCTTTATTCAGTTTAGAATGGTGAAGTTGTGTCTTGATGATCTGTTGGGTCGTAGTAGTTTGTTCTTTTCCATTTGTGTGTCTGTGTGGGTGTGTGTAAATAAAACATTGTAAATTATTTCATACAAAAAGATGTCTTTTCGGTGTGTGTTTCTAGGATTTAGGCTGTGTGTGGTTGTTATTTAGGACGCATTCACTGTTTTAGTGGGTATTTAGTACGTTGGACTAGAGAGTAGGAAGGCCAGTCATGCCTACCAAGTTTCGTGCCAATCGACCTAGTTTTCTCCCAAAAATGGATTGGACCAAGAACCTTCCACGTTCAACTGCCTACCAAGTTTGGTGCCAATTCAACCTAGTTTCCTCCCAAAATGGATTGGACCAAGAACCTTTTGCATTTAACTATTGTTGGCTAAAAATTGGACAACTTACATTTTCAAGCCAAATGGACTAATTTCCTACCAAGTTTGGTGCCGATCTATCCTAGTTTGCCCCCAAAAGGGATTAGACAAGAACCTTCCGTATTCTCGGGGGGTTCACCTTTAAAAAATGTTGCATATCACGTGTGTTCAAGAGGTAATAAAAAACCCCCTCTACTTACATGTCACACGCTAATAAAATGACCCCTCTTTCTTAAGAAACTTACAACTTTTTTTCAAAATTGGATAAAAAAGCCCCTCCTGTATATGTAAACCTGTAACTTTTTGGAATTTAAATACCCCTCTTAGATGAACTGACGTGCTACACTTACATACTTTTAGGTGAACCCCCCGGGTCCGTATTCAACTGTTGTGGTGGCTGAAAATTGGATAACTTGCATTTTTGAGCCAAGATAAAAATAACAAGAGGCTTTATGGGAGAGCAATCTCAAGTGACAGCAGTATTGTCTATTATACAGAGTAGTTGCCTACCAAGTTTAGTGCCAATCCATTCTAGTGTGCCCTCAAAACATATTGAACAAAGAACCTTCTCCATTCACATGTTCCCTGAAAATTTGTTTTTGAGTTATAATTCCTACATTTCCCCACACCTAGCCATAACTTTAAGCCTAAATACCTAAATTAAACAGAACTTTGCACCAAGTAGGCTCACTACACATACACTGACCTGAGCTAGTTACTTTCCGACGTTTTGAATAACACCATATTAGTGAATTTCCCAATTCCCATTTTTGAATACTTAAAAAAGGGGACATGGATAACATATTTGTAAGTTTCTCAAAACCCTATCATATGACCTATCGTTGGAAAGCGCTTGAAAAATGGAATCTAAAGAGCTATAAAGCGCTCATTTTGGATTAGTGGTGTTCAAGTTATGGTTAATCCAAACTTTTGACCACGTGTCCCAAACTTGGGAGATTCCCATATTCCCCAATATGGTGTTGAATCTAGATAGGAGATTTTACATGGCTCCAAAATCTTTCAGATTCCCACACCTAGCTTTAAAACTCTCCCCATTTGGTCAATTTCAAATCTAACTAGAAAAAAGTGTTAAGGATAGCTGGAGGTATCCTCACACCAAGTTTAGTCTCGATCAAACATTGTTAGGCCACTGCCTATTTTTAGCCATCCTAGTTCTTCATCAGAGATTGGATTTAAAGCATCCACAATATTGTAAATTCCTAGGCATCCGCATTGTTAAGTTCAAAACCATTCCAATGAGATCTAGAACACTTATAAGCCTTTTTTGGTCTCTTTTGAGAAAAAGGGCAAGAATTTTTCTAAGTCTAAAAAATAATTGGGAAAAGAGCATTTAATGATTACTAATAACTTGTAGCTTATTGATCATTTTCAAATAAGGTTTTGCACAGTGCCCATACATCGTAGATGCTATCAACTCAAATTTCAAAGAAGGAGATGGAGGTGATCGATCGGGCCTAACTCAAAAACCCATCAATTTTCCACGCCCACCTCTGAAATTCTCCTCTTTTTCTCAATTTTGAGATTCCACATGTTATCTTCAGTGTGGATTACACTCATACCAAATTTGGTACTGAGAACAAACACACTGTCAAGTCATTGCCTATTTTTAGCAATCCTTGTTAAAATTGGCAGTTATTCTCAAAAAAGTGGGTTTGAAGCATCCATTGTGTAATCAACACTTTGAGAAATCCACTTGTTAAAATTGGCAGTTATTCTCAAAAAAGTGGGTTTGAAGCATCCATTGTGTACTCAACACTTTGAGAAATCCACTTGTTAAAATTAGTCTTATTTGAAATAGTTTGGACAAGTTAGAAGCCTTTTTGGTTTCTTTTTCAGTCAAGTCTAAATTGTTTTATCTGTGGAACATAGAAAACCTTCGAGAAGAGCACTTTTGGTAAGACTACAACAACTAACCTAAGAGAAAACAATTCATATCTCACTCCTATTAAGCACTTGCCTAATTATCTTTACAATAGATTTTGCCCCAACGATTCAATACAATTATCCAAATATATATACACTTCATAGCTCACTCCCTCTCATATCCCTTTAAAGTATTTAAACGAGTCTAATATTTTAACTTCATCCCTCTATAGTACTCAATATGATCTGCTTAATGGAATTTTTTTTCTTTGTAAATGTTAAATGATTAAAAATTTAAAGATCTACAAAATCTATGAAACTAAGTAAGTTGATGACATTAAACTTTGAATAGGTTCAAAATGTCAAAGAGGAAGACATCGTCCACTGTTGCTAAAAACCAGAGATTACATGCATGATATCCTCACGTTCAAGTTTTTTGGAGGTCAAAGGTCTAGCCTCAACAATGATTTGTGTCGGTAACAAGGTCAACATGTCGTCCTTAATCCTTTGTTGTGGAGTAGAGGATCTCACCACACTTAAGGTTCTGACTAGGAGAGGAACAGTGGCCAATAAACCTACAAATTGAATGGTCTCACTTGTCAAGTCTTTCATTGCTTCCTTGCCATGGGCCTTGGTCAGTACTTTTTTTTCTCTTAGGGGGCTCTGCATCCTTTTGAAAATCTCTAGAGTCTACTGTATGCACTCTGCACTTAGCACGATTGCCATCACCTCTTCAACCGCTTTTGTGGGTGTCGATAGCTCCATTGTGCTTGGTTCCTTTATAATTTCATGTTCCTACAATAACACCAGCAGTAACACAAGTTAAAGAGGAGGAGATGCAAGTGGCAATGTACTAGTAGGAAGCCCTTATAGATCTTACTATAAAAGGTCCAAGGTTTTCTAGTTTGTTGTTTTTCTCACTTTCAATTCCATGATATTGAGGAAGAGTTCCCAAAGATTCCTTTGAAAAGATCACAGAAATGAAATGGCATTGATGATCGATGGAACTTTGGATCTTGCTGAAGATCAAGGAGTCATATGTTGCCAAAGGTTTTTCAGGTGTGGATCTTGTAGTTGTAAAAGAAATCAGAGGAAAGAGATTCAAGCTTTGTAGGAGGAGATGTTTCAGGTGTGGAACTTCTAGTTGTTGTTAGAGGAAAGACATTCAGCCTTTGTAGGAGGAGAGGTTTCTTTGGTTATTCACAGCAATCAACTCTTCTTTCTATGGTGAACTCTCTACCTTCATCTTCTACCTTATGAATAGATCTAGTCTCAAAGTTAGGTACAATCAATGCCTCATTGTCAAGAATCTTTAATGTCCCTAGTACTCCCTCAATATCATGTTGTGCCTAACCATCTCTTGAGATACCAAAAAGTTCTCTTTTCCTCAATAGGGCTAGGACAATCTCAAAGTTAGGTACAATCAATGCCTCATTGTCAAGAATCTTTAATGTCCCTAGCACTCCCTCAATATCATGTTGTGCCTAACCAACTCTTGAGATACCAAAAAGTTCTCTTTTCCTCAATAGGGCTAGGATATAAATCCTATTAGGACACTCGGTCTTAATGTGACGTTCACCACATGCATAGCAAAATAGTGGGTCTCTTCTAGTAAAAGAGTTAATGTCCTTTCCATGTGTCATGCCTGTAATGTTCTTTAAAGATGTGTACTCATCCAATGCAACCATAGTAAAACTTAGAGATGTAACAAAGTACATAGGTGTGCCTAGACTTTCCATGGGTGACACATAATTTTAATTAGTCACAAAATACTCAAAAGTATTCTCATGTTCTTCTCTAACTTGATGCATATGAGTGACCCTTAGTGGAGCTGGTTGAGGTGGTAGAATAGTGTGGAGGCATCTCTCTAGGTCTTACACCTCCAATCATAGTTTTTAATAGATTTAGAGTTCTAATCAGTGGCACAAGTAACGGCAACCATTGAGGAGTAGGTAAAGCCAAAAATCAATTTGTCAATGTAGGATTAAATCTATAACAATGGCTAGTATCATGATTTACCATACAAACACAATAACCATACCATAGATTAGGCCTTGGCTTAAGATAGAGACACTCCATTATCATATGATTTGATTCATAGTACACACACCAAACCATATCTCTATTTGGGTAGAGGTGAGAATTTCCCACTTCTTTTTGGTGTGATATTAAATTTGTCTTTCAATTGTTTCACCATTCTATCAATAAGATTATGATCTTATTTCTTCCCTTTAGACTTTCATCCTTTAGTTCTTTTGCTTTATATCCCATTCTTAAATGATGCTTTAGATCCATGTATTTCTCTAAGTGGTCCTAGGAAGTTGTTACTATAATCTATGGTGTCCATTGCACATTCATTCAAGGTTATGTGCCTTTGAGCATAGAGTGTATCATGCAACTTCTTGTTTTGTAAGCCTTTGACAAAAAGAGAGATCAATCAAATTTATCTGTCTCTTGTCATCAAGTTCACATCTACATAGATACTTGGCTTTGTTAATGTATATTCTCGCATCATCTCAATTTCTTTTTGCTTTAGAGTTTTGGCTCCAATCTTGGAATAAGAAATAAAAAAGGATCGTTTCAAATCTTCATAAGTTGTTTTTCCTTCATGTTCTAAAGTTCTGAACCATTTAATAGCCTCATGCTCTAAGGTAAATCCGAATGCTTTGACCTTAGTGGGGTCATCACTTCCAAAGCTCCACAACAAACTTGCTTAATAGTTTCTATGAGCATAACTAGTCCCACTAAACGTTTGCGCTACCTTAGATACACTATAGAGCCTAAACTTTTGCATTACCTTACACTCTAGATCCTAAAATTTTACCCCACATATTCTCTCTCTTGAGGGCCATAGGGTTTTATAGAGCTATAGGAATAGCATGTTCCCTAGTAGAACTGCTCTAGCAATAGCTTTAGCCATTGACACCATTCCAACTAGAGGCATATGATGATGAACATGTGGGATTTGGAATAGGTCTTTCCAATGTGGTGTAGGAGTTGGATCTCCTCCTCCTACTAGAATAGCATACACTCTTGGGGGAGCATAGTTGGGAGCATGCTGATGTATCCCTACTATCAATTTAGGACTTCCAAAAGTGTACATGGGTTCAATGGAAGTGGTTGTTGCTATTGTTGATAGCATAGGCATGCTCCTCACTAAAGGATGTGTCATAGTATGTTTCCCTTGGGAAATAGGTGGAACTATAGTATTTGCCATTATTTTGTGAAGCTGAGTATAGAGTATCCTTCACCATGTGTCATCAAATGTGTGTATGGTTGAGAAGATTAATGGAGGATCTTTATGTCCCTTCAAAAACCCCTACTCGTATTCTCACTGACAGTCATAGCACAATGTCAATTATAAAGAATCCGATATTTTAAGCTAGGACCAAGCACATTGAAGTGCATTAGCACTATTGCAAAGAGAGGCTCGAAGCAGGAGAGATCAATTTGACATATTGTAGTACACATGTCAATGTGGCAAATCTTTTCACTAAAGCATTATCACATGAAAAGTTTGATGCCTTCCACAAAGCTTTGGGCCTCTTCCCTTTCATAGACTAATCTATTATCTCTGTAAACCTCAAATACTATGGGGTGTTATTAGATATATAGTAGTACTACACTATGAGGCCATGTACTTATGCCATGGGCACTTTTGTCCCACTAGGTTTTTTTCCCATGGCCATCTAGGTGCGAATGGGAACCTTAGGGTTTGGTAGTATATAAGAAACCTCATTCACAGTTTAGGGTAGCTACTCATTTATAATTTCTCTTTGTACCTATAGAGAGATTCATCTCTCTCCTTTGAGCTTGCTAATATCTCTCAGACTATACACATCTGTATTCTTGTCTTTAAGCATTGTGTGTGTGTGTGAATCTAGCTCCATTCTTTGAGCATTGGGTGTGTGTGAGTTTAGCTCCAGTCTGTGAGCTAACAAGAACCATTAAAGTTTTCAATTTCAGTAAAAAAGAAAGACCTAAAAACAGTAGTCTCATAGGACTTCACCCGCTAGGGAAATTTCCTCATGCTTGTTATGACTTTGGATAGTCCAAATCCAAGGTCTCTAGCCCTTTTAGCTTGAAAAACTTATGCTAGTCATAAAAGACCAAGGACTTTTCTAACTATTGGTTCCAAAAATTGAGTCCCACTAAGGGGTCTACCTTCATAGAGAGTGATAGAAATATCTATTTTTTATGTTGTTTGAAGCTATGAAACCATTGTTCTCAATAAGATTAGCCTATAGACTCACTCATAGGTTGATGTGGGTATAAATACACTAGTTTAAACCAAAATAGTGTTGGACTTACTAAAAATAGCTAGTATACCAAAGCTTTCAGAACATCCTCAAACTTGGTCTGATACTATAAGGTGTTAGAAGCATAGCCCTATGCTCAATTTTTAACATTGGTTTTTCACAAAATGAGTGTTCTAGAGCTGGGCATAGAAAACTCACCTCACTTGGTAGTTTCTTTGACTAGTCCATGTAAGCTCTCAGAATCTTGCCTCAAAGAAGCAAGTTGATAAATTTGGACTTTGATTTATAGACTAGCTCTATATAAAACCTTGTATGCAATAAACTCTTAGGTTAGTTGTAGTCTTACCAAAAGTGCTCTTCTCGAGGGTTTTCTAAGTTCCACAGATAAAACAATTTAGACTTGACTGAAAAAGAAACCAAAAAGGCTTCTAACTTGTCCAAACTATTTCAAATAAGACTAATTTTAACAACTGGATTTCTAAGAGTGTTGAGTACACAATGGATGCTTCAAACCCACTTTTTTGAGAATAACTACCAATTTTAACAAGGACTGCTAAAAATAGGCAATGACTTGACAGTGTGTCTGTTCTCAGTACCAAATTTGGTATGAGGGTAATCCACACTGAAGATAACATGTGGAAACTCAAAATTTAGAAAGACCAACTTTTCAAGACAAGGTGATCGGTGGAGTGTAGTAAGTGAACTATATTCAATTGAGGGTAAACCAAACGAAACCATTAGAAACTTTATCCTTCGGATAAAACTCTTAGAAAAACTAAACGATTCTCAATTGAATAGATGTTTCATGATGGACTTAAAGAAAACAGCTTACACAACTTGATTATTGTATCCAATCCAGAAACATTTGATCAATGTTGTAAAGAAGCAGTACGTTTGTAGCAGCTGCTCCATGAGTACATATCCATACTCATGCACTAGAAGACATTTGCACCAACACCTCACCAATCAACAACTTCCATTGTAATGTATGAGAGAGATTTGAGAGTCTCTTGGTGTCTGTGCCTTTTGATTGTTGTGTGAGAGTAAGTTCTTGCAGGGAAGTGTAACTAACTTCTTACTGTTGACAGCAAGAGGGAGTCTCTAGAGATTGATGCTAGCAATCCTCTTGGATGTCAAAGAGATCTTGGGCTAGAAGCAAGGTAAGAATCGCATGACAACAATTTTAGTCTATGTTATCGTTTGCTAGAATGGGAGAGTTCTTGAGAGAGAAAAAAAGCCATAACAGGGTATCCATAAAACTCTTTGCAAGAAATATCGCTAAAAATTTTAAAGTCCTTCATGAATCACATATCCACAACCTTTGTTTCATGAAGTGGTTTAAGAGATCTTTCGTATAAAGCCTCACATTATGTAAGGGGATCTAGAAAATATCCATAAGACCTTGGTCCATACTCACGAAAGAGCTTAGAATAATAGCAAATAGAGAAGATTTAACGAAGAACAACTAAGGTCAGAAACATGTAAATAATGGGCCATGGACAAGGCTACTATAAATAGGGCCTTGGATTCATTGTAGGGATCTTTTTAGTCATTCATATCATGGACATCTACATGTACTCTTTTCTCCTTTCTTGGAGATGGTCTTTCACTCATGGTTTAGGGTCCCCGAAGATCCCCTCTCCCCATTCACACCCCGAAAAAACCAACAACTCCTACCCCATGCCCTCCTCCCATAAGACAGCCCCAAGTCCATAAGATGCAGGAGAACCGATGAAGACCTTGTATGGAACCTTGTTAAAGGGCCATACCCAATCTTGCCATAGTGGCTTGCCTAGAGCAGATAGGGCTTGGCGATTTACCCACCCTTCAACCCTAGCGCCCAAATATTCTCAATTTCTTCTACTTCAAGGAAACATATGATGCCAACCACGCCATAGGGCAAGCTATCGAAAACGAGAGCTACCCCCAGACTCTCCACCTTAGTCTAGACCTTGTTCAAGTGATGCTGTCATTCTCGCGCCCGGCTTAGAACCTCTCCCAAATGTGATCAATATACAAAGGCTTTGTAAGGCAATATCGATGGCATAAAAAAATGGAGAGATGATTGTAAGAGAAGAGCATGAGTATGCATGAGGATGTGACCCTCAAGTAGGTATATTTATCATCTTTGTCTCATGCTTTGATTGTTATATACCTTGTTGAATGCACTGTACTAAATATAATTATTTTTTTTAATGTTAGTATAGAGGTAGAGGCAAAAGAAAGATGAAGAGGATGAGGATCCATACAAACCCCTTTTAGTCAAACTATAGGAGATGGATAGGTCCAGAAGAAGGGTAGTAATGCTTGAGTTAGAAAAAGGTATTCTACTACTATGGGATATTGGCAAACCGTTGGCCCACACCATGGCTTCTAGTCAACTTCTAGAGCTGGAAACACTGTCGTGCACACAAACTAGCAGAGTATAGGAGGATTGGGTTCTATGTTAGAGAAATTCAAAGCTTATTTGGAGTATTCGAAAAAAAAGGAATACAAAATGGAGGCCTATGTCTATGAACGGAGCATTCTCTCAGCCCAAATAATGGAACAAAATTATTATATATAGGCCTCCACCAACAAAATACTCAAAAGGTATGTTAGAAGCTTGGAGAAGGAGAACAAGAAGGCTAAAGAACAGGGGGACTAGGCCAAGAAAGAAGCTCACTGAAGCCAAAGATGACACATATAACAAGCTAGTAGGCAGCTCCTTTGGGACCGACCTTCTAGTGATTTTGGGCCCCCTCTCAAACCTTCACTATGGTTTTTGCTTCACTAACACTCTCACTCTACCAATATAATCTAAATCTAAGTAAGGAACTAACCCAAGGGGATCTTGCATTAAATACTACTAGATATGCATATATTTTTAATAGGAATATAGAGCTAAGGGAGAGGCACTTAATCTATGTATATCCCTTGTATTCCATTGTTCTTATTTTTAGATCATGGTGTAGAATACTCCTTAATTGTACTAACTTGTTGAGGGTGAGGAGCTAATAGAGCTCATGAAACCCACTAACTTTGAATCTTGTATTGCCCCCCTTCCCAAGATACAAAGAAGCTTTGAGTGGATGCTAACATATGGGTGGGTGGAGGCATGGGATACACACCAACATTTACTCTTACATAACAACCAAACATATCATTTGTATGGTGTTCTAAAACTTTTTGATATAATATGTTCACATTTCCATACCTTAATAGTGGATACACTTGTTTATAATTTTGACCAAGTGAACATAGAAAACCCAACATTTCATGAGTGAGGAGGAGGATCTTCATGCTCTTCACAACATATTCATCTCTAAAAATCCACTAACACCTTCCAAGAAAGGGGATAAGAAAGAAGAACAACCCACCTACCAAGTGTTTATCCCAATCACATCTTATTTATCTAGCATCTATGATAATAGAAATGAAGGGGAGGCTCACCAACCATTAATAGAGAGTAAATTTCCTTCTACTTTTTTGGTTTCACTACTAACCGACCCCGACCATTGGCCGAACCTTCTACTTAGCACCGTCAAGAGGAGCTGATAGACTTCTACAACAAAGATACAAACTTAGATCTATTAGTAGAGGACTATTAGCAAATTCTCGTAATAGGTAATCCTTTGCTTAAGCCTCATCTCATGCGACTAGCCCTCCCATAGATAACACCCTCGAGGCTTATGCCAACACCCCATAAGTGCCATGTCTATTGGAATAACAAGTCATGAAAAATGATTTTAAAAAAATTGTGCACATGCAACTCAGGTCCATTTTGGCAAAAAAATAAAATAAAAAGGGACTACTTTTAGAGATTGTTTGAAATAAATCACTTTTTTTGTAGGTGCTCTTTAAAATATTTATAAATATTGCTATCTTTTTAAACATTTTAGAATGCATTTGATCACTTAAATAAAGAGAAATCTCAAAAATAGACTTGATTTGGACCAAACCAAAACCTCATTCCATGAAAATTTGAGTACAAAAAACATTACAAAAATTTTAAAAAACAAATACTCTCCTTATAACTAAGAGAGATATTTGACCTTTTGCTTTAATATCTCTATGTTTGTCTTGCACAAGTGACCAGATTTTTTTAAATCAAACCCATACACAAGGATTTCTACATCCTCTAGATTGAGCGTGTCCACAGGGTGACAACTTCCTGCTTTCTTCCCCTTTCTGCTTTGTTTCAAGATCTCAAGATCGTATTTGCCTTTCAAATGAATACTCTCCAGTTGTCCGATAGCAATGTACTTCCCACATCATTCAATACATCCTGCTCTTTGAAAACCTTTGTAACTTTTGCAAGCCAAAATGGATTATCATTTTCATTGTTGGTAGCAAGAACCATGATCATTGTGTGCCCTCACTTAGCTCATTGTGTGCCCTCACTTAGCTCATTTACATTTCCTTCCCACATTTCTCTCTTGCTGTGCTCTTCCTGGGACCAACATACATTTCCCTTGTTTCTCCATGCATAAGAAATAATAACTCTATTGTTGAAATTGGCACATCGCTGCTGCTGACACCAGTAGCTACAACAAAGATAGCATGAGATCTGCCAAAGTATCTGAGGATGGGTTAGATTTGCAAGAGTAAATATCCTTGGGGAGCCGTGACACTTTTCCAACACACGAAGGATAAGAGTTAGAGGAAATATATGAATGATAAGAAATTCAGCCCCCATGCTTTTCAAGCACAAGAAGGATGGGAGTTAGAGGATGTGTATGATTGATAAGAAGGTTACTATGAAGAATAGACATAGCCTTCCTAGAGCAGCAGAACTGATTTGACTTATTGGCTGCATGTTGATTTCACAAAGATTGGGCATGCTTACTGAGATACGGATTTTAGAGAAAGATGTCTTTAAGAGACGATCTTTTGTATGTGGTACATGCATCATTATGAGTTTCTCTCATCTCACAAAAAGCTCTTTCCACATTTCAACAAATGATGAATGATCTCTTCCAAGAATGTTTCATCTTGCAGATTTCAAGGCATGAAAAATTGCTTTTGCAAAACGTTTACAAAGTCTGTGCAAATTGCCTGTTGGGGTAGGTGGTGATCCACGACTCGAAGGGGGCGAGGGTACCGCCGCCTTCGAAGAATAGATATAGCCTTCCTAGAGCAGCACAACTGATTTGACTGATTGGCTGCATGTTGATTTCACAAAGATTGGCATGCTTATTTGAGATACAGATTATAGAGAAAGATGTCTTTAAGAGACGATCTTTTGTATGTGGTACATGCATCGTTATGAGTTTCTCTCATCTCACAAAAAGCTCTTTCCACGTTTCAACAAATGATGAATGATCTCTTCCAAGAATGTTTCGTCTTGCAGATTTCAAGGCATGAAAATTCACTTTTGCAAAGTGTGAGTTGTTTTGTTTGTAAAGAACTTGTTTATATGGTGCATAGCACATGGGAATGAGCATAGAGTAACACTAGTGGAAACAAAAGGTGGAGGCAGCTTCAAAAAGGGAGAATTAATGGGAGATAATAGTTCCTCAAACGTTTACAAAGTCTGTGCAAGGCAAGGCAGCTCCAAAAAAAAAACATAAAAAATATAAAAAAGGACTACTTTTAGAGATTGTTTGAAATAAATCACTTTTTTGTGGGTGCTCTTTAAAAAATTTATAAATATTGCTATCTTTTTAAACATTTTAGAATGCATTTGATCACTTAAATCAAGAGAAATCTCAAAAACAGACTTGATTTGGACCAAACCAAAACCTTCACATTCCATGAAAATTTGAGTACAAAAACATTACAAAAATTTTAAAAAACAAATACTCTCCTTATAACTAAGAGAGATATTTGACCTTTTGCTTTAATATCTCTATGTTTATCTTGCACAAGTGACCAGATTTTTTTAAATCAAACCCATACACAAGGATTTCTACATCCTCTAGATTGAGCGTGTCCACAGGGTGACAACTTCCTGCTTTCTTCCCCTTTCTATTTTGTTTCAAGATCTCAAGATCGTATTTGCCTTTCAAATGAATACGCTCCAGTTGTCCGATAGCAATGTACTTCCCACATCATTCAATACATCCTGCTCTTTGATGGATTTTTCTAAACAACCCATGATCTTAGGATGACCTTTTGTGCATTAAGCTAAAATGCTCCTTGACTGGCCACATACATCCTATGGGTAGTGGTGGAATTCTTGAAAATCAATGTGATACTTCTATGCATGAAAATTAAAATGATAAAAGTAACACTTTTGATATAAAATTTTTTCCTTTATGCATACTTCTATGCATGAAAATTAAAAATGATAAAAATAACACTTTTGATATAAAAATTTATCCATTATGCATACTTCTATGCATGAAATAAAAATGGTAAAAATAACACTTTTGATATAAAAATTTATCCATTATGCATACTTCTATGCATGAAATAAAAATGGTAAAAATAACACTTTTGATAAAACCTTTGTAACTTTTGCAAGCCAAAATGGATTATCATTTTCATTGTTGGTAGCAAGAACCATGATCATTGTGTGCCCTCACTTAGCTCATTGTGTGCCCTCACTTAGCTCATTTACATTTCCTTCCCACATTTCTCTCTTGCTGTGCTCTTCTTGGGACCAACATACATTTCCCTTGTTTCTCCATGCATAAGAAATAATAACTCTATTGTTGAAATTGGCACATCGCTGCTACTGACACCAGTAGCTACAACAGAGATAGCATGAGATCTGCCAAAGTATCTGAGGATGGGTTAGATTTGCAAGAGTAAATATCCTTGGGGAGCCGTGACGCTTTTCCAACACACGAAGGATAAGAGTTAGAGGAAATATATGAATGATAAGAAATTCAGCCCCCATGCTTTCCAAGCACAAGAAGGATGGGAGTTAGAGGATGTGTATGATTGATAAGAAGGTTACTATGAAGAATAGACATAGCCTTCCTAGAGCAGCAGAACTGATTTGACTGATTGGCTGCATGTTGATTTCACAAAGATTGGGCATGCTTACTGAGATACGGATTTTAGAGAAAGATGTCTTTAAGAGACGATCTTTTGTATGTGGTACATGCATCATTATGAGTTTCTCTCATCTCACAAAAATGATGAATGATCTCTTCCAAGAATGTTTCGTCTTGCAGATTTCAAGGCCTGAAAAATTGCTTTTGCAAAACGTTTACAAAGTCTGTGCAGGGCAGCTCCAAAAAAAAACAAAAACAGCTATCCCCAAGAACACTGTTATGTGGCGCCATTGACGCACTGCCAGTAGCATTCGAAGGGGACGACGGTGCCCACGACGGGCCTGTTGGGGTAGGTGGTGATCCACGACTCGAAGGGGGCGAGGGTACCGCCGCCTTTAGGGACGCAGAGGTCCAAGGGGGGCTGGTGGTTAGGGTCGATGCCGCCACAGTCCATGTCGATGTTGATGGCGTTGCACATAAAGCAGGTGTTGGTCACCTTCAGATAAATACCCGTCGGATCAGCGAACATGTTCCGGCCCGTCTCTGCCAGGATGTTGTTCTCTACCGTGCATACAACGCCCGGAGTGGCAGCGCACCGGCACTCGTTCACTGCCGCACATGCCATCAGTACTCTCATTAAACAGTCAGTCTTCACGAGACGAGTCCTCAGAGGAATTAAGAACACGATCGTGTGATGATCATACAAGCAAAGCGACTAGACGTCTACGACGATCATACAGTCACGAGCTAGTACTCATCATGATCAACGGAAGAAAAAACGCAACGCAATAATCATGATGATGATGATCACGAGTTACTCAATGATCTCGACTCTCAACCCTGGCCTTACGTTGCAGTGGAGCAGCGGCGGCGCTATCCGAAGCAGTTGCACGACCGCATGCCCCGTACACCATCAGGAGCACACCCAGACTCAGCGCCCACAATATATCGACCTGCTCAGAATCGCCATAGCTTGTGATGCTTTCATAACTAGAGCTTTACCCCCGGCCACGTTCTTATAGGCGTCACTGGCCTGTAATTTCGAAAATGATAAAAAGAGGCCGCCCCTTTTCTGTTGGGTTGAGTTGGTGTAGCTAGCTGCTGCTCAAAATGAGCGCCCAAGTTTAACCTAGTACCGTAGTTTAACCTAGGTAAGTATGTGACCATATTTTTAAAAAAAAATCACATTAAAAAAAAAACACATGCATGCCCGCCCTATTATGTGCACATCTCTTTAAAAAAAGAGTATATTTCGGGTTTTTTTTAACCAGGCATTACGTCATGGATTGAAGAGGAAATGGAAACGGTAATTTAGAACTAAATCATCTTAATCTCCTTAATTTGCTTCAACCCTTTATATAATTACAACTCAATCATCTTAATCTTCTTAAAGAGGAATTTTCCCATCTCACATGATTTGAGAAGGCTTTTTCGAAAACCTGGATTCTAACCTTCACCAGGGAAGGCCACCCATGAAACTTATTAAATTTTTCCAAGAAACAAGCAGCAACAAAAGAAAGCTTATGTAATTGTACTACTTGAGACCAACTATGCAACATGAGAAGGCAAGCAAAGCGGGGAGTTATGTCAGCATGTGGCTTTTGCATGGTATCGTATGTAAGACAGGTGAACCGGCTGTCCTCCATGCATGCAGGTGAGCGAGCCTTCGGGATGGAGGATGCGTGGGCTAAGGAAGAGAGGACGGTGTTGGTGGCTAGGGAGATAGAGGATCCAGAGGAGATGAAGCATCCGTGCAATGCTGAAGGTGGGGAGAGGGATGCAATGAAGTTGCATCTGGATTGGATTGCAGCATGACTTAATGCCCGGCCTCAGAGTTCGCACGCGAGTGTGTGTAAGGTATGTACGAGAGTCTCTTAAGAACTGATTAGGATATTTTTTTTTACCATGCATACCGTGCACATCTTCTTAAAAAAAGAGCATATTTCAGAAAACTATTTTTACCAAACATTACATCATGGATTGAAGAGGAAATGGAAATGGTAATTTGGAACTATATCATCTTAATCTCCTTGATTTACTTCACCCTTTTATATAATTATAACTAAATTATCTTAATCTTAAAGAAGAATTTTCCCATCTCCCATGATTTAAGAAGGCTTTTTCAAAGATTAGAAAAGCTAAACCTACCTTTTCCCAAACTTTCATTCTAACCTTTTCTAGGGAAGGCCAACCAAAAAACTTATAAATTTTTCAAGGCAACAGCAACAAAAGATAGCCTATGTAATTGTACTACTTGAGAGAAACTACGCTACATGAGAAGGCAAGCAGAGTGGGGAGGTATATCAGCATGTGGCTTTGCATGGTATTGTATGTAAGGTAGGTGAACAGGTTGTCCTCTGGTGCATGCAAGACAGCGAACCTTAGGGATGGAGGATGCATGGGCTCAAGGAAGAGAGAAGGGTGTTGGTGGCTGGGGAGATAGAGGATCCACAGAAGATGAAGCGCTCTTGCAATGCTGAAGGTGGGGAGAGGGATGCAAAGAAGTTGCATCCGGATTGGACTGCAACGCAACTTAATGCCGAGCCTCAGAGTTTGCAAGCGAGTCTGTGTAAGGTGTGTAAAGAACTAATTAGGAGGCAGAAAGGCCTCTTCTCACTATGCAGTGCCATAATCTTTTGTCTTGGTAGACCACCAACAAAAGCAGATTTAGGGAAGTGGCTACAAGAGGATATATTCCACAATAAGGTGGTGTCTCACGTGTTTTATATTGGTAAGGGCTTCTTTAATGTGCTGTTCACAAAAGGCCAGGCCTATCTGAATGGTTTGCGAGGGCTCTGTTGTTTATGGGACATAAACTTATTCATGCCATGTCTTTTGACCCTCCGTTTGATGTAAACAAGAGCTTGCAAAAAACATGCTTGGTCTTGGTTAAGATAGTAGGCCTACCACCATGGTTAAGGCCAGGGTTGGGAGAACTACCTAGCATGCTTGGCTTGGCGCTCTCTATATCCCAAAAGAGGAGGTTACCGATCGCTAGGCAAACATCACATGCATCACTTGGAATATCTTGAAAGAAACCCCTAGAACTCTAGAAGTGGATTTAGGCAAGTTAGGGAGACTCGAGATGAGCCTAAAATTCGGCCCATTTCCTAAGGCATGATTCAGATGCGGCGACTTTGAGCATATAGCAAGAAACTATGGTGAAGGTACACATTTAAAGCTCGGAGGTGAAGAGAGGAAGGCTAGAGAACAAAGTGGGGATAGGAAAGTAGGGAATAAGGAAAATAATTTGAACTTGATGAAGGAGGGGAAAGGGAAGAAGGTGTTAGAAGCTGAGGGAGGGGGACAGGTTGAAGGAGGATGGATTAAAGTGACTAACAAATCTATAGAAAAGGCCAACATTAGGTAGATCAAGGAAGAAGCCAGAAGGGCAAAAAACAAACCTACATCTAGGGAAGTTAGAGGCAGTAAGTCTTAGAGTAGCTTAAGTCCTTTGATATACTCAAATCCCTTCAACCCTTTGGGTGAGGTAGATAGAGAAACATCCTTCAAAGATCAACTAGTTGATAGAGACGGCCTGGAAGGATATACAGAAAGAAACCCGAGAAGAGGGAGGGGATGAGGAGGTAGACATGGTCCTTGAAACTATCTTTATTTGAGTAGCTTAGTAAGGAAGTCAAAGGTTGTCCTTGGAATGTAAAGGGGATTAAAGATAGATAGAAGAATGCTGCTTTTTGGGGATTAGTTAAAGAATGGGGGCTTTCTACTATGGCTATCTAGGAACACAACCTTTTTGGACTGAAATCATTTAGGAGGGATGGTTATAAGGATTGGATAGTGTTGTATGGTGGGTTCATAGTGGGGTGATGACTATCATGATGAATAAAAAATAATCTATGTCCCTGCATCGTAGAAAAACATCCGAATGGTAGGATCCTAGTGGTTGAGGTTCAGATTGATAGTGATAGGTTGTGGGTTGCCCTAGAGCTTTGGGAGCTTTGGCCTTATATCTGATCTAGACAAGACTTTGCACCTTCTAGACACTTATAAGGTCTACCCAAACATCAACTCAAAACTTGGAACAGATTCCTTGTGCATCCAAGAAACCCAGACCAAGAAACCATCCTAGGAGGCTAGTTTTCCATGCCTTCTTCTGTATCTTTCTCTAATGATTCGATTTTAGATTAGAAGGCAATTACACCTTGCTATTTGCCACTAGCACTAGGCCCTTACCAAGTTTGGTCCCATTGTGACAAGTTTGGACTTCAACCATTCTAGGTGCCTTGGTCCACTTGCATTTCTGAGCCAAGCCAAAAAAATGCAAAAGGGTTTGTGAGAGAGCAACATAAAGTGATAGCAATATTGTCCATTATAAAAACTACGTGCCTACCAAGTTTGGTGCCAACCAACCTAGTTTTCTCCCAAAAATGGATTGGACCAGGAACCTTTCAATTCAACCTAGTTTCCTCCCAAAATGGATTGGACCAAGAACCTTTTGCATTTAACTATTGTTGGCTAAAAATTGGGCAACTTACATTCTCAAGGCAAATGGACTAATTTCCTACCAAGTTTGGTACTAATCTATCCTAGTTTGCCCCCAAAAGGGGTTAGAAAAGAACCTTCCGTATTCAACTATTGTGGTGGCTGAAAATTGGATAACTTGCATTTTTGAGCCAAGATAAAAATAGCAAAAGGCTTTATGGGAGAGCAATCTCAAGTGATAGCAGTATTGTCTATTATACAGAGTAGCTGCCTACCAAGTTTAGTGCCAATCCATTCTACTGTGCCCTCAAAACATATTGAACAAAGAACCTTCTCCATTCACATGTTCCCTGAAAATTTGTTTAAGTTTGAGTTATAATTCCTACATTTCCCCACACCTAGCCATAACTTTAAGCCTAAATACCCAAATTAAACAGAACTTTGCACCAAGTAGGCTCAAAACACATACACTGACCTAAGCTAGTCACTTTGCGGTGTTTTGAATCTAGATAGGAGGTTTTACATGGCTCCAAAATCTTTCAAATTCCCACACCTAGCTTTAAAACTCTCCCTCTAACTAGAAAAAAGTGTTAAGGATAGCTTGAGGTATCCTCACACCAAGTTTGGTCTCGATCAAACATTGTTAGGTCACTGCCTATTTTTAGCCATCCTAGTTCTTCATCAGAGATTGGATTTAAAGCATCCACAATATTGTAAATTCCTAGGCATCCGCATTTTTAAGTTCAAAACCATTCCAATGAGATCTAGAACACTTATAAGCCTTTTTTGGTCTCTTTTGAGGAAAAGGGCAAGAATTTTTCTAAGTCAAAAATAATTGGGAAAAGAGCATTTAATGCTTACTAATAACTCGTAGCTGATTGATCATTTTCAAATAAGGATTTGCACAATGCCCATACATCGTAGATGCTATCAACTCAAATTTCAAAGAAGGAGATGGAGGTGATTGATCGGGCCTAGCTCAAAAACCCATCAATTTTCCACGCCCACCTCTAAAATTCTCCTCTTTTGGTCTTTCTCAATTTTGAGTTTCCACATGTTATCTTCAGTGTGGATTACCCTCGTACCAAATTTGGTACTGAGAACAGACACACTGTCAAGTCATTGCCTATTTTTAGCAATCCTTGTTAAAATTGGCAGTTATTCTCAAAAAAGTGGGTTTGTAGCATCCATTGTGTACTTAACACTTTGAGAAATCCACTTGTTAAAATTAGTCTTATTTGAAATAGTTTGGACAAGTTAGAAGCCTTTTTGGTTTCTTTTTTAGTCAAGTCTAAATTGTTTTATCTGTGGAACTTAGAAAACCTTTCGAGAAGAGCACTTTTGGTAAGACTACAACAACTAACCTAAGAGTTTATTGCATACAAGGTTTTATATAGAGCTAGTCTATAATTCAAAGTCCAAATTTATCAACTTGCTTCTTTGAGAGGCAGGATTCTGAGAGCTTACATGGACTAGTCAAAGAAACTACCAAGTGAGGTTAGTTTTCTATGCCCAGCTCTAGAACACTCATTTTGTGAAAAATTGATGTTAAAAATTGAGCATAGGGGGGTGGTTGCAAGATGAGGGTACTCACTTTCATTCACTCTCTCCAAAATTGGGACATCCATGCATCTCAGGCAGAGTACCTCGATCGTGATAGTGCCGCGAATTAAAAGACGACACGTGCCTCCCGAGCCTAAATCGACATATCTCGATCGAGATGCCAACTAATGCCACGCTAGCAGGTCCGGGTTTCCAGGCGTCATCCATGTCACCAATACATGTCACCGCCACCACATTATCTCGATCGAGATATCTATGCCACTCGGATCCACATCAGGGCCACGATGTATCCCCCTAGGCATATTTGACTAGCACATCTCCATCGTCCACGTATCTCGAACCAAAAATTAACATCAAATCGCGACCATTCATTGTTTGAGGTAATGGGATACAATCTTCACCGTTCCCATATCTCGATCGAGATACTGAGATCGAATCTCAGCCGTCCAAATATCTCGATCGAGATACAGAGATACAATCTGCACTGTCCAAATATCTCGATCGAGATACGTAGATGCAATATCCACCGTCCAATTATCTCGATCGAGATACGTAAACGCAATCTATACCGTCCATTCACGTACGTTGGAAGATGCGATCTCGGCCGTTTAAATATCTCGATCGAGGTATATAATGAATCTTGACCGTCGAGATACCTTGTCGTGGTAATGCCTTTAAATCGTGGCTGTCCATGTACCTCGAACGAGATAGTAATATCAAATCTCAGTCGTCGATCCTTCCCCAACCCTAAAATTAGGTGTGTATCTTGGCCGTACGTTGCACTAACCCTAATATCCAGAGCGTTAATCTTGCAAACCCTAAATTGCATGATGTTACCGAACCTTGATCGAGGTTATAAAACCGGAAAACTTTTTTTTTTGCCCTCATTGTCACAAGTCGTTTTCACTCTCCTTGCTCTCTTGATTTGGATTAGCATTAGTGAGCCCATTAGCATTGTTTTATAGCTTCATTAGTGCTACTTAGCACTAAGCATTAGACCCTTCACATTGGACCCTTCACATTTGGCTTAGGTTTTAGCATGGAGTCACACGAGGAGGGCCACGAGGAGGGCCACTCATCTATTGCGGACCTCATCGTGGAGATAGACCGCGAGTTAGCGGCTATCCATAGGAGTGCTAGAGACACTCCGTCTACATTACATATCGTGGCAGACTTGGACGCGATGCTTGCGTCCCTTCGTAGCCTTCACGATATTGTTTATGTAGATGAGTGGATAGCCCACCATCGCGCTGCTCGTGTGTCACATGGCCTGACATATCGTCAGGTCTGTGGTCTTGCTCCTATTAGGGATGGAGCCTACCTAGATCTTTTCCTCGATAGTCGTGGGATGAGGCCTGGGGCGGGCAAGCCCCTCACTATTTCGCGGTGTTCGCATCCTCGTATGGCGGCACATATCTATAGTCGATATGTTGCCGCATATGGGAGGACGCCGAATAACCGCCAGATTCCCATATACTTCGCAAAGCAGTTATATGCGGAGTTTGTCTTAGGGGAGGAGGTGGATTACACCAGCCATCGTCCGGGTGGTGGTGCTGGCCGAGGCCGTCTCCAAGACCAGGGTAGGCGGCCTCCACTAGCCCTTCGTGTAGCACCTACCACAGATCCTTCATTTGTGCCATTGTCGACAGTAGAGGCTCTTGGCACCCAGGTCGGCATTGACGTACGGAGTACCATGGAGAGCATCCAGCACGTGGTGCGCCTCTTCTCACGATCTATACCGACGACAGATGTCGAGGTATTTACATATATATTACGTCTTAAGTTTTTTTGGTCATTTATCTTCATGTTTATATATACTTTTCTATATTTTTACATGAGCAGCATGGTTGATTGTGTCAGGTAGGTTCCCACACCTACCACTGAGAGGCTCACTCAGGAGTTGGTAGAGGCGAGAGCGGAGATTGACCACCTCAGAGCTGCATTACAAATGGCAGAGGCAGCTACTGCAGAGGCACAGCATCTGAGAGAGTCCGACATCCAGCAGGTAGGTTTCTCTTGCACGTAAAATAGTTATAATTAAGGTCCTAAGTTATAAATTCCTTTAAGTAATACCTAATGAGAGACTAATCAATTATTTTAATGCTTTACTTTTTTGCGTAGGCTCAGACCGAGGTAGAGAGCTCCAGAGCTGAGGCATAGCATCATCAGATTATGGAGCAGATTGCCCAGCACAGGGCAGAGTAGCTGATGCTGCATGTTCGAGAGTTTCGTAGATCCTCGGACGTGACAGTGCCTTACCTACCTTTATATCCACGGCCTACTCACAGAGGTTTTTCGACGACCTCTCCCACAGGATGCACCACCCTTCCTACGTGATGCGTGCTGCTCTTTATGTATCGAGGACATTGATAGTACAGGTGGATATGCCCTGGGATGTGGACATATTTTCCACTTGTCTTGCATCACCCAGGAGCTAGTCCGGTTCTCAGCATGCCCCTCCTGCCGTGCACGCGTCGACCTAGCGACATACATGGTATTGGGCATCGATGATCTTCACCCAGGCCTCGTTCGAGTAGATGCCAGGACTGGCAGGCCTGTCGACTTTACATCAGCTATGGACTTGGGACTCGACGCCTTCGACGATAGAGCCCAGGAGCCTGAGGTGCCTCCTGAGATAGAGTGGAGCTCACATGAGTTCAACGCTTACCAGAGAGTCCTACATGAGAGCCAGGTCACAGCATATGAGCGCGTGGGTGGTGCTGGCCCTAGTGGCACCTCGGGTGATGGTGCTAGCAGCAGTGCTGCTTGTCATGAGCAGCGTGTCCTTACAGCAGAGGAGCTTACACGAGCAGAGTGGCAGACACGTACCATTGCAGATTATAGATTTTGGGTTTACAGACAGAGGCGTCTTGCATTAGCACGACGTAGAGAGAGAGAGAGGGCCATAGCAGCTTTTGGGACTCGTGAGCTCCCGAGTACACCGGCACCAGCTCACGATCCTGCCTTTGAGGCAGACCTCCCTGCAGACATTGGACGACCCCCGCAACCAGCACAGCCTCCTTGACGTGCACAGCAGCCTCGACGCGCACGTCGACCCCGGCAGTTAGAGATGACGATTTTGATTGGGTTGCTGTTGATAGTGACTAAACTCAGACTAGCTGGGTTAGCTCACTTACATTGTACTTAGATTTTTGGGCAGTGACTAACCTCACACTAGCTGGGGTAGCTCATTTTCATTCTGATGTACTTATTTGATGTTTATATCATTATGAGTTTTTTCATTATTGAGTATCATTACATTTTAGTTGATGTTCTTGATTTTATTATATTTTTTAACACTTTGGCTATCATATTGTTTGTTGAAAATCTCCATGCCATCGTACCCAAACATGCTCTGATGGGGACCAAACTTTGCAAGCATGGGGGGGCACCCACCCCCACATGCTTGCAAAGTTTGGTCACAATCAGAGCATGTTTGGATTGGTAATTAGCGCCCAGTGCGGGTTTTTGAAGTCTCTTGGTGCTTAAGAGGCCATGGAAAATCCGGGCCTTCCCCATACCATCGTACCCAAACATGCTCCGATGTGGGGACCAAACTTTGCAAGCATGTGGGGGTGGGCCCCCCCCACATGCTTGCAAAGTTTGGTCACAATCAGAGCATGTTTGGATTGGTAATTAGCGCCCAGTGCGGGTTTTTCAAGTCTCTTGGTGCTTAAGAGGCCATGGAAAATCCAGGCCTTCCCCATACCATCGTACCCAAACATGCTCTGATGGGGACCAAACTTTGCAAGCAAGGGGGGGCACCCACCCCCACATGCTTGCAAAGTTTGGTACCCATCGGAGCATGTTTGGATTGGTAATTAGCGCCCAGTGCGGGTTTTTGAAGTCTCTTGGTGCTTAAGAGGCCATGGAAAATCCGGGCCTTTCCCATACCATTGTACCAAACTTTGCAAGCATGTGGGGGTGGGTCCCCCCCACATACTTGCAAAATTTGGTCACGATCAGAGCATGTTTGGATTGGTAATTAGCGCCCAGTGCGGGTTTTTCAAGTCTCTTGGTGCTTGAGGCCATGGAAAATCCGAGCCTTCCCCATACCATCGTACCCAAACATGCTCTGATGGGGACCAAACTTTGCAAGCATGTGGGGGTGGGTCTCCCCCACACGCTTGCAAAGTTTGGTCACAATCAGAGCATGTTTGGATTGGTATGGAGATTTTCAACAAACAATATGATAGCCAAAGTGTTAAAAAATATAATAAAATCAAGAACATCAACTAAAATGTAATGATACTCAATAATGAGAAAACTCATAATGATATAAACATCAAATAAGTACATCAGAATGAAAATGAGCTACCCCAGCTAGTCTGAGGTTAGTCACTGCCCAAAAATCTAAGTACAATGTAAGTGAGCTAACCCAGCTAGTCTGAGTTTAGTCACTATCAAGATAGAGATCTAGTCAGCAGCACCCTCTCTAGCTCTCAACTGCTCTAGAATGCTCTCATGGTCATCCACTCGAAGCCGAAAACGAGGGTGAGAACTGTGTTTTTTCGGCTCTGTACTCGAACAAGAGTGAGCCTGGTAGTAACCACTAGATGAGAGAACTGAAATGCCTCTGACTCCCACTTCCACTGCTGGAACTCAAGACTCCCCCGATGAAGTCGAATCTGCTGGTAGAACCGGCCTGCCACAATCATGCTATGGGCGTCATAAGAAAACCCATGATCATCCACTGTATCCTGGTCAAGCATGCACTTTGGCCTAGTGCAACTCATCAGATAGTAGTCTACTCCCTTGCTATTTCCCTCACTGGAAATAACAGCAAATACATCACCCTCCAGCAGATCTATCAGGTCATCATAACTGACCATGAACGCAGGACCTGTGTGCTCATCAGACACCACTGGGATGCGAAGGATGCTCGGGGGAGAGGAATGTCTGTATCCATGCATCTGCCCATCCTCTCGAGGCACAATGTGACCAATCGCCATCCATACATGCTCCACAGAAGCATGCAAACCGTCGTGTGTAAATCGTGGGGGCCGCCATGCACGTGCTCCTGATGGACTATAAGCCCAAGGTGCCAGGTACTGTGTCACAATCATGGGAGGCTCTACGGTCAATCATGCCACCATCCACATGCCAAAAAAATCTCCTGACAATCCGAGCATCACGTTTGGGGTACGATGATGCTGCACTCCCACACAAATGTTGGGAGCACCACTCGACTACGTGGCCCACATCTCTGAACCGCTGAGCATCCTGTCGCAGCTGATGACGCCTCAAGGCACGTTTCACACACGCGCCCGCACCATCATGCTCTCCCTTCCCGTGACCAGTCTCAAAGAATGACCAAATCACTGGGATACTAGACTGCACATGCCACCTATAAATCCATAAAAGATAGTCTTAGTTATTGTTTTCTTTAAGATGTTCTAGTGAATTTAGTTTAATTGTAAATGTAAGAAAGCCATAAGTACTACCTGTAGAGCCAATAGAATTGACGTGATGACTTGAACTGTGCGCCACAACCATCTGACCAAACCCATCGCTAGACATGTCTGATCCCACAATCTCCTAAAAAATCGTCATGGAGACGAAAACAGTGTTGCACAAAATGTGCATCATGTGAACGATCATCACTGATATAGAAATGATACTCTCGAATAATGACACGGGTCTCGGGGATACTCGCTATCCCATCTACATGAGCCTCTGCATGTCGATAGCTAATGTGGACCAAAATAGCAACCTGGTGAGGTAAGCAATACATACGTTTAGGACACAAAAAATCAATTAAGTAATGTAGCTCAAACATAAAACAAATATTACAAAATATAACCATTACCTGCTCTGAGAAGTAATACTCATATTGTATCTCCTCAAAAGGTGTGAAAGTGTAGTTCTCTGTAAAATCAATCACAGAGACGACCACACCAATAGGAAACTCTGCTAGGCATGCTCGGAACTGACGATCCTGCCACTTGGCACAATGACTGTGCCGTATGTAGGGGTAGATCTGCTCCCTAAATGTGGCTGTGAAGTGACAACGTGGTGTATGTTTGTCCACGAGCTGCAACTTCCTGGACTGTCCACCACTCTGGAGCTGGTGTGTCACATACTCATAACGTTGCCATGCCACTATCTCTTGGTCACTTGCATCAAGATCTACCATCTGTAGATGTGCAAGTGAACCACATGATGTGCACACAAGGCATCCTATGGAACTGGGCATCCTCCGTGCGTGCACACAAAAGAGAGTGGATGAAATCACGTGGACTACGAGGCAACTCTCTATGCCCACTAAGAGAACGGAACACATCATAAAAAAGTTTGAACTCAACATGGTAGCGACAACAACATGTGTCACGCTGACGAGAATACCTCACAAACCAAGGCTTACACCCCTCAAATGACCTTTGCCCAATTTTAAGCTCTGGATACGAAGCCACAAACTGAGAATACAACTCAGTTTGGGTCATTTCAAGAAAGCAAGCACCGTGCTCAATGAACACTCCTCTTGTCACTCTCTTACGCAAAGCTTTCTTGAAAACTGGCGATGCACGACAATTCTCCTCCCAAAAACTTTCTATCAAGGTTCTAGTAGTTTCATCTAGTAGGCGATCATGCCTAGCTACACGACCACTACTCGCCCACATAGCACCAACCTCATTGGCATCTAAACTTTGTCGCCTAATAGACCCAACTCTAAGTGCGTGTGGTGCTATGGAAAGGATGAGAGATGTGGCACTAACCTTACCCTTCATTTGGGAGCTACTTATGGCTGCCACAATAGCCCGTCGAGCAGCCAAAGCGTCCGCAAAGTTCCTCTTCTCGTTAACTATATAGGAATGACGAACACTTTGTAGCACCGCCATGCCAGCTCTCCTCTCTCTTCGACCTCCAATGTCGGAAAGTGCCCTGCAGTTGGCCATGTTGGGCAGATCAATCAAAGCATCAAGCACACATGCCTGTGAGTGATGAAGACGTGAGGTCTTTGAAATAGGAATGGAAGATTGCATGGGCACGACGATGTACCCCTGACTTTGATAGTTCTTTCCTATCCACACGAAGGGCGCCCAAAGGAGGGGGGGTGGGTTCTTGTAGAAGAGAGGACTCAAGAAGGGCGGGTTCATGTGGATTATCTAAACTAAGGGGTAGTGGGGGGGAAGAGGGCGAAGGGAGAGGAAGTGGAAGAGGAGGAGCAAGGCTTGGATCATCGCCAACGGAAGGTGTTGCTCGTTGACGTGCTCTCCACTCTCTCTTTCTCTCACGAGCTACCCTTCTCCTCTCCTCCTCTTGAACTTGGTGGATGGGGGGGAGTCTAGTCCTATCACGTTTCCGACTCCTACGACTTTGAGAACCCATTCTCAAGGAAGCTAAGAGAGAAAATATTATAAAGGCTCAATGATGGGATAGTACTAGAGATAAGTGTGGGATAGTACTAGAGATGTGTGATTATATAGGAAAAATAGGTTATCCACTTCAAATCTCATTGGATTTCCTATCTAAGATTGATTGGATAACTAAGATAAACATAAAGATAATTAAAGATAAACTATTATCCACTTAAAAATTAATATTATTTATAATATTTATTAACAAGTCTAAATATTTATCATTACTAGATATATAAATATATCTTTAAAGATATCTTTTATTTTATAATTATATAACTGCTTTTTTTAAATAAAGTATTTTTTTTAAATTTTATTCAAAGGTTTATTCTACATAAAAAAATTTCAAGAAATATAAAATTAATTTTTTTTTTAAAATTAATAATATGATCTTTAATAATATTTTTATTGATCTAATCCCAAAATATAATCCTTTAAAATTAGTGATTTTAAATTCTTTTATTTAATAAGTTACATATATTTTATTATTTAAATTTCTATATTCTATTTCTCTAAATTACTAAATTAACTTTTCCAAAAATATGTTTTTGAAAAAAGAGGGGAGGTGGGAAGGAGATGCCACGTGTCACAAGCGTGCATGACACGTGGCATTCTCTTGACATGTGGCACTATTATGGTTGATGTGGCAATTCCATGATGTGGCATGCCATGTCACCATGTGCGAGGTGGCATGCAAAGGTGGCAAGATGATGTGGCATTAATGATGACTAGGATGATGAGGTGGGGAGTCAACTAGGTTGACCATGTTGACATGGAGGGTGGAGGTGGCAAGCTGAGGTGGCAAGCTGCTTATGTGGATCCTCTCGATGCTCACGTGGACATAAAGTGGCATGCATATATAAGGTTTGTGCCTACCCAAGCCTCACACATGGAATGAAACCTAAGCTGTGAAGTTTACCAAGCCTAGATTTCCAAACCTAACTAGGATTGGTTTTAGACTTGAAAAGGGGAGAGTGGACACAATATGGGAATTTTTACTTGGGAGGATTGAAAATGGACCTTCCCATACTCAAATCAAGCCAAATTTTTTTTAATAAATTCATGGCAACAAGAGTATTGATCCCTTGAGTTTTTAGATTGAAATATTCAATATTTAATTTTCTAGAATTAAATTACTATTGATTTAATGGACCTCTAATAGTCATAATAAATTTTCCAATTTAAATCTACAAAAATCAAACCGTTAGATTTGTAATTTTACCTTATACCCACATTATACTAATCTTTTCCAATCTAATCATCACTAGATCCATACAATTTGAGCATTTTAAATGGTAGATGTGGTGGGAGGATAAAATAGTATGTTTTTTAACAATTCTAATATCTTTTAAATAATATAGAAAATAGTAGAACACATCAAAAATTACTCGATAAATCAAGTTAATCTCTATGTTATTTGTATTTGTGATATGAAAAGTGGGAACATCATATGAGTAATAATGTAAAAGTTATAGGCAATTTACTCACATTCACTATACCTGTCTAAACCTAGGATAGGGCCTGTATACAAACTTGGTTCCCAAAGAAAAGGGGATTTGCAATTATTGGATATTCGATTAGATTATAGTTTTAGGTAACCAACTTTGCATATGATGTTTCATTAGAAGACCTTGAAGTGAAACTCCTTGGCTAACTATGAGAGATTGGCTATTCTTCTTGAAAAAATGCCTGTTTTCCAGCTAAAGCCAAGGGCGCCCACGACATGAAACTAGATAACCTCATCTTGCAACCACCCAGGGGTATGCTTCTAACACCTTATAGTATCACACCAAGTTTAAGGATGTTCTGAAAGCTTTGGTATACTAGCTTTTTTTAGTAAGTCCAACACTATTTTTGTTTAAACTAGTGTATTTATACCCAGATCAACCTATGAGTGAGCCTATAGGCTAATTTTATTGAGAACAATGGTTTCATAGCTTCAAACAACACAAAAAATAAATATTTCTATCACTCGTCGCTATGAAGGTAGGCCCCCCTTAGTGGGACTCAAAGTTAGAAAAGTCCTTGGTCTTTTATGACTAGCATAAGTTTTTCAAGCTAAAATGGCTAGAGACCTTGGATTTGGACTTTCCAAAGTCATAACAAGCATGAGGAAATTTCCGTATAGTGGGTGAAGTCCTATGAGACTACTGTTTTTAGGTCTTTCTTTTTTACTCAAATTGAAAACTTTAATGGTTCTTGTTAGCTCACAGAATGGAGCTAAACGCTCACACACCCAATGCTCAAAGAATGGAGCTAGATTCACACACACACACAATGCTTAAAGACAAGAATACACATGTGTATAGTCTGAGAGATATTAGCAAGCTCAAAGGAGAGAGATGAAGCTCTCTATAGGTACAAAGAGAAATTATAAATGAGTAGATACCCTAAACTGTGAATGAGGTTTCTTATATACTACCTAACCCTAAGGTTCCCGTTCGCACCTAGATGGCCATGGGAAAAAAACCTAGTGGGACAAAAGTGCCCATGGCATAAGTACATGGCCTCATAGTGTAGTGCTACTATATATCTAATAACACCCCCTAGTAATTGAGATTTACAGAGATTACAGATTAGTCTATGAAAGGAAAGAGGCCCAAAGCTTTGTGCAGCTCGAAACTTTGTGGAAGGCCTCAAATTGATGACAAGTTTCAAGCTGCACTTTGTGAAAAGTGTGGTCTTGAATTAAGAAAGAAAGGCGGTTGTGGAGTAAGTCAGAAGCCCAATGTGAAACAATATGATAACTATTTTCAACTTGCCTTTCATGAGGGAGAAATTTTGGATCTACAAGATGATATTTTTAAGCTACATGAGCAGGGAAGTTAAAAGGTCAAAAGTTTAGTAAGTCGCCTGCAGCTTCCAAAGGCAAAGGTGCCTCAAGTGAAGAAGCACCAAATCCCATTCCCAAAGAAATGAAGATAACAGTGTGGAGACATTTGCAAGGAATTTGTGAGAAATCATTGATCATTGCAATTCTCTCACGCGTGAAGGGTGGAATCGTCTCTTTAGAGAAAATGGGAGAAGAATTTGAAAGGTTTGTTTGATAAATTGACTCTTTTGTTTTTTGAAGTTTTACTTATTTCATCAGCTCTAATTTCTTTGGTTGTCTATTAGGCAAAAAATCATGCTTCACATGCAAAGAATAATGATTGAAAAGTTTAATTTCTCTAATTGGGATGAGACAAAGCTCTACCATTCAGACTCAAGAAACCCTCAAGTGTTGGAGAAGTAAATGTTGTTATTTAGTAATACGGTGAGTTGTTCATCTTGCTCTCAGCTTTGTTTAAAAAAACTTTTTTCTCACCTCTCACGTCTTTCTTATTGGTTTTTTTAGAACAAAGATCCGCGCTGTCGTGCCATGGCACGTCTATGGTGTGAAACCATGCATATGATGCCAGATGCATGGGATTAAGTGACTTGAGTCATTATATGATGCCTGAGTACATATGTTCATATTGTAAATGAGCTTCAATAAGACGAGCTGAGGCTGAGCTAGGTCTCGAAGCCTCTGTACATGAGTGTGGTGTGAATTATGGAGTTTTATGCTTATGGTAGACCTTGTAGTAGGGAACACCCTTCTCAACATGTATGGAAATGTGAGAGCATGTATGATGTAAGGATTGGTTTTGAAGAATGCCCTTTTGAGATATCGTGTCTTGGAATACCATGATTTCTGTTCTTACTCGGAATGAGCAGAACAAGGAGGCTCTGGGTTTGTATGATGAGATGCAAGTTGAAGGCATTAGACCTAACAACATTACATTTGTATGTGCACTTAATGCATGTGCAAGCTTAGCAGCATTAGAGCAAGAGCAGAGAAATTCTAACCCAAAACCTTCGTTTCAGAGTTCGTGGCTTTAAGGCAGGATCTGTGTGCCGTCCCTTCATTTTGTCAATGCTAGTCTGCCCTGCTTCGCAGCCCACCATCGCTATGTATCTGAACCTCCGACTCTCTCTCTCTCTGATTCAATAGAACTAGGCAAGTTCTGTTTGTGAAATGCAAGATTCTGAAACCCTTTGGTTAATCTCTTGAAATGGCGAGTTGTTTCTGCTGCCCTAGTGAAGAAGAGCACTTCAAGTCTTTGGACAATCCTTATAGTACTACACCCAATGGTTATATGGGTGCCCAAAAGGCCAATCCAGCAATCCGAAACCCGGTTACACAAACCATCCATATCATTGGATGAATCGAGAGAGGCAACTGAAAATTTTAGAGCAAATGCATTGATAGGCGAAGGTGCATATGGGCGGGTTTACTTTGCAAAGCTGAATAATGGCAGCTCTGTGGCGGTTAAAAAACTTGATGTCAGCAGTCAGCAGGAGCCTGACAATGAGTTTTTAGCTCAGGGGTCTAGAGTTTCAAGCCTGAGGAATGAAAATGTGGCGGAGCTTATTGAATACTTCATTGATGGCAATCTGCGAGTGTTGGCATATGAATTCGCAACGATGGGTTCTTTACATGATATCCTACATGGTCGAAAAGGTGTCCAAGGTGCCCAGCAAGGACTTGACTGGATGCAACGTGTGAAGATTGCTGCGCTTAGCAGAGGCATTAGCTGGAGACATATTTGAAGGTGGCGGCTTGCGTGGCATGCGAAAGTTTTTTTTTTAAAAGAAATTTCTGAATATTAAGTAGGAAATAAGGAGGCGCAGTATTTCAATCTGGGAAAATGCGATTTTTGGGCTGCAAAAGGTGAGGTGCCCGATTCTCTTACGGGAAAGGGATAATAACTAGCAAAACGGCGCATACAAAAAAGAAATGCAGAAACGGGGAGGACCAGAGAGCAGATCGACCAGAGATTCAAAAAAGTGGAGGATATCTTCTGTTCAAGCCATGTAGGGATTTGAATTAGAGAAGAATTCAAGCTGCATCTAATGATATGCCTTCTGAAAAATTCAAAAGAAGAAATGATGCGCTGCTTAATTCATACAAGATGCTGCCTGGCGAGTGAATTCAGGACATTTTTCAGATCATGGGATTGAAAAATGTGAAGCTTTTGCAAAATTCAGATTATTCCTTATACAGAGATTTGTTTTTTTTTAAAAAAAACAAATATGATTTCTAAATCGTAAAAGCTTTGAGAGGATGGAGATCTGAGTATATAAGTTTTTTTTTATTCTCTTTTGTAATCTTAAATAACCATGGTTTTCGAGAACTTCTGGGATTTGTGATCTTTGAAAGTTGTAAGCAAAAATTCCGGTTTGGAAATTTAGTGGGCACATGAAGAGAATGAATATGTGTTACATTCTATCTATTGCTTCTTTGTGAGATGATTGAAATTATAAGCAGGTCTTTTCATCAAGTTCAATTTTCGTCTTGAAGTTGTGAAGATGGCAACATGCAAAATATGTGATGTGCAAGTTCACATGTATTGGGAACTTGTCGAAGCCTATGTGATGCCAATATGTGACATGTACATCGTATTTGGATAAAGGGCCAGGAGATCTATGCTTGGATCTGATCATGCTCTTGATACACAATTTATGTGCAATCATCAAGCTGAATTTGGGGATGTATTGAAGTGAATTGGCACATGTACATGTCATCAAAAATGGAGATGTCTTATGCTCCTTGAAGAGTTATGTGTTTGTGTTTCCTTGCTGGGATTAGAAGCTACTCTCACAGCCAGAAGCCTCGCACTTTCCCAGTGACACCGTCCACATCACGACAGCTTTTTGGTGAACCCGACGTGAAACTGCTGGGTTTTGTGGAGTGCTGTACATATTAAAGCTATGCGGAAGCTGAAATGTTTGCTCCAATCATCACCTACTCTAAGGAAGGCAGATTATGAGTGTGGCAGGCCTGTGATTGTTACAGTTGATACTAGTCCTACTGGAATAGGATGGGCAGTAGGGCAAGATGATGAGGATGATCACAGGTATGTAATCAGATTTGGAGCAAAGGTATTAAGCATTCGTCAACGAAAATATCCGCAGATCAAGAGAGAGTTATGGGGAATAGTCACTACTCTAAAATGTGAAAAAGAATATCTTATTGGGGCATCTGTACTTGTGGAAACTGATTGCTTGCCAATCCTTGGGATGATTGCAAGCTGCACCACTCCAGATATCGCTATGCTTAGGTGGATTGCCTATATCAAGTCACTAAATCCTGAGTTTGAGAATATTGCAGGAAAAGATAACCCAGTTTTGCAGATATGCTATCAAGAGCCAGGTATGAAGATGAAGAAGGGATGATTAGTGACATTGATGATGTAGGTACAAAATTCTATACTACTGCATATGCAAAAGGGGACCATACTTGCTTATCAAATGCACTTGTGTCTTTTACTGAGGAAATGTATGAAGGAGATTGGTTGCTTATTAGTCAATACTTGAGTACTTTGACAAGACATGAAAATTGGTCTGACTCAGAATTTAAGAGGATCCGCAGAAAAGCATATGGGTATTTTCTAAAGGATGGGTACCTGTGGAAGCATCCTAAGCCGAGGAATGCTATGCCACAGAGAGTCATATGTGATAAAGAGACTCAACGGAAGCTTGTGAGAGAATTCCATGAGAGTCTCTGGGCTGGACATTGAAGTGTGTGGGCCATCTTTACCAAAATAAAGGAAAGATATTGGTGGAAAGGAATGTACAAGGATGTATCCCAATATGTGGAAACATGCATGGTATGTCAAATGTACTCAAATGTGCGACACCGTGATGGCTTGCAACCAACCTACCTACCTGCCATGCACTACAAATGGGTAGTGGATCTAGTTACAATGCCTTTGGGAATTTGGCAGATGCGGTACATAGCACTTGCAAGAGAAGATTTGACAAATCAGGTGGAAGGACGTGCTCTTAGAACGAAAAGTACAGAAACAGTATGCAAATTTCTCTTGGAAGATGTGATTTGCCGGTATGGTTGTGTTGGGAAAATAACAGCTGACAGGGGTGAGCTAGATGTTGAAGAAGCAATGGAATTCTTCTCTAGAATTGGCATCAAATTGGCCCTAACATGTGCTTACAACCCTGAGGGCAATGGTAAAAGTGAGTGAGGACATCCTCCAATCATTAAAGCTTTGGCTAAGGCATGCAGAGAAAGAATGCGAGAGTGGCCAAGGCTGCTACCATATGCTTTGTGGGCTGACCGTACAACTCATAGCTCACTGACAGGATACATGCCTTCAAAATTAATGTATGGTCAGAAGCCAGTAATGACGGTTGAAGAAGTAGTTCTAACTTGGAATGTATTACGCTGAATGGAAGGATTGAACAGGGAAGACCTCCTTGCATTGCGAATAAGACAGTTGGAGAGGAGGCCTGAAGATGTAGAGCTTGCTAAAGCTCGTTTGAAAGATGCAAGGTTGAAAAATAAAGAAAGATTTGATAGAAGACACAGACTCCGGCCAAAACCTATTGAAGAAGGTGATTGGGTCCTAATGTATGATAGTAGCCTTGACAACCAGTTCACTGTTCAAAGAAAGTTTGCAAAAAGATGGTTTGGCCCTTACATTGTCAAGCATGTGCATGGAAATGCCACGTATACCCTATGTAAGCTTGATGGAACAGAGATAAAGAATCTCGTAGCAGGCAAAAGGATCAAGATGTTTAAAAGAAGGCATGACAGTGATCCTTTTGATTCACAGGAGACTCAGGATGAGAGGCTTGACAGTGATAGTATGGATATGGTTGAAGAGGAAGAGGATGATCTTCCTGGTAATGTAGAAGATGAAGACGACATCCAGATATATGTGGATCTTGATGATGTTTTGGCACATACCAGAGGATGTGCAGGTTTAGAGGGGGTGGATGTCGTGCCATGGCACGTCTATGGTGTGAAACCATGCATATGAGGCCATCAAATGCAAATCCAGATGCATGGGATTAAGTGCCATGACTTGAGTCATTATATGATGCCTGAGTACATATGTTCATATTGTAAATGAGGTTCAATAAGACGAGCTGAGGCTGAGCTAGGTCTCGAAGCCTCTGAGTGTGGTGTGAATTATGGAGTTTTATGCTTATGGTAGACCTTGTAGTAGGGAACACCCTTCTCAACATGTATGGAAATGTGAGAGCATGTATGATGTAAGGATTGGTTTTGAAGAATGCCCTTTTGAGATATCGTGTCTTGGAATACCATGATTTCTGTTCTTACTCGGAATGAGAAGAACAAGGAGGCTCTGGGTTTGTATGATGAGATGCAAGTTGAAGGCATTAGACCTAACAACATTACATTTGTATGTGCACTTAATGCATGTGCAAGCTTAGCAGCATTAGAGCAAGAGCAGAGAAATTCTAACCCAAAACCTTCGTTTCAGAGTTTGTGGCTTTAAGGCAGGATCTGTGTGCCATCCCTTCGTTTTTTCAATGCTAGTCTGCCCTGCTTCGCAGCCCACCATCGCTATGTATCTGAACCTCCGACTCCCTCTCTCTCTGATTCAATAGAACTAGGCAAGTTCTGTTTGTGAAATGCAAGATTCTGAAACCCTTTGGTTAATCTCTTGAAATGGCGAGTTGTTTCTGCTGCCCTAGTGAAGAAGAGCACTTCAAGTCTTTGGACAATCCTTATAGTACTACACCCAATGGTTATATGGGTGCCCAAAAGGCCAATCCAGCAATCCGAAACTCGGTTACACAAACCATCCAGCCAATAGAAGCACCAGCTATATCATTGGATGAATCGAGAGAGGCAACTGAAAATTTTGGAGCAAATGCATTGATAGGCGAAGGTGCATATGGGCGGGTTTACTTTGCAAAGCTGAATAATGGCAGCTCTGTGGCGGTTAAAAAACTTGATGTCAGCAATCAGCAAGAGCCTGACAATGAGTTTTTAGCTCAGGGGTCTAGAGTTTCAAGCCTGAGGAATGAAAATGTAGCGAAGCTTATTGGATACTTCATTGATGGCAATCTGCGAGTGTTGGCATATGAATTCGCAACGATGGGTTCTTTACATGATATCCTACATGGTCGAAAAGGTGTCCAAGGTGCCCAGCAAGGCCTTGACTGGATGCAACGTGTGAAGATTGCTGCGCTTAGCAGAGGCAACAGCTGGAGACATATTTGAAGGTGGCGGCTTGCGTGGCATGCGAAAGTTTTTTTTTTAAAAGAAATTTCCGAATATTAAGCAGGAAATAAGGAGGCGCAGTATTTCAAACTAGGAAAATGCGATTTTTGGGCTGCAAAAGGTGAGGTGCCCGATTCTCTTGCGGGAAAGGGATAATAACCAGCAAAATGGCGCATACAAAAAAGAAATGCAGAAACGGCGAGGACCAGAGAGCAGATCGACCAGAGATTCACAAAAGTGGAGGATTTCTTCTGTTCAAGCCATGTAGGGATTTGAATTAGAGAAGAATTCAAGCTGCATCTAATGATATGCCTTCTGAAAAATTCAAAAGAAGAAATGATGCGCTGCTTAATTCATACAAGATGCTGCCTGGCGAGTGAATTCAGGACATTTTCAGATCATGGGATTGAAAAATGTGAAGCTTTTGCAAAATTCGGATTATTCCTTATACAGAGATAAGTTTTTTTTTAAAAAAACAAATACGATTTCTAAATCGTAAAAGCTTTGAGAGGATGGAGATCTGAGTATATAAGTTTTTTTTAATTCTCTTTTGTAATCTTAAATAACCATGGTTTTCGAGAACTTCTGGGATTTGTGATCTTTGAAAGTTGTAAGCAAAAATTCGGGTTTGAAAATTTAGTGGGCACATGAAGAGAATGAATATGTGTTACATTCTATCTATTGCTTCTTTGTGAGATGATTGAAATTATAAGCAGGTCTTTTCATCAAGTTCAATTTTCATCTTGAAGTTGTGAAGATGGCAACATGCAAAATATGTGATGTGCAAGTTCACATGTATTGGGAACTTGTCGAAGCCTATGTGATGCCAATATGTGACATGTATATGGTATTTAGATAAAGGGCCAGGAGATCTATGCTTGGATCTGATCATGCTCTTGATACACAATTTATGTGCAATCATCAAGCTGAATTTGGGGATGTATTGAAGTGAATTGGCACATGTACATGTCATCAAAAATGGAGATGTCTTATGCTCCTTGAAGAGTTATGTGTTTGTGTTTCCTTGCTGGGATTAGAAGCTACTCTCACAGCCAGAAGCCTTGCACTTTCCCAGTGACACCGTCCACGTCACGACAGCTTTTTGGTGAACCCGACGTGAAACTACTGGGTTTTGTGGAGTGCAGTACATATTAAAGCTATGCGGAAGCTGAAATGTTTGCTCCAATCATCACCTACTCTAAGGAAGGTAGATTATGAGTGTGGCAGGCCTGTGATTGTTACAGTTGATACTAGTCCTACTGGAATAGGATGGGCAGTAGGGCAAGATGATAAGGATGATCACAGGTATGTAATCAGATTTGGAGCAAAGGTATTAAGCATTCGTCAACGAAAATATCCGCAGATCAAGAGAGAGTTATGGGGAATAGTCACTGCTCTAAAATGTGAAAAAGAATATCTTATTGGGGCATCTGTACTTGTGGAAACTGATTGCTTGCCACTCCTTGGGATGATTGCAAGCTGCACCACTCCAGATATCGCTATGCTTAGGTGGATTGCCTATATCAAGTCACTAAATCCTGAGTTTGAGCATATTGCAGGAAAAGATAACCCAGTTGCAGATATGCTATCAAGAGCCAGGTATGAAGATGAAGAAGGGATGATTAGTGACATTGATGATGTAGGTACAAAATTCTATACTACTGCATATGCAAAAGGGGACCATACTTGCTTATCAAATGCACTTGTGTCTTTTACTGAGGAAATGTATGAAGGAGATTGGTTGCTTATTAGTCAATACTTGAGTACTTTGACAAGACATGAAAATTGGTCTGACTCAGAATTTAAGAGGATCCGCAGAAAAGCATATGGGTATTTTCTAAAGGATGGGTACCTGTGGAAGCATCCTAAGCCGAGGAATGCTATGCCACAGAGAGTCATATGTGATAAAGAGACTCAAGGGAAGCTTGTGAGAGAATTCCATGAGAGTCTCTGGGCTGGACATTGAAGTGTGTGGGCCACCTTTACCAAAATAAAGGAAAGATATTGGTGGAAAGGAATGTACAAGGATGTATCCCAATACGTGGAAACATGCATGGTATGTCAAAATGTACTCAAATGTGCGACATCGTGATGGCTTGCAACCAACCTACCCACCTGCCATGCACTACAAATGGGTAGTGGATCTAGTTACAATGCCTTTGGGAATTTGGCAGATGCGGTACATAGCACTTGCAAGAGAAGATTTGACAAATCAGGTGGAAGGACGTGCTCTTGGGGACTAGTTAAAGACTGGGGGCTTTCTACTATGGCTATCTAGGAACACAACCTTTTTGGACTGAAATCATTTAGGAGGGATGGTTATAAGGATTGGATACTGTTGTATGGTGGGTTTATAGTGGGGTGATGACTATCATGATGAATAAAAATAATCTATGTCCTTGCATCGTAGAAAAACATCCGAATGGTAGGATCCTAGTGGTTGAGGTTCAGATTGATAGTGATAGGTTGTGGGTGGTGAATGTATATGGGGCTCACAACTACAAGGTGAGAAGTGGATTTCCAATCTTGATATTCAGGGTCCTTATGTCTTGTTGGGTGACTTTAATATTCAGGGCCCTTATGTCAAATAGGTGTGGGGGGGAATTTTTGATGGACCAAGAGAGAAGGAAATGGGAAGAGTTGAGGGAAAAAATGGGGTTGGCTAATGGGCAGAACATGGAGGACTGGGAATCTTACCCTAGACACACTTACTTTAATAGTCTGGACTAGTTTGGTTCTTCCTCTAGGATTGATAGGGTCTTCTTTTCAGCAAGCACTATGGGTCCCCCATACCTTGAAGGTTGCAATTGACTCTTGCACTGCTCTCTCTAACCACATGCCTTTTAAGAAGGAGATTGGCATGTGACTGACTAGAAAGAGGATAAACTAAATCAGTATCCTGCAAGGAAATTGAGGATTAGCAATCTATTGCTCAAGTATGATTTACTAACTACCTACACTGAAGAGGCCATTGGTAGACTAAGAAGGAAAGGGGGCAATGAGGAGTCCTAGAGATCCTTTGCCAATGATATGCAATGCATCATTAGAAGAGTTGGGAAATTCAGAGCTACTGAGAAGGCACGGAAGGAGGAGATGGAGTGAACAACTGGAGTCTCTTCAGAGGAAAAGGCAAGTTGGGAAATTCATAGAGGAAGAGGCCTGCCTCTTCCTCAGGTGTGCGAGACATGCCTAAAAAGTTAAGATGACAAGCTTGCTAGTGCGAGCTTAAGATGGAAATCATGTAGCAATAGAAAAAACCTGATAGATATCTTTTTAGGTTAGCAAACGATAAAGGCAATAGGGAAGTGGTGGGACTGAGCAAAGATGATAATGGGAAAGGAATAGGGGAGATTGACCAAGTGGCCAAGAAGTGGGTGGAGTTTTTGGGATCTACATTAAGCCTAAAGGAATACTATTTTAAAAAAAGGTTTGAAGCTGAGAACAATCTATTATGACAAATCAATCAAGGGTGGATGCTGATGGGAAGACAAATAGGAAAGTGGCAGCCTGGCTTACCAAGGAAAATCTATGTCTACCCTAGAGTGAAGGAGGCATTGGCATCCTACATTTGCTCATAGAATGGAGCTAAACTCACACACACCCAATGCTCAAAGAATGGAGCTAGATTCACACACACACAATGCTTAAAGACAAGAATACACATGTGTATAGTCTGAGAGATATAAGCAAGCTCAAAGGAGAGAGATGAAGCTCTCTATACGTACAAAGAGAAATTATAAATGAGTAGCTACCCTAAACTGTGAATGAGGTTTCTTATATACTACCTAACCCTAAGGTTCCCGTTCGCACCTAGATGGCCATGGGAAAAAAACCTAGTGGGACAAAAGTGCCCATGGCATAAGTACATGGTCTCATAGTGTAGTGCTACTATATATCTAATAACACCCCCTAGTAATTGAGATTTATAGAGATTACAGATTAGTCTATGAAAGGGAAGAGGCCCAAAGCTTTGTGCCGCTCGAAACTTTGTGGAAGGCCTCCAATTGATGACAAGTTTCAAGCTGCACTTTGTGAAAAGTGTGGTCTTGAATTAAGAAAGAAAGGCAGTGGTGGAATAAGTCAGAAGCCCAATGTGAAACAATATGATAACTATTTTCAACTTGCCTTTCATGATGGAGAAATTTGGGATCTACAAGATGATATTTTTAAGCTACATGAGCAGGGAAGTTAAAAGGTCAAAAGTTTAGTAAGTCGCCTGCAGCTTCCAAAGGCAAAAGGTGCCTCCACCAGTGAAGAAGCACCAAATCCCATTCCCAAAGAAATGAAGATAACAGTGTGGAGACATTTGCAAGGAATTTGTGAGAAATCGTTGATCATTGCAATTCTCTCACGCGTGAAGGGTGGAATCGTCTCTTTAGAGAAAATGGGAGAAGAATTTGAAAGGTTTGTTTGATAAATTGACTCTTTTGTTTTTTGAAATTTTACTTATTTCATCAACTCTAACTTCTTTGGTTGTCTATTAGGCAAAAAATGATGCTTCACATGCAAAGAATAATGATTGAAAAGTTGAATTTCTCTAATTGGGATGAGACAAAGCTCTACCATCCAGACTCAAGAAACCCTCAAGTGTTGGAGAAGTAAATGTTGTTATTTAGTAATACGGTGAGTTGTTCATCTTGCTTTTAGCTTTGTTTAAAAAACCTTTTTTTTCACCTGTCACATCTTTCTTATTGGTTTTTTTAGAAGAAGATCCGCGGGTTGCCATCAAGCAAATCCCTCTTGACTTTGAGCAATTTCTTTCCATTGTCCTCCAAAGAGGAGGAGGAGACAACCCCCTCAAAGCTTTGAAATCACCAGGGATTTCATTAACGTCTTCACAATTTCGTGATCACGTTAACAAAACCTGTTAGTAACATATTAAAACTTGTGATCACATTGTATATTCACATGACCTGAGCAATGACCTGCCAAAACCTACTAGTCTCGTGTCCTTGGCGGGCTTGTTGTTTTCCCAGCGGGCCCGCTGGGATATATTATATCCCGGCGGGCCTGCCGGGAAAACAAAAGAAGCCTGGCGGAGTTCTGTCATGTTTATAAACATTACCCAACACCCATCATGCAACTTTTGGGGAGGTAGTCCTTGTTTTGGGGGCGTGATATCTCTCCTCAAAGTACTTGTAGAGCTCTCGAGTTGCTAGAAGTGTCCTCTTGGGAAGAACGTCCTTATCTTAGGGGCTGTCGTCTTTCCTTGTAGGCACTCCTAAGGCTATTGAGCCACTAGTCCTTAGTTCTTTGAATTGGGGGGGCAGGGTGTGCTTCGTAGCTAATACTCGTGGAGATTTAGGGACAAAGTTGGAGTCATTCAGCTTTGCATTTGAGCTACGTAGGTAATCTACCTCATTCTGCTTCATGAATGGTTTGATGGAGCCAAGAGTCCTGCTTAGGGGCTTGTATTGGTTCTTGATACTTGATATAGTTTAGAGTAGACAAGGGTCTATTGTCCTATACTAGAGTATTGGGCAAGCATAGATCTTTGATTTTCTTTGTGAATATTAGAGAAGGTCTATTGTCCTATAATAGAGTATTGGGCAAGCATAAATCTTTGATTGTGTAAAGTATCCTTAATTGGGTACAAAAGGCATCCTGCATTGGGGGTGCAATGCAATGTGCATGATAGTTTCGAAGTAGTTTTGTAGTCAGACCTTGCAAGATAGTTTCGAAGTAGTTTTGTGTTATGTGATGATCTTTTGTGTTTGTCAAGATAGTTTCAAAGTAGTTTGTCTACTGATGTATGTTTTGTAATACGTGAGTGACTTTGTTGTTTTTTCATTTGTGTATTCATTGTTATATGTTTGCTTGAATAGGTTATTTGAGATGGAGGACAATGTTGGATCCAGTGATACCTCCAATAGAGTCCAAATTCCAAATAGTAGGGAAAAAAAGACACCTGGGATAGAGTGGCAATATGCAATTAACGTCAGTGATCGATTCAAAGATTGAGAGTGTAAGCTATGCCAAGCACTAAAATCAGGTGAGGCGCCTCGACTAAGAGAACACTTTTTAGGCGGAGCGAAGAAAAAGTCATGTACCCACCCCTCTGCACCTGCCAAACGCATAAGAGAAGAAATTCAAAAGAAAGATTCAAGAAAACATTACACTCCTACCGTTAATTTATCAAGGTAGCAAGAACACTGTTGTTCTAATCATCAAACTCTGGCTACATCGCCTGCTTGTACTCCGAACGTCAATGTGCAACCAGAAAGCAATGTGCAACCAGAAAGTAATCTACCCAGTGCATCTTCCTGCAAGTGAAACTTTGATGTAGGAAATATACCCATGCATCAAACTTCATTGCAAGAAAGCCTACGTCAAGGTCGGCTCAATGATGCACAACTTGCCCTTGTTTGCTGAAGCGATTTACGTCATGGATTGAAGAGGAAATGGAAACGGTAATTTAGAACTAAATCATCTTAATCTCCTTAATTTGCTTCAACCCTTTATATAATTACAACTCAATTATCTTAATCTTCTTAAAAAAGAGGAATTTTCCCATCTCACATGATTTGAGAAGGCTTTTTCGAAAACCTGGATTCTAACCTTCGCCCAGGGAAGGCCACCCATGAAACTTATTAAATTTTTCCAGGAAACAAGCAGCAACAAAAGATAGCTTATGTAATTGTACTACTTGAGACCAACTATGCAACATGAGAAGGCAAGCAAAGCGGGGAGTTATATCAACATGTGGCTTTTGCATGGTATCGTATATGTAAGGCAGGTGAACCGACTGTCCTCTACACTCCTGGTCTCACACTTTTCATTCACGAGGATGTAGAGGAGTCTCCAACTCATTGCTGTGTTCATGATTGATGAAGGCCGAGTTGAAGACATGGACACTTTTGTCATAGCACGTCGTTACACTTTGGCCATTACAGATTCTCCTTATGCTTTTTGTGCTCCAAACTCAGTCAATGATGATGTGAAGTATGGAGTATCTGCCTACAAAAAAGTCATAGAGGCTTTTAGCAAGGTCACTACTTGTGACTCTTGGGCACTAGTATTTTTTCATGTCCATTATCAAATTACAGCAGCGCAAAAAGCCTTCACCGACTCAAACATGACATGTCAAATGATGACATGGTACGTAAAGCCTTTGAATATTTTGATACTAGCATTAAGGTGTTATTATGTGTTGCTCTTTTCTTACATGTTAAATTTTGTTTTGTAGGACAAAGCCAAACATCCATGGTTATAAACTTGATTGTCTCTCTTGGGCTTGTGAGTTTGCTACAATTGGTTTTTATTCATCTTTGGATGTGTAAAGTAGAGGATCATACAATTTCACAAATGTGAAACCAAATTTCACAAATGTTTTGATGTGAAACCAAATTTCACAAATGTTTTGATGTGAACGATCGGGAGTTTGTAAGAAGTTTAAGCACACAAGTGCGGGTCTGCAAAGTAGAGGATCGTACAATTTTGATGTGAATGATCGGGAGTTTGTAAGAAGTTTAAGCACACAAGTGCGGGTCTACAAGGAGTCATAAATCCATATAAAAAACCTCAGCTTTTGATGATGGATTTAATTGATTTACTTCTATAATAAAAGGAGAGTGGTTGATGGATCTCTTTATGGGGACTGGTACCACAACTGTCAGTGCATTGAAAAGAGGTAGAAATGTGGTTGCAGTGGAATGTGATCCACTCCAGGTAAAATTTATCGAGAGCAAAGAGTGTCAGCTCTCAAGCAGTTACCAGATGAGTTCCAAGAGGTGGGAATGAAGAGCATGGAATATGATCCTTGTTTTTTTGATGCATTTGGAGAGCCACAGCCTCCAATTGGTAGTGAGCAGGTTGGGGAGATAGTTGACCTTGCGCGGTGTCGTGACATGGACGGTATCGCTGGGAAAGTACAAGACTTCTAGCTGTGAGAGTAGGTACCAAATTTAACAAGGAAACTCACACACAAAATTTCCCCAAGGAGCATAGGACATATCCATTTTTAATGACATATACATGTGTCAATTCACCTCAATACATCCTTGAATTCATCCTGATGATTGCACAAAATTGTGTACCAAGTGCTTGTCCCTTTCCAAGCATAGATTCACTGGCTTCTTTTTCCAAATCCTTCAAGCCAATCACATGTAGGTATAGCATAACCTTCAAATAATTCCAACATACATGTAACCATTTTCATTCCATACATCCAGTATCTCCAATCCCATCATCTCATGATGTTCCTTATCACCTGAAAACCTGCCTATAAATTCCAACAACTCACAAGCACAAGACGATATATGGCATAACTATAACATGCTCACATGATATTAAGAAATTCCAAGGCTTGCATTCCAGATCCACTAGGGTAGAAACAAATCAAATTTACCAAAATCCTTGCTGCATTTTCTGATATTTTGTTTCCACGTATTTTGATGCGTTAATATCACAACTCCTCACACCAAGTCGTTCTTGATTTACAAAACCTTTAAGGTTTTATGGACCTTACGATTTTCCAAATCGTGGGTAGGTAGAGTGGTGAAATTAAATAAAAGTAAATCAACACTTATCTGAAGGTAGGAAGGCGAATTTCACATGATTTTTTATTAACTCCATACGGCGCTTCGCTGCAGGCCGTGAAAGGCTGGAAACATATATATATATATTTGAAAATCCCTTCATTTGATAGCACTCAATTAGCTCATCAATTCAAGCTCCTACATGACATGAACAGTCGCCGCCAGCTTGCAACTGAAAACTCTGGTCGAAGGTGTATCTGCTCTGTTTTTTTTTTCTGCAGACTCCCCTCAGATATATGCTTCTCCCCGCACTCTGGTTTTTTTCTCATTTTCCCCGCAAGGGAATCGGCGCCCCCACCACCTTCTGCAGCTAAAAACATGTTTTTTCCATTTTGAAATTCCACGCTGCGCCTACCATTCCACGCATCTATTTTAGAGTGATAACCATAAAAAAAATCAAACTCCTTCAGACCACAACCTTTCTAAGGGTGTTTCCCACGCCACATCAAAAGAAGCTTCATTTGGCATCCTTATTACACATATGACCTTGCCATCAGAAGCATATGATCATGACCACGACCATTATATACCATAAAAGTTTTCTGTCTCAGTGTTAATATCAACTCAACCATGATAGACACGGCTTATGAGCATTTCACCATCTCATGGAATCAGTAAAAGGAGTCAAACCCACAAGCATAATCCAGTCCTATCAAGGCACAGGGTTTCTGCTATCTCCAAAATTCTCCATAAGCATAAAAAACTCCACGATTCACACCACACTGTTAGAGGCTTCGAGACCTGGCTCAGCCTCAGCTTGTCTTATTGAACCTCATTTACAATATGAACATATGTACTCAGGCATCATATAATGACTCGTCATGGCACTTCCTACGTCTTCAACTGGCATTACTGGCTTCTGACCATACATTAATTCTGCAGGCATGTATCCTGTCACTGAGCTATGAGTTGTACGGTCAGCCCACAAGGCATATGGTAGCAGCCTTGGCCACTCTCCCATTCTTTATCTGCATGCCTTAGCCAAAGCTTTAATGATTGGAGGATTCCCTCGCTCACTTTTACCATTGCCCTCAGGATTGTAAGCACATGTTAGGGACAGTCTGATGCCAATTCTAGAAAAGAATTCCCTTGCTTCTTCAACATCTAGCTCACCCCTATCAGCTGTTATTTTCCCAACACAACCATACCGACAAATCACATCTTCCAAGAGAAATTTGCATACTGTTTCTGTACTCTTTGTTCTAAGAGCACGCCCTTCTACCTGATTTGTCAAATCTTCTCTTGCAAGTGCTATGTACCGCATCTGCCAAATTCCAAAAGGCATTGTAACTAGATCCACTACCCATTTGTAGTGCATGGCAGGTGGGTAGGTTGGTTGCAAGCCATCACGATGCCGCACATTTGAGTACATTTGGCATACCATGCATGTTTCCACATATTGGGAAATATCCTTGTACATTCCTTTCCACCAATATTTTTCCTTTATTTTGGTAAAGGTGGCCCACACACTTCGATGTCCAGCTCAGAGACTCTCATGGAATTCTTTCACAAGCTTCCCTTGAGTCTCTTTATCACATATGACTCTCTGTGTGGCATAGCATTCCTCTGCTTACCAGAGGTACCCATCCTTTAGGAAATAACCATATGCTTTTCTGCGGATCCTCTTAAATTCTGAGTCAGACCAACTTCCTTGTCTTGTCAGAGTACTCAAGTATTGACCAATAAGCAACCAATCTCCTTCATACATTTCCTCAGTAAAAGACTCAAGTGTATTTGATAGGCAAATATGGTCCCCCTTTGCATATGCAGTAGTGTAGAACTTTGTACCCACATCATCAATGTCACTAATCATCTCTTTTTCATCTTCATACCTGGCTCTTGATAGCATATCTGCAACTGGATTATCTTTTCCCGCAATATGCTCAAACTCAGGATTTAGTGACTTGATATAAGCAATCCACCTAAGCATAGCAATATTTGGAGTGGTACAACTTGCTATCATCCCAAGAAGTGGCAAGCAATCAGTTTCCACAAGTACAGATGCCCCAATAAGATATTCTTTTTCACATTTTAGAGCAGTGACTATTCCCCATAACTCTCTCTTGATCTGCGGATATTTTCTTTGTCGGATGCTTAATACTTTTGCTTCAAATCTGATTACATACCTGTGATCATCCTCATCATCTTGCCCTACTGCCCATCCTATCCCAGTAGGACTAGTATCAACTGTAACAATCACAGGCCTGCCACACTCATAATCTGCCCTCCTCAGAGTAGGTGATGATTGGAGCAAACATTTCAGCTTTCGCATAGCTTTAATATGTACTGCACTCCACATAAATTTTTGATTTTTCCTCAAAAGTTGATAAAGAGGATCTGCTACATGTGCATAATGTGGGATCCAAATGACATAAAAGACACATGCTCCAAGAAATCTCCTCAGCTCTGTAACATTAATGCATGTCTCTTTCATTCTTTGTATTGCATCTATCTTGGCTGGACAAGGTCGGCGTTCACTAGTACTACAAAGATGTCCCACTATTAGCACTTCACCAACCCCAAATACTGATTTCAGTCCAGACAAAGTAAGATTCACTTCTTCAAGTCTGGATAGAATCATATTACAATCCTTTATATGATCTGCCACAAACTTGCGGCACCCCTTTGAATCCAAATCCTCATCTTTGTCTTTCTCATTACAGCCTTTTATTGGCACATCATCCAGAAATGGCCGCATAGTTATTTGTGGTATGAAGTCTCGTAAGACTTTATTCATTCCATTTATCATATGTGCCACCGATTTGGTGGCTCCCTGTGGTAAGGTACACATCCTTACTAATCCCAAAGGAGTTCTCATTGTGGTCAAGTCCCTGCTTTGTATATCCAGCTGGAACTGATCATATCCCGAATACAGATCACCCATAGAGTATATAGCTTTCCCTGTAAATGCTTCTGCAAACTCATCCACAATCGGACCTGCTCCCACATTCCTGATTGTGACTTTGTTTACAGGTTGCATGTCTTGAATAAAGCGCAATGTCCCATTTTTCTTTGGCACAGTAAACCATCTGTTGGAATATGGGGCACATGATGGCTCCAAGATTCCCATCCTGATCTTTTCTTTTAGTAATTCCATCAGCTTTGGCAAGAGAGCCTTTGGTACTGAAATTGGCCGCAGGTTCCAGGGCACATGTGGAACAGTAAAGATCACCATTGGTGCTGTTACACTTGGATCAATACAGCCTATCTCATGCGGCTGAAAAGCAAAGGCTTTCCCATGTTTTACAAGCATCTCCTCAAAGCATTCCCTTTCAACTGGCAACAGAAAATCCTTCTCACCAATCTTCAGCTCTTTTAGAGTTTCTTGAGTAAACTTATGCCCAATTTTCTTCTGATCTCTAAGATTTGGTTGCATAGAAGCTTCATCTATCTTCTCCTTGCTTCTTGGTGGCAAAGGCAAAGCAACTGGTTTCACCTTCTTTGCAACTGTTTTGTACTTTGTATCAACATGAGCATCCATCTTGCAATTCATGTTTTTACATTCCACCCCCTCAAATTCTTGGATTATATCATACATCTCCACAGATGACACATCTATTATCTCATTTCCACCCTGTAAGCATGCTCTTCCCATATCAAAAAGCACATCCATAGTATCTACAAATGACACCTCATCAAGCACCCCTGAAATAAACTCATTCTTCTCCAAAAGACCACACTGCTCAAAACTTTTTTGTTCATTTTGTACATGTCTTCGCATGCCACGCTTCAAATCCTTGCTTTTTACAAAAACCAGTGACCCATAGCTGGAGAATCCTTGAAAATTTGCTGAAAAGTTATTTACATTGATTGAGTCCTGCGAGAACTCATTTCCCCTTGTACCATTGGAATCCCGCTTTACAATGGCACCTGGCCAAAATCCCTCATCTCCCTGTAATTCATGAATTCTCTATTTATCTTTGGGAGTGACTGTGCTCGAAGAGACTCACGATTCCTTTCATGGTTAATGCAAACTGTCAAGAACTGAACAGCTTTCTTGCCATCTTTACTCCTTATTCTTGCATATGCCGAGCCATCGTCCAAAACTTTTGTTTCCATCCTCACAGCTGTAATGTAGGGTTGCCCAAGGATGAGGGGATACGATGACATCTCCTGAACAAAGAAGTTTTGATCATCTTTCACATCCCCTATAGTTACCCTTACATTTGGACATGCTGCATAAAGCTCTCCAGATGAGTTATTAGCTGCTTTAATCATCCACCCATGATCTACATCCATTGGCCACTTGCATTTGTTCTAGAGATTTTTAGCCATAAGATTTATTTCAGACCCATGATCAATTAGAGCGACATATGGCTCTTCCAAATCACCTATCTTGACAAGGGTTTCAGTAGTTGCTCTTGCCCAATGGCTCCTGGAGTAATGACTCTTTGTAAGAACTTCTTTTTCATCATCCTCTTCCACAAAGCGCACTTGTCGTGCCCCATCAGCAGAGTGATTACATTCCACCACATTTTCTCTCTCTTCCTTTTGCTGTACCTGTAGTCCATGAGTCTTGGAAGTGCTTGCTTCCCCTTGTGATGGAATAGATTCAATTATGGACTGCCTTTTCCTTCGTATAATATCAATTATCTCATCATGAAATTCTTTCTTTGCAATCCCCAAGACTTCCCCTAGTGTAAATTCCACCCTGCTATTTAGAATCCTCTCTTCAAGCACCTTTTTGAGATCTGTTGCAGCTTCAATATCAGATTGAAGCTTGTAGAGTGGACTTTTCCCTTTACCCTTCTCCTTCTCATGCTTCATTTTTGCTGGCACTTCTTCCATTGATACTTCCTGTGGAGGTCTGCTATGCGGTGAAGGCATATGTGATGGCCCAGGATCCTTCTTTTCACTTCCACATGTAACTCTTTTTGATGGCCCTCCTTCCTCATTTTCCCTTTTACGCTTCTCCTCTACCTGTGCCTCATTATTTTGGCATTTAGCAATGTAGGCATGAACAGATAAAGAATCCACAGGCTCCTCCCAGCCAGTCTCAAGACGTATACAATCACCTGCCTCATGCAAAGCTTGCTTAGACACCTTCTTTGACGCAATTAATTCCATTGTTGATGGCCAAAAATCCTCATTCTCATAATCTTCATCATTCTCAAATCCCTGCTTTGATTGACCAACCTTTAATCCATAGGTTGCTGCCTCAACCATAGAAATGGCATGACTAGCAACCATATCCTCAACCAGCTTTTTCATCCCTCCTTTCCCAAAGTTTGTACTCAATGGAAGACCAGTCTCTGTAAGATGGATTTTCCCATCTTTGAAAAACACAAGTTGATTTTTAAGAGCTTCTTTATAGCTAGCACAATCTTTCTTTGCATGTTCTGGGTCATCACACCATATGCATCTGTATGTAAACCCTTCTTTGCTTTGAGGCCTTTGCATAGAAGCCTACCCTAATGGTAGCCCCTTTTCTTCAATCCTGGACATCTTCAATTTTAGGTCACGCATACCCTTAATAAGCTCATCCATCGGCCCTTCTACCTTTGGGATTGTAGGAGCTGGTTTTGGTAGATTCTCAGGGGTAACAGCAGTTATAGGGGTTGCGGAGCTCATCACCATTTTATCCCTCCTTCGCTGCCGCTTTGCTAACATGGTGACCGCATCCTCAACATCATTCCAATCACTCTTTAGTCCCTGCTCTGTATCCTTATCCTCAACGAGGATTTCCAATTTCTCTTGGAGATCTTTCCCAGCTGCTTGTAAGAAGAGCTCTGTTTTTTCTCTGTCCAAAATTGTGCGCTCTATCCTTCACAGCTGGGCATAGCGCTTCTCAAACTCTCTTAGCAATTCTGTGGCAGAAATTCCCATTTTAGGTTTTGTGACCCATTCCAAGAAAGTTTGTTTGGTCACTCGCTCAGAATCCTCCATGAAATATTCGTCCTTTAAAGCAAGCTTGAACTCCTCCCAATTTCTGCCACCATGTGCTATCTGCAATCCTCTTATGCGCTCTCTTATTTCAGGAACACATACCAGCTCAAAACTTCAAACCATATCCTCCTCAGTCACCCTGTTTAGCTCCATTTCCTTTATGTAATTGCGTAGGTACTTTGTGATATCCTTCCCATAAAATTGATCCACCTTTTTCACAATTGATTGTAATGCTTTGGTCATGGAAATTTGTCCCCTCTCAGCAGCTTGCTGCTGTTGCATGTACATGGTAAACATCTAAAACATCTGCATAACTCCGGGGTCAAAATGAGCCCCCTGACCCTCAGAATTCTCAGCCATAGCTTCCCTGTATATTTCACCACACTCTCACCCCAGCAGCTTCACGTCGGGTTCACCAAAGAGCTGTCGTGACGTGGACGGTATCGGTGGGAAAGTACAAGACTTCTAGCTGTGAGAGTAGGTACCAGTTTTTAAAAAGGAAACTCACACACAAAATTTCCCCAAGGAGCATAGGACATATCCATTTTTAATGACATATACATGTGTCAATTCACCTCAATACATCCTGATGATTGCACAAAATTGTGTACCAAGTGCTTGTCCCTTTCCACGCATAGATTCACTGGCTTCTTTTTCCAAATCCTTCAAGCTAATCACATGTAGGTATAGCATAACCTTCAAATAATTCCAACATACATGTAACCATTTTCATTCCATACATCCAGTATCTCCAATCCCATCATCTCATGATGTTCCTTATCACCTGAAAATCTGCCTATAAATTCCAACAACTCACAAGCATAAGACGATATATGGCATAACTATAACATGCTCACATGATATTAAGAAATTCCAAGGCTTGCATTCCAGATCCACTAGGGTAGAAATAAATCAAATTTACCAAAATCCTTGCTGCATTTTCTGATATTTTGTTTCCACGTATTTTGATGCGTTAATATCACAACTCCTCACACCAAGTCGTTCTTGATTTACAAAACCTTTAAGGTTTTATGGACCTTAGGATTTTCCAAATTGTGGGTAGGTAGAGTGGTGAAATTAAATAAAAGTAAATCAACACTTATCTGAAGGTAGGAAGGCCAATTTCACATGATTTTTTATTAACTCCATATGGCGCTTCGCTGTAGGCCGTGAAAGGCTAGAAACATATATATATATTTGAAAATCCCTTCATTTGATAGCACTCAATTAGCTCATCAATTCAAGTTCCTACATGACATGAACAGTCGCCGCCAGCTTGCAACTGAAAACTCTGGTCGAAGGCGTCTCTGCTCTCTCTTTTTTTTTCTGCAGACTCCCCTCAGATATATGCTTCTCCCCGCACTCTGGTTTTTTTCTCATTTTCCCCGCAAGGGAATCGGCGCCCCCACCACCTTTTGCAGCTAAAAACGCGTTTTTTCCATTTTGAAATTCCACGCTGCGCCTACCATTCCACGCATCTATTTTAGAGTGATAACCATAAAAAAAATCAAACTCCCTCACACCACAACCTTGCTAAGGGTGTTTTCCACGCCACATCAAAAGAAGCTTCATTTGGCATACTTATTACACATATGACCATGCCATCAGAAGCATATGATCATGACCACGACCATTATATACCATAAAAGTTTTCTGTCTCAGTGTTAATATCAACTCAACCATGATAGACACGGCTTATGAGCATTTCATCATCTCATGGAATCAGTAAAAGCAGTCAAACCCACAAGCATAATCCAGTCCTATCAAGGCACAGGGTTTCTGCTATCTCCAAAATTCTCCATAAGCATAAAAAACTCCGCGATTCACACCACACTGTCAGAGGCTTCGAGACCTGGCTCAGCCTCAGCTTGTCTTATTGAACCTCATTTACAATATGAACATATGTACTCAGGCATCATATAATGACTCGTCATGGCACTTAACCCCATGCATCTGGATTTGCATTTGATGGATTCACATGCATGGTTTCACACCATAGACGTGCCATGGCATGACAGCGGATTATGAGCCAGATGGCGTAGAGGCTGAGGAACAAGCTACTAACACTACTCTTGCAGTCACTCCAATGGGAGAGGAGGCTATGAATGCGGAGGAAGATGAGCATCCCATTCAAGCATAGTTGTCATGACTTTTTAGATCACGTTAATACATACTTTTAGTTTCCAAAAACTTGTCATTTTTGTTTGAGAAGGTACTCGTTTATATTTGTAGTTTAAATTGTTTGTAGCAATTGTTTGCTGAAGCTTGCCATGTTTTGAATTTTAATGCACATGTGATGGAGTTTTATTTGTGGGTTATAAATTCATCAAGCTTCTTTGAAAATTTCATAAATTTAGACCTAGTATCCTGATATCTCTTAAAGTGTTTTTGTATATTCATTGAATGCCCAGCTTTAGAAGCATCAAAACCATGAAAGTTGTTTTTCTCGAGTCTCAAATTAGATTGAGACTGAGTTTTGCTAAGTTTTTAAAACATAGCTTTGTAGGTGGTATTTATGTTTTTTTTTGTTAGAAAAATAACTTGTTTGTCAAGACAGAGAAACGATCGAGTAATGCTATAAATTTCTTTTAAACGAATAGCCTTTTTTAAAACAAAATTACAATCTGTCAAACCATTACGAGCGCCCGTCCAAGTTGTAGCTTTGGACACCATTGCTTCATATCTTAAATGTATGATCTTTTGGTGTATCTACCTTGACTCCTTGATGTAAGATAATGGTGAAAGAATTTGACTCTCTTTTGCTTAATTTTGCCTTAAAAGAAGAGACCAAAATTAAGAGTCTGATTAATCTCTAATTATAAATTTATTTACACATTAATTGATGCACATAGCTTAGCAATGCCTTGCTCTATCCAATGATGTGCTCAATTATGTGAATTAATTAATGATTAGGGGTTAATTAGAGTCCTTGATTAGTCTGAAAGAGAGAAAGATTAGTGAAAGAACTAACCCTTGATTAATTTCTAATCACTTTTTTACATAACTCATTAAGGCTAATGAGCATTGAATGAGTAAATTCTCATGAGTTGTCAAATTGTCCATTTTGGGGGTCATTTATGAGGTGTGTAAGGGGGTGTCATAAAAAGGTTGACTTGCTTTTTTGGGAAGATGCCAATATCTCCCTAATTTAAAATTCAAAAAATATTCCCCCCAAACAAGAAAATTTAAATTTCCCACTAAACTCAAAAAAAAAATCACGTGAGCCACGTAGCTCATGCTGTGAACCGTTTCTACACTCTCACGCCGCCTTAAGGACTCACATCCAAAAAAAAAAATCTCGCCACCATGAACCGTTTCTACAGTCTCACGTAACCTTAAGGGTTCACATTCAAAAAAAAATCTGTGTGAGCCACGTGGCTCACACCATGAACCGTTTCTGCACTTACGCCTTAAGGGATCACATCCCAAAAAAAAAAATCTCGCATGAGCCACCTGACTCACGCCATGAACCATCTTGACACTCTCATGCCTTAAGGGTTCATGTCAAAAAAAAAATCCCCGTGACCCATGTGGCTCATGCCATGAACCATTTCTGCACTCTCACGCCTTAAGGGTTCAAGTCCCAAAAAAAAACAAATTTAATTTTTTCGTGAAGTCCGCGGAGTTCACGGTGTGAAACCTTAAGCATTTCACGACGTGAAACACAGCATATCACGGCATGAAATAGTCCATGCAAAAAAAAAAATCAAATCAAATCAAATTTGATAAAATTCGTGAAATCTGCTTCACACCATAAACTGCACCCTACTAGTTCACGCCATGAAAAGGGGTCCGTCGATCAAAAAAAACTTTGAAAAACAGCCATATTTGGAGGCTCATATGTCCTAAACTGTGAATCCGATTAAGGCGCTCTAATTCTCATCGAAAAGCCGACATTGAGCTTTTCGAAATTGGTCTTCACTATTCGAGGTCAAAATCGATCGTTTTGGCCTCTGACCAATAGCCTCAAAATTTGACCTCTGACCCCATCAGCCTTCGAAATTGGTCTTCACCGTCCGAGGTCAAAATCAATCATTTTGGCCTCCAACCAACAGCCTCAAAATTTGACCCAAAAATCGAGGCAAAAAACAGTCTGAAAAGCCCTGAAAATCACAAAAAATAGCATGAAAACAACTACGAACCATATTCGGGCTACTTTTAAGGGTCTAAACGACAAGTTTACGAACGACTCAAAGAGACAAAGTTGTAGTACTCCAAAAATACTACAACTCTCTCATACATAGTTTTCCAAATTCCTTTTGAAACACCTTCAAAAATGGGCTGCAAAACGGAAAAAATTTCCCGAAAAGAAATTTCATCTTCAGATAGTGATGGAAAATAGGTTTTGAGACCTCCTCTTCCATCTATGATGATACTAGCATGCACTTTTTCTGAAAATATGTCTAAGAGGTCATTCACGTACGTGTAATGCCTAAGCTAATTAGGACAAGTGGAAACTCATTTGACCCAACAAAGGGTACACCATGTCTCTTAAGGCTGTGTGACGGGCTATGAGAAAATCTAAAAAGCCAAAAAAAAAACATGTATGCTTTCTCATGAATGAGCAATTGATAGCGTCAGACATGGCAATGATAGAGGGACTAAAACCCAGCTGACATCTTTGAGCCAGTGAGATCCATGCCACAAATGCACCTCCCAATACCATTTGCCATGTCAACAACAAGAGTGTCATCGGGTTTTGCGTCCCCTGTTACTTCAATCCCACCACCGGGCTTTCTGTTACTTCAATCCCACCACCGGGCTTTGGTTCTTTACCTAACATTTCCACAAATCCTATAGTAGACCTGTACCAACCCTTTCCAACCCCTAGATGCCCACACCTTGGACATATTGACTAGTCTAGGAAGGGGGATTGCCCAAGGATTAAGTGAGTCCCTACCCACAAGAGCACACTCACATACAGCCTTAGTGACTCATACAAAAATATGACCGTACAGATCTCCAAAATCATGAGCAAATACGACAACTGATCATGTTCAATTCATTAAAATGTTTAAACAGAGGTGTGAAGCCTTTGGAAATCCAAACTGCCCCACCAAAGTACATGCGTTAAACCTATGCTTGGTGGCAAAGGCTAGTCGATGGTTCATCACATTGATATCGGCGATCAACCAACTTGAGAACGTTGAAGTCAGCCTTTATCCATGGCTTTTTAAGACATGGTGATCGGTGGAGTGTAGTAAGTGAACTATATTCAATTTAGCGTAAACCAAACAAAACCATTAGAAACTTTGTCCTTCGGATAAAACTCTTAGAATCACAATGTGAGTCATGGAAAAAATTAAACGATTCTCAATTGAATAGATGTTTCATGATGGACTTAAAGAAAAACAGCTTACACAACTTGATTATTGTATCCAATCCAGAAACATTTGATCAATTGTAAGATCCCTGTTCCCACCGAGCAACGGATTCGGGGTACTGGCAGCGGAAGTAGCGCTTCTCGCGCGGGACAGGGGTCCCACACTCGGGGCCTCGCCCACGGATATCCGGATAAGAGACTAATCCGTCGGTTGTTCCAAAACCGAACCCGAAAAAACTTCCTTTACCGGAAAGCACGGGCGATTCCACCAGGATAACTTTTTACTCTAACGTAGTCAAGATCATTTCTGATCGAGATGATCCGATTACATCTATAAGATACTTAGTCAGTTCAAGGAAGAAACTTGCACTTGGATCATGGGGATCAACGCTTTTTTCCCCATTCAAGAGGCACAGCCGTTGATTCCTATCCATAGAACAGTTACTGTCCGGGATTTATTTTTTTTTTCTATCGTAAAAACAAAAGTTTGAGTCTCGATTTACGGATCCATCAGTCCAGCCTAACCCCATCCAATCCCATGGGTTAGCCAACCGCCCAACCACTGTAGTGATGGGATCCAATTAAAAATTTGGTTAGGTTTTGTCCCGGGTACCAAGGAAAAGAGTTCCAAGGCCCCCTAGCCGGATGTTCATGCAAAATAAAACTAGTCACACCACTCACACACCCAATATGAAATTGCCTTTTTCAACCAGATTCAACCAGTTTAAAACAATCCTTTAATAAAACCATAGTATCATTGATCACCATCTTCCAATTTATCCACTTGATTCTTAATTTCCCATCATTCCTTCATCAGAGTATCTATGGCATCATTGGCAACTAGAACGCTCAGGAGCCGTTTCGATAGTTCCTAGCCCATAATACTTGGCAATATAATCACTTAACAAGATGGACTCTCGTTGAAGATCAGCAAGATCAACCAACAGATCCATATAAGGAGCCATGGACTCATCCATTGAAGACCAGCAAGGTCAATCAACCAGATCCATGCTCGATTTCAGAAAACAACTCCAACTCTGTTCCAATATCTTCCTCGACGCACGCGTGGGTATCCTAGGCAACCCAGAGCCCGAGCACCGTATGGTCAGCACCCTCTAGGATCCTTCGCAGGTAACCTAGCGCTTCACGCATAGGCCGCTTCCTTGGCCCCTCATCCACCGTACCGGAAGCTCACCATTTTAATCGCACCGAGGCTGGTCAAGACCTCGGCCGACCTTGCTACGCGAGACGTCCTTCATTGACTCCCCGTCAGCAGTTGCAACTTTACCATCACGACTTTAATCACAAGACGGTCAAAATGCTCCCCCCAGCATTCTTGACATAAAACAATCATTTACAAACAGCATTTACAAACAGTATTTACAAACAGTTTACAACACAATTTCTATTTTAACTTTCATTTTTCCACATTATCCTTCATCAATCTACATTACTTATTCCCTATTCCATTTATATGTATACTCATCCCATCACATCATTTCTATCTCATCACTTCAAATTCCCTCACATCGCATATTGTATATTCACATCCATACATCCACATCTATATGCGTACATTCACATCTACATGCATACATCTACATCTCTATGCATACATCCACATCCACATTCACATTCACCTCCATACATCTACATCTACATGCATACATCCACATCTCCATTCACATCTACATCTATACATCTACATCTACATGCATCCATCCACCTCCACATCCACATCTACATCTATACATCTACATCTATATGCATACCTCTATATCTCCATTCCCATCTACATCTATACATCGACATCTACATGCATCCATCTACCTCCACATCCACATCTACATCTATACATCTACATCTACATGTATACATCCACCTCCACATCCGTATCTATACATCTACATCTACATGTATACATCCACATCCACATCTATACATCTACATCTATACATCTACATCTACATGTATACATATACATCTCCATTCACAACTACATCTACATGCATACATCCATATCTCCATTCCCATCTACATCTATACATCTACATCTACAAGCATCCATCCACCTCCACATCCACATCTACATCTATACATCTACATCTACATGCAAACATCCACATCTCCATGCATAATAAAATTCTTTTAATTAATCTAGGATGATAGTTCCTAGAATATGGTAGGAAGTCCTCTTTTTATGCTTTGAATGAATTTATTTTATGCGTAATTTCTATAAAAATTTTGCCATAGCTCCGCTACTATGACTGATAAATCTCAATTTTTTTCTAAGGGATAAAGCTCATTATTAAAGAAATAATTAGAATGGTCTCTAATTGGATCATCAATCCATAATGGTCTCTAATTGGATCATTAAGAAAACAATTAGAATGGTCTCTAATTGGATCATCAATCCATAATGGTCTCTAATTGGATCATTAAGAAAACAATTAGAATGGTCTCTAATTGGATCATCAATCCATAATGGTCTCTAATTGGATCATTAAGAAAACAATTAGAATGGTCTCTAATTGGGTCATCAATCCATAATGGATTGAATCATCAATGTGCATAAACTAAAAGCATAGCAAAAAGCCATTAATTTGGCCTCAAGCATAGCTTAATCTTGGATTAAGGAAAAGCTTTATGAAAAGCTTCATTTGGGTTGAGAATGGGTCATGAGTATGACCATTTCTTGAGTGAGAGAGAGAAATTATAAAAACCATTAGAATTTAAATATAAGTGGAAATTAACTTCTATAGCATTTATTAAATTATGTAACTCTTCACTACTATTCACCAATTAACTTCAATAGCATTTAAAAAAACCATACCAATTAAACTTCTCAAGCTTGAGAGGGGTTGAGAAGAGAGAATCATTGAGAAATTATAGAAAGATCAAAATTCAATATACTTACCTTATAATTTGCTTGATTCTTTATTCACGGTAGAGGCCCCCAACCAATCAATTGGTTTAGTATGTTGATGGAGTCACCAATGGGGATTGAAGAAAGAGAGAAGTGTCAAAAACTAGTGAATTATTAAAGAATTCACAGTTCTTGGCTTAGGTGGGGTAACATAGCATAAGACACTATATATTTTGGCTTAGATGGAGTAGAGTAACAAAGCATAAGACACTATCTAATTTGGCTTAGGTGGAGTAGAGTAACAAGGCATAAGACTCTATCTAATTTGGCTTAGGTGGAGTAGAGTAACAAGGCATAAGACTCTATCTAATTTGGCTTAGGTGGAGTAGAGTAACAAGGCATAAGACTCTATCTAATTTGGCTTAGGTGGAGTAGAGTAACAAGGCATAAGACTCTATATTTTTTTTTCAACAAGGGAAGGCTTCTATTTATAGGAAAATTTGAGCTCCTAACCAAACAAACTGATTCTAGAATTTTCCAAGTCAGTTTGGTCACTTTTTGACCATTTTTAGGTCAGTTAAGCTAACTTTTTGGAACTAGACTTGAATGAGGAGAGAGGAGAGATAAAATATCTCAATTTTTATGAGTTTAAAACTCATTCAAGCATGTGAAATATGCACCTCCTTTAAAGAATTCCCCTTCCTTACATATGTGTCAAAATTGTATTGCTCATAGTTTTTTACTAATAAGCCTTGTACATTTTCAACTCTTTATCTTATGTGAAATATGCACCTCCTTTAAAGAACTCCCCTTCCTTACATATGTGTTTATTTACTAATAAACCTTGTACATTTTCAACTCTTCATCTTATGTGAAATATGCACCTCCTTTAAAGAACTCCCCTTCCTTACATATGTGTTTATTTACTAATAAACCTTGTACATTTTCAACTCTTCATCTTATGTGAAATATGCACCTCCTTTAAAGAACTCCCCTTCCTTACATATGTGTTTATTTACTAATAAACCTTGTACATTTTCAACTCTTCATCTTATGTGAAGTATGCACCTCCTTTAAAGAACTCCCCTTCCTTACATATGTGTTTATTTACTAATAAACCTTGTACATTTTCAACTCTTCACCTCATGCGAGCATTTACTCATTTTTGGGTATTTTCTTTTTACAATTTGGATTTATCTCCTCCCTACACATGGATTGATGCTATTGGCCCATAGAAACCTTAATTGGACCATAGTCTAAAGATTTCTGAAAATCTAGACCCTTAGGCTAAGGTTCTTTATACCTATTTCCAATTAATTCCAATTGCACATTGGAAAATTCTTTTTAAATTTCTGTTTCACGAAAACTCATCTGAATTATAAGAGATATTTTTCTATCCAAAAATATTCAAAATCTGAATATTCTCTCTCTAGAATATTTTCTCTCTCTAGGTTAAAACAGCCACAAACAAGATCTCTTATATTTTAGAAAAGGAATTGATTACAGGGGAATATACTAGACATCAAAAAGGGGTTGGGGGAGGAATCTTACATTCTACCCCACTTAAAAAACGCGAGATGTCCTCATCTCGCAACTTGGAATAATTTCGCAAGATGCACGAACATGAGACTTAGAGAAAAATTTTAATCACGATTAACCACCAAGAAGAGTCTTAAAGAGAGCAAGATTCAAAATAAGAACAAGATTTAAACTTTATTCATTCACGGGACTTATACAGTAAAGATAGAAGAACTCTTTACACTTCCATAAGCCCGTCCATCATATGGTCACAAAAGCAGTCCTCACAAGCTGCACAAGTATAGGGTAACTCATCTATGGGAATGATTCTACTGGTTATTGCCGCACCTATCTCAGTGGTATGAGGTGATCTAACAAAAGGACCTCTGAGAGGTAAGCCAAAAACGGGGTAAAGGCATATCTTCTCATGAGGAAGAAAACACGCCAGTAAGAAGACCCGCTCAGAAAACCCAAGATGCCTTGATCTCATGACACAGTAGTATCGGGGACCCAAACCCAAGGCTTCAATAACCATGGCCAAGCGGACATTGTTACGAAAGTGTTGCTGACCCCAGGGTGTTACCCTAGTTATGTTTTGATAGGTCCGCCATTTGGTCTGCGCTACAGAAGTTCCTAGGTGAGGAAAAAGTGAGCGCTCATACTGTTCTATAAAGTCTTTCTTCACAGACTCTCTTGCGTCTTGAAGGTGAGAAATCATCATGGATAAAACTAGTTCTTGTTGCCAGGCCATGAAAGAGATTAAGAAAGAAAGAAGATTGATGGGAGTAAGATTACTGTGAGGGACAAGTAAAAGTTATGACTTATATAGAGGAAGGAGCTAGCGTAACCTAGAAGCCAACGGTAACTTGCCACTGAAGTTTTACCGTCTTTCCATGATTTGTGTTTGACACATTTTTCTATAGAAGGCATTAAGAATTTTGAGATGAGGAGATAAAAGAAACTTGTAGGCTAAGTCACCTACTTTCATTGAATTCAGATATAAGGATCACAATATCTGGGGGATAACTTCTTATACTCCCCAAGAGATAAAGAACTTCTTTTGGGCCGTACTCGAATGAAAACCAAAACCTTGGTATCCAAAACACCGATTCTCACTTCTGGACTCATTGTTCTAAAGCCTTAAAACAGGTGGGACTCCTGAGAAGTATTCTAGGGAAAGGGTCTTCCTTTTTTAAACAGAAACTTTCTTTTATTTTAGAGAGGGAATAATTATAAGATCAGAAAGGAAGATTCTTACCCCTGTATGCTTCGAAGGTTGGGGAGGAATCTTACATTCTACCCCACTTAAAAAGTGCGAGATGTCCTCATCTCGCAAGGTAGAGGACAACTCTTTTTCTTAAGATCCAATTTTCATTCTGGGGTTGCTTATATTCTGGTCAACCCAACAGAACACTGGGATAATTATCCCTTATATAGAACTCATCATTAAATAACAATTCATTCAGATTATATCATTCATATCTTTAACATGATAATGGCCCATTAGACCGCAAGTTTCATTCGGAACATTCCTCCACGGAAATTTCAGTCAAGTAAGTTCTCAATTTGACATCCCTTAACTCGATCTACCGGTCAAGTATTAACAGTAGCAATCTGACAGCACAACCCACTAATCTCATAGTGATTTGCTGAATTCGTTATCATCTTTCTAGTTATGAATATCATCACAGGGACTCGTCCCATTCCCCCTCATTGAGGTTTCATTATATTTTAACTAATTTTTAAAAATCAACATTTTTCAATCAGCATTTTCAATCAGCATCCAAATCAATTCATCAATTCTCAAACAGAATTAAAAATCATATCAATCACATTCGAAATCATCATCTAGATAGCATTAACGCTTATAATTTCAAGTCTTAGATTTACTCGTATATACTGTCAGTAAAGAGCTGCAGTATACTCTCGGTATATACGGGTAATCACGGCCCTTGGAATTATAAGGTAAATACTATCATGTCTAGGCCTCAAGCAAGTCAGGGATTCTATATAATTGTGGTACTTCCATCTGAAGACCCAATTACCAAATTACGAGTTTCAGTTTGAATATCAAATTGTATGAATTATCTCACACAATTATAATCTTTTTGTGTCTCTTGATAAATTTTTGATATATTTGTCTTCTCAGTTGATCTTTATTAACCAAAGGCTCTGATACCAACTGTAAGATCCCTGTTCCCACCGAGCAACGGATTCGGGGTACTGGCAGCGGAAGTAGCGCTTCTCGCGCGGGACAGGGGTCCCACACTCGGGGCCTCGCCCACGGATATCCGGATAAGAGACTAATCCGTCGGTTGTTCCAAAACCGAACCCGAAAAAACTTCCTTTACCGGAAAGCACGGGCGATTCCACCAGGATAACTTTTTACTCTAACGTAGTCAAGATCATTTCTGATCGAGATGATCCAATTACATCTATAAGATACTTAGTCAGTTCAAGGAAGAAACTTGCACTTGGATCATGGGGATCAACGCTTTTTTCCCCATTCAAGAGGCACAGCCGTTGATTCCTATCCATAGAACAGTTACTGTCCGGGATTTATTTTTTTTTCTATCGTAAAAACAAAAGTTTGAGTCTCGATTTACGGATCCATCAGTCCAGCCTAACCCCATCCAATCCCATGGGTTAGCCAACCGCCCAACCACTGTAGTGATGGGATCCAATTAAAAATTTGGTTAGGTTTTGTCCCGGGTACCAAGGAAAAGAGTTCCAAGGCCCCCTAGCCGGATGTTCATGCAAAATAAAACTAGTCACACCACTCACACACCCAATATGAAATTGCCTTTTTCAACCAGATTCAACCAGTTTAAAACAATCCTTTAATAAAACCATAGTATCATTGATCACCATCTTCCAATTTATCCACTTGATTCTTAATTTCCCATCATTCCTTCATCAGAGTATCTATGGCATCATTGGCAACTAGAACGCTCAGGAGCCGTTTCGATAGTTCCTAGCCCATAATACTTGGCAATATAATCACTTAACAAGATGGACTCTCGTTGAAGATCAGCAAGATCAACCAACAGATCCATATAAGGAGCCATGGACTCATCCATTGAAGACCAGCAAGGTCAATCAACCAGATCCATGCTCGATTTCAGAAAACAACTCCAACTCTGTTCCAATATCTTCCTCGACGCACGCGTGGGTATCCTAGGCAACCCAGAGCCCGAGCACCGTATGGTCAGCACCCTCTAGGATCCTTCGCAGGTAACCTAGCGCTTCACGCATAGGCCGCTTCCTTGGCCCCTCATCCACCGTACCGGAAGCTCACCATTTTAATCGCACCGAGGCTGGTCAAGACCTCGGCCGACCTTGCTACGCGAGACGTCCTTCATTGACTCCCCGTCAGCAGTTGCAACTTTACCATCACGACTTTAATCACAAGACGGTCAAAATGCTCCCCCCAGCATTCTTGACATAAAACAATCATTTACAAACAGCATTTACAAACAGTATTTACAAACAGTTTACAACACAATTTCTATTTTAACTTTCATTTTTCCACATTATCCTTCATCAATCTACATTACTTATTCCCTATTCCATTTATATGTATACTCATCCCATCACATCATTTCTATCTCATCACTTCAAATTCCCTCACATCGCATATCGTATATTCACATCCATACATCCACATCTATATGCGTACATTCACATCTACATGCATACATCTACATCTCTATGCATACATCCACATCCACATTCACATTCACCTCCATACATCTACATCTACATGCATACATCCACATCTCCATTCACATCTACATCTATACATCTACATCTACATGCATCCATCCACCTCCACATCCACATCTACATCTATACATCTACATCTATATGCATACCTCTATATCTCCATTCCCATCTACATCTATACATCGACATCTACATGCATCCATCTACCTCCACATCCACATCTACATCTATACATCTACATCTACATGTATACATCCACCTCCACATCCACATCCGTATCTATACATCTACATCTACATGTATACATCCACATCCACATCTATACATCTACATCTATACATCTACATCTACATGTATACATACACATCTCCATTCACAACTACATCTACATGCATACATCCATATCTCCATTCCCATCTACATCTATACATCTACATCTACATGCATCCATCCACCTCCACATCCACATCTACATCTATACATCTACATCTACATGCAAACATCCACATCTCCATGCATAATAAAATTCTTTTAATTAATCTAGGATGATAGTTCCTAGAATATGGTAGGAAGTCCTCTTTTTATGCTTTGAATGAATTTATTTTATGCGTAATTTCTATAAAAATTTTGCCATAGCTCCGCTACTATGACTGATAAATCTCAATTTTTTTCTAAGGGATAAAGCTCATTATTAAAGAAATAATTAGAATGGTCTCTAATTGGATCATCAATCCATAATGGTCTCTAATTGGATCATTAAGAAAACAATTAGAATGGTCTCTAATTGGATCATCAATCCATAATGGTCTCTAATTGGATCATTAAGAAAACAATTAGAATGGTCTCTAATTGGATCATCAATCCATAATGGTCTCTAATTGGATCATTAAGAAAACAATTAGAATGGTCTCTAATTGGGTCATCAATCCATAATGGATTGAATCATCAATGTGCATAAACTAAAAGCATAGCAAAAAGCCATTAATTTGGCCTCAAGCATAGCTTAATCTTGGATTAAGGAAAAGCTTTATGAAAAGCTTCATTTGGGTTGAGAATGGGTCATGAGTATGACCATTTCTTGAGTGAGAGAGAGAAATTATAAAAACCATTAGAATTTAAATATAAGTGGAAATTAACTTCTATAGCATTTATTAAATTATGTAACTCTTCACTACTATTCACCAATTAACTTCAATAGCATTTAAAAAAACCATACCAATTAAACTTCTCAAGCTTGAGAGGGGTTGAGAAGAGAGAATCATTGAGAAATTATAGAAAGATCAAAATTCAATATACTTACCTTATAATTTGCTTGATTCTTTATTCACGGTAGAGGCCCCCAACCAATCAATTGGTTTAGTATGTTGATGGAGTCACCAATGGGGATTGAAGAAAGAGAGAAGTGTCAAAAACTAGTGAATTATTAAAGAATTCACAGTTCTTGGCTTAGGTGGGGTAACATAGCATAAGACACTATATATTTTGGCTTAGATGGAGTAGAGTAACAAAGCATAAGACACTATCTAATTTGGCTTAGGTGGAGTAGAGTAACAAGGCATAAGACTCTATCTAATTTGGCTTAGGTGGAGTAGAGTAACAAGGCATAAGACTCTATCTAATTTGGCTTAGGTGGAGTAGAGTAACAAGGCATAAGACTCTATATTTTTTTTTCAACAAGGGAAGGCTTCTATTTATAGGAAAATTTGAGCTCCTAACCAAACAAACTGATTCTAGAATTTTCCAAGTCAGTTTGGTCACTTTTTGACCATTTTTAGGTCAGTTAAGCTAACTTTTTGGAACTAGACTTGAATGAGGAGAGAGGAGAGATAAAATATCTCAATTTTTATGAGTTTAAAACTCATTCAAGCATGTGAAATATGCACCTCCTTTAAAGAATTCCCCTTCCTTACATATGTGTCAAAATTGTATTGCTCATAGTTTTTTACTAATAAGCCTTGTACATTTTCAACTCTTTATCTTATGTGAAATATGCACCTCCTTTAAAGAACTCCCCTTCCTTACATATGTGTTTATTTACTAATAAACCTTGTACATTTTCAACTCTTCATCTTATGTGAAATATGCACCTCCTTTAAAGAACTCCCCTTCCTTACATATGTGTTTATTTACTAATAAACCTTGTACATTTTCAACTCTTCATCTTATGTGAAATATGCACCTCCTTTAAAGAACTCCCCTTCCTTACATATGTGTTTATTTACTAATAAACCTTGTACATTTTCAACTCTTCATCTTATGTGAAGTATGCACCTCCTTTAAAGAACTCCCCTTCCTTACATATGTGTTTATTTACTAATAAACCTTGTACATTTTCAACTCTTCACCTCATGCGAGCATTTACTCATTTTTGGGTATTTTCTTTTTACAATTTGGATTTATCTCCTCCCTACACATGGATTGATGCTATTGGCCCATAGAAACCTTAATTGGACCATAGTCTAAAGATTTCTGAAAATCTAGACCCTTAGGCTAAGGTTCTTTATACCTATTTCCAATTAATTCCAATTGCACATTGGAAAATTCTTTTTAAATTTCTGTTTCAGGGAAACTCATCTGAATTATAAGAGATATTTTTCTATCCAAAAATATTCAAAATCTGAATATTCTCTCTCTAGAATATTTTCTCTCTCTAGGTTAAAACAGCCACAAACAAGATCTCTTATATTTTAGAAAAGGAATTGATTACAGGGGAATATACTAGACATCAAAAAGGGGTTGGGGGAGGAATCTTACATCAATGTTGTAAAGAAGCAATACGTTTAAATGACAACATGATGGAAGATGATCATGATACGAGATGTTCCTCATATCTAAACCAAGTGAAGCAATGGCTAAAGAACGATCGATCTCAGAATTTTCATTTCCTAAATTCTATGTAGCCTTGCTTAAAATCTTTCAATCGATATCTCTAAGAGAGGATGAGATCCTTCAGAACCAACCATCCTTAATGTCTCTACAAGTGACGAGAGAAATGTCTTCTGTACAATGCAATCACTATGACCATCCCAATCCCCATTATGTGTACAAGGCACCGGTTTTTCAATACTACATATATTGCAAAACCTTTGGTCATGACAAAACCCTATGTCCCAATTCATCACAATTAACTCAAAACCTCCATCTCTCGTGCAACAAGCAAAAACAGTCGAAAGGGTAGAAACTGCTCAGGAAGCAGTCAAGCAAACACTTCAGTGTTTCTATTGTCTCGTGGACCACACAAGGTGGTAGACTGCACAGTTTTGGAATACTTCCATGCCCATGATCACTAACACCTTGCAACCCATGTGTGAACGATGTGGCATTGATCTTCACATGTTCCAAGATTGCCAAGGTGATTTGCTTCATTGCAACTTGTCTCACAAAATACAACTCTTAACATCTAAAGTGTACAAAATGGCAGTACCCTTGAATGTGCTTACGTGATTGCAAGAAGCCAAGGCATGAGAAACAGTAAAAAAAGAATGCAAAAGATAATACTTCGAAATGGGTAGAAGAACTTGCTTTAAAGAAGAACCCAAAAGAGAAAGCAAAACCTTCTAAACCCAAGAAAAACAAGGGACAACAAACTATCAAAAACAAGGTTGAAAGAGAGGACAAGGAAAAGGAGCCTGTGGAGGACCTAACCAACCACAAAAGAGCCAAAAGCTACACATGATGCAGAAGCATCCACCTCAAAGGTTACTACACAAATCACAACACCCATATGTGCGACACAGAATACAAAAGCACGAAAAAAAATTCGTTCTCATCGTATGGGTAAACATAATGAAAACCTGACGATCCAAAGAAAGTTAGAAGATGAAACAAGTTCTAGTACATCATTTAGTGAGGATGAAACAAGTTTTGATTCGTCACTCAATGCACTTAAAAGACCAATCAAGAAACTAGAACCCGCCTAACCATCCCAAATTGAAAATCATGATCATATGACATACGGAATGCAAAAAGCAAGCTCAGGAGAGCATGCTTAACTTTGTTGAGTGTTATACAGGATCACCGATTGTCAGTGAACCTCATCATGTCAATCCTAAAAAAGCAACCAGAATACAAGAAATAGAGGAGTATCGCTTTCCCTTTCAAGAGGAATATATACTCTCTATAGAATAGTCAATAGAGGCAAATTGTACGAATTATGTGGTTGAAAAAGCACGTAAGGAATTCTATGAATCCCAAAATTAAAGCAATCTCTCAAAGCCTCATTTGGAGGAAACCTCTTCTCTCATGAGATGAAGCCAGCATAGCATTAGCACTTGCACCTTTAATAGCTAAACATGAGTTATTTAAAGACATCAAGAGCTACATAGAACGAGATTGTACAAGCCTCTTCCACGAAATCCCCTCTACACCATGACCTACCATCTGCCTCAACGATCGACTTCAATAAAGCATCTACTCCTTCAACTTCATCCTCACCAACAAAGTCCAATGCCAAAACCTTGCAATCCACTTCTATTCTTGAAGAAGTTCCCCAAGTGCAACCATCTAAACAAGGAACTCAAAGGAAAAGCCCTAGAGCAAACACCTCTTCCTCAACCAATCTTGCCAAAAGAGGGGGTTGCATGCTCAAAAGCCTCCACATCAATAACCATCACTCTACAGGAGACTCAAACCTCATTGTGTCAACAATGCCCATGAGTCTGAAACCTATAGCCTCAACGCCAATCAATGTGAAGGAGGGCCCAAAACCTTCCACTTCCACCAATAAGAAAAATCTACCAAGACAACACAAATCAAGGTATCTTAATATGGTATCAAAAGGTGGGTGGAGAAGAAACTACTTGTAGTCCAAGGCTGCTATGAGGGCACCAATCCAATTTGGGTGCCTCCATCATCAAAGCCTCTTCTTCAACGTAGCACTCAAAGCCCAAGGATAAATAATGTACTCCACAAAAGCCTCAAAGAACTCCACCTAGTCAACAAGTGTGGGTACTAAAGACTATTGCAAGCACAAGGGTACCACCAAGATAATATCAAAGCTTGGATTCCTAAGCGCATCGAAAAGTCCCCTAAGCCTATTCAAAGAAACAAACCTCAGCACCAAAGGCATCAGCCCCACCAATTTATAATGTTCATCAAAGATGAGTGCCTGTGAACGTACTTCAACAACATGGATACTATGAGGGTAATCCCATCATATGGTTGCCAAAATCGAACAAAGTGAACAAATCCTCACCACCGACTTCAACCCCAAAAGCTTCACCTAAAGTTCCACAAGAATGGAAACCCAAGCAGCACCAAGTAAGTCACTCAACCACTCTCGTGCGCATTCAGCACCCACACAAGAGCTTGTGTGTTCAAGCAACCCCAATGGTAACCAACGAGCAGTCTTACCTACCGCCTTGATAACATTTGAGCCAAAAATTCAATAATCAATTCCCACGTCTATAATGGAGACCTATGAGTTCATCAAAGACAAACTCACAATGCTCTTTTCACCCCTCTAGATGTGAAGTGTAAGTGCAGAAGCTACATGGAGCAAGACATAAGAATCTATTCTCTCAAAAAGGAGAGTAGCCACAAGAACCTATTGCTTACAAGGTAAAAACAAAAAAAAAAGCAAAACAAAACACAAACACAAGGGGGTCACACATATGGCCTACCTAAAAGTGGTAGAATATCAAAACAACTCCCAAGGATCTTAAATAGCCAATAAAATTTTGTTAAGCTTATATCTTACTATTCTTTGGATAAGTTAATGTAGCAGCTACTCCATGAGTACATATCCATACTCATGCACTAGAAGACATTTGCACCAACACCTCACCAATCAACAACTTCCATTGTAATGTATGAGAGAGCTTTGAGAGTCTCTTGGTGTATGTGCCTTTTGATTGTTGTGTGAGAGTAAGTTCTTGTAGGGAAGTGTAACTAACTTCTTACTATTGACAGCAAGAGGGAGTCTTTAGAGATTGAAGCTAGCAATCCTCTTGGATGTCAAAGAGATCTTGGGCTAGAAGCAAGGTAAGAATCGCATGACAACAATTTTAGTCTATGTTATAGTTTGCTAGAATGGGAGAGTTTGCTAGAATGGGAGAGTTCTTGAGAGAGAAAAAATAAGCCATAATAGGGTATCCATAAAACTCTTTGCAAGAAATATTGCTAAAAATTTTAAAGTCCTTCATGAATCACATATCCACAACCTTTGTTTCATGAAGTGAGATCTTTCGTATAAAGCCTCACATTACGTAAGGGGATCTAAAAAATATCCATAAGACCTTGGTCCATACTCACAAAAGAGCTTAGAATAATAGCAAATAGAGAAGAATATAAATTAAATATATATATATGTATATATATATATATATGTTTGTGTGTGTGTGTGTGTGTGTGTGTGTGTGTGTGTTTAGATGTGTGTATGATATATCTATCTATATATTTAAAAGTGACCACAACTTATCACCCATCTCCGCACATTAAAATTTAATCAAAATTAATTAAATTATGTCGATACTCCTTTGGGACCGACCTTCTAGTGATTTTGGGCCCCCTCTCAAACCTTCACTATGGTTTTTGCTTCACTAACACTCTCACTCTACCAATATAATCTAAATCTAAGTAAGGAACTAACCCAAGGGGATCTTGCATTAAATACTACTAGATATGCATATATTTTTAATAGGAATATAGAGCTAAGGGAGGGGCACTTAATCTATGTATATCCCTTGTATTCCTTGTATTCCATTGTTCTTATTTTTAGATCATGGTGTAGAATACTCCTTAATTTCACTAACCTTGCTGAGGGTGTGAGGAGCTAATAGAGCTCATGAAACCCACTAACTTTGAATCTTGTATTGCCCCCCTTCCCAAGATACAAAGAAGCTTTGAGTGGATGCTAACATATGGGTGGGTGGAGGCATGGGATACACACCAACATTTACTCTTACATAACAACCAAACATATCATTTGTATCGTGTTCTAAAACTTTTTGATATAATATGTTCACATTTCCATACCTTAATAGTGGATACACTTGTTTATAATTTTGACCAAGTGAACATAGAAAACCCAACATTTCATGAGGAGGAGGATCTTCATGCTCTTCACAACATATTCATCTCTAAAAATCCACTAACACCTTCCAAGAAAGTGGATAAGAAAGAAGAACAACCCACCTACCAAGTGTTTATCCCAATCACATCTTATTTATCTAGCATCTATGATAATAGAAATGAAGGGGAGGCTAACCAACCACTTCTTTTGGTTTCACTACTAACCCACTCGACCCCGACCATTGGCCAAACCTTCTACTTAGCACCGTCAAGAGGAGCTGATAGACTTCTACAACAAAGATACAAACTTAGATCTATCAGTAGAGGACTATTAGCAAATTCTCGTAATAGGTAATCCTTTGCTTAAGCCTCATCTCATGCGACTAGCCCTCCTACAGATAACACTCTCGAGGCTTATGCCAACACCCCATAAGTGCCATGTCTATTGGAATAACAAGTCATGAAAAATGATTTTTAAAAAATCGTGCTAATGCAACTCAAGTCCATTTTGGCAAAAAAAATATAAAAAAGGACTACTTTTAGAGATTGTTTGAAATAAATCACTTTTTTTGTAGGTGCTCTTTAAAAAATTTATAAATATTGCTATCTTTTTAAACATTTTAGAATGCATTGGATCACTTAAATAAAGAGAAATCTCAAAAACAGACTTGATTTGGACCAAACCAAAACCTTCACATTCCATGAAAATTTGAGTACAAAAAACATTACAAAAATTTTAAAAAACAAATACTCCTTTTTCTTCACCAAAAGAATGGGCGACTCCCATGGTGAAGCACTATGGCGAATGAAGCCCTTACTAAGGTAATCAGCAAGCTGACGTTCCACCTCAGCTGCTTCAGTCGCACTAAGCCTGTACGACGGCTTACTAATTGGTTTGGTGCCCGGAACGACATCAATGCGATGAGGCAAAGCTCGTTCGGGTGGCAAACCCTCTGGTAAATCATTAGGAAAAATATCTTTAAATTCTTGTAACAGTTGTTGCAAATTAGACAAAGCATTAACTGGTTGCTTAAGATTATTTAAAGAGATTTTAGAAGAAGGTAAAGAGAAAGAAGGCATCGCTGAGGAAGATTCATTTGAAGAAGAAACATCATGCACATCAAACCCACTAGTTTGAGACACACAATAACAAAAATAGACTTCTTCTATTTGATTACTATGCTCCAAAAAAGAGAGTTCGGCATTACATATGAGTGGTGTTGGGGGTACATCACGTTCCCCAATAAGTAAAACATGCTTACCATTGGCCTCAAACGTAAACGTATTATGTTCATAACTCCTTTTGAGTGATGACCCTAACCCATACAACCACTCCCGTCCTAAGATGACATCCGCACGAGACATATTCATCACTTGGAAGTCAAGAACCATAGTATGTTCTTGCACAAACACAGGCACTTGCCGTACTAGAGTATCCCACACATCGTGATCATCCCCCTGAATGGTGGACACCACATAACGATGAGAACTCTTTGTCTCCGGCAACTTTAATTTCTTAACTAATGCATAGTTCAAGAAATTGTGCGTGGCACCATCGTCAATGAGAATACGTACTCGATGACCATAAATGGAGCCATGCATACGGACCAAATCATGTGGTCCAACTGTCTCTTGCCACAAAGATGCAGTGAGATTACACTCATGTATCTCGGCAGTGTGCGAAACCTCTACCACAGAATACTTAGGATCAGCGTCCAAGGGAAGCGTTTGCACCATGTGTACAGCCTTCTCCTTGACCTTATCCTTATTCTTGCGAGGCAACTGTGGACAATTTTTCTTCTCATGATCACTACCTAAGCAATGATAACATAGTTTCTCCTTCTTGGCCCGTTCATAGTCTTGTGGAGACAACGGGCCACTTGACCCTTTAGACTTCTTTGTGTTTTCAGTAGAATTGCTGGCAAGTTTACGCTTATTAGCATTAAATTACGAGCCATTGAATTTGGCCGGTCTATCCATGCCCTTCTTATCCATGGTGTCATCAAAGAGCACTTTGGATAGCCGCTTCCAAAGTTTTAGGATACTGGGTTTTAACCTTTGCCTGATATTCTTTATCAAGGCCTCTAACAAACCCACGAACCTTTTGAAAGTCGTCCAGACTGTCTAGCTTGAGAATGACTTCACGGTATTTGGACACATACTGATTAAGTGTAAGACCTTCCATCTTGCACTTGTCCCAGGCTGTCCAACTCCGATCTTTCTCGTTTTGCGGTAAGAACTCCTTTTTAAAAGCTGCCGCAAACTCCTCCCAAGTCTTAGGGCGAGTTTCAATAGGTAGACTCATCCACCACTTGTAGGCTTTACCTTCAAGTGTGAGACTCGTCTCAGTGACCATAACAGCAGCGGGAGTGCGGCGTAAGCGATGCAAGTCCGTCCACTTGTGTAAAAATGTATGGACCGCATCCTTGTTACGATCGCACTCCTCTCCCTTAAACATAGGCGGCTTCACGTTTTTCAACATAGCCCCTTCCTGCATTGCAGAGGGTGCAATAGATTCTACTGTAGGATTTGGAACAAGAGGAGGAATAACTATCGGAATAGGCCCTCCACTTGCCGCCAATCCACCAGCAAAAACGTGCCATAAATTCAGTAAAAAGTGTGCTCATGTTTGTGAGATTAGTATTGACATTTGTTACAGTGCGCTCAAGTGCAACTACCCTTGAAGTGAGACGCCCAAACTCTACCGTGTCTACCAAACCATAATCATCTATTGGACTCGCACCCCCTTCGGCATCGGTCATGTTGTCATCCCGATCAGGTGCAACGGCCTGTCGCGAATCACCCACACCACCACCCAAAGGATGTGCCTCACTAACATCATGCATATCATTCTCAAAATCGAAGTGAACATGAGACGGTTCCGCTGAGGCCATGGTATGCACGTGCTTACAAATAGAGAACGGATTACCTTCAAAAGCAAACTCCAACTGAAGCGTCGTAGAAGAATTCCTCTTGCATGCACGGAAATCGAGAAGAAATCACCACTCGAGTCGTCAATCAACACATGCATGCAAAAAAGTGTGTTGCATGTAGCATGTCGTTGAAGATCCGTCCACCAAAAACTTCCAAACTTGGAGCATAGAAAACTCCTCTCACAAATTGAAAGAAGGAAAGTTGAAGGTGAAAAGGTCACTTTCCTTGTAGTTTGTGTCACTTTCCTTGTAGTTTGTGTCCTCCCTTGAAAGAATAAGTAGAGCTCTTTTGAAGAGAAGAACAACACAAGTGAAAAGGTGAAGTGGCTAGCACACTTGCCTTGGAGCTTGAGGTTGTGGGTTCAAAACCCCACTCCTTGGATGGTGAAGCCTCCCCCTTGTGCCACTCAAGTAAGGGAGAATTCTCGCGCGCTCGCCAACAGCGCGCCAACGATCACTCACCGATCGCCTTCGAGGACTGCCCGGTCTGCCTTGGTTGCTGCCTTAGGCGTCCGCTGTGGGCTGTTCACGCACACGCGTGTAGGCTGCGCTCGTGCAGGTCACCGTACGGGGCGACGGCTGTGCTCGTTCCTTTTGCTGCAGCGTTGAGCTCTTTCTCGTGTAGGTCACGCCTACCGCCGCTGGCTCTGATACCAGTGTAACGCCTCCGCTACGGCTGCGTCTTCCTCAAGCCGCCATAGCCTAGGCGTGGAGAAGAAGAGAGGGTGGAAGTCGGTTCACCTCCCAACTATATAATGACGAGTTAGGGTTTCTCGTTGGGTTTTATACCAAAACCCTGGCCTGTGTCCACACCTACTAGCCCGGCCGCCCATCTTACTTAAGAGCCATGCTAACTTAGATGTGTATACACATCGACCAAACCCTAACGCCCATTAACCCCTGAACCCCACTAGCACTAATAATACTCTCGATATTCCGAAAGCTATTAACTTATGCTAGGGTTCGACTTCCGTAGGACCATAGTCCTGACAATGAGTATGCATGAGGATGTGACCCTCAAGCAAGTATATTTGTCATCTTTGTCTCATGCTTTGATTGTTATATACCTTGTTGAATGCACTGTACTAAATATAATTATTTTTTTTAATGTTAGTACAGAGGTAGAGGCAAAAGAAAGATGAAGAGGATGAGGATCCATACAAACCCCTTTTAGTCAAACTATAGGAGATGGATAGGTCCAGAAGAAGGGCAGTTATGCTTGAGTTAGAAAAAGGTGTTCTGCTACTATGGGATATTGGCAAACCGTTGGCCCACACCATGGCTTCTAGTCTACTTCTAGAGCTGGGAAACACTGTCGTGCACACAAACTAGCGGAGTATAAGAGGATTGAGTTCTATGTTAGAGAAAGTCAAAGCTTATTTGGAGTATTCGAACAAAAAGGAATACAAAATGGAGGCCTATGTCTATGAACGGAGCATCCTCTCAGCCCAAATAATGGAACAAAATTATTATATGTAGGCCTCCACCAACAAAATACTCAAAAGGTATGTAAGAAGCTTGGAGAAGGAGAACAAGAAGGCTAAAGAACAGGGGGACTAGGCCAAGAAAGAAGTTGATGATAATAATAGGTGGACCAATTAAAGAAAGAAGTTGATGATAAGAATAAGAAGCTTGAGGAGAACAACAAGAATCTAAGCAAGAAGATCAATGGATCTCATGTAAGAAAAGGAGCACCATCATTGAGAGTCACAGCTCAAGGTTGAAAGAATCATCAAAGAGATACATGAGGTGGAAGTCAGCCAAAGCTTAAATGGACTTGCTTGTAGTAAAGAACCAGCTCAGCAATGAAGGGGACATCTGCAAAGCCCTTCAAAAAAGGTGGAGGAGAAAGAGAAAGGGCTTCAATCCATAGAGAGTCTGACTTGAAGGCTTAGGTTGTAGCTTTAGAAGGCTAGAAAGTTAAGCCAAAGAGATCTACGAGCTAAGCTATGGGAATTACAACATCCAGGTCAAGGAGGTCTTGCATGCTTTGCAAATAGAAAATAGTGAGTGTGCTCCAGAGCCACCCAGAAGATGATTGCTCCAGAGCCACCCCAGAAGATGATTGATCTCAAGGAGGTCTTGCATGCTTTGCAAATAGAAAATAGTGAGTGTGCTCGAGAGCCACCCAGAAGATGATTGCTCCAGAGCCACCCCAGAAGATGATTGCTCACTTGAATGACCAAATCATAGATGCTCACACGGTCACTATGGGACTCAACCAAGATGAAAGAAGACTTAACTACTAAGAACTGGCAACTCACTAAAGCCAGACAAAAGTGTGAGAAATATGTGGCTAGGGCTCTAGAAGCATCATAAGAAAAAGTGACAACTTTACACAACAGCAGCTCAGCCCACAAAAGTGAGCTCACTGAAGCCAAAGATGACACATATAACAAGCTAGTAGGCAGCTCCTTTGGGACCGACCTTCTAGTGATTTTGGGCCCCCTCTCAAACCTTCACTATGGTTTTTGCTTCACTAACACTCTCACTCTACCAATATAATCTAAATCTAAGTAAGGAACTAACCCAAGGGGATCTTGCATTAAATACTACTAGATATGCATATATTTTTAATAGGAATATAGAGCTAAGGGAGGGGCACTTAATCTATGTATATCCCTTGTATTCCACTGTTCTTATTTTTAGATCATGGTGTAGAATACTCCTTAATTTCACTAACCTTGTTGAGGGTGAGGAGCTAATAGAGCTCATGAAACCCACTAACTTTGAATCTTGTATTGCCCCCCTTCCCAAGATACAAAGAAGCTTTGAGTGGATGCTAACATATGGGTGGGTGGAGGCATGGGATACACACCAACATTTACTCTTACATAACAACCAAACATATCATTTGTATGGTGTTCTAAAACTTTTTGATATAATATGTTCACATTTCCATACCTTAATAGTGGATACACTTGTTTATAATTTTGACCAAGTGAACATAGAAAACCCAACATTTCATGAGGAGGAGGATCTTCATGCTCTTCACAACATATTCATCTCTAAAAATCCACTAACACCTTCCAAGAAAGGGGATAAGAAAGAACAACCCACCTACCAAGTGTTTATCCCAATCACATATGATGAATGAGCTCTTCCAAGAATGTTTCGTCTTGCAGATTTCAAGGCATGAAAATTTGCTTTTGCAAAACGTTTACAAAGTCTGTGCAAGGCAGCTCCAAAAAAAAAACAAAAACAGCTATCCCGAAGAACACTGTTATATGTGGCGCCATTGACGCACTGCCAGTAGCATTCGAAAACTAATGGGAGATAATAGTTCCTCAAACGTTTACAAAGTCTGTGCAAGGCAGCTCCAAAAAAAAACAAAAACAGCTATCCCCAAGAACACTGTTATGTGGCGCCATTGACGCACTGCCAGTAGCATTCGAAGGGGACGACGGTGCCCACGACGGGCCTGTTGGGGTAGGTGGTGATCCACGACTCGAAGGGGGCGAGGGTACCGCCGCCTTTAGGGACGCAGAGGTCCAAGGGGGGCTGGTGGTTAGGGTCGATGCCGCCACAGTCCATGTCGATGTTGATGGCGTTGCACATAAAGCAGGTGTTGGTCACCTTCAGATAAATACCCGTCGGATCAGCGAACATGTTCCGGCCCGTCTCTGCCAGGATGTTGTTCTCTACCGTGCATACATCGCCCGGATTGGCAGCGCACCGGCACTCGTTCACTGCCGCACATGCCATCAGTACTCTCATTAAACAGTCAGTCTTCACGAGACGAGTCCTCAGAGGAATTAAGAACACGATCGTGTGATGATCATACAAGCAAAGCGACTAGACGTCTACGACGATCATACAGTCACGAGCTAGTACTCATCATGATCAACGCAAGAAAAAACGCAACGCAATAATCATACAAGCAAAGCTACTCTATATTATTGATGATGATGATCACGAGTTACTCAATGATCTCGACTCTCAACCCTGGCCTTACGTTGCAGTGGAGCAGTGGCGGCGCTATCCGAAGCTGTTGCACGACCGCATGCCCCGTACACCATCAGGAGCACACCCAGACTCAGCGCCGCTTGGCGATTAGCTTACGGGATTGCAGTGTTGTGATAGAGCAGGTACAGCTCATGTATTGACACTGTGGGAGCTTTATGCTCATTGACAGATTATCTCACGTTTGGGTTGATCTGTGGACTCATTGTGCAATCAGTTATGGCATCTTGTAGTGAAAGTTCATCATTGGATACACAGGCCAGTGTATTAGGCAGATCTTAGAGGCGTAGACATGTGGTTTGCTGGCATTGTGGCAGACTAGGGCACATGAGGAGACGTTGTTTTAGGCGTTGGAGACAGCGGAGGACTCCATTGGCTCAGAGTACGAGTGTGGTTGACACTCTTATGCATGATGTTTCGCTTACTGCTGAGTGGACTTTGTCTCACAATTGGCACAGCTGGACAGTAGTGCTATGCGTCATGTCACTCCACACAGGGAGTGGTTTAGCACGTTTTCTACTCTGAGACAGGATGATGTTCGCGGTGTAGGTGAGATTCATTTGCAGTTTGCCAGTGGGAGTATGCTTGTGCTCCATGATGTTCAGTATGTGCCATCTTCTCGTAGGAGTTTGATCTTGATCTCGTAGCTCACGGATCATGGGTGCCAGGTTCATTTGACAGATGAGTCTTACATAGTGCGGAGGGGTTCATTTGTGATAGCGCGAGGCAATCGTGGTTCTCGTTTCACCCTTCTTCACGTTCTTGGTGTTAGAGATGCCGTAGTCTCTATGAGTCCGTTGCCATGCAGACGTTCGTAGTCTAGGCGAGTGTACTTTGCAGATGAGCAGCGTGACACTTTGCTCGTTGCTGTGCAGGTGTCATCAGACAGACAGTTAGAGCACGATAGCTCTATGGTTGCACAGTTAGAGCAGTCACTAGTGGTGGTGTCAGATTTAGATGCTTTGCTAGTCACAGAGCAGAGCAGTGAGTCTGTTGTGCATGTGCTAGATAGACAGGTAGAGCGGTTTTGCTCTAGTGAGACACGACAGGAGATAGTTGTGCAGGATCCGTGCACACCCCGAGGTCCCTTTAGTCACATAGCTTGTGTAACTGGCTGCATAGGGCTTGACTGGACATGGAGCCTGATCCGCTAGAGTGCGATTCACGAGCGATGGTGTCTGGGGTTAAGGGGCGAGGTGCTTGGGTTGACATGCCACTACATAAACTCGACAGTGTGGATGCTTATCCACACTCCTCTAAGTTTCTGTGGTGAACAAGAGCCCTCATCTTCTCCCTCGTCTTGGTGGCTATGGTGGCTTCCTATGGGCAATGCAACAAAAACCATCACCATTGAACCTTGAGTTAACTTCTATATGCTCCACAATGAGAAGGGATTATGTCTAATGCAAGGGAGGACTAGATAGGCAATGCAAATGATGAGCTTTGAGCTTTAAAAGAACTTAAAAGTATTAATGAAAAACCAAAGATTAGAGTTGGTTGAGGGTGGTGATTAAGCCATCATGTTAGCTTAACCATAAGCCTAATGATATGTAGAAAAATGCACAGTGTACAATTAGTGAGAGAGACTAAGTGAGGGTTCAAGTGCAAATGAGGATGTCCCAAGGTAAAAAACTACCCAAAGATTCCAATTTTTAAGCTCAATCACTTCAAAATTTACTAATTAAGCCTTAATGATAGTGATTAGCAAGCTAAATTAGAGTTTAGTGAATAAAAAAGTGGAGGCTACAATTGAGTTTACCAAGATGAATTTTGATTTGGGTGTTATTGATTTCCTAGCTTGCCCTTAATAGAATTGAGTTCCCCAAGCTCAAAAAACTAGCTTAATAGTGCTGAAAAACATAGAATTTCTACAGAGAACCGCGACTGGATTTTTCTTCTTCCAGGCGCATTGGCTCTTTGGTTCTAGTTCCTTTACTAAATCTCCAAGGCCATCCATATGGAGGTCTTTCGGAATCATAAGAGGAGCTCCTCATTATTTCTCCTCTCCCCTTTTCACCTAGCATGATCCATTGCTGATAACCCAACATGCTTGGATATTTTACTGTTGCCGTGGCTCATATTTTAAGATTTCCTTGTTGTGGTTTTTTTCTACTTTTGCCTCCCTTTTCTTTCAAGGACTCCTTTAGCATCTGGATCTCCTTGGGGCCTTTTGTTACACACATCTATAGTTAGTTTGGTGCCCCCCTGAGCCTAGTGTGTATCCACTCTTTCTGAGAACTTTTCTACTTTTGCCTCCCTTTTCTTTCAAGGATTCCTTTAGCATCTGGATCTCCTTGGGGCCTTTTGTTACACACATCTATAGTTAGTTTGGTGCCTCCCTGAGCCTAGTGTGTATCCACTCTTTCTGAGAACTTTACTATTCTATGTTGGGAGTCCGCATAGCTCCAGTTGTTGTTTGTTGTGATAAGGGAAGAGACACTTCTGGTTGCTTGATGGTTTTGAGGAGATCATTTGTAGTCTTCACCTTTATTTTTGTAGAACTCAGTACAAGGAGGTCTTAAAGTGCTTGGTATGTGGTGGGCACTTCCATTATGTGGGTTTGCTCTGTCTCTAGCTTTTTGCTTGGTTGGTTGCTTGATTTCTTGTCTCCAAAATTAAGCTTCCTTTTCTTGAGAATTTTTCTAGTGGTAGCTGTTGTCTGACTTGTAGTTGGCTTGGGTGGCAGGGGTTTTATCCCTATAGGCTCAATGGGCATTGTCTTTGATGTGCTTTGCCCTTCCTTGTCCTGTTGTGTTGATGCACATCTTGTTTCTGAGGGCATTCTAGTCCTCAATGGGCATTGGCTTTGATGTGATTTTCCCTTCCTTGTCCTGTTGTGTTGATGCACATCTTGTTTCTGAGGGCATTCTAGCCTCCCATGTCTTCTTCCTTAATATTCTTGGCTAACTCTTGTTCACTTGCTCTTATGTCTTCTTCTGCAAATGCACTTGGCCAAATCTTGTTCCTTTGTTCTTATATCTTCTTTTGCAATACACTTTGCTGACTCTTGTTCCTTTGTTCTTTATTTTCTTATACAATGTTCTTTGCTAACTCTTATTTCTTTGCTTTCCCCTGTTTTTCTAGAATTGGACCTCCTTGTGGATTAGAGCCTTGAGATATCCTCCAATCTTAGTTTTGTTTTTCGGCTTTGTTAGCTTCACCATCTCATCCTTGTATTCTCGTTCGCGGTGTAACAGGGGAACTGTCTCTCGGTCGGTGTGGTGAAATAGATAGGTTATTATATAGAATTTCTACCTAGGTTGATTTGAATCCTCCCTCATTTTCCTGGACATGCAGTATGGTTTGTGTGGACGCGGTTTATCATTTCCACTATGAACCTCATTTGCTATTTTTTGTCCTCATGTGGGTTGCCTGTGATTTTGTACTCATTGGCCCTTCCTTCCATAGCTGCCTGAACTACTGGAAGAGATCTTCCTCATTTTATTCCTTGATTCAATCTCACCCTCCATGGGGAGCTTGAACAGTTCTACTAGTAACATGGGTGATTTTTTTTCTTGACGGCAATTTTATTACATTTGATTTCTGTAACTTAGATAGTTGCCGTTCTATATGAAAATTAAATGGAAGCTCCTCCAATGGCTTTTGTGAATTCTTTGAGGCCTACTCTTTGTAGCCATTCTACATGCCGTTTAGCTAGCTACCCTTTAGGATAAAGTAAAGCTCAAGGGTGGAAGCATGAAAGAGTGGAACAAAAAGTATTGATTTTGGCCAAAATTTGGGGGGTACTTTTAGTACTTTTCTACCAACAAAGCACTTGATTGCACAATCGTTTAAGCCCTATATTCCCTCCAAGTCACATGGCACGACTTAATGTATATGCTAATTATGAGGCACTTGTTTCCTCTGTCTCTCTCTCTCTCTCTCTCTGTGATGGGCCCCTGTACAGCTCCCTGTTTCTTGTTGAGCTCTCTGTCTCTGTCTCTGTCTTTCTCTCTCTCTCAGCCATGGTGCACGTATTATTTTCTGATCCAGTAGAGTTCTCTCTCTCTCTCTCTCTCTCTCTCTCTCTCTCTCTCTCTCACACACACACACACACACACACACACACTAGTTCAATAGGAAATTTCTGATCCAGTAGAGTTCTCTCTCTCTCTCTCTCTCTCACACACACACACACACACACACACGAGTTCAATAGGAAATTGCTATGTATCTCTCTCAAATATCTTTGAATTCATGTACCTATGAATTCAATAGGAAATTGCTCATTACCCATGCAAAGGTTTAATAGGATTTGTTTTTGAAGCAAGACAAGGTTGCAGTGGAGGGAAATCTTTTTTTGTAGGCGCACAAGAGCCGGTGTTTTCTGATTCAAGAAGCAATATGGAACATGTAGGTGCTTTTGACCTCGTGGAAGAATCCAAAAATGTTATAATTGAAGGTGTAGTGGATACATCCAGCAACATATAAAGAGTCGGCTAGGAGTATTAGGCGCCACACGCTACATGTTGTCCATGAATTGCAGCACAAAAAGCCTTCACCGACTCAAACATGACATGTCAAATGATGACATGGTACGTAAAGCCTTTGAATATTTTGATACTAGCATTAAGGTGTTATTATGTGTTGCTCTTTTCTTGCACGTTAAATTTTGTTTTGTAGGACAAAGCCAAACATCCATGGTTATAAACTTGATCTTCTCTCTTGGGCTTGTGAGTTTTCTACAATTTGTTTTTATTCATCTTTGGACATGCAAAGTAGAGGATCATACAATTTTGATGTGAAACCAAATTGCACAAATGTTTTTGAACGACCAGGAGTTTGTAAGAAGTTTAAGCACACAAGTGCGAGTCTACAAGGAGTCATAAATCCATATCAAAAACCTCAGCTTTTGATGATGGATTTAATTGATTTACTTCTATAATAAAAGGAGAGTGGTTGATGGATCTCTTTACGGGGACTGGTTCCACAACTGTCAGTGCATTGTTGAAAAAGAGGTAGAAATGTGGTTGTAGTGGAATGTGATCCACTCCAGGTAAAATTTATTGAGAGCAAAGAGTGTCAGCTCTCAAGCAGTTATACCAGATGAGTTCCAAGAGTGGGAATGAAGAGCATGGAATATGATCCTTGTTTTTTTGATGCATTTGGAGAGCCACAGCCTCCAATTGGTAGTGAGCAAGTTGGGGAGATAGTTGACCTTGCGGATTATGAGCCAGATGGCGTAGAGGCTGAGGAACAAGCTACTAACACTACTCTTGCAGTCACTCCAATGGGAGAGGAGTCTATGAATGCGGAGGAAGATGAGCATCCCATTCAAGCATAGTTGTCATGACTTTTTAGATCACGTTAACACATACTTTTAGTTTCCAAAAACTTGTCATTTTTGTTTGAGAAGGTACTTATTTATATTTGTAGTTTAAATTGTTTGTAGAAATTGTTTGCTGAAGCTTGCCATGTTTTGAATTTTAATGCACATGTGATGGAGTTTTATTTGTGGGTTATAAATTCATCAAGCTTCTTTGAAAATTTCATAAATTTAGACCTAGTATCCTGATATCCCTTAAAGTGTTTTTGTGTATTCATTGAATGCCTAGCTTTAGAAGCATCAAAACCATGAAAGTTGTTTTTCTCGAGTCTCAAATTATATTGAGATGCTTAGTTTTTAAAACATAGCTTTGTAGGTGGTATCTATGTTTTTTTTGTTAGAAAAATAGCTTGTTTGTCAAGACAGAGAAACGATCGAGTAATGCTATAAATTTCTTTTAAACAAATAGCCTTTTTTAAAACAAAATTATAACTCTTTGTTACAAATGGGTTTACATGTTTGAAAAAGTGGCCATTTTCCAAGTTGTGAAATTTTGGATGAGCCCTTGCAAAGTCACTCACGACTTGTGCTAATTTTTCATGACTCACTGTTGACCCCACTCAAGTCCTATGTAGAAGCCTTTCATGCTTTTGTTCTTCTTGCATCGACGAGGAGTGGGAAAAGTGCTCTTCATTGGCACATTATCGAGCATTTGCATTGAAGAAGCTAGAACCTATAAGTGCAGTGGATTACAAAAAGTTGAGAGAAATGCAAGCAAACATGGCAAAGAATGTGGATAGTGTACATGAGAAAGGGGGTGCAGTTGAAGAGGATGAAGACATTATGAACCTTGAAGAACATGTAGAACTAGCAGACTAGTTGGAAGTTGGGGACAATTTTGCAGTATTGACAGTAGATGAGGACTCATGTGAAGAATATTTCATTTTTCTATGCAAGCAGCCTAAGTGTGTGCTGGATAAATTTGTGAAGGATGGTTGGGGCAATGAATTCAGTCCCAAGAGATGAAGTTATTTATGGTATGTACTATGAGAAAGTCCCTTCCTGCAAGATTAGTTATGCACTTCTCTCAAATCCACTAGATGCTATTATCTATGATGAAGCTATTATATCAATCAAGTTTCACATGGTGCAAGTTAAGCACAAGGTGAAGGGTTACTCCACCTTGTATCAAGTACCCACAGAGTGCATGGGTTTGGGTATAATGATTCAATTTTGACACCTTGGTAAGGAGAAGGGGGCTCTTCAAGGAGGCATCTATTTCACATGTGTGGTGGAGTTTAAACTCAAAAATATTGTGATATTTTTATCTCTCCTCTCTCCTTGATCAAACCAAATCAAAAGGGAGCCAAACTAGGTCCAAATCTTGTCCAAATTCAGCCAAACTGAACCTGGAAAATTCTAAAAACTAGTTGGACTTGGTTAGAGGCCTCCCTCACCTATAAATAGATCCTTATCCCTTTGTAAAAAAATAAGAGAACTATACCATGCCAGTATTATATACTGAAATAATGATATTTTCTATTATCCTCTAAAAATCCTCTACAAATTGGAGAGATTGGAGTTTCTCTCTCTCTTCAATCTTCCTTGGAGTCTTCATCAACATACCAAACCAATTGATTGGTTGGGGGCCTCTACATTGATTAAATAATCAAGAAGTCTAGGAGGTAAAGTGTGGTTTATGGTCTTTTTTTTTTAATCTCCAAATGTTCTCTCTTCTCAACCCCTCTCAAGCTTGAGAAGCATTCAATTGATTGGCTTTTTAATACAATTGAAGTTCTTTAATGAATTGTAGTGATAAAACACATAAATTTTCATTTATGCTTAAATTAAATGTTTTTTATAAAGCATATCTCTCTTCCCCCCAAAGAACGGTCATTCCTATGACCTATTCTATATTCAAATGAAGCTTCTCATGAAGCAATTCTCTAATCTAAAAGTAATTTCTATGCTTGTCAAATTGAGCCCAAATAAGTGGCTTTTTAATGCCTTTATGCTATTTAATTCATGGAAAAATTAGGAATCAAGTCCATAATTGGATATTGATCCAATTAATGGTTATTCTATCATATGATATTACTAAACTTTATGTTTTCAAAACTATTGAGAATTATTAGTAATAGCAGCGAAGCTATGGCAAAATTTTTAAAAAATTAACACATAAATCATTTTCATTCATAATATGAAAAGAGGACTTCCTACCATATTCTAGGATTAATCATCCTAGATTAATTGAATGATTCTCATTATAATCATGGAAAAATTGATTTTATATTTATGCCTAAATAGTTAATTAGAAAAAAGAGAATTTTCTAGTAATTTATTTTTATGTTAAAAGAGTAATCCCCATGACAATGGAAATCCATGTATTCCAATGAAGTAAGAGAAAAATTGGGATGCTAAAATAATGTATATTTTATTTAAAAAATTAAAGAAGTATTTTAGTTAAATTTATCTTTTTGTATAGATAAATTTAAATGTTAAAAGAGGAATTCCTATGACATTTGGAACTCCATCATTTAGATGGGAAAAGAGAAATTCCTAGCATATTGAAATTAATGAGTATTTTATTTAAATTCAAAGATAAAATTTTAGATAAATTTATTTTATCTATGAGAAATATTTAAATGTTAAAAGAGGAATTCCTATGACATTTGGAATTCCATCATTTAGATGGGAAAAGAGAAATTCCTAGCATATTGAAATAATGGATATTTTATTTTAGATAAATTTATTTTATCTATGAGAAATATTTAAATGTTTAAAGAGGAATTCCTATGACATTTGGAATTCCATCATTTAGATGGGAAAAGAGAAATTCCTAGCATATTGAAATAATGGATATTTTATTTTAGATGAATTTATTTAATGAGAAATATTTGATGATAAAAGAGGAATTCCCATGACATTGGAATGCAAATAATTAAATGCAAAAACAAAAATTCCCATGGTATTTGAGATCCAAGAAATTAAATGAAAAGAAGAGAAATTTTTAGTATAATTCAATTTATGATTATTTATCAAAAGTGAAAATATGGGTAGAATTGATTTATGTAAATCCCATGAATTCTTTTATTCAAAAGAGGAATATTGAATATAATTAAATTGAGGAATTGAGAAGGAATATAGAAATAGTCGTTTCGAGAAAAGGAAACTTTAATTAGGCCAAGCAACTGGTAGAAATTTAGAAAAAGTCCCATTATCAAAATCAAATTAGAAAAAGCTACTAAATGGGAATAGCATGTGAACTGGATGTGATAAGATGTGAATGGATGTGATAAGATGTAAATAGGATGCGATAAGATGTGAATGGATGTAATAAGATGAAAATAGAATGTGATAAGTTGTGATGTAATGGAAATGGATGTGGATGTGGATGTGAAAGAATGGATGTGGATGTGTATGTGAAAGAATGGATGTGGATGTGTATGTGAAATAATGGATGTGGATGTGTATGTGGAAGAATGGATGTGGATGTGTATGTGGAAGAATGGATGTGGATGTGTATGCGAAAGGATGTGATGTCAATGTGAGTGAATGGATGAGATGTAATGTGATGTGAATCAGGATGTGAATGAATGAGATTTGATGTCATGTGAATCGGATGTAAATGAATGATATGGGATGTGAATGGATGAGATGTGATGTGATGTGAATCGGGATAAGACTGAATGAGATGAGATGTGAAATGAATTTGATGAGATGTGATGTAAATTGAGATAGATGTGAATGAATGATATGTGAATCGGGATAAGAATGAATGAGATGAGATGTGAAATGAATGTGATGAGATGTGATGTAAATTAAGATAGATGTGAATGGGTAGATGAAAGTGGATGAGATGTGATGAGGATAAATGAGGAAAGATGTGATGGGATGTGAATATGGGTAGATGCGAGTGGATGAGATGTGACTGGATGAGAATAGGAATAAATATGTTTTTAAATAACTGTTTTATGTCAATAATGCTGGGGAAGCATTTTGATTGTCTTGAGAATGAGGTCGTGCAGACCTAACTGCTGATAAAGTTGCAACAGCTGACAGAGAATCAATGGAGGTCACGTAGCAAGGTCGACCGAGGTCTTGACCAGCCTCGGTTTGATTTAAATGGTGAGCTTCCGATACAAGGGATGAGGGACCAAGAAAGCGGCCTATGAGTGAAGCGCTAGGTGACCTACGAAGGATCCTAGCGGGTGTTTACCATACGGTGCTCGGGCTCTGGGTCACCGAAGATACCCACACGTGCGTCGCGGAAGATATTGGAACAAGGAGTAAGAGTTGTTTTCTAAAATCGGGCATAGATCTGGTTGATTGACCTTGCTGGTCCTCAACGGATGAGTCCATGGCTCTTTTATATGGATCTGTTGGTGTTGATCTTGCTGATTTTCAACAAAGATTCCATCTTGATTTTTATGAGTGAATATATTGTCGAGTACTATGAGCTAGGAACTATCAAAAAGGCCCCTGAGGGACAGGTGGTGAGTGTTTTGATTGCCAATGATGCCATAGGTATACCGATGAAGGAATGATTGAAAATTAGGATTCAACCGGATATTTTGGAGGATTATGATCAGTGACACTATGGTTTCATTAAATGATTGTTTTAAAGATAGCTGAATCTGTGAAAAAGACAATTTCATATTGGGTGTGTAAGTGGTGTGACTTGCATGAAATTTATATGAATATCCGGCTAGGGGACCTGGGAACTCTTTTCCCTAGTACCCACCACGACAAAACCTAACCAAAATCCTAATTGGATCCCATCACTACAGTGGTTGGACAGTTGGCCAACCCATGGGACTGGATGGGGTTAGGTTGGACTGATGGATCTGTAAAATGAGACTCAATTCTGTTATAGTATGATAGATGAAGTAAATCTCGGATAGTAATTGTTTTATAAAAAAAAGAATCAACGGCTGTGCCTCTCGATGGGGGAAAAAGCGTTGGTTTCTATGATCCAAGTGCAAGTTTCTTCCTTGATCTGATCAAGTGACTCACAGGTTCGGTCAAATCAGTTTGGTCAGTAATGACACTGATTATGTTAGTGTACAATTATCTTGGAGGAATCGCCCATGATTTTTGGTAGGGGGAAGTTTTTCTGGGTTCGGTTTTTGAAGAACCAAGGGATTAGACTCTTGTCTCCGGATATCCGTGGGGAGGCCCCGAATGAGAGATCCTCCCCCGTGCAAGAAGTGCTACTTCCGCTACTAGCACCCCCGAATCCGTTGCGTGGAGGGGGCAGGGATCTTTCAGAGACAGGTTTTTATATCCCTCAACTGCCTGCATTCACTCTGAGAGTAGCAAAACTTCAAAGGCAACCTCTCTCCTTTCCATCCCTTCCACTGCAACTCCCGAAGCATGGCTATGAGAAGTTGTTCCAAGTTCCATTCGGTCATAGAAGACAATACTTCCACATTGAACTTCTCAAAAATTGCATGAAGGAAATCTTCCAGACCTGGTCTAAGCAACCACATGTGTGTCCACTTTCACTGTTTGAGATGTATAGTGAGGCGGAGGGTGATGAAGCCAACGTTTGAGAAGAAGACTATTTACGTCTAGAATAATTAGTCTTCTGTGGGGTACCTCGCTGGATCATCCACACTGTCAAATTAAACAAGCACACATGTCTCTTAAGTATTTTGAAACATTTGAAAGTAATTAGAAAAGAACAAGCAAGTCAAAAAAATACAAAATTGTAGTACAAGTGTTATAAACACTTATCTTACTGAAGGCAAATATGGGACAATGGGGTACAAACATGGATGCTTCATTTGGCATTTCTCTTGGAGCATTTTCCAGGGGGTTGCGGTGCAAGGGGCATGAGTTGCTTAAGTGAAGAAACTAGCATGACTTTTAGATGAAATACACATGCTAGCCTGTTAGTGGGCCTATTACTAGCACACTTTCTACTTCACAAGCTGACAAAAAAAAAAAAACCAATTTGCAACTTTAGTGTAAATACAACTCCAAAGTATATGTTTTCATTCACAAAAAATAAAACCAACGTACAAGTTGAGTAGTGGCTAGATAATACAAGTCCATTGCACATATTTCCAACTAGCCATACAACTGAGACAAGAGGTGGCCAAACTCATGCTCATGCTACACGCATCCAAAAAAAAGCCATGTTGATAATAATGCATTTCTTTCTCTTTTCCTTTGGTTGCCCTTCTCATTATACTCAATGATCCTCTCCAAGACCTTCATTGATTCTTGTCGTGGTACAATACATGCTCCATGCATGTTGTGTACTCTTGACGGTCCTCCAATTGAAGCCATATAAACATCCACGGGGGCTGCACATGCTCAATCAAGAATGACCGGACTTCTTCATCATCTTGTAGCTCACACTTTGGAAGTACTTACCAATTCATGGATGGGTTTTGGCACACCATTAGGAACTCAATGGAGTCTTTTTGGGCCCTTTAATTTGCCATGAGGTTATGGAGACGTTTAACTTTTTGACAAATAGGAGCCCACCATGTAAGCAAAAACCATTGGTGATTAAGAGAGGTGTAAGAGTGGTCAAAGGGTGCACTTTTTCCCCCAAAAAGGGGGAGGGGGCAATTTTACAATTTTCGGACCTCCATAACTTCTACATACAAGCTCTGATTTGAGCGGAGATTACAGATCCGTGATCTACTCATCAAGAGCTTTCCATAAATATGTTACATGATATGGTTTTATCTGCTAGATTTTAAATTTCATTTTTTCCCCAAAATTCAAATTCGAATAAAGTAGCCGTTTTGAAGCTTCAAATTAGAAAACTTTTCTTCTTAAGAGAAAAGGTTTGACTCCCTTAAACTGCCAAATAAAAGGGCCCAAGAAGACTCCATTGAGGTCCTAATGCTTGTATAATGAGTCATCCAAAATGATAGTATTTTCTTGTGATAGGCAACTATACAAGTTCCAAATGCAGTATAAATTCTTGAAAAAGATAGGTTTTGTATCCACAACAAGAAAGCATGCCTCATCACACTCACCTTGGGCCAGGACTCTTGTTATTTTCCTCATGGCATGGAAAACACGCATCCAGGATTCTTTTGACTTTATTTAGTCGAGAAGTGCTCCAAATGAACACTTGAAACCACTGAAGACAAAAATCCAAGAATGTAGGAGTATCTCTTCGTACAAACACTGCGTGTCTTGCTCTCCTGAACTCTAACCATTTCTGGTGCATACGGTGGGGGTTTTTCTCCAAGATTGTACTCAACAACCTTTACCAAGATTTTATCCAAATCCAACACATTTGCTCTTCTTTCATCCTCTAGAGATCTTGGTACCATCCTTGCTAAGGGTGGAGGTAGACAAGGCAACTGAGGGTGATCCATCAGAAGGATGGAAACTGGTCGAGATGGCTTTACCTCCAGTCTGTTCGTGATTTCTAAAAGCTGAGCACATATCCGGTCCCATTTAGCATTCTCCAACCTCTTTTGCCTTATTGGATTTGTTGTTATGACCTTCGGTCGCGCATGTGTTTGTACTTTACTATTTACATAGATAGAAAAATGCCATTTTTTTCCATTATGGTCACCCTGATGCAAACCTGTTAGTATCACATCCCATTAGCATTTGTATTTAAGACCTGTTAGTATAGAGGTCAAGCAACAAATGGGATGTGATAACTTCATATTATGTGAGAGTGTACAATAAGTGTCAATGACACTTATCATACGTGGGTAATACATAAATGGAATCAAGCTACAACACGTACATGACAGTGTAGATAAGTGTTATTATTAACACTTATGTTACCGAAGGTAAAGTTGGGACAAGGGGGTATAAACATGGATGCTTCATTTGGCATTTCTCTTGGAGCATTTGCCAGGGGATAGTGGTGTAAGGGTGTTTTTCTTCTTGAGATCTTTACCAGCAAATAGGTGGATTTGTGGCACGTCCTCCTCATTGGCCTCTTTATTGGTGTTGATCTTGAGTGATCCTTCCTATATAGGCTTTCTCATGCTGCTTCGTAACTCTCGCCTACACTCCATTTTTGCATGTTTATTGCTTTCTCCCACAAGTGGTTCATCTGGACTAACCGTCCCTGCAAACCCATGCTTCTCCCCAACACTGCCATCCACGTTCTCTTGCACATCCTCCAATTCTGCATCGATACAAACATGTTGATCATTACTACCTCCGACATGTATGTCATCTGCACTATCCTTCACATCATCTTTCTGTGACGCTGCAAACGTGAGTGTCTCCAAAACACTGCCATCCATGTTCTCTTGCACACGCTCTACCGCATCCTCCACTGTTAATCCAATTCTAGGATCAACAAGAGATATTGCCATTATCTTACATCAAGGAGTCACGGTAGATACACCAAAGGGTTTTACATTCAAGATATGAAGCAATAGTGTCCAAAGCTACAACTTGGATGGGCACTCGTAATGATGTGATGGAGTATTTATGGCAATTCCCGCTTCAAGAGCGTGTGGTAGCAAGTTAGGATGAAGTCCTAAGTGATTTACTTCATGGATATATTATGAGAGTAGTCATTGTAATAGCATTAGGCCTCTTATGAGCCTAAAGTGCCCGGTCAGCCACAGTTTAAGTGAGTGTGAACACGTATGGCCATGTATATAAGTGAATTTATCTCATAATACAACATACTCTCCCATTGTGCAATTGAGTCTTGCTCTTGCTAATCCTCTTGCTAATGTCTCTCCCTAATGCATGCTAGTGAGTGTGTGTGTGAGTGAAGTGAGGTGAGAGGAGGGATGCGAACCCATAGTGCAACGCGACGGTGTGACAACGCTCTCGCGCAGGAGATGCGGTGGAATTGTTTGTGAAGGAATTGTAGAGCTTGGATACCTCAAGGGTTACGAGCTCGGCCATTGGAAATATCCTCACGATAATTGTGGTTCACCAGGTAATCTCTTTTTAGATGTGTTTCAAGGAGGGTTAGGGTGAGCCATAACATTTTTGGCGGTGTGACAACGCTCTCACGGGAGATGCGGTGGAATTGCTTCTGAAGGAGTTGTAGAGCTTGGATACCTCAAGGGTTATGAGCTCGGCACCATTGGAAAGATCCTCACCATAATTGTGGTTCACCAGGTAATCTCTTTTTAGATGTGTTTCAAGGAGGGTTAGGGTGAGCCATAACATTTTTGGTGTCACTGTCGGGGAGCCATCCCTTGGCTTTTTTCATCGTTTTGCCTCTAATCTATGCATAACCCATGCCCATTATCTGGATTAATAGTTTCCCATGAAAAAGATGTGGATTTGATGGTGATTTGTGTGAGATTTAGTGTAGAATAGCTCTCTTTTTTGTTTTTGAAAAGAATGCTTTTTGCTTAATTTTTAGGTTAATTTATTGTTTTTGTTGTTGCTTTTGTGGTTTTTCATGTTCTTACTTGCACATAGTTTGTATTAGGCTTAGTTTGCATCCATTGCATCAAAAAATGCAAGAGAATGTAATTTTGAGTGAATGTTAGCTCTCTTTAGTGTGAAACATAGAACTAAGATCATTAATTTTGGTATTTGTTGTTGAAATTCTATGGGAATAGAGTGTTAGCTGTTTGGAATAGAGTGTTAGTAAGCATTAGGAGTAGCTTAATCTTTCAAAAATATCTTAAAACCATCAAAAATTCCTTGAATTTGATTAATTTCTCTTAATGGGTTGGTTTTTATCATTAAGGGTGATTAATTTTGTTCAAGAGGCCAACCATATCTCTTTTATTAATCAACGCTTTGCGTGGTTACAAAAAGATAAGGTATAGGAAGCATGACTACCCTTGAAAAATGACATTAATCGGAGTGGTTAACACACCCCCTCCCTAATTTAGGTCTGTCCTCAGAGCTGGCATGGATCTAATGGTAGTAGATCAAGTAGGTCCAGATAAAGTCGTGTCCCAAGGTAGGATGAGGGGGGGGGCTTGATGGAAGACATGGTGGCTCATCCAGAAAGTTGTCTCCATTATGTCTTTGAATGTTTGGAGGTGCTAGGTTGGATGCACTCGAGCCAAAGATCTGCTTCAGTGTTGGCCCTTTGTTGATGTCGAAGGCCAAGCCTTGAGTGCCTTCATGATAATGGTTCCAATTTGGGAATGTCTCCAGCAACATGATGATCAAATTGAAGAATATGATGGTGGTTACTAACCACAAGATCTAGTGCCTGATCATATCTTCTGATGATGAATTTATGGATGTGCTTTAACATGTTGACTTCAATGCACGAATGCTGAGGCGTCGAAGGAGCAAAACATGGGAAGTTGAAGAGAAGTTTTGGGTTCTTTGTCTTCTCCTTGTGGAAAATATTCCAGGCCCGTTTGTGGCGGATCGATAGATATTCTAGGTTTATTCAAAGTGGATGCGATGCCTTTTGCAATATTGTTCCTAGATATACGGCTTCAGCAAGAAAAGTTGCTGCTAGGCCGGCTCTTCACCCATGAGATCAAACATGATGAAACGAGTAGCGACGGTGGGCAACCGATGGTAACCGCCACATTGTTGAGGGGGGTGCTCAACGTAGGATGTGGATGTCCATTGATCCGTGACCTTGGTGAGTGACTCCTCCTGGAGTTGTCGACTGAGCAGGATTCGAATTGCCTACTCTCGAACTCCATGCGATTGAGGGGGTCACGCCAATTAAGGGGGTTGGCAGAGGTTTAACTTCCTCTTGCTGGGATCTTGCCTTCCAAGGTGGGGGAGAGGGAATTTTGGGTGGCGGTGGTGACGAGGTTGTGGAGGGGTGGGTGATGTCAAGGAAATGGTGGGCAAGGCTGGCTTTAAGGACTGGGGAAGGCCTACCTGATGTTGAGGGTAATTTTGTAAGGGATTTGGGCAGTGTTAAGGTTGGAAGTGTGTGTGTGGGGGGGGTTGGTGAGGGAGGTGGAGTGCGGAAATGGATGGTTCTCATAGTGTCATGAAGGTGTCGACCTTCTTCTCGATGGCACTAGAGGAGGGTCCAGAGGCTGTGGGTGGTGGTTGGGCAGCTCTTGCTTCCGTGGCTTCCAACTGTGCTTCTTTTTGGTGGAGTGTCTCCTTTGTAATCTCGCGGTAGCGCTGGAAGTCGAGAGTGGTTCTGTTGAGGACCTCTTCCGTAGTTGTGGCTCTTTGCTGGAAGTCCTAGGCGAGAGAGAGTTTGTGGTTAGCCCGCTATGCTGCCTCTTGCTGTGCTGCTTGGAGCTGGTGTTAGAGTTTTGAAATGGATGAGAGGGCATTGACCAATAGCTGTCCTTTTTGTCGAGGGCCTACTGGAGATGAATGTTGTTGAGGGTGGAGGTATAAAGGTCCTCGGCATTCTGCCACTCCTAAGCCTTTGCAAGCAAGATTTGTTTCTATGCCAGTAGTGTAGCGATCTCCTAGTGGCAATAGATGCAGTCCGTCATTTGCGTGATGAGCTTGCAAGCCATGTGTGAGAAGCCCTGGGCAAAGTCTAGTACTTCCCCATGTGATGCACATACGCTTTTTGGATAAGCTTCATGGGATTTGAAACTGCTCGTGCGTGCCTAACGGAGGGTTTCCATAGTATTGATGTGACGAGGGAGGAGATGAGGGGCCCACTTCTGAGTGATGAGGGGGTAAGGAGAAGATGTTGCAAGAGGTGGGGTTTCAAAAAGGTTATGATTCAAAAATGCCTATCTTTGTGTCTCCTCCTCAGCGGCCTTACATTGGGCTTCTGCAACTTCCTATTCTTCTGGGGTGGGGCCCTGGCTGTGGATCGAGGAAGGAAGGTGCTCTTTCCCCTTTGGGTTCGGGTGATGGCGCTTTGGCAGTGGAGAGTTGGGAGAGGATTGGGGGGGAGGTAGAGAGATGGGTACAACATTTGGCCTGGTGAGTTGCACTGCCCTCAGAAGCTCCTCCCATCCAGCAGCATGGTAGAGGACTTTTGTGAGGAGGGCGGAGGCTGTGAGCTTTCCTTGGGGGTTAAAACACACTGCGTGCAGCTCCTTATGCAAATATTTAGCCCAATTCCTGTGGTGGTGGACTCTGGCCAATGTCAAGAGACTGCACCTGCTAAAGCGGCATGTCCACCATGTTGTCTCATTAATAAAAAGGAGAGTGCCTTGGCCGGCATCACGAGCTCCTCCTGAGTAATATTGCCCCACTCCACTCCATCCTTGGTAGTGCTACCCTTGAAAGTGCCATGAGTCATCCATGGGGAGTTGGTGAGCCGCACGTAGGGCTGTTCCATTCTGGGGAGGTGGGGAGCTTCTCGGACCAGGTCGACACTCTGAGATGTACTATGTGCACCTGTCCTTAAATATCGAGCACTTGACCTGTTGCATGGTTTGGCTTTATATATCTCTGTAAAGTATAAGAAATTATACAGGTTGGGTCCCCAAGGCTCCATAGTGGGCAGCTTGCCGAGCCCAAGCTGCTTAAGGTGGGGGCCGCAATGGCTAGATTAGCGACAACAACAACAACTCTATAGGGTCCGATGTAATATAATAGCTTATGCTCGACCTTATGATTGTTCTCCATAAAGGAGTGGACTGTGTGACCTCATTAGGTGCTCCCCTAGATGTGACAACTGGTTCGGGTGGCGGCCATACTCCTCGAAGTGTCCCCTCACTGGACGCTTCTTCCCCGAGGGTGGGGTGCTTCTGGACCTCTGGGGAGGAGTCAGATGTTTCGGCCATGTGTGATGGAGGATGCACCAACAGGGAAAGCTTGAGAAAAAATTTAGCAAGAGTTCGAGTAGGCTACAAGTAGAAACTGAGGAAATGAGAGGGGTGGCCCACATATATAGTTTTCAGAAGGACATGGTGTGGCAAGAAGATTGTATGGGTGTGGCATTTACAAGAAATAGGCATACGCTTGTGAATGGTATGGGCATACCATTTGGATCTGAGGTTAGAACGGGTGTGGCTTTGTTTGGTACAAGCATGCCATCTATTTGGAATGGCCATGGCATATGAGGTTGAGGTTGGAACGGGCGTGGCATGTGGAGCTGAGGTTTGGCCGTGGCTTTGTTTGGTACACGCGTGGCAAATAGATTTTTTTGAGGGCACCCTATAAACAAGTTTTGTACTCGTGGGCTATGTTGCCCAGCACCCCATTACGGGTTTTGTACTGACTGTGTGCCAATTCGCCAAATGGAGAAGATAGTTCCAATTAGGTGATGGGCGAGGGTGAGATTTCCTTGGGGATTTTAGAGTCTGGTAATGAGGGAGTATCTGAGAATGGAGAGGTTAAGGGTTGATTGGGAGTACTTTGAGGTAGCCTGACAATGACGGGTGGGGGACGACGTCGAGGGTATATCTTCTCGGTATGCATTGTGGGCTACTGTGTGGGGGGGTCAAGTGGTTATCGTGAAGCTTTTGCTTCCCTTTCTCCTATGCAGTATTCATGGCAGAGGCCACTTTGGGTTTCCATTGAAGGGTTGGTAAACTGTGGAGTGAAAAGAGTAGGGAGGTAGTGCGTTGGTGATTTGTTGGGGACCCGAATGTGGTGATTTCCCTCATAGTAATGTTGAGCCTACAGTAGAGGTTGGGGATCCACTGGAAAGTTGTTGTTGTTGGGCAAGGCATACGGTGTGAGTGAGGATAGTTTGGCCTTGGGGGGCATTTGGGGTGGCGTTTGTCCTGTACCTTGTGGGCTTAGGGTTATCAAATTAGTTGTTTGCGAGAGGGAGGACGAGCTTGGGTTGCTACTAGATGTGTATGGGACGTGGAATGTCGGGGGATCCACAAAGTGGACGTACCATCATAATACCCTTGCGCTGTTAGAAGTCTTTTAGGTACTCACTATCGAGAGTGCTTGCCCTGTATACATTTGCTAGTGTTGTTAGGAGGGTTAGTCTCATTAGTTTTGTTGGGGGAGGTCAACAGTGGGGGTGGCTTTTGAGAGTTGGGATTGGGCTGCTGCTAAGTGGGGTAGTGGAGAGGATGTGCGAGGTAGTAGTGTGTTCAGAATGGGGAGTGGCCTCTTTTTGAGCGATATCGATTTGAGTGGATTGGAGGGTGGAATTATGGTGTGGTGAGGGGAGGAGTAACTTCGTGGCACGAGGGAGCACCGGGTATGGGTTCTTCATCCATCATGATGAGGACAATAACTTGGCTGGAGGCCGGCTGGAAGGTAGCCATCCTTGTATCCCAGTCGATGTTGCACCGGTTAACCTCTTTCGAGAAGTATATCTTCACGCATGGTTTTCACAGGAATCACATAAAACTTCCCTTCCAAGTATTATTTCCAATGTAGAACAAAATTGTGATTGTGCCTAAACAATGAGATTCTTGAGATGTCACTGTTGTGACGGTGGCAGGAGTCCCTTTCAATGGGGGTTCTTCGAGGGAAAGCCATGTCTCATAAGACACAAAGTTGTAATTAACCCTTGTATCTACAAGAGCTAATTTTTGAGTGAAGCTCATCGGGGTGGTCTTTTTTAACCATAGCCAAGCAAGCTTGACCTCCCAATCTTCCTCTTCAAGGTCTACAACTTGGGCCATGTTGACCACACTATATTTTTTTGCCTCAGTTTATCTTGCCTCGCTTTAGTCTCTTGTTGGGCTACTTATTTCATTGCTTTGTTGTCATTTTTTCTTTGTTTTTTGTTATGAATGGCCTTGAGGGTGGTTTCGGTTAGTGGGCCATAGTAGCATTTATTTGAATTTGCTACTACCATTGAGATATCCCACCAATTCAACACCATCAAGTGTCTCTCTGTGCATAATGCCTTGTGGGGTTATCTCAGTGACTAGGAAAGGTCCTAAGCCCCTGAGCTTGAGTTTCTTTTTATGTGTTTTGTTGCTTAAGAAGAGGTCCATGTTGCCCTCGTTCATTTTCTTGTCCTTCAGCTAGTCATCGAGCACTGTTTATGCCTTAGCTTTTCTACAATCATGCTATATATAGCTAGGAGGTGTGTTTTGTCAAGCTTTTCAAGCTCAAACACGTGACAACCTAAGACATTCTCCGTGAGTTTTCTTGTATAACTAGTTTAAAACTTGGGACCAACAACTCCATTAGCATAATCGCTTCAGTACCATAGGTCGAATTGCGTGGTGTTACATTAGTAGCCCTCCCGACGAGGGTGTAGTTGCCAACACAAATAGGGAAGAGTAGATGAAGCTCTTACCCTCGTACCGCTTCGTGTGTTTTTCTTGCTTGCAACTCAGCCCTTAGCATGAGCCAAGCTCTGATACCATGAAAAGATGTAGAGGAGAAGAGAGCTTGAGCTCTTGCAAGCACACACACACTCACAAAACCCTAAAAGAGAACACACAAGGTGAGAGGCTGAAAATCTTCTTCTTCTTCACACAATACTTAATATACCATATACAAAGATAAGAGTATACACAACACTTAACATACCATATACAAAGATAAGAGTACACACAATATGAAAAGGTACTCAACCAAATACATACTAGGGTTCTCTATATTGTGAACCCAACTAAATGAGCTGGTGCTATAACTATGCCTGTCTCTAGAATGGCTATAACTAAATGAGCTGGTGCTATAACTATGCCTGTCTCTAGAATGGCTATCACACAGCTTATCATCCCACTAACCGCCACATATCATCCATGATCTCACAAACCATTCCCGTGATGTAAGTGTGGGGTCTATCCCCTAGGCGGGTCATCTTTTCTTGAATATCTTCTTTTGTACCAGCATATTCAAGTACGCAAGGAGAACTTGGTTTTTTGTTTTCTCTTCTAGTGTTATCTAGCTGTAAGTAGAAAACGGGTGTGGTAGTTTTCCTTGCCATTCTCCGATGATGTTTTGAATGATGGTGATTGTCAAATTAGGATCGTTGGTGAATGTTAGGAAAATTAACAAAGATCCTTGACGACATGACGCCATTGAAAACTAAGGCTCCTACAACATGGAGTTGGATAAAATTTTCCTCCTTGAGATTCTTAGGAGGACGCATAAAATGAGGCAACATGGTTTTCTTTTGATCCATACCATCAATGACAAGGCCCAAATATTTTTCCTTCTTCTCTAAACACTTTTTCCTGTGCTTTGCTAATTTTTGGCACTCTGTGCTCTATTGCTCCCTGTGGATGTTCAAGGCATGTAGACTGGGCACTGCAAAAGAGATTTAATATTTTTTCAATATAAAAAATTATTTCAAAATAACCAACATAGCCACTTTAAAATATCTAGAAATTCAAACTTATCTTACATTTTTCTTCTGTAGTCTTTTATGTGTCTCACTTTGCTTTGAACTCTGCACATATTTGGCAAACACCCATCTTGCTCTTCTTGGGAGTTTTGAGGTGAGAGAAATCTTGTCTCCATATTCTCAAGAAAGAGGGAAGTGAGAAAGTGGGGTTTAGAGTTTCTTTTTGTGACTCCGCATATAAATTGTATACCTCTTTTAGTAAAAAGAGATGTGTGAAGTTTGAGTTAGGTAGTACTTCTCCATTGAAGGTGATGAAGTTTCCCAACCATTGCTTTAGGCAACAATATTGGGGGGGTTTCATGTGTGCTCAATGTTAAAGAAAAACTTTCTTGGGCCACATTTGCTAAGATTTTTTCAATTCTCAGACTGCTAATACAAAATACCTTAAGAAACTTGCTCTACAAAAACTAGAACACCTGAGACCGCAAACTGACATGGTGGAGTGTCGCAGACAAGACCTTAAGAACACATTTTGTGGACCTCTCCCTTAACCAAGAAATTTATACGCTCTAGTTGGATTTTATGAAATCCTAAGCTCCTCAAACAATTTCTAGCACAACCAAAAACTCTACATGTCTCTCGAATTGCTAGACTTGAAAGAAGACGCTACTTTCTCTCACCTCTTGCCCTTTGAGGTCGTTGTTGCTCATGCTCTCTCTCATTAACTGTTACATTCCCATTAAGTTCTGTGGTTCTTGTTCAACCACATCAAAAGAAACTCTTCTTGAGCACCGTCTAGAACAAGGAGTTTCTTCATTAGCATTCAAATTTGTGTTTACAGAAGGTGTTAGAGAGATAGAAGGGTAAAAGGGTTGCAAATTGCTAGGACTACTTAGGAGTTCCATTTGCTAGAGTGTGATAATCAAATGAATTAACTTTAACTTCTGAAGGGGGTTATTCTTTGTTCAATGGAAAATAATTTTAATATTAAATAAATAAATAATTCTAAATTTAAAAACCATGAGGCTTTAAAAGGGGAGGGAGAGGTTCATTTTTCACATATGCAAGTTGTGTTTGGAGCTTTGGAGCACTCGACCATCTTCTCTACGATCGTGTCTTTTTTGGTGCAAACTCTAATTCAAGGTAAGCGTATCATTTTGAAATTTGAATTTTTAGTAGTAATTTTATATTTATTTCTGTTTATTACATTGCCTCAAAATCCTAAAACAAATAAAAAGTGTAAAATATTTTTCAACTACAAATTAAAAAATCAAAACTTTTTTTTCACTTAAAAATTTTGATTTTGAAAATTTTGAAAATTATATTGGTTACTTGAAATTTTAAAATAAAAAATGACCATCTTTCCTAAAATTGGAGCGAAAAATAACGGTCCAAATCTTAAGTGGAAAAAACATGTGGATTCCAAAATCCTTTTTGTACTTTTGTAAAAAATTCAAACTTGTAAATTTTTCTTTGTGAAATGGAAACCAAAGTTTTGAGAAAAATATGTATCATTGTTAAAATCTTTTTTTTTTGTAAAAAATAAAACATGAAGTGCAAGTTATTTTTAAAAATTTTTATTTTGAGTAAATTCTGGTGATCCTTCTTAGCATGTCATATAATGGATGCAAACTAAGACTAATACACTCTATATGCAAGCCCCAGGAACATTAAAAGCCACATTAAACAACAAATTAAGGTAAAAATTAAGCAAAAAAACATTCTTTACAAAACAAAAAAGAGAGCTAATTCTTACAAAATCACACATAAATCTCCATCAAATCCACATCTTTTTCATGGAAAACCATTAATAAAGACAATGGGCAATAGGTAATGTGTAGATTAGAGAAAAATGATGAAAAAAGCCAAGGGATGGCTCCTTGGCGACGCCAAAAATGTTATGGCTCACCCTAACCCCCCTTGAAACACATCCAAAGAGAGAATACCTGGTGAACCGCAACTGTTGTGAGGATCTTTCCAATAGCCGAGCTCATAACCCTTGAGGTCTCCAAGCTCTCAGAAGTAATTCCACCGCAGCGTTGTCACACCGCCACATTGAACTACATGTGCTCATCCCTTCTCTCACCTCACTACACTCACACACACTCACTAGCATATATTAGGGAAAGAGATTACCAAGAGCAAGACTCTATTGCAAAATGGGAGAGTATCCTGTATTATGAGAGAAATTCACTTATATACATGGCCATAAGTGTTCACACTCACTTAAACTATGGCCGACCGGGCACTTTACACTCAATCATAAGAGGCCTAATGCTATTACAATGACTACTCTCATAATATATCCATGAAGGACATCACCTGGGACTTCATCGTAACTTACTACCACATTCTCTTGAAGTGGGAATCGCCATAAGTATTCTGTCAAACCATTACGGGTGCTTGTCCAAGTTGTAGCTTTGGACACCATCGCTTCATATCTTGAATGTATAACCTTTTGGTGTATCTATCTCCACTCCTTGATGTAAGATAATGGTAGTAGCTCTTGTGAACCACCCTAGGATTGGGTCAACAACATAGAGGTCATCCATAAAGACCTCAAGAAATTTTTTAAGATATTCCTTGTAGGCCATGTAAGGAATATCTTCGAAGATAGTCCTTGTTAGTGTCAATCGGTTCCGTGGCTCGGGTGGTTGAGCATAGCAGATCTTCCTATTTTGATGAAGAGGTTGATGCATGTGTTGTTGTACCATCTTTTGAACCACTCTTGATAACTTCTTGGATGTCTCCCTTACCGATCTTCATGGTTTTCTTTCTCGAGCGTCTAGTCGCTCGTTATTATTGTTCAGGAAAACTTTTTGAAGATAATACCTTTGCTTGTCCCTGGTCTTGCAAGGTTGATGTCTCTGTTGCAACATGAGCTGTGGCCCTCTATCTGTTTCACAATCTAGTTAACGGCGTTGAGAGGGAACGTGTGGATGAAGCCATATCTTACACTTAGCACGTTAATGCTAGTGCTAGGATTAGCTTCACAAACATTCCCTATTGTTCCAGATCTCAACAGACAATACTTATAATACATATGGTCTATCCCACACCCAATGCATAAAGGGGTTAATGCGGAAGTACCTCTAGAGGTACTTGCCATCCCTTTCTTGATAGGACACTCAGCCACTTAGGGAAGGGTCCTACACAATGATAGCATTGCATGGGTGGTCATTTAGCTATTGTATTCATGTCTTGGCCCCATGGCATTAGGAGTGCTAAGTACACTGGGTACATTTGGTCACCCTCCGTCACATAGTGTCTTCGAATTTGAGAGGGTGGACTAGTTGGCTCAAGTGGTTTGAAGGTAGGACCTTCGGAAGCTTCCCCCTCCTCCCCTTCTTTAAAGATTTCTGTCAGGGTTAGCTGTGATGAACATGTGTGATTTGTGGCAATGGGGGTTGAGGTGGGAGAACTGGGGATGGTAAGGGCATTTTGGGTACCCTTAGAATTCCTCTTTGGGCCACTTCTTGGCCTGGTTGAGCTACATTGTGAAGGGCAGCAGGTGCTAGCAAGGACAACGATTGCCTTGAGTTTGTAAGCAGGGCTTGAGGTAGAGTGCGGGCTTGAGCATCCGTTTTTTGATAGGAGTTCATGACTTCGTAATTTCCCCATCTTTGGCAATATGTGCAATAGAGGGTGGGACGGGGTCACAAATGTGGACACTCCATGCCTGGTATGGTTAACTCGACAAATCGAGAACCATACAATCTCCCTCTTTGGATAGAGATGGGGTCGGCCTGGCCTTGGCCGGTTCTCCAATGTTGGGTCATTTTGATGCATTAATACAACCAATTTCTTAACTTGTTGTCCAGAAGTGGACTCCTTGCTCTTTTCTTTAGATTTTGTGCTGGTGGTCTTGAACGAGGCTTCTAATGTACCCTCATGGAGTTCTTGGGAATGTGTTCCATTGAAATTGTCCTCGAAGTCCATAGCACTCCTGCAACATTGCTTGAAGGAGGCATGGGCCAAGGCATACAATGAATTCTATAGGGGTATGTCATCCAAACCTTCCGGAAATCTCCCTGTTAACCTTTCATCATCAGAGAACTTGTCTTTGGCATTGTAGCAGGAGTGGAGATATCTGACTATGTTAATATAGTCTTGGATGGTTTCACCATCCTTTTGTCTAACATTGTGTAGTTGCTTAATAAATCTCCATCGGGTTCCTTGAAAAAAATATCCGACCTTGAAGGCCTCTTTTAAGGCTTCAAAGGTGGCCTTGTGCCTAGTTAATGAAAATATTCTTTTTTTTTAATTCTAACTGCCAAATTAATTGTAGAAGATTTCCCAAGATTTTCCCAGACAGAATGGCATGGGTGTGGCACTTTTGCCATGACTATGTCCTATGAATGGAATGTCCATTTGCTTCTCAGAAGAGCATCCAGAATGGAATTTTTGCCTTGTTTCCTCCTTTGATTTTTGTAATTTTAGGTATCTTCCCAATGTTTTTTTGGGGATTTTTGTTTTGATAGGGGGTTGGAGCTAGTCTCTAGCTACCTATTGATGCCTAGAATGCTTAAAGAAACCTAATAATTTAAGATTAATTTGATAATTAAGCTATGGTGCAAACTTAATGAAAGATGAGAAAAAAATCAAAATTTGTATGAATGTCAAGGGCAAAGATTAAACACTTACTTGTGTCTCCTGCACTTGGTGATAAGACCTCAATGCTCCGGTTAAACTCCATAGCTCCATGGAACACCATCAAACAAACAACAACTCAAACATAAGCAAAAAATCAGTGTATTTGTAATCCAACTGGGCCAAATGAGGACTCTAGTAAATGAAATAAGTGGAGGACCCTAAGCTAAGTGCCACCCCCGACAGTGGTGCTAAAGATGTTAATCCTAACATATAACCATGCACACAAGAGAGGGAGAGAAGAAGAGAAACAAACATGCAAGGGTCGAGTCAGGGATGTGATCTTAGCTAACCCTAATGAGAGTTAACTCCCCTTTTGTGAGGGTGCTGGGGTGTCACCCAAGTGGAGATTCAAGAGCTAGGTGAAGAGCAAGAAGGAGAGAGCTATGGAAAGCTAAACCTTCAATCCATGCCACATGCAAGAGAGAGGGACCTTGGTAGAGAGACAAGAGAGGGGAGAGGGAAGGAGAAGCTAGATCATCACCATCCCTGTGAGATCCCACTGCCCCCTCCGCACACCGGATTCTCGGTAGAAGCTGGCACAGCCGAAGCAGCTCCCTTATGCGCGAGGTAGGGTTTCCCACTTGGGGCCTCGCCCTCGAATGTCTAGGCAGCACGAGACTAAGTTGGTGGTTATTCCAAAAATCAAAACCGGGAAAATTTCCCATGCCCGAAAAACGGGGACGATTCCACCATTTTGAATTTCTTAACGAATTTTTCTAACAAGGTCAAGATACTGAACTAACCTTCATCTGAATAAACCAGATATAAGGGAAACTATTACAGACTTATCTTGAAGGAATCAAGGCTTTTTTCCTAATTGAATCAGGCACAACTGTTGATCTATTCATTTGAGAAGTCTTCAGGTTATTATTTTACTATTCGAGTCCTAAGCGTATTCCTATAATCAATTTTATTATTAAAACTCTACTGATTCCATCCTAAGCCCATCCGGCCCATGGATTAGCCACCGCCCAACCACTGGAATTGGTAGAACCAGACAAGTACTCACCCACCCATAATTGAATGCCTTTCTTAACTTTTGCTTTAATACAAATACGCACACACTCCTCTTTAAACTTTAACTTATAAAACAATCCATTGACGAACAATTATTGGTTAGAGATATCATAACTCAAAATTTCCATCCAGTTCCTTGTTTCTAAAAAATAGGTATCACTCTAGACTCTCTGTCGAGACCAGCTAGTCAGCAAACGAGATCCAGTAACAGATTACAATAATCTTCGTATCATACATTTAGCCTATCTCACCGAAGAAAATGGTAAATTGGTAGGTTGTGCCCCTCTTTCATAAGCCTCTACATGTATTGGAATGGTGGGGTTGAAAGGAGTGAACTACAAGAGGGCTTGGCACATAAGATGAGACTTAAGTTAACGATTCTTGCTCATAATGATTTTCTCATATTCTACACCTAGGATCAAAGGTGGAACCCACCATGTCAAGACCTTGCTACTACTGAGTGGGGACCCTAGCCTCCTCTAGCTGGCTTGCCATCCAGGGGTTTCTTGGGGTCAAGAGTGGTAGTTAGGAAATTAAAGGAAGAAGATGGAAAGTTTCTCTTAGTTAGTTAGTGGTGCGTTAGTATCATCCTTAGTCTTATTAACATAAATGTTAGATAAATAAGATGTTATTGGACTAAACAATGGGTAGGTTTTGTCCTCTTCTTCTTCTCTTTTATCCCTACCCCCATCATTGAAAGGTGGCTGTGGTTTTTTTGTGAGATAAAGAAAGAATGAAGAGCATGCAAGTACTCTTCCTTAGGGAATGAGGGTATTTAATGTACACTTGGTCAAAATCATAAACTAATGATATTTATAAGTTATGTAGATGTGCACAAACGAGATCAAAAAGTTTTAGGATACCATAAGGATGATATGATTTGCTATTATGGAGTAGTAGGTGTTGGTGAGTATCCCAAGCCTCAACCCATCCCCATGTTGTAGTCCCCAATCAAGGCTATTTTATATCCTAGGGAGGGGAGCTATATAAGAATTTATGTTAAAGGGTTTTATTAGTTTTAGGAGATCTTCCCCCTTGTTAAAGTTAGTTGAGTTAATTAGCACCCTACACCAAGATTTGACGTTGAGCACAATTGGGTGTAATGGGTAAATATACATAGCATGTCCCTCGTTTAGTCTGAGGGCTCTCGTAAATTGACACAATGTGTACTATTTTGTTTGATTAGGGGAAGATCTCCTTGTGTTACTCATTAAGATTAATGTTATATTGAAAAAGAGAGAGGGTTAGTGAAGCAAAAAATAGTGAAAAAGTTTGATTAGGGGCCTAAGGAAGCACTGGAAGGTCAACCAAAGGGGCTACCCTATCACTCGTTTAATATAGGTGTCATCCTCTTCTACCGCTTGCCATGGTGGGTTTCCTATACAAACCAAGTTGTTGTTGGACGGTAGTGACTTGATCCTTATGGTCAACCATATGCTTGGGCTATCTCTATATCCCTTTGTTGGTGAGTTTCGTGGATCTGTAGTTTTTGTAGCACCAGGGCATCCTTGTCCTTGTTGAGCATCACCACTTCAGCCTACAATCTTGTGGCCAACTAAATGGGCATCTAGAATCTACTCATTCAAGTGGGAGATGACTTATTAGTGTTGATTTCTAACATTGTTACCCTTTCTATTTATAAGCTCTATAGTGTGTCCTTGAGATATTTTGCCTAGATCTTGTAGTTTTTGCAATTATTTCATAAATGTCTTTAGCCTACATCAATTGTCCTTCCAAGGCTACCATTTGTGCTTTAAGCCCTATCTTCATAGCTTTGAGTTCTTTGTCTTTCTCTTCCAATCGCTTCTCTAAGGCTTTTGGCAATCATCTTTTTCATTGGTCAACTTTTTCTATCTATCTAGTAGTTGAGTGCATGCCCTTGCATGCAACTCAGCCACCTTAGCTTTATGCTTCTTAACTTGGATCTATAGCTATGTCTGGTGTGTTTTTTGGTGATCTCACCTTAGCTTTAGTAAGGCTCTTAACTTGGATCTATAGCTATGTCTGGTGTGTTTTTTTGTGATCTCACCTCTTACTTTTGAGACTCCAGCTATACAAGGTAGCTCCTGCACTTGGATGGTAAGGGCATGGTTGACATTGAACATTTCTTTTTACCTTTGCTTAGCCTCCTTAGTTACTTGATCCATTTCTACCATTTGTTGTGCATTATGCTTTGTTATTGTGCTGGCATGGTACTTGGTTGACATCAAACATTTCTTTTTACCTTTGCTCAGCCTCCTTAGTTACCTGCTCCATTTCTACCATTTGTTGTGCATTACGCTTTGTTGTTGTACTGGCATGGTACTTGAGGAAGTAGTTGGTGGAAGCTTGTATATATATATGAAACAATGCACTCCATCACATCTAGGTAGAGAGGATACTAGAGCCAGAGGTGTACATAATAGGAGGCGGGAGATAAGAACAATTGTTGGAGCTATATACATCACACCCTAACTTAATCTAGATCTCAACTATATATACAAGCTCATAATCAATATGAACTAGTCTTTTGGGAGCGTATATGGTGTAACTCTCTTCCTCCTTCTTTCTCTGAGTCACTCTGTTCCTATCTCTTCGTGTTCGTGTATTTCCAACATGGTATCAGAGCATCATCAATCTTGCTATTGTGAAGAGAAGATAAATGAAGTATCAATTGTGTTAATTCCATTCATGTGCATGTTCTATGTTTCATTCAATCTCTTATTCATGTTTTGTAGAATTCCAGTGATTAATCACTGTTAAAAAAGTTTATGCTTATATAATCATCATGCTCGCCCTATGTGATTAATCACTGTTAAAAAGTTTATGCTTATATAACCATCATGCTCACCCTGCTTTAGGTATTCACCCACCCTATTATATTTAAGTTTTAGGCAGTGGTGGGGAGAAGGCTTTTCAAGCTTGTCGAATCTTGCTATTGTGAAGAGAAGATAAATGAAGTATCAACTGTGTTAATTCCATTCATGTGCATGTTCTATGTTTCATTCAATCTCTTATTCATGTTTTGTAGAATTCCAGTGATTAATCACTCTTAAAAAGTTTATGCTTATATAATCATCATGCTCGCCCTGCTTTAGGTATTCATCCACCCTATTATATTTAAATTTTAGGCAGTGGTGGGGAGAAGGCCTTTTCAAGCTTCTCGACTGCCACCCACCTGGTTGTGGTTTCCATATCTTATAGTTGGAGTAGGAGAAGCTTGAAGATCTCTTCTTCTTTCTGTTCTTCCTCCCAATTTGTGCTTTGTTGTTGTGTCTCCCTCCTCTTTGGAACTTACTTGAATACTTTCTCGTGCATGATTTTCTGAGGACAATTCTATGCTGGAAGCTCTTGTTTGGCCTCTGGTGAGATTAGATATTCTACTTCAAATGGGTCTGCCAAATCTTGTACAAATGTTGGTTGTTGTCATGGTAGTGGTGGCAAGGGGTCCTTTTGGCTTTGTGTGGTACTCAGTGCCTCTCTTAGGCTCTTGGGGGATGGGCACATTGAGGAGAGCAATTTTCTTCTTAAGCACTTCCAAGTAGTACCCATGCATAATTTTGGGCTCCTTCCTTACCTGCTGGCAAAATAGATCAATGGGAAACTGCATGTCCTCGGTTGTTCTTGTGTAGGGAGGTGGTAATTTCCCTTCTTCAAGTTGGGCTGGCATCCCTGTACCAGTACTTGGGCCTATTGAAGACGGTTCTTCTCTATGATGCGGTTGTGATATTCTAATGGAAGCTTTTGGAGCTTGGTTTGATTCCTTGAGGCTGCTTGTTGGTGGAGTGGCATTTTGGCCTTCTCATCACTCCCTAAAGAGGAGGATGTGGTAGTGATCTTTGTTGAGCCACTTCTGATGGTAACATGATCTTCACCTTTGCCAATGTGCTTGGAGTGTTATTTCTTTATTGATGTGGCACATTTGGTAGCTAAGGTGTTGGATTGCTTTGGTTCTTTGGCCTTCTTAAGTTAGGCCTACAACCATGTGATTACATTCAATGGGACAGTTGAGATATTCCCATGTTGAGAACGCTCAACATTGAGGGATGGCATGCCTTTCGACCATGGAGTTAGAAACTAATTGCACAGGCTAATCCTTGAAGTAATGGTCGATCCCACAACCGTGAAATTGTGGTGTCAAGGCAAACTTTTCTTCTGAGGGCATTTAGCCACTCTATGAGGTCCATGGAAAAGGAAACATTGAAGAGGTGGTCTCCCTTGAGGGTGCACCTATGGTGTGCAAAATTGGTTTAGGGTTTGTCTGTATGCTTATGAATGAACAACCATAGCTTATGAGTGAATGGTTGTGGCTTAGTGAGTGAATGGCCATGGCTTCATGAAGAAATAGTCCTGGCTTCATGAAGGAACAACCATGGCTTTGTGAGTGAACAGCTGTGGCTTCATGATGGAATGATCGTGGTTTAGTGAGTTAACGAGTGTGCCGTGGCTTCGTGAGTGAATAGCCGTGGTTATGAGTGAATAGCCGTAACTTAGTGAGTGAACGGCCATGGCTTATGAGTCAATGATCGTGGTTTTTTGGAGTAAATGGTCGTGGTTTCGTGAAGTAATGTTCGTGGCTTTGTGAGTGAACTATTGTGGCTTATGAGTGAACAGCCATGGCTTTGTGAGTGAACTATTGTGGCTTATGAGTGAACAGCCGTGGCTTTGTGAGTGAACTATTGTGGCTTATGAGTGAACAGCCGTGGCTGAGTGAGTGAACGGTTGTGGCTTCGTGAGTGAACGACCGTGGCTTAGTGAAGGAATGGTCATTCGATTTTTTTTAAAGAAATTTTTTGAGATTTTTTTTTTTGGTTTTCTTTTGGGTAGGTACGTCTATATGCTTAGGTAGGTACGTCTATATGCTTATGAGTGAGCGGACACACAGTTTTGAATTTGGGGGGTGGGTGGGGATTTGAATTTTTGAGTGGGGGACAACTAAGATTCCCTCTTAATGACAAGTAGGTGCAAAGAGGCTAAAGTTAAAAGTCAACTCCAAATTAGTGGTTTTTAACTAATCTAGAGATTCTCTAACTTGACTAAAACTTAATCCATCCTAATCTCACTATTAATCACTCTTCAACCCTCTTTCTTTGCACTCTAATTACTCCTTAATGATAAGGAGTTTTGAGATTGGGCTTTGATAGGTGGGTTAGCAATGTCAAGGCTAATCTAATGATGTGATTATCCCCCCAATTAACTGTTGAGATTCAAGCTCGATGTCAGTGTGAGCTAGCTATGCTATGTGCTGGCAGATTAGGTAGGAACATGTGTGAGACATAAATGACCGCGTGTCCAGCTGGTCATAGTGTGTGGACATTAGCTAGGGTTAGTAGAGTGTGGACACAACTCATTGTGTGTTGTGTGGATTATGGATTAGTGCATTATGCTTTGTGTGAGAGTGGACATGGCTTCCCTCTATGGTTAGGGTTTGCAATATACATTAGGGTTTGCTCTTGTGTGTGTGTCTCCTTCTCCTCTACCGTTCTTTCAACATGGTATCAGAGCCTTGTGCTGTTTATTAGGGTTTATGTGTGAGTGAGTGAAGAGGGAGAAGAAGAAGCTGTGAAAAGAAGCTGTGAAGCTGTCCATTGGAGCTGTGAAGCTTGGAAATACTATCAGATCTGAGAGCTTGGCCTACTGGGTAAGGTCCTCTAAACATCCTTGAGCGGATTGCAGGTGAAACAGGCAAAAGCAAAGCAAAATAGAGCAAATCAAAGCAAAGAAAAATTTTGGTTTTTGAAGGTTTCCATTAAAGCTTGGGAACATTGATGTATGGTGGAAATACGAGTGATTCTGGCAAAAGACATATGTATTTGACAAAGAGGGATGTATTAGCAACCCATGTGCAAGCCTTGAACAATTTTTGGAGCAATTTACATGCATTTGATTGAGTGAAATTACTGGTTTTTTGAGCTCTCACAAAACAGAGAAGAGGAAGCCCAAAATTGATGCATTTGGAGTGAGATTTTGGCAAAAATTGAACCATTGGTGGATCACACACATGCCTAAGTGTCTTGGGGACTTAAAACCATCTTCAATTAGCATCACAAAGCCTCCCAAATCCCCTAATTGTAGGCGGCGCAGCTCACAGAGTGGAAACAGGGCAGTTTTCTGGTATTTTTCACACGAGGAGGTTAAATTTCACTTATGTGCTTGGTTCCTTCCACAAACTCCTAAGAAATTGGATGCTTTACATCTTGGAGAAGAGGGCTATGTGATTTGTTTGGTCAATGATGCCTAATTGAGCTGGGAATGAGCTGATTAAAACAGGCTGTCCACCGGTTGCAGAGAAATAGAGCATTTTAATTGAGCAATTAATCTTTGGTGTTTTCCAATTGGACAAATTCCTCTTACATGGAGTTGATGGTCACTATTGCTAAGCCAATGAATGCCTAGTTGCTCAATTTGGTCAAATATTGAAGAAATTAGAGCCAAATCATTACTGGTTTTTTTTGGTTTTTCCAAAAACAGAAAAAGGGATTTTCAAAAATTGATAATTACACATGTCAGATGGAGTTGATACTCAACATTGAGGTTCATTAGGTGTCAATGCAAGTTGCCTAGACTTGATTGCACCATTACATTGCGATTTGGAGCCTTGGAAGGCGTGTCAATTCAGGGTATCCCGCACTGCGTGAGTCAGTTCATCTTGGATGATCACCGGTTGATTTTTTACATCAAAATTGGAGTTTGTTGGCTACCTTGGAGTATCTGGAACATTCATTGGAGTGTGGTTGAGCTGAGGAAGGCTCGGTTTTAGATTTGGAGTTGTGCGGAAGGTGCACATTGAGCAACATGTCGGACAATCGAGTTCAGATTGTTGGTGAAAAGCTGGATAGGAAGAACTTCCAGGCATGGAAGTACAGGATAAAGAGTTTCTTGAAAGGAAAAGGATTTTGGAATATCATTACAGGTGCTGAGCCAGAGCCTGAGCTACCTCGGCAACCTACACAGCAGCAGCTTATTGCTCATAAGCAATGGTCAGAGAGAGCATTCAAAGTGCTGCATTATTTGTCTATATGCATTTCTGATGCTATGCTCATACACATTCAGGATGCTGAGAATCCTAAAGATGCATGGGATACTTTGGTCAAGATGTTTGACACAGATACGAGTGCTCGCAAGTCTGAATTGCGACAGCAGATACACAATGTGAAAAGGAATAAAAGGAGCATACATGATTATGTGCAAGAAATCAAGAAGTTTGCAGATGCATTGGCCACAATAAATGCCCCCATGCCTGATGGTGATTTGGTGGATATTACCTTGCATGGTCTTGGCAAGGAATACAAATCCTTTGATACATCTATCTCAGTGAGGAGTACAGGTTTACCCGACTTTGATGAGTTGGTTTCACTCTTATTGGTTGAGGAAATCAAGCTCAGTGATTCATTTCTGGATGCATCTACTAGCCATGATGATGGCAGAAATCAGGCTTTCTACTCGCAGAGAGGTTTTAGAGGCAGGGGGAGATTCGCATCACGTGGACGTGGTGGTAATGGTCGTGGATGGCAGGATAGGCCTCCACAACAGAATTTTCAGCCTTCTTATGGTGCTCGAGGTGGTCGTGGATATACCCCTCAAAGAGGCAGAGGTAACCCCCCCGTGGATGAGGACATTGGCAAGGCCAACAAAATTCTATGCAAGATGTGGAATGCCATTATTGTGGCAAATATGGTCATATGGCGAGAGATTGCTTTCGCAAACAGAATGATTTGAGAGGGGGAAGAGCACAACGTGGTGGTCATTATGGTGGAAACTATGCACAACATGGTGGCAACTATGCATCAAGTAGCAATGATGGAACTGCAAATCATTTGTTTGCCATGAAGCATGTTGTGGGTTCTATGACAACAAATGCTGAGAATGATGATACATGGTATATGGACTTAGGAGCATCAAACCATATGACATGTCATGGTGAATGGTTTGAGCATATGAAGCCAATGGATGTCAAAGGCTATGTAGAAACAGGTGATGATACCCAGCATGTCATTACACATGTTGGAAGTGTACCATCGGTCATGCATAATGGTCAGACAAAGTCTATGTCAGATGTGCTGTATGTGCCTCCGATCACTAAGAGCTTGGCCTCAATTGGTCAAATGGTAGAACAGGGATTACAGGTTAGATTCAATGAGCATGGATGCTTTGTTGAAGACTTCAAACATGGATGTAGAGTGATTGCTAAAGGCAAGAAAGAAGGAAGATTGTTTAAGCTGGATGCTAGAATTCCTGAGCTAAAATCAGCCATGTTCTCAAAGAGCAGGAATGTGGTACAGGACATTGATATGTGGCATAAGAGGATTGGACATGTCAATATACAGAGATTAAAGAACATGCAAACAAGAGGCATTGTCAATGGATTGCCTAGGTTCAAATATGATGGACATATGCATGTTTGTGAAGCCTGTCAGTTTGGGAAGCAGGCAAGGTTGAGATTTCCTAGAGAAGGAAATATGAGTAACATGCCACTTGAGATCGTGCACAGTGATGTATGGGGTCCTGCACAAAACCCATCTATCAAAGGTAGTTTATACTATGTTACATTCATAGATGATTTTAGCAGGATGACATGGATATACTTTCTCAAAGAGAAGAGTGAAGTGTTGGAAAAATTCATGGATTTCAAAGCTTTTGCAGAAAAGCAGTATGGCTGTTGGATTAAATGTCTGAGGACAGATGGAGGTGTGAATACACCTCAAAAGCTTTTGAGCATTTCTTGAGGAAGCATGGAATAAGAAGACAGTTGACATGCAGGTATACACCTCAGCAGAATGGTGTGGCTGAGAGAAAGAATAGAGTTATATGTGAAGTGGCAAGGGCAATGCTTAATGAAAAGAGCATGCTAGATTACTATTGGGCAGAAGCATGTGCTACTGCAGTTTATATATTGAACAAAACACCTACAGCAACCATTCATGGAAGCACGCCAGAGATGCGGCTCACAGGTTACAGGCCAGACATTGGACATCTTAAAGTTTTTGGATGCATAGCTTATGTGCATGTGCCTGATGAAAGAAGAAGGAAGTTGGATCCTAAAGCAGAGAAATGTGTATTTGTTGGATATGCACAGGATCGAAAGGCCTACAAATGTTATAACCCTCAAACTAGACAAGTGGTCATCTCACGTGATGTGGTGTTTGATGAGCTTGCTAGTTGGTATAAAGCAAAAGATGAGGGTGTTATTGAGTCACTTGAGGCTGATGTTCATGTGAACTTGCCACCACAAGCAAGTTCTAGTTCTACTACTATGTCTGGGCTAGCAGCAGAAGCTGAGAGTAGCAGTGTACGTCCATGGTCAGGACGTTTGAGGCATGAGAGTGTAAGCACTGGGAGTAGTTCTATGGATAAAGGCAAAAAGAAAGTCGAAGGAATTGGAATCACAGAATATGAGTCATCTAGTTCTGAGAGTTTGGATGAGGAGCTTGGCATACATGTTTTACGCACACCTGGTGCGAGGCAGGACAGATATGTGCCACCACGTGCTAGAGTTACAGGTGTACAGAGTGACCCGCATGCATTGCGGAGATCCCAGAGAGTCAGATATCCTGTTGACAGATTGACATATAGATATTTTGCTATGCACTATGCATATATGACATCTAGCATGTGGAACCTACATGCTATACAGAGGCTATTGGAGAGCATGTATGGGAGAAAGCAATGGATGCTGAGATGGACGCATTGGTCCATAATGATACATGGGATTTGGTTGCACTACCAAAGGACAAGAATGTTATTGGATGTAAATGGGTTTACAAAGTAAAGTGCAAATCTGATGGTTCTATTGAGAGACATAAAGCAAGATTGGTAGCAAAGGGTTATGCACAGACCCAAGGATTGGATTATGATGAGACGTTTAGTCCAGTGGCTAAGATGGACACAGCGAGAGCAGTCATTGCTATGGCTGCAGCTAATGGCTGGGAAATGCATCAAATGGATGTTAAGAATGCATTTCTGAATGGAGATCTACAAGAGGAAGTATACATGGCATAGCCAGAAGGGTATGTACACCCTAGATATCCCACTCACGTATGCAGGTTGAAAAAGGCATTATATGGTCTGAAGTAAGCACCACGTGCTTGGAGTGATAAGATGAGCAGATATCTTATCTCACTTGGTTTTCAGATTTCTACAGCAGATTCTTCACTCTATGTGAAGAAGACACAGCATGGGATTGTTTTACTAGTCATCTATGTGGATGACTTGATTATCACAGGTGATCATGGTGCAGATGTGATGCATGTCAAGAAAGCTTTGAGTGGGAAATTTGACATGAAAGATCTTGGTGAGTTGCGATATTTCCTTGGCATTGAAGTGGTGAAAGATCATGCAGGTACTTGGTTAGTACAGCGCCAATATGCATTGGATATGTTGGCAAAATATGGCATGACAGGGTGTAAGCCTATGAGTACACCATTGGAGCAAAATGTGAAGTTGCGAGCTGATTATGGCGAGGAATTGGATGATCCTTCTATGTACAGGAAGATGGTTGGTAGTCTCATATACATGACTATCACACGCCCAGATTTGAGTTATGCAGTGGGGCTAGTCAGCCAGTTTATGCAGAGCCCCAGGAAACCACATTTGGATGCAGTGAGACGCATCATGAGATATGTGAAAACCACAGCACATTATGGTTTATTCTATGAGGGTGGTAAAAGCTTGGACATACATGGCTACACAGATGCTGATTGGGCAGGTAGCGCATATGACAGGAGGTCTACTAGTGGATATGCTTTTACACTTGGAAGTGTTGTGGTGAGTTGGAGTAGTAAAAAGCAACCTACAGTTGCTTTATCCACAGTACAGAGGCTGAGTACAGGGGTGCAGCCATTGCTACTTGTGAGGCTATATGGTTAAAGAGTCTCTTGGCAGATTTATGTGAGCCTCTTGATGGCAAAGTTGTCATACATTGTGACAACATGAGCAGTATACAGTTGGCAAAGAATCCAGTGTTTCATGCGAGGACCAAACACATAGAGGTCCATTATCACTTTGTCAGAGAGAAGGTGCTGGATGGTACAGTTGATCTTCACTATGTGAAGACTGATGAGCAGGTGGCAGACATCTTCACAAAGCCACTTAGAAGTTTGAGTACTTCCGGACTATGTTGGGAGTACATGGGATGAGCTTGAGGGGGGGTGTTGAGAGTCTTGATATCCCAAGCTCATCTACATCTTCATCGGCAGTACATCATGAGCTTGAGAGGGGCTGTTGAGATTCAAGCTCGATGTCAGTGTGAGCCAGCTATGCTATGTGCTGGCAGATTAGGTAGGAACATGTGTGAGACATAAATGACCGCGTGTCCAGCTGGTCATAGTGTGTGGACATTAGCTAGGGTTAGTAGAGTGTGGACACAACTCATTGTGTGTTGTGTGGATTATGGATTAGTGCCTTATGCTTTGTGTGAGAGTGGACATGGCTTCCCTCTATGGTTAGGGTTTGCAATATACATTAGGGTTTGCTCCTGTGTGTGTGTCTCCTTCTCCTCTATCGTTCTTTCAACATTAACCCTTCTAATTAATCCTCCAATTAACCCACTCAAAAAAGAAAAAACTAGGCGATTGAGGTCCAATTAGTGCTAACTCTCACTAATTCCAACCTAATGGGAGTGGTCCAAGAATGGATTTAGTTCAAGGCAAGTGTTTAGAACACTAATGCCACTCAAATTAGTTTAATTTCAAGTAGTTAAGCTCAATTTTTGGTTTTTTGCTCTTTAAGCTCACTAATCTCACTAATCAATAGATTAGTGATAATGAGTGAAAATTAAGAAATTATTTATGATTTTTTATGTTTTTTTGGTTGATTTAGGTTCTATCTTAAGCTCCTAACTTACCTATGTACACAAATCTAACAGAAAATGTGATTGAAAGCTAAAAACTAGCATAAAATGCTCTAGGTTTACACAAAAACCGTCTCTTTTGAGCTCTCTCTAATCACTCAAATCTCTAGTTTTTTTAGCTTAAACACTTACTAATCCTACTCCAAACCATAAGCTATGCACAAAATAAAATAAAAAACAATAAAAACAACTGAAATAATCAACAAAACAAGTCAAGCAACCAAAAATTGAATGCTATAGTTACTTACTTGACACCGGGCCAATGGAGACTTTGTCCGATTTGAACAAGGAAGCCTTCAAGAAGTGGATCGGAGCTCCCCAGTAGTAGTGCCAAAGATGGTAACCTAACCAAAACTTATCATGGGAAGTTGTCGATCTACCGAGCTTGAGGGTGCCCCTTGTCGTCGTGATGCTCCCGCACTCGTTGTCACACCAAGGCGGTTCCTAATCCTATGGGTGGTGCAACCACTCTCACAAAGATCATGTGGGATCTCTGCAGAAGCCGATCACCCATGATAGTCTAATCACTTAAGCAAGAGGGAGAGAAGAAGCAAGAGGGAAGCATGAGAAAACAAGTGATGAGTGCTAATCACACCCAAATCCTAACCCTAACCATACCACACATGCTAGATTAGAGTTGTAAGAGAGAGGGAGAGAGAACACTCAAATTATATTGTATAAATAGGATAATGAGTTACAAATAAGAGAAATTTGCTTTTATAGTTCCAAGCCTTTTCTCACTAGGCTGCCAGGAGTAAGTGACTCGAGGCGCTCAGAACATAGATACAAGGATTTTCTTTATGGTTTAGCCAATTATTCGAGATCCTCTTGTCTATCCTTTGAATCTCAAGACTCAGGAGCATCTTTAGGGATTTTTTCAAATCAAATGAAGGGATTTACAATATAGTGCAGGCGCTCATTACATAATTGTGCGGACATAGTTGTCATAGAAACATGTTAACCACATGTGGTTATCACATTGCTTGGAAGTAGTGGCAGAGGTAATCCATCCCCCATTGCTATATCCTAAAAAATCTAGTAGTGTTAATGGCTTAGATACCCCTCCTCCTTGAGTGCGATTGATAATGCTTATCTTAATGTGTTGTGTGGTGGGAAACTTGCCAACTCCAAGCTTATATCTCTCTTGAAGACTCCAAGCTGCAGTAATGGTTGCTAGATCCACTCCTTTGCCTCCTCCCTCAAGCTATCACTAAAAGAGGTTTCCTTTCTCTCCACAAAGACTCTCAAGAGAGAAAGGAGACACACAAGAAAGCAAGGAGATAAGAACAAGGCTCAATTCACATAAAGGGGGATTGTATCTTTGCATTATGAGAAATTGGTATTTATATAACTAGCCCTTATTCACACTTGGGCGCCCAAACCTTAAAAAGAAATGAAATAAATGATTACCAAGCCACTTAGGCTTGGGCATGGCCATCCATTCTCATAATTACAAATTTATAGTGCCATTTCATAACACTTATTATGCTATCTCTCATGTGTAGTGGAGAGATGCTCAATTAACCACAAAATGGGGTTAAGATCCCTGCTACCCTACTGATGCAGATTCCATCCTTAAAATCCCACTGCCATAGGGCATGTTCCCTTAGATATTTTTTGTAGTAGCTCTTCCTCATCTAGAGCATTGGAATTATTCTTCTGAGGAAGTACAGTGTCTTCTAGAACTTGTTTTGATCATGTCTTTGAATGTAGTGAAGACATATGAACCTGTGAGCAGTACATTATCCCACTATTTGATGCCCCTATGTATAGATCAAATTTCATCTATTCATAGTTATAATTGTGCACATATTCATCCCTTTGTAGTTATGACTATGCACATAGTCATCTTGGATGTTGATCCAATAGGATGATCAGCTTCTTTTGAAGTGAGCATATATTGGCATTTCCTATTAAGAGTGTCAAACTTGTTGTGCTCAAAGTAAGGAAAGTTAATATGTGGCCATCATTTCCTTGAACTCCCTCTCTTTGAATCTTTTTCTTATTGACATGTATAGAGGGCCCATCCTTAGATGTCTTGGTGTGGCCCTATAGAGGTCGGCATAATGCTTGATGGTGAGGATGGGCACCCTCCAAGCTAGCTGGATTACCAAAACTTTTTGCTAGTACTTGGCCATTAGCATTAGCATGTATGTCCTCATAGCCACCTCATGTGGCCACCATTAGCATCAGCATGTGTGTCCTCATAGCCACCTCATGTGGCTCTTTTGGATTCTTCACTTCCTTGTAAAGCATGTGCAACCATGGATGTCACAATTCTGATTTCGAGTAAGTCAGCAGCCATGGGTTTATGAGCCTTGAATTCCTTGCTACATTCACCCATAGTGTTTGTGTTGGTGTAGAGGTCCAAGATTTTGGTAGGAACTTTATCTCATAAGTTTGTTGCTTGAGAGCTTTGAAGGGTTTCTGTCTCTCTCACAGGTGCAAGATCTTGACTTTTCCCCTTTCTAACCTTTTGGCGATGCTCTTTTTTGGTGTGCTGAGTCACTGTCTCATGAGGGAATTTTCAGTAGCAAGAAGCTCTCGACAAGAACAAGAAGACTTTAAAAAAGCCTTGTTACCTAAAAACTTGGACTCCGTGGTATGGGAACTAACTAAAAAGACATCAATGCACCTGAGTGTCCCCTCCTTGAGCTTGAATCGGATTGGGGTTGCACATAATCTTGTCTTGAAGTTTTAGACTTCTTGCTTGCATGAAAAGTTGAGATTGAGAAGCCATGACCTGAAAAAAAGAAACAACCATGGCTAAAAGTTAATCAAGGATTCTAAAATCCACCAGAGGACAAGAGAAGTGATTGGCAAAACTAGAATAAAAATCTGTAGAAAGAGGAGTGGGATTCTAGAATCATGCAAGGCCAAAGGGTGGGTGCTTGACAGTGCACGTAGGTTAGTGCAAGCAGCTCGGTTCGATAGCACAAAAATCCAGGGTCAATAGTGTAGGCATGCAGTGTAACGAACCAAGGCTAGAGCATAGCAGTGCAAGGGGCTAGGGCTGGGGTGATAGTTCCCAGGGAAGCTGGGGGCCGACAAGTGAGGAATGCCGAGAGCCATGGCCTCGGGCAGCCCAAGGGAGTGTAGGGGAGCTAGGGCAAGGGGAGTGCAAGGGAGCCGGGGGTATAGATTTTAACAAAATAATACATATTTTCCTTTAAACTTTGGATTTTGTTTCACTAAAGAATTTTGGCAAGTTCGTATTTTTTATAGAATCACAAAAAGAATTCTAGAATCCAAATTTTTCTTCCACTTGAGATGTAGACCGTTATTTTTCACTCACAAATTTCAAAAAATAGAATTTAGAAAAGAGAGTCATTTTTTAGTTAAAAATTCCAAGCAACCAACATGATTTTTAAATTTTTTTTGTTTGAAAAAATGTTTCATTTTTTCTATTTGTTGTTGTAGAATATTTTACTTTTTATTTGTTTTAGGATTTTGAGGCAACGTAATAATTTTACCAAAAAAAAGATTACTCCTAAAAAATCAAATTTCAAAAAGACATGCTTACCTTGAAGTAGAGATTGCAAAAAAAAGACACGTTTGTAGAGAAGTTAGCTGAGTGCTCTAGAGCTCCAAACATAACTTGCACATGTGAAAAATGAACCCCTCCATCCCCTTTTAAAGCCTCATGGTTTCTAAATGTGGAATTATTTATTAAATTAAATATTAAAATTAATTTAAATTAAAAAAAATAACCCTACTAAGTCACCCCTTTAGAAGTCCAAGTTAGTTCATTTTGATTATCACACTCTAGAAAATGGAGCTTCTAAGTAGTCCTAGAAATTCGCAACACTTTTGCCCTTCTATCTTGCTAACAACTTATGTAAACACAAATTTGAATGCTCATGAAGAAACTTCTTGTTCTAGATGGTGCTCAAGAAGAGTTTCATTTGATGTGGGCAAACAAGAACCACATCAGCTTAATGGCAATGTAGTGGTCAATGAGAGAGATTGTGAGCAATGATAACCTCGAATGGTAAAAGAGGTGAGAGAAAGCACTCGCTTCTTTCAAGGCTCATGATTTGAGAGACATGTAGAGATTTTTGTTGTGCGAGAAGTTGTTTGAAGAGCGTAAGATTTCAAAAATTTAACTAGAGCGTAGCAATTTTTTCACTTTAGGGAGAGGTCCACAAAATGTGTTCTTAAGGTCTTGTGTGTGATGCTCCACCTTGTCAACTAAATATGCAATCTTAGATGTTGCAATTTGTAGAGAAAGTTTCTTAAAGGTATGTGGTACAAGAAATCTAAGAATTAAAAAAATCTTAGCAAATGTGGCCCAAGAAAGTTTTTCTTTAGTTCAAATCTGGCCTGGTGATCGTCATGTAGATCAAGCTTCCTACTATGCACCTATACATAGTAGGGTCCTCCAAAATCTCTCATGAATCTACACTCGACTTGCCATTCTGATCCAATGGCACTGAGATAGGCTTACAGCGTGTCATACTATACTTGGACAACATGTCCAAGCCATACTGTCTCTGCAGTAATCCAATACCATGTGGTGACCTAATCACCTCAATGCCCAAGAAATATCTGAGCTCCCCCAGATCCTTCATCTCAAACTTCTGTCTAAGCAAGATCTTTACATCATAGATCTTTGCATCATGGTCCTCGTAATGATCAAGTCATCTACATAGATGACAACAACAAGCACAACCCCTCTATCACCGTGCTTGTTGTCATCTACATAGATGACAACAATAAGCACAACCCCTCTATCACCGTGTCTCACATCTCCATCATGGTCCTCGTAATGATCAAGTCATCTACATAGATGACAACAAGCACAACCCCTCTATCACCGTGTCTCACATACAATGAGAAATCTGCATTGGCTACATGAAAGCCAATAGTGACAAGATATTCAAAAATCTTGTCAGACCATGCTCTTGGTGCTTGTTTTAAGCCATACAAGGCTTTCTTCAACGTGCACACATGCTCGGGATGACTCACATCCTCATAACCAAGTGGCTGCAACATATACACCTCTTCCTGCAAATCCCCATGCAAGAATGTATTCTTTACATCCATCTGATGTAAAGACCATTGCTTTGATGCAGCCACTGCTATCACAATTTGTAATGTTGCCATCTTGGCAACTGGGATGAAAGATTCCTCATAATCAATACCATATGTCTGCGCATATCCTTTGGCTACCAATCTAGCCTTGTACCTGCTTATGCTTCCATCACTGTTATGTTTTACTTTGTACACCCACTTGCATCCAATGGCTTTCTTGCCTCAGGCGACTACACTAAATCCTAAGTCTCATTTCCATATGGTTGAAAAGCAAACAGGGAAATATGTAAAGTGCCTGAGGTCAGATGGAGGGGGAGAGTACTTCTCCAATGAGTTCTCTGAATTTTTGAAGAAAAATAGTATTCGGAGACAGTTTACATGGAGATATACTCTGCAGCAAAATGGAGTTACTGAGCAGAAAAACAGGCACATTGTTGAGATTGCGTGAGCATTGATGGAAGAGAAGAATATTCCGCATAGCTATTGGGTTGAGGCTGTTGCTACACCAGTTTACATCATGAACATGACTCCAACTGCAGCCATACATGATGTAGCTCCAGAGGAGAGGTTTACTGACAAAAAACCTGATTTGTCTCATCTTAAAGTTTTTGGATGCATTGCATATGTGCATGTGCCAGATGAGCTGAGAACTAAGCTAGATCCAAAAGCTAAAAAATGTGTGTTTATTGGATATTCCCTTGAGCAAAAGGGATATAGGTGTTATAACCCTGTTACACGTGAGTTGAGGGTAAGCAGGGATGTTGTCTTTGATGAGATGAGCAGCTAGTATGCTGCTGAAAAAGAAGCTATTGGGGCTGATGTGAGTGGAAGTGTGGTTGCACAAAATGCAAGTCAGCAATCACAGTCTTTGAGTGGACCAAGAGAGTCCTCATCTAGTAGTTCAGTTGATAGACCATGGAGTGGCAGGCTGCGTCATAATACCAGTCTTGCAAATGTGATTAGTACATCACATAAAGGCAAAGAGAAAGTGGTTGAGCTCCTTAGTATGCCTGACATTTCTGCAGGGCATTCTCATGTTGAAGGAGAGTCTAGTGGCTCAGAGCCTTGATGAGGAGCTTGGGATCCCAGCTATGAGAACACCTGGTGTAAAGAAGGCTATGGAAGCCATGAATGCAAAGCTACAAAGATCTGGGAGAGTAAAGAATCCTTTGCAGAGGTTTACCTATGATGGTTATGTGGCACATCACTATGCATACATGGCAAAAGTTATGCAGGTTGTAGAGCCCACATGCATTGATGAGGCTATTGGAAATATGTGTTGGGAGAAAGCTATGGATGAGAATAAATGTCACATAATACCTGCAGCCTCCCATAGATATGGTCTTCGTAGGACACATCTGAATGCATAACATCTAGTGCATTTCTACTCACATTTCTGTTACATGGAAATACATGCTTTGTTTGCTGTCCAAATTGGCATGCTTCACATATTCTCTGCATACCTTCAACTTTAAAATTTGGCAACCCTATCAAAATTCCTTTAGTCTACATAGACTTCATTCTCTACACATTCACATGTCCAATTTTTTTATGCCAAATGTTTGTGTCTGCAAACAATTCCTGAACCATTTGCAAACATTGGAGCACTCACTTCAGGCATGTTTACATTCAATGTAAACATTCTGCCCACTCTGTTGCCTTTTGCAACCAACTTGCACTTGTTTTTAAAGTCTTCAACATAACAACCCCCATCAGGATTAAACCGAACCTACAAACCTTGCACAATCATCTGGCCAACTGAAACCAGATTCTTTGTTATGTTAAGAACATGAAGTACATCTGCAATGTACTTCACTTTGCCATCTTGCATAGACAATGGCACATCTCCAACATGGGCAATTGGGTGAGCAGTGTAAACTTGCTCTTTCAAGATTTTTCATCTCCTTAAACCACTCCCCCCATGACTTGTCATGTGGTTCAAAGCACCTGAATCAACATACCATACATCATCTTTATGTGTTGCTCCAACATTTTCAAACATGGCATTAACGACATGTTGCATAACAAACAACCTTTCATTATCCTCATTGTTTCTGCTTGAGGATGCATAGTTGTTTTGCTGCAATTTTCCATTTTGCATGTCAGCCTGCTTCTTATAATAATCTGCCTGCACATGTCCAGGCTTACCACCACAATAAAAGCATCCACGTGTATCATTATACTGCCTTTGCCAATTTCCATGACCTCTTTGACTCCCCCTGCCTCTGAATCGGCCTCTTCCACCTTGGTTCGCAGCATGAGCTACGTGGCTCACATGATTTTTTTTTTGAGTTTAGTGGGAAATTTGAATTTTCTTGTTTGGGGGGAATATTTTTTAAATTTTAAATTAGGGAGATATTGGCATCTTCCCAAAAAAGCAAGTCAACCTTTTTATAACACCCCCTTACACACCTCATAAATGACCCCCAAAATGGACAATTTGACAACTCATGAGAATCTACTCATTCAATGCTCATTAGCCTTAATGAGTTCTGTAAAAAAGTGATTAGGAATTAATTAAGGGTTAATCCTTTCACTAATCTTTTCCTCTTTTAAACTAATCAAGGACTCTAATTAATCCTTAATCACTAATTAATTCACATAATTGAGCACATCATTGGATAGAGCAAGGCATTGCTAAGCTATGTGCATCAATTAATGTGTAAATAAATTTATAATTAGAGATTAATCAGACTCTTAATTTTGTTCTCTTCTTTTAAGGCAAAATTAAGCAAAAGAGAGTCAAATTCTTTCACTATTATCTTACATCAAGGAGTTAAGGTAGATACACCAAAAGATCATACATTTAAGATATGAAGCAATGGTGTCCAAAGCTACAACTTGGACGGGCACTCGTAATGGTTTGACGGATTGTAATTTTGTTTTAAAAAAGTCTATTCGTTTAATAGAAATTTATAGCATTACTCGATCGTTTCTCTGTCTTGACAAACAAGTTATTTTTCTAACAAAAAAAACATAGATACCACCTACAAAGCTATGTTTTAAAAACTTAGCAAAACTCAGTCTCAATCTAATTTGAGACTCGAGAAAAATGACTTTCATGGTTTTGATGCTTCTAAAGCTGGGCATTCAATGAATACACAAAAACACTTTAAGAGATATCAGGATACTAGGTCTAAATTTATGAAATTTTCAAAGAAGCTTGATGAATTTATAACCCACAAATAAAACTCCATCACATGTGCAATAAAATTCAAAACATGGCAAGCTTCAGCAAACAATTGCTACAAACAATTTAAACTACAAATATAAACAAGTACCTTCTCAAACAAAAATGAAATTTCTACCTCTTTTCAATGCACTGATAGTTGTGGTACCAGTCCCCGTAAAGAGATCCATCAACCACTCTCCTTTTATTATAGAAGTAAATCAATTAAATCCATCATCAAAAGCTGAGGTTTTTGATATGGATTTATGACTCCTTGTAGACCCACACTTGTGTGCTTAAACTGCTTACAAACTCCCTGTAGTTGACATCAAAATTGTATGATCCTCTACTTTGCAGACCCGCACTTGTGTGCTTAAACTTCTTACAAACTCCCGGTCGTTCACATCAAAACATTTGTGCAATTTGGTTTCACATCAAAATTGTATGATCCTCTACTTTGCACATCCAAAGATGAATAAAAACCAATTGTAGCAAACTCACAAGCCCAAGAGAGACGATCAAGTTTATAACCATGGATGTTTGGCTTTGTCCTACAAAACAAAATTTAACATGTAAGAAAAGAGCAACACATAATAACACCTTAATGCTAGTATCAAAACATTCAAAGGCTTTACGTACCATGTCATCATTTGACATGTCATGTTTGAGTCAGTGAAGGCTTTTTGCGTTGCTGTAATTTGATAATGGACATGAAAAAATACTAGTGCCCAAGAGTCACAAGTAGTGACCTTGCTAAAAGCCTCTATGACTTTTTTGTAGGTAGATACTCCATACTTCACATCATCATTGACTGAGTTTGGAGCACAAAAACCATAAGGAGCATCTACAATGGCCAAAGTGTAAGGACGTGTTGTGACAAAAGTGTCCATGTCTTCAACTCGGCCTTCATCAATCATGAACACAGCAATGAGTTGGAGACTCCTCTACATCCTAATGAATGAAAAGTGTGAGGCCAGGAGTGATTTCAAAGCTTTGGGGGGGTTGTCTCCTCCTCCTCTCTAGAGGACAATGGAAAGAAATTGCTCAAAGTCAAGAGGGATTTGCTTGATGGCAACCCGCGGATCTTTGTTCTAAAAAAACCAATAAGAAAGATGTGAGAGGTGAAAAAAAGATTTTTTAAACAGAGTTGAAAGGAAGATGAACAACTCACCGTATTACTAAATAATAACATTTACTTCTCCAACACTTGATGGTTTCTTGAGTCTGGATGGTAGAGCTTTGTCTCATCCCAATTAGAGAAATTCAACTTTTCAATCATTATTCTTTGCATTTGAAGCATGATTTTTTGCCTAATAGACAACCAAAGAAATTAGAGGTGATGAAATAAGTAAAACTTCAAAAAACAAAAGAGTCAATTTATCAAACAAACCTTTCAAATTCTTCTCCCATTTGCTCTAAAGAGATGATTCCACCCTTCACGCGTGAGAGAATTGCAATGATCAATGATTTCTCACAAATTCCTTGTAAATGTCTCCACATTGTTATCTTCATTTCTTTGGGAATGGGATTTGGTGCTTCTTCACTTGAGGCACCTTTGCCTTTGGAAGCTGCAAGCGACTTACTCAACTTTTGACCTTTTAACTTCGCTGCTCATGTAGCTTAAAAATATCATCTTGTAGATCCCAAATTTCTCCATCATGAAAGGCAAGTTGAAAATAGTTATCATATTGTTTCACATTGGGCTTCTGACTTACTCCACGACCGCCTTTCTTTCTTAATTCAAGACCACACTTTTCACAAAGTGCAGCTTGAAACTTGTCATCAATTTGAGGCCTTCCACAAAGTTTCGAGGTGCACAAAGCTTTGCACCTCTTCCCTTTCATAGACTAATCTGTAATCTCTATAAATCTCAATTACTAGGGGGTGTTATTAGATATATAGTAGCACTACACTATGAGGCCATGTACTTATGCCATGGGCACTTTTGTCCCACTAGGTTTTTTTCCCATGGCCATTTAGGTGCGAACGGGAACCTTAGGGTTCGGTAGTATATAAGAAACCTCATTCACAGTTTAGGGTAGCTACTCATTTATAATATCTCTTTGTACCTATAGAGAGCTTCATCTCTCTCCTTTGAGCTTGCTAATATCTCTCAGACTATACACATCTATATTCTTGTCTTTAAGCATTGTGTGTGTGTGTGAATCTAGCTCCATTCTTTGAGCATTGGGTGTGTGTGAGTTTAGCTCCATTCTGTGAGCTAACAAGAACCATTAAAGTTTTCAATTTGAGTAAAAAAGAAAGACCTAAAGACATTAGTCTCATAGGACTTCACCCACAAGGGCAATTTCCTCATGCTTGTTATGACTTTGGATAGTCCAAATCCAAGGTCTCTAGCCATTTTAGCTTGAAAAATTATGGTAGTCATAAAAGACCAAGGACTTTTCTAACTATTGGTTCCAAAAATTGAGTCCCACTAAGGGGCCTACCTTCATAGAGAGTGATAGAAATATCTATTTTTTGTGTTGTTTGAAGCTATGAAACCATTGTTCTCAATAAGATTAGCCTATAGGCTCACTCATAGGTTGATCTGGGTATAAATACACTAGTTTAAACAAAAATAGTGTTGGACTTACTAAAAATAGCTAGTATACCAAAGCTTTCAGAACATCCTTAAACTTGGTGTGATACTATAAGGTGTTAGAAGCATAGCCCTATGCTCAATTTTTAACATCGGTTTTTCACAAAATGAGTGTTCTAGAGCTGGCATAGAAAACTAACCTCACTTGGTAGTTTCTTTGACTAGTCCATGCCTCTCAAAGAAGCAAGTTGATAAATTTAGACTTTGAATTATAGACTAGCTCTATATAAAACCTTGTATGCAATAAACTCTTAGGTTAGTTGTTGTAGTCTTACCAAAAGTGCTCTTCTCAAAAGGTTTTCTAAGTTCCACAGATAAAACAATTTAGACTTGACTAAAAAAGAAACCAAAAAGGCTTCTAACTTGTCCAAACTATTTCAAATAAGACTAATTTTAACAAGTGGATTTCTCAAAGTGTTGAGTACACAATGGATGCTGCAAACCCACTTTTTTGAGAATAACTGCCAATTTTAACAAGGATTGCTAAAAATAGGCAATGACTTGACAGTGTGCCTATTCTACGTACCAAATTTGGTATGAGGGTAATCCACACTGAAGACAACATGTGGAGACTCAAAATTGAGAAAGACCAAAAGAGGAGAATTTTAGAGGTGGGCGTGGAAAATTGATGGGTTTTTGAGCTAGGCCCGATCAATCACCTCCATCTCCTTCTTTGAAATTTGAGTTGATAGCATCTACGATGTATGGGCACTGTGCAAATCCTTATTTGAAAATGATCAATCAGCTACGAGTTATTAGTAAGCATTAAATGCTCTTTTCCCAATTATTTTTGACTTAGAAAAATTCTTGCCCTTTTCCTCAAAAGAGACCAAAAAAGGCTTATAAGTGTTCTAGATCTCATTGGAATGGTTTTGAACTTAACAATGCGGATGCCTAGTGTCAGGCTAAAATCTGAGAGGGTTTTTTGGTCAGTGTACATATGGTGCGTGTGGTTTGCAAATAAATTTTGCCCTGAATGCCCTGGCAAGTGTACAGGCTGGGTGGTTTGGTTGAAAGCTGGTATTTGCACGTGTTTTTTTCGGAGAAAATGCTGGAGATCTGGGAATTTTATTGCAATGGTGTGGTGTGCAGATGGATACTAAATGCAGGGCATCGACGACTGGAATGGTAGGGTTTGGTGTTAATGATGCTGATCATGAGGCCGTGCGCAGCTCTTGTCCATTTTGGAAAGTAGTGGTGCTGCACATGAATTTGAAAAGCAAGGAAAGTTGGTAGTGGGTGGCCATAATTATGTGGTTTGGAGGCTTTTTAGAAAAATATTAAATATATAATATGGCCAATTTAAACAGCCACGTGAAGGCATGGGTGGTCGCCAGCTTAGAGCTCTAGAAGCTGGTGAAGGTGTTGAAGGCGTGAATGAAGGAGGTCGCCAGAAGAGTCGCAAAAAAGAGAGCCGACTGGCTGCCGTGTGTCTGTGGGGGGCGCTTGCTGCAGAGTGAGCTAGAGGGGCCGCCGTGTGCCAGACAAGTGCTTGGAGGAGCGTGAGGAGCTGCAGAAGAGAGACCGCCTGGCGACTGGGGAAGCCAGGGAGCTGAGTACAAGAGGCCGCCTTGAGAGAGGGGCGTGTGCAGCCATCCAGAGTGGAGCTCCAGGCGGGGGTCGTCGCTTTGCAGGGGAGAGACGCCAGGGGAGAGCCGACTGTGAGAGTAGCTGGCGTTGACGTGGACGCCCTCTGGAGTGTAGCTGCAGCCGCAGGTCTTAGAAGGAAAGTTGGGCAGAGTGACAAGTAAACTTGCAGAGGCTGTGTGGAAGCCGCCTTGTGGAAAGAAGTTCTGCTGGAGGAGGCGCTGAGGGTAGCCACAGGATGGAGCGAAGAGAGGCTGGGGCTCTCCCGTATGAGCTACAGTGAAGCGTCAGGGCTGCAGCTACAGACTTAGAGTGGTCGAGGTGGCAAGAGCGCGGAAGAGTGGTAAAGAGTTGGGGACTATGGTCGCTGCGTTGAGCTAAAGAGGTGGTGGGGCCTCCGTGTAAAGAAGGGCAGCCGCAGCAGGTTAAGAAAGGCACAGTTGTGTGCATGAAAAGGGAGCCACCTGGTAACTGAAAGCTGGGGGCGCTTGATGTGTGGGCTAGAGTACAGCCGGGTGAACAGAGAAAGAGGCTGCAGGTCTCTTGGGTGATGTCTAGTGTGGGCATCTGATTGGAGCAGCAGAGAGGGCTGCTGTGAGGAAGTGGTGAGATGTGGCTTTGGGCTAGATATCTGTGATGCTGCGGTGAGCAGTGGTTCGTGGTGTTGAGGATTGTGCGAGGCTCTGGGGTTGGTGAAACTGTTGGTCACGACATATAGAGAGTGGGAGCTGCTGAGTGAAGGTTAGCTGGTGTGGGCGCCTTCTGGAGAGAGTAGCTGGTCTTGTGTGGGCGGTGATTGCAGGCAGTGCGTGGATGCTGACCAGAGAGGGAGCCTTGGGTTTTTGTGTGAATTGGATGCAGAAGTGTTGCTGATGTGTGGGCTGGAGACAGTGGGGCTCGCCTACGACAATTGGCAGGTTGCAGCTGGAGACAGAGAGTAGCTAGGCTACAGAGGAAGTGAAGAAGGGTTGCTGGTGTGGGCGCCCTCTGGAGATTACAGAGATCGGGAGAGAGAGGCTTGGTCGTCAGACGCAAGGGTGTATTCCCTTGGCAGTAAATCCTGGCCGGAGTCCTGGTCTTTGGTGTATTTGCTGTGTTTATACAGTGTGTATGGTGTTGTGTGTTTGCTGAATATATCATCTCTCCTTCATGGTTCTGAGCTGTCTTATGGTGTGGGTGGGTGGCGAATGTTGAGAGAGTGTTCCAGCCGGTGGCTGGTGGTGCCCCGTTCGTGGTAGTTTTTCCAAGTTTGGGAGGTGGAAGAGCTATAGAGGGAGGTATTTCTTTCTTTTTTTCACCTCACATCCTTCTGGTGCCCCCACTGAGGAGTTGCTCAGGCATTGTGTGACTGAGGAGTGGCTCAGTTGACAGAGGATAGCTCAGGGATTTCTCTTACGAGGGTGTATGCCCCAGAGTGAGAGATTGAAGGAAGGTGTTTTTGGGTTTTTGCTTGGGATTGGAAGTGAAGTTTGGGGGTTAAGATGATGTCTTACCCAGAGTTTTATGGTGGTCCGAATGAGGATGTGGCAGACTTCTTGGAAAGGATGGAGGTTGCATGTATAAGCAACCATATCAGTGAACAGGTACAGGTGTTGCGGCTGTTGAGCATCTGTTTGAAGGGAGATGCAAGGACCTGGTACAGGGCTTATGAGGAGTCGTTGAGGGATGCTGTTCCACGCATTGAGATGAGCGAGGATGGATTGAAGACAGCACTCAGCCAACAGGTTCAAGAAGGTAGAAGACCCCGACAAGGTTTGGCATGAGGTGCAAGCTCTGACACAAGGTGAGTTTGAATCAATAGATGATTATATGAAGAAATTTTCTTTGCTATGGGAGACTCTATGCAGGGCTTTGGGAGAAGATCAGGTGCCGCCTGACATGATGAAGAAGAACAAGTTTGTAGCTGGACTTAAGAGGAGTATTCGCTGGAAAGTGGAATTGAAGAAGCCCAGGTCTTTTGAAGATGCGGTGGAGATTGCTAAGTCAAAAGATTGGAAACTGCAGCGGATGAATCAGCTGGGGATGATTCCAGTTGCAGCACAGCCAGAGATTCGGAGAGTGGAGGCTACACCCATGAGTGCAGTGATGGAGAGGATGAAGCCCACTGAAGGTCAAGTTATGCAGATGGTGCCTCAAGCTAGTCAAGGAGTACCTATGGTTCCTGCAGGTTCTGATGAGGGATTGCGGCAGGATATGAAACAGATGGTTGATCTTATGAAGAATTTGAGCTTAAATTTAATGGGAAGTACAGGTGGTGGACGTGGTAGAGGCCGTGGCCACAATCATGAAGGGGGAGATGGACAAGCAGGATATGGAGGGGGCCGTCATTTCATTCCTACATGCTGGAATTGTGGTGAGTTAGGTCATCTGAGTACAGATTGTGATAAGCCTCAACGTATGGGTGGTGACATGTACCCACTACCTTCGCAGCTACCGGATAGGTCGAATGATTATGGTATTGATATCAGGGATCAAGCAGGTCCGAGTGGAACTACAGCTGAGGAGAAGGGAAAAACTAAGGTGATAGATGTGGTCACCCTTGAGAAGACGAAGGAAGCAGAAGCAGATGTGATGCCTTTGGGGAAACGGACGCCACAGGAAAGAGAAAGCAAAGATGCTGCAGGACCCAGCAAGAAGAAAGGAAAAGTGAAGGAAGGAGAAGATGTGAAGGTCAAGCAGAAGAGGAAGCCTCGTAGGAAGTTTCAGGTAACTGATTTTCCACTAGGGGGTGGGCAGGATAGTTATAATTTGCAGGAGGATATGGCTGGAAGGAAGGCTAACATTACTTTTGGGCAATTGATAGAGTTAGCTCCCAATTTGAAGCGTCAGTGGAAAAGACTTGTGAACCCGAGAGAGAAGGAGCCGGCTAAAGGGATAGTGACTGTTCTATCTGTCCAGGAGTTACCTGACATATGTCCTGTGGTGAATGTTTGGTATAAAGGGAAGAATCTGGGAGAGGCATACATAGATGGTGGAGCACAGATTTGTGTGATCACATTGGCAGCTGTGGAGAGGCTTGGTCTTGATTTTACTGAAGCGTCTGGATTTCGTATTCGGCTGGCTAATCATCAGAAAGTCAAATGCTTAGGTATGGTTAAGGAATTAGAATTGGAAGCTTTTGATGTGAAGGTGCTTGTGGATTGTCATGTTATGCCTGCAAGAATGGGTGCATTCCCCATTATTTTGGGAAGACCATGGCTGAGAGCGGTGAAGGCTGTTCAGGATTGGAGGAAAGGGGTTATTACCCTGTATGACAGGAGAGGGGATAAGAAGCAGTTTAATATGGATAACCAGAAGCCTGTCAATGATGAAGAGGAAAGTGAAGCTGATTCGAGTGATGATACGACCAGTACCACTACTAGTGAGGAAACAGAGGATACTTCATCTAGTGTGGAGGATGCAGAGATGGATGCCCTGGTTATTGATGAGGAAGTTGCTGATGAAGTTGCTGAACAGGAAGAAGCCATACATGAGGAATGCGAAGAGGTACAAGTGAATCCTGAGCAAAGGTATGCTTGTGATGTGAAAGAGCTTGTTTTTAAGTCTTTGGATAATGAACCTGTGTGGGATGAGTGGGATATAGACAGTCTACAGGATGATGAGCCTGAGTTGGAGATGGATGACCAGATGTGCATAAATGTTAAAAAAGCCATGATCAGAATTGAGGCTATGAAGAAAGAGAAACACCAGAAGACTTTGAATGATGCTGCTGCTATGGATGAGAGGGAGACTGCAATGGATGAAATTCTTGGTGGTTTTGATGAAGGTGAGGATACAGGAACTGAGGTGGATGCTTTGACAAAGGGGAGTTTGTTTTGCCTGTGTGGTGGCCGGCTTTGATGGTGAGGTTTCTTATGCTGATGAACAGGAAAGTGTTATGGCACAACAGGTTTTTTTTGATGAACCTTTCATCAATTTTTACCCTCAGCAAGAGTTGCTGCACTGGTTCTCCGATATTGGTGCTAATCGTATCAGGGATATTGGAGTTGAGATGAGACGGGATGGTGTGTATGTCAGGAGCTTTGTCTCGAGAAGTTCTGATGTTGTGTTGTGGGATATGGGATGGAAAATTATGCCTGTGAAGGATGATAGAGTTTCTTGGATCACCTGGAACAGAGATGTGTTGGTTACACTGTATGATGCTCAGAGAATTGATGGAGGGAAACGTGGTCATCGGAGGAAAACATGGTTATATGCTTTCTGCTGATCATAAATGATTCAGCAGGCTAGGGGTTGGGCAAAGTATGTCAGGCTAAAATTTGAGAGGGTTTTTTGGTCAGTGTACATATGGTGCGTGTGGTTTGCAAATAAATTTTGCCCTGAATGCCCTGGCAAGTGTACAGGCTGGGTGGTTTGGTTGAAAGCTGGTATTTGCACGTGTTTTTTCTGGAGAAAATGCTGGAGATCTGGGAATTTTATTGCAATGGTGTGGTGTGCAGATGGATACTAAATGCAGGGCACCGACGACTGGAATGGTAGGGTTTGGTGTTAATGATGCTGATCATGAGGCCGTGCGCAGCTCTTGTCCGTTTTGGAAAGTAGTGGTGCTGCACATGAATTTGAAAAGCAAGGAAAGTTGGTAGTGGGTGGCCATAATTATGTGGTTTGGAGGCTTTTTAGAAAAATATTAAATATATAATATGGCCAATTTAAACAGCCACGTGAAGGCATGGGTGGTCGCCAGCTTAGAGCTCTAGAAGCTGGTGAAGGTGTTGAAGGCGTGAATGAAGGAGGTCACCAGAAGAGTCGCAAAAAAGAGAGCCGACTGGCTGCCGTGTGTCTGTGGGGGGTGCTTGCTGCAGAGTGAGCTAGAGGGGCCGCCGTGTGCCAGACAAGTGCTTGGAGGAGCGTGAGGAGCTGCAGAAGAGAGACCGCCTGGCGACTGGGGAAGCCAGGGAGCTGAGTACAAGAGGCCGCCTTGAGAGAGGGGCGTGTGCAGCCATCCAGAGTGGAGCTCCAGGCGGGGGTCGTCGCTTTGCAGGGAAGAGACGCCAGGGGAGAGCCGACTGTGAGAGTAGCTGGCGTTGACGTGGACGCCCTCTGGAGTGTAGCTGCAGCCGCAGGTCTTAGAAGGAAAGCTGGGCAGAGTGACAAGTAAACTTGCAGAGGCTGTGTGGAAGCCGCCTTGTGGAAAGAAGTTCTGCTGGAGGAGGCGCTGAGGGTAGCCACAGGATGGAGCAAAGAGAGGCTGGGGCTCTCCCGTATGAGCTACAGTGAAGCGTCAGGGCTGCAGCTACAGACTTAGAGTGGTCGAGCTGGCAAGAGCGCGGAAGAGTGGTAAAGAGTTGGGGACTATGGTCGCTGCATTGAGCTAAAGAGGTGGTGGGGCCTCTGTGTAAAGAAGGGCAGCCGCAGCAGGTTAAGAAAGGCACAGTTGTGTGCATGAAAAGGGAGCCGCCTGGTAACTGAAAGCTGGGGGCGCTTGATGTGTGGGCTGGAGTACAGCCGGGTGAACAGAGAAAGAGGCTGCAGGTCTCTTGGGTGATGTCTAGTGTGGGCATCTGATTGGAGCAGCAGAGAGGGCTGCTGTGAGGAAGTGGTGAGATGTGGCTTTGGGCTAGATATCTGTGATGCTGCGGTGAGCAGTGGTTCGTGGTGTTGAGGATTGTGCGAGGCTCTGGGGTTGGTGAAACTGTTGGTCATGACATACAGAGAGTGGGAGCTGCTGAGTGAAGGTTAGCTGGTGTGGGCGCCTTCTGGAGAGAGTAGCTGGTCTTGTGTGGGCGGTGATTGCAGGCAGTGCGTGGATGCTGACCAGAGAGGGAGCCTTGGGTTTTTGTGTGAATTGGATGCAGAAGTGTTGCTGATGTGTGGGCTGGAGACAGTGGGGCTCGCCTACGACAATTGGCAGGTTGCAGCTGGAGACAGAGAGTAGCCAGGCTACAGAGGAAGTGAAGAAGGGTTGCTGGTGTGGGCGCCCTCTGGAGATTATAGAGATCGGGAGAGAGAGGCTTGGTCGTTAGACGCAAGGGTGTATTCCCTTGGCAGTAAATCCTGGCCGGAGTCCTGGTCTTTGGTGTATTTGCTGTGTTTATACAGTGTGTATGGTGTTGTGTGTTTGCTGAATATATCATCTGTCCTTCATGGTTCTGAGCTGTCTTATGGTGTGGGTGGGTGGCGAATGTTGAGAGAGTGTTCCAGTCGGTGGCTGGTGGTGCCCCGTTCGTGGTAGTTTTTCCAAGTTTGGGAGGTGGAAGAGCTATAGAGGCAGGTATTTCTTCCTTTTTTTCACCTCACACCTAGGAACTTACAATATTGTGGATGCTTTAAATCCAATCTCTGATGAAGAACTAGGATGGCTAAAAATAGGCAGTGACCTAACAATGTTTGATCGACGAGACCAAACTTGGTGTGAGGATACCTCAAGCTATCCTTAACACTTTTTTCTAGTGAGAGGGAGAGTTTTAAAGCTAGGTGTGGGAATTTGAAAGATTTCGGAGCCATTTAATATCTCCTATCTAGATTCAAAACACCGCAAAGTGACTAGCTCAGGTCAGTGTATGTGTATTGAGCCTACTTGGTGCAAAGTTCTGTTTAATTTGGGTATTTAGGCTTAAAGCTATGGCTAGGTGTGGGGAAATGTAGGAATTATAACTCAAAAACAAATTTTCAGGGAACATGTGAATGGAGAAGGTTCTTTGTTCAATATGTTTTGAGGGCACAGTAGAATGGATTGGCACTAAACTTGGTAGGCAGCTACTCTGTATAATAGACAATACTGCTGTCACTTGAGATTGCTCTCCCATAAACCTTTTGCTATTTTTATCTTGGCTCAAAAATGCAAGTTATCCACCACAACAGTTGAATACAGAAGGTTCTTTTCTAATCCCTTTTGGGGGCAAACTAGGATAGATTGGCACCAAACTTGGTAGGAAATTAGTCCATTTGGCTTAAGAATGTAAGTTGCCCAATTTTAAGCCAATAATAGTTAAATGCAAAAGGTTCTTGGTCCAATCCATTTTGGGAGGAAACTAGGTTGAATTGGAAGGTTCTTGGTCCAATCCATTTTTGGGAGAAAACTAGGTTGATTGGCACCAAACTTGGAAGGCACGTAGTTTTTATAATGGACAATATTGCTATCGCTTTAGATTTCTCTCTCACAAATCCTTTTGCATTTTTTTGGCTTGGCTCAGAAATGCAAGTGGACCAAGGCACCTAGAATGGCCGAAGTCCAAACTTGTCACAATGGGACCAAACTTGGTAAGGGCCTAGTGCTAGTGGCAAATAGCAAAGTGTAATTGCCTTCTGATCTAAAATCGAATCATTAGAGAAAGATATAGAAGAAGGCATGAAAAACTAGCCTCCTAGGATGGTTTCTTGGATGCACAAGGAATCTGTTCCAAGTTTTGAGTTGATGTTTGGGTAGACCTTATAAGTGTCTAGAAGGTGCAAAGTCTTGTCTGGATCAGATATAAGGCCAAAGCTCCCAAAGCTCTAGGGCAAGGTGAAATGTGGCCCTATATCAACCTAGAAACTCTTAAGTTGACTTTTTTTTTAGCTCACACACTCAAGTTGTGTGACAAATCTTGATCAGGTCTGTTCTAGGGCCAAACTAAGTTAGATCGACACAAACTTAATAGCATGCTAGGTGTTGCTATGGAGATCACTCTTGGTAACTCACTTTTCTCTCCCATAAAGCCTCCGAGGTACATTCTTGAGTCAATACAGTAAAAAAAGCTTGCTGTAATTTACTATTATGAGACATAAAAGAGGTTCAAGCGGATGCAATTGACATATACACTTCTTAACCATGATTAACATTGAGTTGGGGATCATTACATGAAGTTTTAGAAGTCTCAAAGGCTCAAATCATGCTCTTTCGGACAACTTTAGCAAAGAAGTGTGAAGTGGTTCAAGTTTATGCTTATGAAAACCATCCATACTATGGTTTTACTTTGTGCATGTTTCAAGGACGAAACATATTTGTGTGGGGATGGTTTGTAATGAAGCGGTGGACACATAAGTGTGGACATAAGTACTACATATGAGGCCAAGGGCTTAGCATAAGTTGTCTCGGGCCAAAGGGGCAAGTGTAACTCAGGGACATAGGCATATGGGCCAAAGGCCAAGTGGACATTAATAAGTATGTGTGAAAAGGGGGCCATGGTATATAGTCCAATGTCAACTGGTAATCATAATTAACTTATACTAATCCAAATTAGAAGCTAACAAGATTTCATGGCAATCTTTCCCTTCTTCTTGCGCATGGATGGTGCTCCTACACCCATGTTATCACTCCATGCCTTGAGTGATCAATGCTAGTTCATTGCAAGCTTGGCCCTTATCTCCTTTTGATGTAAACACTTGGGAAGCTAAAGAGCTACTATCCTAGCTTTAGCATGAGTGGGTAAATGTAGGATGCCAATGCCTCCTTCACTCTAGGGTAGACATAGATTTTCCTTGGTAAGCCAGGCTGCCACTTTCCTATTTGTCTTCCCATCAGCATCCACCCTTGGTTGATTTGTCATAATAGATTGTTCTCAGCTTCAAACCTTTTTTTAAAATAGTCTTCCTTTAGGCTTAATGTAGATCCCAAAAACTCCAACCACTTCTTGGCCACTTGGTCAATCTCCCCTATTCCTTTCCCATTATCATCTTTGATCAGTCCCACCACTTCCCTATTGCCTTTATCGTTTGCTAACATAAAAAGATATCTATCAGGATTTTTTCTATTGCTACATGCTTTCCATCTTAAGCTTGCACTAGTAAGATTGTCATCTTAACTTTTTAGGCATGTCTCGCACACCTGAGATAGAGGCAGACCTCTTCCTCTATGAATTTCCCAACTTCCCTTTCCTCTGAAGAGACTCCAGTTGTTCACTCCATCTCCTCCTTTCCTGCCTTCTCATTAGCTCTGAATTTCCCAACTCTTCTCATGATGCCTTGCATATCATTGGCAAAGGATCTCTAGGACTCCTCATTGCCCCCTTTCCTTCTTAGTCTACCAATGGCCTCTTTAGTGTAGGTAGTTAATAAATCATACTTGAGCAATAGATTGTTAATCCTCAATTTCCTTGCAGGATACTGATTTAGTTTATCCTCTTCCTAGTCAGTCACATGCCAATCCTACTTCAAAGGCATGTGGTTAGAGAGAGCAGTGCAAGAGTCAATTGCAACCTTCAAGGTATGGGGGACCCATAGTGCTTGCTGAAAAGAAGACCCTATCAATCCTAGAGGAAGAACCAAACTACTCCAGACTATTAAAGTAAGTGTGTCTAGGGTGAGATTCCCAGTCCTCCATGTTCTGCCCACCATCAACCAACCCCATTTTTTCCCTCAACTCTTCCCATTTCCTTCTCTCTTGGCCCATCAAAAATTTCCCCCCACACCTATTTGACATAAGGGCCCTGAATATTAAAGTCACCCAACAAGACATAAGGGCCCTGAATATCAAGATTGGAAATACACTTCTCACCTTGTAGTTGTTGTGAGCCCCATATACATTCACCACCCACAACCTATCACTATCAATTTGAACCTCAACCACTAGGATCCTACCATTCGGATGTTTTTCTACGATGCAAGGACATAGATTATTTTTTATTCATCATGATAGTCATCACTCCACTATAAACCCACCATACAACACTATCCAATCCTTATAACCATCCCTCCTAAATGATTTCATTCCAAAAAGGTTGTGTTCCTAGATAGCCATAGTAGAAAGCCCCCATTCTTTAACGAATCCCCAAAAAGCAGCATTCTTCTATCTATCTTTAATCCCCTTTACATTCCAAGGACAACCTTTGACTTCTTTACTAAGTTACTCAAATAAAGATAGTTTCAAGAACCATGTCTACCTCCTCATCCCCTCCCTCTTCTCCGGTTCCTTTCTGTATATGAATGCAAAAGATAATACTTCGAAATGGGTAGAAGAACTTGCTTTAAAGAAGAACCCAAAAGAGAAAGCAAAACCTTCTAAATCCAAGAAAAACAAGGGACAACAAACTATCAAAAACAAGGTTGAAAGAGAGGACAAGGAAAAGGAGCCTGTGGAGGACCTAACCAACCACAAAAGAGCCAAAAGCTACACATGATGCAGAAGCATCCACCTCAAAGGTTACCACACAAATCACAACACCCATATGTGCGACAGAATACAAAAGCACGGAAAAAAATTTGTTCTCATCGTATGGGTAAACATAATGAAAACCTGACGATCCAAAGAAAGTCAGAAGATGAAACAAGTTCTAGTACATCATTTAGTGAGGATGAAACAAGTTTTGATTCGTCACTCAATGCACTTAAAAGACCAATCAAGAAACTAGAACCCGCCTAACCATCCCAAATTGAAAATCATGATCATATGACATACGGAATGCAAAAAGCAAGTTCAAGAGAGCATGCTTAACATTGTTGAGTGTTATACAGGATCACCGATTGTCAGTCAACCTCATCATGCCAATCCTAAAAAAGCAACCAAAATACAAGAAATAGAGGAGTATCACTTTCCCTTTCAAGAGGAAGATATACTCTCTATAGAATAGTCAATAGAGGCAAATTGCACGAATTATGTGGTTGAAAAAGCACGTAAGGAATTCTATGAATCCCAAAATTAAAGCAGTCTCTCAAAGCCTCATTTGGAGGAAACCTCTTCTCTCATGAGATGAAGCCAGCATAGCATCAGCACTTGCACCTTTAATAACTAAACATGAGTTATTTAAAGACATCAAGAGCTACATAGAACGAGATTGTACAAGCCTCTTCCACAAAATCCCCTCTACACCATGACCTACCATCTGCCTCAACGATCGACTCCAATAAAGCATCTACTCCTTCAACTTCATCCTCACCAACAAAGTCCAATGCCAAAACCTCGCAATCCACTTCTATTCTTGAAGAAGTTCCCCAAGCGCAACCATCTAAACAAGGAACTCAAGGGAAAAGCCCTAGAGCAAACACCTCTTCCTCAACCAACCTCGCCAAAAGAGGGGGTTGCATGCTCAAAAGCCTCCACATCAATAACCATCACTCTACAGGAGACTCAAACCTCATTGTCAACAACGCCCATGAGTCTGAAACCTATAGCCTCAACGCCAACCAATGTGAAGGAGGGCCCAAAACCTTCCACTTCCACCAATAAGAAAAATCTACCAAGACAACACAAATCAAGGTATCTTAATATGGTACCAAAGGTGGGTGGAGAAGAAACTACTTGTAGTCCAAGGCTGCTTTGAGGGAACCAATCCAATTTGGGTGCCTCCATCATCAAAGCCTCTTCCTCAATGTAGCACTCAAAGGCCAAGGATAAATACAGTACTCCACAAAACCCTCAAAGAACTCCACCTAGTCAACAAGTGTGGGTACTAAAGACTACTGCAAGCGCAAGGGTACCACCAAGATAATATCGAAGCTTGGATTCCTAAGCGCATCAAAAAGTCCCCTAAGCCTATTCAAAGAAACAAACCTCAGCACCAAAGGCATCAGCCCCACCAATTTATAATGTTCATCAAAGATGAGTGCCTGTGAACGTACTTCAACAACATGGATACTATGAGGGTAATCCCATCATATGGTTGCCAAAATCGAACAAAGTGAAGAAATCCTCACTACTGACTTCAACCCCAACAGCTTCACCTAAAGTTCCACAAGAATGGAAACCCAAGCAGCACCAAGTAAGTCACTCAACCACTCTCGTGCGCATTCAGCACCAACACAAGAGCTTGTGTGTTCAAGCAACCCCAATGGTAACCAACCAGCAGTCTTACCTACCGCCTTGATAACATTTGAGCCAAAAATTCAATAATCAATTCCCACGTCTACAATGGAGACCTATGAGTTCATCAAAGACAAACTCACAATGCTCTTTTCACCCCTCTGGATGTGAAGTGTAAGTGCAGAAGCTACATGGAGCAAGACATAAGAATCTATTCTCTCAAAAAGGAGAGTAGCCACAAGAACCTATTGCTTACAAGGTAAAAACAAAAAAAAAAACAAAACACAAACACAAGGGGGTCACACATATGGCCTACCTAAAAGTGGTAGAATATCACAAACAACTCCCAAGGATCTTAAATAGCCAATAAAATTTTGTTCAGCTTATATCTTACTATTCTTTGGATAAGTTAATGTAGCAGCTGCTCCATGAGTACATATCCATACTCATGCACTAGAAGACATTTGCACCAACACCTCACCAATCAACAACTTCCATTGTAATGTATGAGAGAGATTTGAGAGTCTCTTGGTGTATGTGCCTTTTGATTGTTGTGTGAGAGTAAGTTCTTGTAGGGAAGTGTAACTAACTTCTTACTGTTGAAAACAAGAGGGAGTCTCTAGAGATTGAAGCTAGCAATCCTCTTGGATGTCAAAGAGATCTTGGGCTAGAAGCAAGGTAAGAATCGCATGACAACAATTTTAGTCTATGTTATAGTTTGCTAGAATGGGAGAGTTCTTGAGAGAGAAAAAATAAACCATAACAGGGTATCCATAAAACTCTTTGCAAGAAATATTGCTAAAAATTTTAAAGTCCTTCATGAATCACATATCCACAACCTTTGTTTCATGAAGTGGTCTAAGAGATCTTTCGTATAAAGCCTCACATTACGTAAGGGGATCTAAAAAATATCCATAAGACCTTGGTCCATACTCACAAAAGAGCTTAGAATAATAGCAAATAGAGAAGATGTAACGAAGAACAACTAAGGTCAAAAACATGTAAATAATGGGCCATGGACAAGGCTACTATAAATAGGGCCTTAGATTCATTGTAGGGACATTTTTAGTCATTCATATCATGGATATCTACATGTACTCTTTTCTCCTTTCTTGGAGATGGTCTTTCATGGTTTAGGGTCCCCGAAGATCCCCTCTCCCCATTCACACCTCGGAAAAACCAACAACTCCTACCCCATGCCCTCCTCCCATAAGATAGCCCCAAGCCCATAAGATGCAAGAGAACCCCCGACGAAGACCTTCAACACAGGAAAACCATCAACTCCACCAACCTCGCGTCACACTCTGAACACCTACACAGGTGGATCCCTAAGCCTCTGGACTCCAAGATCAACACTTTTATGAAGCAGATTAGCACATCTGGGTACCACAACAATCGAGGTGCACCATTCCTACTCTCCTGATCCCAGAACCCCAAAAATTCCGATAGCGTCCTAAGATAACCTCCATTGTCACCTCCACTACTACTGCACAGGACAAAGGGAAAGAAAAGATTCAGGAGGAGGCTGTGACAATACAAGCCCCATACACTGTCTCTGACAGTGATGTACCTTGAACTTCGGTTATTACATCGGTCCTTATCATCTGACTCCCTCGGCGCACCCCCACTCAACCCTTCCCTTGTCCAATCCAGCTTTCCCCAGCTGCCCCCCCCAAAGAAGCCTCCAAGCTCTTGATGGAGATACTAACTTTGCCAAACCTAATTGGAGCCGCCTTCTCACTCTTGAAAATTTAGCAAGGACTCAGTACAAGACGCGCAATGGGGTGTTGACTATCGAGCCTTAGGGTACAAAACTTGTTTATAGGGTGCAAAAAAAAAATGCTCTAAAGCCATGACCGTTCACTCATGAAGTCATGGCCATTCACTCATGAAGCCACGACTATTCACTCAAATGAATACATGACCATTCACTCAAAGAATCCAAGGATGTTCACTCCTTTAGCCACCACGACCGTTCACTTCTTTAGCCACAGCCGTACACTCATGAAACCATGACCATTCACTCATGACGCCATGATTGTTCACTCATGAAGCCACGATCGTTCACTTCTTGGAAAATCTATAATAAAAGGGGCCCACCACTTTTATAAAGCAATACTATCCACACAGCTTAATGACGATCAACCACGGGAGTTTGGGAAAATCCCATTACTTTGGGAATTTTCTTTTCAATATACTTTTTGGTGTATCTTCAACATAACAATTCCAAACTTGTCGGAGAATGTGGATTTAGAACCTACTCTTCAAGAGCTTTCCAATGATATGTCACATGAGGGGGTTTTGACAAAATCTTAAAAGGGTTTACCATGCCCCCCATTTTGAATCTTACAAAATGGGAATTGGGATTTTTCCAAACTCCCCAGTAGGGTCTTATCTCAAGGTTGAGCACAAGTTGCTTTATTATATGGAACCTTGTTATAGGGCCATACCCAATCTTGACATAGTGGCTTGCCTAGAGCAGATAAGGCTTGGCGGTTTACCCACCCTTCAACCCTAGGGCCCAAATCTTCTCAATTTCTTCTACTTCATGGAAATATATGATGCCAACCAGGCCATAGGGCAGGCTATCGAAAACGAGGGCCGCGGTGTGAGAAATATGTGGCTAGGGCTCTAGAAGCATCATAAGAAAAAGTGTGAGAAATATGTGGCTAGGGCTCTAGAAGCATCATAAGAAAAAGTGACAACTTTACACAACAGTAGCTCAGCCCACCAAAGTGAGCTCACTGAAGCCAAAGATGACACATATAACAAGCTAGTAGGCAGCTCCTTTGGGATCGACCTTCTAGTGATTTTGGGCCACCTCTCAAACCTTCACTATGGTTTTTGCTTCATTGCAACTTGTCTCACAAAATACAACTCTTAACATCTAAAGTGTACAAAATGGTAGTACCCTGGAACATGATCATGATACAAGATGTTCCTCATATCTAAACCAAGTGAAGCAATGGCTAAAGAACGATCGATCTAGAATTTTCATTTCTCGAATTCTATGTAGCCTTGCTTAAAATCTTTCAATCGATATCTCTAAGAGAGGATGAGATCCTTCAAAACCAACCATCCTTAATGCCTCTACAAGTGACGAGAGAAATTCCTTGTGTACAATGCAATCACTATGACCATCCCAATCCCCATTATGATTACAAGGCACCGGTTTTTCAATACTACATATATTGCAAAACCTTTGGTCATGACAAAACCCTATGTCCCAATTCATCACAATTAACTCAAAACCTCCATCTCTCGTGCAACAAGCAAAAACAATCCAAAGGATAGAAACTGCTCAGGAAGAAGTCAAGCAAACACTTCAGTGTTTCTATTGTCGTGGACCGCACAAGGTGGTAGACTGCACAGTTTTGGAATACTTCCATGCCCATGATCACTGACACCTTGCAACCCATGTGTGAACGATGTGGCATTGATCACATGTTCCAAGATTGCCAAGGCGATTTGCTTCATTGCAACTTGTCTCACAAAATACAACTCTTAACATCTAAAGTGTACAAAATGGCAGTACCCTTGAATGTGCTTACATGATTGCAAGAAGCCAAGGCATGAGAAACAGTAAAAAAAGAATGCAAAAGATAATACTTCAAAATGGGTAGCAGAACTTGCTTTAAAGAAGAACCCAAAAGAGAAAGCAAAACCTTCTAAACCCAAGAAAAACAAGGGACAACAAACTATCAAAACCAAGGTTGAAAGAGAGGATAAGGAAAAGGAGCCTGTGGAGGACCTAACCAACCACAAAAGAGCCAAAAGCTACACATGATGCAGAAGCATCCACTCAAAGGTTACCACACAAATCACAACACCCATATGTGCAACACAGAATACAAAAGCACGAAAAAAAATTCATTCTCATCGTATGGGTAAACATAATGAAAACCTGACGATCCAAAGAAAGTCAGAAGATGAAACAAGTTCTAGTACATCATTTAGTGAGGATGAAACAAGTTTTGATTCGTCACTCAATGCACTTAAAAGACCAATCAAGAAACTAGAACCCGCCCAATCATCCCAAATTGAAAATCATGATCATATGACATATACGGAATGCAAAAAGCAAGCTCAGGAGAGCATGCTTAACATTGTTGAGTGTTATACAGGATCACCGATTGTCAGTGAGCCTCATCATGCCAATCCTAAAAAAGCAACCAAAATACAAGAAATAGAGGAGTATCACTTTCCCTTTCAAGAGGAAGATATACTCTCTATAGAATAGTCAATAGAGGCAAATTGCACGAATTATGTGGTTGAAAAAGCACGTAAGGAATTCTATGAATCCCAAAATTAAAGCAGTCTCTCAAAGCCTCATTTGGAGGAAACCTCTTCTCTCATGAGATGAAGCCAGCATAGCATCAGCACTTGCACCTTTAATAGCTAAACATGAGTTATTTAAAGACATCAAGAGCTACATAGAACGAGATTGTACAAGCCTCTTCCACAAAATCCCCTCTACACCATGACCTACCATCTGCCTCAACGATCGACTTCTCCAATAAAGCATCTACTCCTTCAACTTCATCCTCACCAACAAAGTCCAATGCCAAAACCTCGCAATCCACTTCTATTCTTGAAGAAGTTCCCCAAGCGCAACCATCTAAACAAGGAACTCAAGGGAAAGGCCCTAGAGCAAACACCTCTTCCTCAACCAACCTCGCCAAAAGAGGGGGTTGCATGCTCAAAAGCCTCCACATCAATAACCATCACTCTACAGGAGACTCAAACCTCATTGTTTGGTGTATGTGCCTTTGGATTGTTGTGTGAGAGTAAGTTCTTGTAGGGAAGTGTAACTAACTTCTTACTGTTGACAGCAAGAGGGAGTCTCTAGAGATTGAAGCTAGCAATCCTCTTGGATGTCAAAGAGATCTTGGGCTAGAAGCAAGGTAAGAATCGCATGACAACAATTTTAGTCTATGTTATAGTTTGCTAGAATGGGAGAGTTCTTGAGAGAGAAAAAATAAGCCATAACAGGGTATCCATAAAACTCTTTGCAAGAAATATTGCTAAAACTTTTAAAGTCCTTCATGAATCACATATCCACAACCTTTGTTTCATGAAGTGGTTTAAGAGATCTTTCGTATAAAGCCTCACATTATGTAAGGGGATCTAAAAAATATCCATAAGACCTTGGTCCATACTCACAAAAGAGCTTAGAATAATAGCAAATAGAGAAGATGTAACGAAGAACAACTAAGGTCAAAAACATGTAAATAATGGGCCATGGACAAGGCTACTATAAATAGGGCCTTGGATTCATTGTAGGGATCTTTTTAGTCATTCATATCATGGACATCTACATGTACTCTTTTCTCCTTTCTTGGAGATGGTCTTTCATGGTTTAGGGTCCCCGAAGATCCCCTCTCCCCATTCACACCCCGGAAAAACCAACAACTCCTACCCCATGCCCTCCTCCCATAAGACAGCCCCAAGCCCATAAGATGCAAGAGAACCCCCGACGAAGACCTTCAACACAGGAAAACCATCAACTCCACCAACCTCGCGTCACACTCTGAACACCTACACAGGTGGATCCCTAAGCCTCTGGACTCCAAGATCAACACTTTTATGAAGCAGATTAGCACATCTGGGTACCACAACAATCAAGGTACACCATTCCTACTCTCGTGATCCCAGAACCCCAAAAATTCCAATAGCGTCCTAACATAACCTCCATTGTCACCTCCACTACCACTGCACGGGACAAAGAGAAAGAAAAGATTCGGGAGGAGGCTGTGACAATACAAGCCCCATCCACTGTCTTTGACAGTGATGTATCTTGAACTTCGGTTATTACATCGGTCCTTATCATCTGACTCCCTCGGCGCACCCCCACTCAACCCTTCCCTTGTCCAATCCAGCTTTCCCCAGCTACTCCCCCCAAAGAAGCCTCCAAGCTCTTGATGGAGATACTAACTTTGCCAAAACCTAATTGGAGCCGCCTTCTCACTCTTGAAAATTGGGCAAGGACTCAGTACAAGAAGCGCAATGGGGTGTTGACTATCGAGCCTTAGGGTACAAAACTTGTTTATAGGGTGCCAAAAAAAATTCTCTGAAGCCATGACCGTTCACTCATGAAGTCATGGCCATTCACTCATGAAGCCACGACTATTCACTCACATAAATACATGACCATTCACTCAAAGAATCCAAGGCTGTTCACTACTTTAGCCACCACCACCGTTCACTTCTTTAGCCACAGCCGTACACTCATGAAGCCATGACCATTCACTCATGAAGACATGACTGTTCACTCATGAAGCCACGATCGTTCACTTCTTGGGAAATCTATAATAAAAGAGGCCCACCACTTTTATAAAGCCATACTATCCACACAGCTTAATGACGAACAACCACAAAAGACCATATTAGGGAGTTTGGAAAAATCCCATTACTTTGGGAATTTTATTTTCAATCTAATTTTTGGTGTATCTTCAACATAACAATTCCAAACTTGTCGGAGAATGTGGATTTAGAACCTACTCTTCAAGAGCTTTCCAATGATATGTCACATGAGGGGGTTTTGACAAAATCTTAAAAGGGTTTACCATGCCCCCCATTTTGAATCTTACAAAATGGGAATTGGGATTTTTCCAAACTCCCCACCAGTAGGGTCTTAGGTCAAGGTTGAGCACAAGTTGCTTTATTATATGGAACCTTGTTATAGGGCCATACCCAATCTTGCCATAGTGGCTTGCCTAGAGCATATAGGGCTTGGCGGTTTACCCACCCTTCAACCCTAGGGCCCAAATCTTCTCAATTTCTTCTACTTCATGGAAACATATGATGCCAACCAGGCCATAGGGCAGGCTATCGAAAATGAGGGCCACCCCCAGACTCTCCACCTTAGTCTAGACCTTGTTCAAGAGATGCTATCATTCTCGCGCCCGGCTTAGAACCTCTCCCAAATGTGATCAATATACAAAGGCTTTGTAAGGCAATATCGATGGCATAAAAAAATGGAGAGATGATTGTAAGCGAAGAGCATGAGTATGCATGAGGATGTGACCCTCAAGTAAGTATATTTGTCATCTTTGTCTCATGCTTTGATTGTTATATACCTTGTTGAATGCACTGTACTAAATATAATTATTTTTTTTAATGTTAGTACAGAGGTAGAGGCAAAAGAAAGATGAAGAGGATGAGGATCCATACAAACCCCTTTTAGTCAAACTATAGGAGATGGATAGGTCCAGAAGAAGGGCAGTTATGCTTGAGTTAGAAAAAGGTGTTCTGCTACTATGGGATATTGGCAAACCGTTGGCCCACACCATGGCTTCTAGTCAACTTCTAGAGCTGGGAAACATTGTCGTGCACACAAACTAGCAGAGTATAAGAGGATTGAGTTCTATGTTAGAGAAAGTCAAAGCTTATTTGGAGTATTCGAACAAAAAGGAATACAAAATGGAGGCCTGTGTCTATGAACGGAGCATCCTCTCAGCCCAAATAATGGAACAAAATTATTATATGTAGGCCTCCATCAACAAAATACTCAAAAGGTATGTTAGAAGCTTGGAGAAGGAGAACAAGAAGGCTAAAGAACAGGGGGACTAGGCCAAGAAAGAAGTTGATGATAATAATAGGTGGACCAATTAAAGAAAGAAGTTGATGATAAGAATAAGAAGCTTGAGGAGAACAACAAGAATCTAAGCAAGAAGATCAATGGATCTCATGTAAGAAAAGGAGCACCATCATTGAGAGTCACAGCTCAAGGTTGAAAGAATCATCAAAGAGATACATGAGGTGGAAGTCAGCCAAAGCTTAAATGGACTTGCTTGTAGTAAAGAACCAGCTCAGCAATGAAGGGGACATCTGCAAAGCCCTTCAAAAAATAGAAGGCTAGAAAGTTAAGCCAAAGAGATCTAGGAGCTAAGCTATGGGAATTACAACATCCAGGTCAATGATCTCAAGGAGGTCTTGCATGCTTTGCAGATAGAAAATAGTGAGTGTGCTCCAGAGCCACCTAGAAGATGATTGCTCACTTGAATGACCAAATCATAGATGCTCACACGGTCACTATGGGACTCAACCAAGATGAAATAAGACTTAACTACTAAGAACTGGCAACTCACTAAAGCCAGACAAAAGTGTGAGAAATATGTGGCTAGGGCTCTAGAAGCATCATAAGAAAAAGTGACAACTTTACACAACAGCAGCTCAGCCCACCAAAGTGAGCTCACTGAGGCCAAAGATGACACATATAACAAGCTAGTAGGAAGCTCCTTTGGGACTGACCTTCTAGTGATTTTGGGCCCCCTCTCAAACCTTCACTATGGTTTTTGCTTCACTAACACTCTTTCTCTACCAATATAATCTAAATCTAAGTAAGGAACTAACCCAAGGGGATCTTGCATTAAATACTACTAGATATGCATATATTTTTAATAGGAATATAGAGCTAAGGGAGGGGCACTTAATCTATGTATATCCCTTGTATTCCATTGTTCTTATTTTTAGATCATGGTGTAGAATACTCCTTAATTTCACTATCCTTGTTGAGGGTGAGGAGCTAATAGAGCTCATGAAACCCACTAACTTTGAATCTTGTATTGCCTCCCTTCCCAAGATACAAAGAAGCTTTGAGTGGATGCTAACATATGGGTGGGTGGAGGCATGGGATACACACCAACATTTACTCTTACATAACAACCAAACATATCATTTGTATGGTGTTCTAAAACTTTTTGATATAATATGTTCACATTTCCATACCTTAATAGTGGATACACTTGTTTATAATTTTGACCAAGTGAACATAGAAAACCCAACATTTCATGAGGAGGAGGATCTTCATGCTCTTCACAACATATTCATCTCTAAAAATCCACTAACACCTTCCAAGAAAGGGGATAAGAAAGAAGAACAACCCACCTACCAAGTGTTTATCCCAATCACATATGATGAATGATCTCTTCCAAGAATGTTTCGTCTTGCAGATTTCAAGGCATGAAAAATTGCTTTTGCAAAACGTTTACAAAGTCTGTGCAAGGCAGCTCCAAAAAAAAAACAAAAACAGCTATCCCGAAGAACACTGTTATATGTGGCGCCATTGACGCACTGCCAGTAGCATTCGAAAATTAATGGGAGATAATAGTTCCTCAAACGTTTACAAAGTCTGTGCAAGGCAGCTCCAAAAAAAAACAAAAACAGCTATCCCCAAGAACACTGTTATGTGGCGCCATTGACGCACTGCCAGTAGCATTCGAAGGGGACGACGGTGCCCACGACGGGCCTGTTGGGGTAGGTGGTGATCCACGACTCGAAGGGGGCGAGGGTACCGCCGCCTTTAGGGACGCAGAGGTCCAAGGGGGGCTGGTGGTTAGGGTCGATGCCGCCACAATCCATGTCGATGTTGATGGCGTTGCACATAAAGCAGGTGTTGGTCACCTTCAGATAAATACCCGTCGGATCAGCGAACATGTTCCGGCCCGTCTCTGCCAGGATGTTGTTCTCTACCGTGCATACATCGCCCGGATTGGCAGCGCACCGGCACTCGTTCACTGCCGCACATGCCATCAGTACTCTCATTAAACAGTCAGTCTTCACGAGACGAGTCCTCAGAGGAATTAAGAACACGATCGTGTGATGATCATACAAGCAAAGCGACTCATACAGTCACGACGATCATACAGTCACGAGCTAGTACTCATCATGATCAACGGAAGAAAAAACGCAACGCAATAATCATACAAGCAAAGCTACTCTATATTATTGATGATGATGATCACGAGTTACTCAATGATCTCGACTCTCAACCCTGGCCTTACGTTGCAGTGGAGCAGCGGCGGCGCTATCCGAAGCAGTTGCACGACCGCATGCCCCGTACACCATCAGGAGCACACCCAGACTCAGCGCCGCCCACAATATCGACCTGCTCAGAATCGCCATAGCTTGTGATGCTTTGATAACTAGGGCTTTACCCCCGGCCACGTTCTTATAGGCGTCACTGGCCGTCGGTCAGCGGCCCTGTAATTTCGAAAATGATAAAAAGAGGCCGCCCCTTTTCTGTTGGGTTGAGTTGGTGTAGCTAGCTGCTTCTCAAAATGAGCGCCCAAGTTTAACCTAGTACCGTAGTTTAACCTAGGTAATTATGTGCCCATATTTTAAAAAAAATCACATTTTAAAAAAAATCACATGCATGCCCGCCTATTATGTGCACATCCCTTTAAAAAAACAGTATATTTCGGATTTTTTTTAAACCAGGCATTACGTCATGAATTGAAGAGGAAATGGAAATGGTAATTTAGAACTAAATCATCTTAATCTCCTTAATTTGCTTCAACCCTTTATATAATTACAACGCAATCATCTTAATCTTCTTAAAGAGGAATTTTCCCATCTCACATGATTTGAGAAGGCTTTTTCGAAAACTTGGATTCTAACCTTCGCCAGGGAAGGCCACCCATGAAACTTATGAAATTTTTCCAGGAAACAAGCAGCAACAAAAGATAGCTTATGTAATTGTACTACTTGAGACCAACTATGCAACATGATAAGGCAAGCAAAGCGGGGAGTTATATCAGCATGTGGCTTTTGCATGGTATCGTATGTAAGGCAGGTGAACCGGCTGTCCTCCGTGCATGCAGGCGAGCGAGCCTTCGGGATGGAGGATGCGTGGGCTCAAGGAAGAGAGGACGGTGTTGGTGGCTAGGGAGATAGAGGATCCAGAGGAGATGAAGCATCCGTGCAATGCTGAAGGTGGGGAGAAGGATGCAACGAAGTTGCATCTGGATTGGATTGCAGCGTGACTTAATGCCCAGCCTCAGAGTTCGCACGCGAGTGTGTGTAAGGTATGTACGAGAGTCTCTTAAGAACTGATTAGGACAATTTTTTTTACCATGCATACCGTGCACATCTTCTTTAAAAAAGAGCATATTTCAGAAAACTATTTTTACCAAACATTACATCATGGATTGAAGAGGAAATGGAAATGGTAATTTGGAACTATATCATCTTAATCTCCTTAATTTACTTCACCCTTTTATATAATTATAACTAAATCATCTTAATCTTTTTAAAGAGGAATTTTCCCATCTCCCATGATTTAAGAAGGCTTTTTCAAAGATTAGAAAAGCTAAACCTACCTTTCATTCTAACCTTTTCTAGGGAAGGCCAACCAAAAAACTTATAAAATTTTCAAGGCAACAGCAACAAAAGATAGCCTATGTAATTGTACTACTTGAGAGAAACTACGCTACATGAGAAGGCAAGCAGAGTGGGGAGGTATATCAGCATGTGGCTTTGCATGGTATTGTATGTAAGAGGCAGGTGAACCGGTTGTCCTCTGGTGCATGCAGGACAGCAAACCTTAGGGATGGAGGATGCATGGGCTCAAGGAAGAGAGAAGGGTGTTGGTGGCTGGGGAGACAGAGGATCCACAGAAGATGAAGCGTTCTTGCAATGCTAAAGGTGGGGAGAGGGATGCAAAGAAGTTGCATCCGGATTGGACTGCAACGCAACTTAATGCCGAGCCTCAGAGTTCGCAGGCGAGTCTGTGTAAGGTGTGTACGAGAGTCTCTCAAGAACTAATTAGGAGGCAGAAAGGCCTCTTCTCAATGTGCAGTGCCATAATCTTTTGTCCTGGTAGACCACCAGCAAAAGCAGATTTAGGGAAGTGGCTACAAGAGGATATATTCCACAATAAGCTGGTGTCTCACGTGTTTTATATTGGTAAGGGCTTCTTTAATGTGCTGTTCACAAAAGGCCAGGCCTATCTGAATGGTTTGCGAGGGCTCTATTGTTTATGGGACATACGAGAGAGAGAGAGATATAAGCGACACTCAAAATGTGTGTCCTGAATAAATATTTGTTCAATCTTAGACAAATAAAAGTTGAAAAGTCCTTTGATATACTCAAATCCCTTCAACCCTTTGGGTGAGGTAGATAGAAAAAAACCCCTTCGAAGAAAGGTTCAACTAGCAGATAGAGACGGCCTGGAAGGATATACAGAAAAGAACCAGAGAAGAGGGAGGGGATGAGGAGGTAGACATGTTCCTTGAAACTATCTTTATTTGAGTAACTTAGTAAGGAAGTCAAAGGTTGTCCTTGGAATGTAAAGGGGATTAAAGATAGATAGAAGAATGCTGCTTTTTGGGGATTAGTTAAAGAATGGGGGCTTTCTAATATGGCTCTCTAGGAACACAACGTTTTTGGACTGAAATCATTTAGGAGGGATGGTTATAAGGATTGGATAGTGTTGTATGGTGGGTTTATAGTGGGGTGATGACTATCATGATGAATAAAAAATAATCTATGTCCTTGCATCATAGAAAAACATCCGAATGGTAGGATCCTAGTGGTTGAGGTTCAGATTGATAGTGATAGGTTGTGGGTGGTGAATGTATATGGGGCTCACAACTACAAGGTGAGAAGTGGATTTCCAATCTTGATATTCAGGGCCCTTATGTCTTGTTGGGTGACTTTAATATTCAGGGCCCTTATGTCAAATAGGTGTGGGGGGGAATTTTTGATGGGCCAAGAGAGAAGGAAATGGGAAGAGTTGAGGGAAAAAATGGGGTTGGCTGATGGTGGGCAGAACATGGAGGACTGGGAATCTCACCCTAGACACACTTACTTTAATAGTCTGGAGTAGTTTGGTTCTTCCTCTAGGATTGATAGGGTCTTCTTTTCAGCAAGCACTATGGGTCCCCCATACCTTAAAGGTTGCAATCGACTCTTGCACTGCTCTCTCTAACCACATGCCTTTGAAGTAGGATTGGCATGTGACTGACTAGGATGAGGATAAACTGAATCAGTATCCTGCAAGGAAATTGAGGATTAACAATCTATTGCTCAAGTATGATTTATTAACTACGTACACTAAAGAGGCCATTGGTAGACTAAGAAGGAAAGGGGGCAATGAGGAGTCCTAGAGATCCTTTGCCAATGATATGGAAGGCATCATTAGAAGAGTTGGGAAATTCAGAGCTAATGAGAAGGCAGGAAAGGAGGAGATGGAGTGAACAACTGGAGTCTCTTCAGAGGAAAAGGCAAGTTTGGAAATTCATAGAGGAAGAGGTCTGCCTCTATCTCAGGTGTGCGAGACATGCCTAAAAAGTTAAGATGACAATCTTACTAGTGTGAGCTTAAGATGGAAAGCATGTAGCAATAGAAAAAACCTGATAGATATCTTTTTAGGTTAGCAAACGATAAAGGCAATAGGGAAGTGGTGGGACTGATCAAAGATGATAATGGGAAAGGAATAGGGGAGATTGACCAAGTGGCCAAGAAGTGGCTGGAGTTTTTGGGATCTACATTAAGCCTAAAGGAAGACTATTTTAAAAAAAGGTTTGAAGCTGAGAACAATCTATTATGACAAATCAACCAAGGGTGGATGCTGATGGGAAGACAAATAGGAAAGTGGCAGCTTGGCTTACCAAGGAAAATCTATGTCTACCCTAGAGTGAAGGAGGCATTGGCATCCTACATTTACCCACTCATGCTAAAGCTGGGATAGTAGCTCTTTAGCTTCCCAAGTGTTTAATCAAAAGGAGACCAAGCTTGCAATGAACTAGCATTGATCACTCAAGGCATGGAGTGATAACATGGGTGTAGGAGCACCATCCATGTGCAAGAAGAAGGGAAAGATTGCCATGAAATCTTGTTAGCTTCTAATTTGGATTAGTATAAGTTAATTATGATTACCAGTTGACATTGGACTATATACCATGGCCCCCTTTTCACACATACTTATTAATGTCCACTTGGCCTTTGGCCCATATGCCTATGTCCCTGAGTTACACTTGACCCTTTGGCCTAAGACAACTTATGCTAAGCCCTTGGCCTCATATGTAGAACTTGTGTCCACACTTATGTGTCCACCGCTTCATTACAAACCATCCCCACACAAATATGTTTCGTCCTTGAAACATGCACAAAGTAAAACCATAGTATGGATGGTTTTCATAAGCATAAACTTGAACCACTTCACACTTCTTTGCTAAAGTTGTCCAAAAGAGCATGATTTGAGCCTTTGAGACTTCTAAAACTTCATGTAATGATCCCCAACTCAATGTTAATCATGGTTCAGAAGTGCATATGTCAATTGCATCCGCTTGAACCTCTTTTATGTTTGTAAATGTTTGAGGAACTATTATCTCCCATTAATTTTCGAATGCTACTGGCAGTGCGTCAATGGCACCACATATAACAGTGTTCTTCCGGATAGCTGTTTTTGTTTTTTTTTGGAGCTGCCTTGCACAGACTTTGTAAACGTTTTGCAAAAGCAATTTTTCATGCCTTGAAATCTGCAAGACGAAACATTCTTGGAAGAGATCATTCATCATTTGTTGAAATGTGGAAAGAGCTTTTTGTGAGATGAGAGAAACTCATAATGATGCATGTACCACATACAAAAGACATCTTTCTCTAAAATCCGTATCTCAGTAAGCATGCCCAATCTTTGTGAAATCAACATGCAGCCAATCAGTCAAATCAGCTATGCTGCTCTAGGAAGGCTATATCTATTCTTCATAGTAACCTTCTTATCAATCATACACATCCTCTAACTCCCATCCTTCTTGTGCTTGAAAAGCATGGGGGCTGAATTTCTTATCATTCATATATTTCCTCTAACTCTTATCCTTCGTGTGTTGGAAAAGCGTCACGGCTCCCCAAGGATATTTACTCTTGCAAATCTAACCCATCCTCAGATACTTTGGCAGATCTCATGCTATCTCTGTTGTAGCTGCTGGTGTCAGCAGCGATGTGCCAATTTCAACAATAGAGTTATTATTTCTTATGCATGGAGAAACAAGGGAAATGTATATTGGTCCCAGGAAGAGCACAGCAAGAGAGAAATGTGGGAAGGAAATGTAAATGAGCTAAGTGAGGGCACACAATGAGCTAAGTGAGGGCACACAATGATCATGGTTCTTGCTACCAACAATGAAAATGGTAATCCATTTTGGCTTGCAAAAGTTACAAAGGTTTTCAAAGAGCAGGATGTATTGAATGACGTGGGAAGTACATTGCTATCGGACAAGTGGAGAGTATTCATTTGAAAGGCAAATACGATCTTGAGATCTTGAAACAAAGCAGAAAGGGGAAGAAAGCAGGAAGTTGTCGCCTGTGGATACGCTCAATCTAGAAGATGTAGAAATCCTTGTGTATGGGTTTGATTTAAAAAAATCTGGTGACTTGTTTAAGACAAACATAGAGATATTAAAGCAAAAGGTCAAATATCTCTCTTAGTTATAAGGACGCATGTGCGTGGATTATCGCTCCTTGAATGCGGTAACAATTAAGAACAAATACCCGCTCCCTAGGATAGATGAGTTGTTTGATCAACTCAAAGGTGCGAAGTATTTTTCTAAAATTGATTTACGTTCAGGATATCATCAAGTGCGTATTAACGCTGATGATATAACCAAGACTATGTTCCGGACTCGCTTTGGACACTATGAGTTTTGGTTATGCCGTTTGGGCTTACTAATGCCCCGGCAACATTTATGACGCTTATGGATAGCGTACTAAGGCCGTACTTAGGCAAATTTGTCATTGTCTTTCTTGATGACATTTTGGTCTATAGTTCGACTTTAGAAGAGCATTTGGAACACTTACGAAAAGTTTTACAGTTACTACGTGAGAATGCACTTTACGGGAAAGAAAGTAAGTGCGAATTTCTCAAGGATAGCATACAATACCTAGGTCATGTAATTTCTACAGACGGAATTGCTATGGATGCTAGTAAGGTTGATGCTATTATGCGATGGCCAACACCTCGAAGTAAGGAAGAACTTCAAATCTTCTTGGGAATGGCAGGATTTTATCGCAAATATGTGAACGGTTATGCAAAGATTGCCGCTCCCATGACTGATCAATTGAAAGGTGCGGCAATTACCTTTCAATGGTGTGAGGATTAACAACGTAGCTTTGATAAGCTTAAAGTTGCTTTGGCTACAGCTCCCATCTTGGCAATTGTGGATCCTCAAAAACCATTTGTGATTGAAACGGATGCCAGTGCGAAGGCAGTGGGTGCGGTTCTCATGCAAGATGGTCATCCTGTTGCCTATGAGAGCAAGAAGCTCAATCGTGCTCAACAAAACTACTCAGCTTATGAGCGTGAGCTCTTTGCCATCATATATGCCTTACCAAAATGGCGACATTAGTTATATGGTGCGCAATTCGAGATTGTTTTTGATCACAAAAGCATAAAGTGGTTTATGAACCAAACAGATTTACAGGGTCGAAAGGCCAGATGGGCTGAGATCCTTCAGGAGTATGATTGCAAGCTACGCTATCGCAAAGGACGTTACAATATTGTAGCTGATGCTTTGAGTCGTATGCCAGAGATTAATTCGCTGTTATTCACAGAGTTGAAAAGCGAATTGTTAGAATCTTTACGAGGCAAATGCAAGCAGGATTCAACATACTCAAAGGTGTGGAATCACGTTCAAATGAGGGGTCCCTCTCACTCAAACGGTAGTGTTCCCAGTTCTTCCACACATGGTTCTTCTTTATCACAAGATGAACTACAGCGATGGAAAAACTTTTCCATCGATGATGGATACTTACTCCACAAGGGGAGAGTTTGTGTTCCATTGGACTTAGACACTAGGCGCCAAATTCTTTTTGAGTGTCATGATAGTCCAAAGTGCAGGTCATGGAGGCATTCGCAAAACGTATGCTCTCGTAAGAAAGCATTTCTATTGGCGTGGACTTCACAAGGATGTTACTGACTATGTTCTGCAGTGTCAGAAGTGTCAAGTGAACAAAGCAGAACATCTTAAAGCTGGCGGGTTACTGCATCCATTAGAGATTCTTGACGGAAAGTGGAAAAGTATCTCTATGGATTTTATAACGGGCTTGCCCACAACGAATCGTGGACATGATGCCATTTGGGTAATCGTGGATCGATTAACCAAGCTTTGTCGGTTTGTGCCTACTAAGAAAACAGTTACAACTCTAGAATTGGGACGCCTTTTCGTGGAGAATGTTTACCGACTTTATGGCTTACCATCCAATATTGTCAGTGATCGCGATCGCAAGTTTAACAGCCATTTTTGGCGAGCAGTATTCAGTAAGCTGGGTACTATGTTGAATCTTAGTACAACTGATCATCCGCACAGACAGATGGTCAGACTGAATGGGTTAATCAAGTGCTGGAAGATATGCTTAGGGCATATGTCAGCAAAAAACAATCTGATTGGGAGTCTTATTTGCCTATTCTTGAGTTTTCTTACAATAGTGCAAAGCATGTCTCGACAGGCTTTAGCCCTTTCATGTTGATGTATGGTTTTCAGTCACGTTCACCAGTGTCGGTGGGATTGGCGAATGAGAAAATCAGTCAGGTTAACGATTTTATCCAAGACCATATGGATATGTTGCGCCTTGCACGATTAAATGTTCGTCAAGCGCAAGATCGTTACAAGAAGTTTGCGGACCAGAAACGTAGGCCACTTCACTTTCAAGAAGGTGATTGGGTGTTTCTGAAGGTACCAGAAAACTCCACCAGTTTAAAAATGGGTCCCGTACCAAAATTGTCGCCCCGATTTTGTGGACCGTTTAAGATACTCAAGAAGGTGGGCCCAATAGCCTATAAACTTGAGTTACCAGCACATTCCAAGGTTCATCCCATCTTTCACGTAAGCCGTTTGAGGAAACGCCTTATGGGTCATGAAAGGCCGGTGGATGATTCTTTCTTGGTAGAATATGTGGAACCCCCAATACTGCCTCATGAACCAGAAAGAGTATTGGATTACCACATGTTACGTACTCGCCACCAAGTTCGGAAACAAGATCTTATCAAGTGGAAGGACCGTCCAGAGGAAGGTTCCACTTGGGAAAACATTAGTGTGATGAGGAAACGTTTCCCCACTTTTGTTTTCGAGGACGAAAACTCTTTTTGAAGGGGGGAGTAATGTCAGGACTATGGTCCTACGGAAGTCGACGAACCCTAGCATAAGTTAATAGCTTTCAGAGTCTCGAGAGTATTATTAGTGCTAGTGGGGTTCAGGGGTTAATGGGCGTTAGGGTTTGGTCGATGTGTGTACACATCTAAGTTAGCACGGCTCTTAAGTAAGATGGGCGGCCGGGCTAGGAGGTGTGGACATAGGCCAGGGTTTTGGTATAAAACCCAACGAGAAACCCTAACTCGTCATTATATGGTTGGGAGGTGAACCGACTTCCACCCTCTCTTCTTCTCCACGCCTAGGCTATGGCGGCTTGAGGAAGACGCAGCCGTAGCGGAGGCGTTACACTCATGCTCTTCTCTTACAATCATCTCTCCATTTTTTTATGCCATCGATATTGCCTTACAAAGCCTTTGTATATTGATCACATTTGGGAGAGGTTCTAAGCCGGGCGCGAGAATGACAGCATCTCTTGAACAAGGTCTAGACTAAGGTGGAGAGTCTGGGGGTGGCCCTCGTTTTCGATAGCCTGTCCTATGGCCTGGTTGGCATCATATGTTTCCATGAAGTAGAAGAAATTGAGAAGATTTGGGCCCTAGGGTTGAAGGGTGGGTAAACCGCCAAGCCCTATATGCTCTAGGCAAGCCACTATGGCAAGATTGGGTATGGCCCTATAACAAGGTTCCATATAATAAAGCAACTTGTGCTCAACCTTAACATAAGACCCTACTGGTGGGGAGTTTGGAAAAATCCCAATTCCCGTTTTGTAAGATTCAAAATGGGGGGCATGGTAAACCCTTTTAAGATTTTGTCAAAACCCCCTCATGTGACATATCATTGGAAAGCTCTTGAAGAGTAGGTTCTAAATCCACATTCTCTGACAAGTTTGGAATTGTTATGTTGAAGATACACCAAAAAGTAGATTGAAAAGAAAATTCCCAAAGTAATGGGATTTTCCCAAACTCCCTAATATGGTCTTTTGTGGTTGTTCGTCATTAAGCTGTGTGGATAGTATGGCTTTATAAAAGTGGTGGGCCCCTTTTATTATAGATTTCCCAAGAAGTGAAGGATCATGGCTTCATGAGTGAACAGTCATGTCTTCATGAGTGAATGGTCATGGCTTCATGAGTGTACGGCTATGGCTAAAGAAGTGAACGGTCGTGGTGGCTAAAGTAGTGAACAGCCTTGGATTCTTTGAGTGAACGGTCATGTATTCATGTGAGTGAATAGTCGTGGCTTCATGAGTGAATGGTCGTGACTTCATGAGTGAACGGTCATGGCTTTAGAGCTTTCTTTTTTGGCACCCTATAAACAAGTTTTGTACCCTAAGGCTCGATAGTCAACACCCCATTGCGCTTCTTGTACTGAGTCCTTGCCCAATTTTCAAGAGTGAGAAGGCGGCTCCAATTAGGTTTTGGCAAAGTTAGTATCTCCATCAAGAGCTTGGAGGCTTCTTTGGGGGGAGCAGCTAGGGAAAGCTGGATTGGACAAGGGAAGGGTCGAGTGGGGGTGCGGCGAGGGAGCCAGATGATATGGACCGATGTGATAACCGAAGTTCAAGGTACATCACTGTCAGAGAGAGTGGATGGGGCTTGTATTGTCACAGCCTCCTCCCGAATCTTTTCTTTCCCTTTGTCCCGTGCAATAGTAGTGGAGGTGGAAATGGAGGTTATCTTAGGACGCTATTGGAATTTTTGGGGTTCTGGGATCACGAGAGTAGGAATGATGCACCTCGATTGTTGTGGTACCCAGATGTGCTAATCTGCTTCATAAAAGTGTTGATCTTGGAGTCCAAAGGCTTAGGGATCCACCTGTGTAGGTGTTCACACTGTGACGCGAGGTTGGTGGAGTTGATGGTTTTCCTGTGTTGAAGGTCTTCGTCGGGGGTTCTCCTACATCTTATGGGCTTGGGGCTGTCTTATGGGAGGAGGGCATGGGGTAGGAGTTGTTGGTTTTTTCGGGGTGTGAATGGGGAGAGGGGATCTTCGGGGACCCTAAACCATGAAAGACCATCTCCAAGAAAGGAGAAAAGAGTACATGTAGATGTCCATGATATGAATGACTAAAAAGATCCCTACAATGAATCCAAGGCCCTATTTATAGTAGCCTTGTCCATGGCCCATTATTTACATGTTTTTGACCTTAGTTGTTCTTCGTTACATCTTCTCTATTTGCTATTATTCTAAGCTCTTTTGTGAGTATGGACCAAGGTCTTATGGATATTTTTTAGATCCCCTTAGGTAATGTGAGGCTTTATACGAAAGATCTCTTAAACCACTTCATGAAACAAAGGTTGTGGATATGTGATTCATGAAGGACTTTAAAAGTTTTAGCAATATTTCTTGCAAAGAGTTTTATGGATACCCTGTTATGGCTTATTTTTTCTCTCTCAAGAACTCTCCCATTCTAGCAAACTATAACATAGACTAAAATTGTTGTCATGCGATTCTTACCTTGCTTCTAGCCCAAGATCTCTTTGACATCCAAGAGGATTGCTAGCTTCAATCTCTAGAGACTCCCTCTTGCTGTCAATAGTAAGAAGTTAGTTACACTTCCCTACAAGAACTTACTCTCACACAACAATCAAAAGGCACATACACCAAGAGACTCTCAATCTCTCTTATACATTACAATGAAAGTTGTTGATTGGTGAGGTGTTGGTGCAAATGTCTTCTAGTGCATGAGTATGGATATGTACTCATGGAGCAGCTGCTACATTAACTTATCCAAAGAATAGTAAGATATAAGCTTAATAAAATTTTATTGGCTATTTAAGATCCTTGGGAGTTGTTTGTGATATTCTACCACTTTTAGGTAGGCCATATGTGTGACCCCCTTGTGTTTGTGTTTTGTTTTTTTTTTTTTTTGTTTTTACCTTGTAAGCAATAGGTTCTTGTGGCTACTCTCCTTTTTGAGAGAATAGATTCTTATGTCTTCCATGTCGCTTCTGCACTTACACTTCACATCCCAGAGGGATGAAAAGAGCATTGTGAGTTTTTCTTTGATGAACTCATAGGTCTCCATTGTAGACGTGGGAATTGATTATTGAATTTTTGGCTCAAATGTTATCAAGGCGGTAGGTAAGACTGCTGGTTGGTTACCATTGGGGTTGCTTGAACACACAAGCTCTTGTGTAGGTGCTGAATGCGCACGAGAGTGGTTGAGTGACTTACTTGGTGCTGCTTGGGTTTCCATTCTTGTGGAACTTTAGGTGAAGCTGTTGGGGTTGAAGTCGGTGGTGAGGATTTCTTAACTTTGTTCGATTTTGGCAACCATATGATGGGATTACCCTCATAGTATCCATCATTAGGGGAAGGTTGAGGTCTATAGGGGCCCTTTAAGATGCCATGTGATTAAAAGGTTATTAAGGAAAAGGGCCAATCATGTGATGCCATGTATACAAAAATGGTGGGTGATTAAAGGTGGTCAAAAGATTCTCTAGAAGATGCCTTTTTGTACTTTCATTCCCAAAAAGGGGGGGGGGAAGTTTTTGAAATTTCGGATTGTTTTAAAAAAGGCTATTCCTTTAAAAGAAATTTATAGCATTACTCGATCGTTTCTCTGTCTTGACAAACAAGTTATTTTTCTAACAAAAAAAAACATAGATACCACCTACAAAGCTATGTTTTAAAAACTTAGCAAAACTCAGTCTCAATCTAATTTGAGACTCGAGAAAAACAACTTTCATGGTTTTGATGCTTCTAAAGCTAGGCATTCAATGAATACACAAAAACACTTTAAGAGATATCAGGATACTAGGTCTAAATTTATGAAATTTTCAAAGAAGCTTGATGAATTTATAACCCACAAATAAAACTCCATCACACGTGCATTAAAATTCAAAACATGGCAAGCTTCAGCAAACAATTGCTACAAACAATTTAAACTACAAATATAAACAAGTACCTTCTCAAACAAAAATGAGAAGTTTTTGGAAACTAAAAGTATGTGTTAACGTGATCTAAAAAGTCATGACAACTATGCTTGAATGGGATGCTCATCTTCCTCCGCATTCATAGCCTCCTCTCCCATTGGAGTGACTGCAAGAGTAGTGTCAGTAGCTTGTTCCTCAACCTCTACGCCATCTGGCTAATAATCCGCAAGGTCAACTATCTCCCCAACCTGCTCACTACCAATTGGAGGCTGTGGCTCTCCAAATGCATCAAAAAAACAAGGATCATATTCCATGCTCTTCATTCCCACCTCTTGGAACTCATCTGGTAACTGCTTGAGAGCTGACACTCTTTGCTCTCGATAAATTTTACCTGGAGTGGATCACATTCCACTGCAACCACATTTCTACCTCTTTTCAATGCACTGACAGTTGTGGTACCAGTCCCCGTAAAGAGATCCATCAACCACTCTCCTTTTATTATAGAAGTAAATCAATTAAATCCATCATCAAAAGCTGAGGTTTTTGATATGGATTTATGACTCCTTGTAGACCCACACTTGTGTGCTTAAACTTCTTACAATCTCCCGGTCGTTCACATCAAAACATTTGTGCAATTTGGTTTCACATCAAAATTGTATGATCCTCTACTTTGCACATCCAAAGATGAATAAAAACCAATTGTAGCAAACTCACAAGCCCAAGAGAGACGATCAAGTTTATAACCATGGATGTTTGGCTTTGTCCTACAAAACAAAATTTAACATGTAAGAAAAGAGCAACACATAATAACACCCTAATGCTAGTATCAAAATATTCAAAGGCTTTACGTACCATGTCATCATTTGACATGTCATGTTTGAGTCGGTGAAGGCTTTTTGCGCTGCTGTAATTTGATAATGGACATGAAAAAATACTAGTGCCCAAGAGTCACAAGTAGTGACCTTGCTAAAAGCCTCTATGACTTTTTTGTAGGCAGATACTCCATACTTCACATCATCATTGACTGAGTTTGGAGCACAAAAACCATAAGGAGCATTTGCAATGGCCAAAGTGTAAGGACGTGCTCTGACAAAAGTGTCCGTGTCTTCAACACGGCCTTCATCAATCATGAACACACCAATGAGTTGGAGGCTCTTCTACATCCTCATGACTGAAAAGTGTGAGACCAGGAGTGATTTCAAAGCTTTGGGGGGGTTGTCTCCTCCTCCTCTCTAGAGGACAATGGAAAGAAATTGCTCAAAGTCAAGAGGGATTTGCTTGATGGCAACCCGCGGATCTTTGTTCTAAAAAAACCAATAAGAAAGATGTGAGAGGTGAAAAAGAAGGTTTTTTAAACAAAGCTGAAAGCAAGATGAACAACTCACCGTATTACTAAATAACAACATTTACTTCTCCAACACTTGAGGGTTTCTTGAGTCTGGATGGTAGAGCTTTGTCTCATCCCAATTAGAGAAATTCAACTTTTCAATCATTATTCTTTGCATGTGAAGCATGATTTTTTGCCTAATAGACAACCAAAGAAATTAGAGCTGATGAAATAAGTAAAACTTGAAAAAACAAAAGAGTCAATGTATCAAACAAACCTTTCAAATTTTTCTCCCATTTGCTCTAAAGAGATGATTCCACCCTTCACGCGTGAGAGAATTGCAATGATCAATGATTCTCACAAATTCCTTGCAAATGTCTCCACACTGTTATCTTCATTTCTTTGGGAATGGGATTTGGTGCTTCTTCACTTGAGGCACCTTTGCCTTTGGAAGCTGCAGGCGACTTACTGAACTTTTGACCTTTTTACTTCCCTGCTCATGTAGCTTAAAATTATCATCTTATAGATCCCAAATTTCTCCATCATGAAAGGCAAGTTCAAAATAGTTATCATGTTGTTTCACATTGGGCTTCTGACTTACTCCACGACCGCCTTTCTTTCTTAATTCAAGACCACACTTTTCACAAAGTGCAGCTTGAAACTTGTCATCAATTTGAGGCCTTCCACAAAGTTTCAAGCTGCACAAAGCTTTGGGCCTCTTCCCTTTCATAGACTAATTTGTAATCTCTATAAATCTCAATTACTAGGGGGTGTTATTAGATATATAGTAGCACTACACTATGAGGCCATGTACTTATGCCATGGGCACTTTTGTCCCACTAGGTTTTTTTCCCATGGCCATCTAGGTGCGAACGGGAACCTTAGGGTTAGGTAGTATATAAGAAACCTCATTCACAGTTTAGGATAGCTACTCATTTATAATTTCTCTTTGTACCTATGGAGAGCTTCATCTCTCTCCTTTGAGCTTGCTAATATCAGACTATACACATCTGTATTCTTGTCTTTAAGCATTGTGTGTGTGTGTGAATCTAGCTCCATTCTTTGAGCATTGGGTGTGTGTGAGTTTAGCTCCATTCTGTGAGCTAACAAGAACCATTAAAGTTTTCAATTTGAGTAAAAAAGAAAGACCTAAAAATAGTAGTCTCATAGGACTTCACCCACTAGGGGAATCTCCTCATGCTTGTTATGACTTTGGATAGTCCAAATCCAAGGTCTCTAGCCATTTTAGCTTGAAAAACTTATGCTAGTCATAAAAGACCAAGGACTTTGCTAACTATTGGTTCCAAAAATTGAGTCCCACTAAGGGGCCTACCTTCATAGAGAGTGATAGAAATATCTATTTTTTGTGTTTTTTGAAGCTATGAAACCATTGTTCTCAATAAGATTAGCCTATAGGCTCACTCATAGGTTGATCTGGGTATAAATACACTAGTTTAAACAAAAATAGTGTTGGACTTACTAAAAATAGCTAGTATACCAAAGCTTTCAGAACATCCTTAAACTTGGTGTGATACTATAAGGTGTTAGAAGCATAGCCCTATGCTCAATTTTTAACATCGATTTTTCACAAAATGAGTGTTCTAGAGCTGGGCATAGAAAACTAACCTCACTTGGTAGTTTCTTTGACTAGTCCATGTAAGCTCTCAGAATCCTGTCTCTCAAAGAAGCAAGTTGATAAATTTGGACTTTGAATTATAGACTAGCTCTATATAAAACCTTGTATGCAATAAACTCTTAGGTTAGTTGTTGTAGTCTTACCAAAAGTGCTCTTCTCGAAAGGTTTTCTAAGTTCCACAGATAAAACAATTTAGACTTGACTAAAAAAGAAACCAAAAAGGCTTCTAACTTGTCCAAACTATTTCAAATAAGACTAATTTTAACAAGTGGATCTCTCAATGTGTTGAGTACACAATGGATGCTGCAAACCCACTTTTTTGAGAATAACTGCCAATTTTAACAAGGATTGCTAAAAATAGGCAATGACTTGGTAGTGTGTCTGTTCTCAGTACCAAATTTGGTATGAGGGTGATCCACACTGAAGATAACATGTGGAAACTCAAAATTGAGAAAGACCAAAAGAGGAGACTTTTAGAGGTGGGCGTGGAAAATTGATGGGTTTTTGAGCTAGGCCCGATCAATCACCTCCATCTCCTTCTTTGAAATTTGAGTTGATAGCATCTACGATGTATGGGCACTATGCAAATCCTTATTTGAAAATGATCAATCAGCTACGAGTTATTAGTAAGCATTAAATGCTCTTTTCCCAATTATTTTTGACTTAGAAAAATTCTTGCCCTTTTCCTCAAAAGAGACCAAAAAAGGCTTATAAGTGTTCTAGATCTCATTTTGAACTTAACAATGTGGATGCCTAGGAATTTACAATATTGTGGATGCTTTAAATCCAATCTCTGATGAAGAACTAGGATGGCTAAAAATAGGCAGTGACCTAACAATGTTTGATCGAGACCAAACTTGGTGTGAGGATACCTCAAGCTATCCTTAACACTTTTTTCTAGTTAGATTTGAAATTGACCAAATGGGGAGAGTTTTAAAGCTAGGTGTGGGAATTTGAAAGATTTCGGAGCCATGTAAAATCTCCTATCTAGATTCAAAACACCCCAAAGTGACTAGCTCAGGTCAGTGTATGTGTATTGAGCCTACTTGGTGCAAAGTTCTATTTAATTTGGGTATTTAGGCTTAAAGTTATGGCTAGGTGTGGGGAAATGTAGGAATTATAACTCAAACTTAAACAAATTTTCAGGGAACATGTGAATGGAGAAGGTTCTTTGTTCAATATGTTTTGAGGGCACAGTAGAATGGATTGGCACTAAACTTGGTAGGCAGCTACTCTGTATAATAGACAATACTGCTGTCACTTGAGATTGCTCTCCCATAAACCTTTTGCTATTTTTATCTTGGCTCAAAAATGCAAGTTATCCAATTTTTAGCCCCACCACAACAGTTGAATACGGAAGGTTCTTTTCTAATCCCTTTTGGGGGCAAACTAGGATAGATTGGCACCAAACTTGGTAGGAAATTAGTCCATTTGGCTTGAGAATGTAAGTTGCCCAATTTTTAGCCAACAATAGTTAGATGCAAAAGGTTCTTGGTCCAATCCATTTTGGGAGGAAACTAGGTTGAATTGGAAGGTTCTTGGTCCAATCCATTTTTGGGAGAAAACTAGGTTGATTGGCACCAAACTTGGTAGGCATGTAGTTTTTATAATGGACAATATTGCTATCACTTTAGATTGCTCTCTCACAAATCCTTTTGCATTTTTTTGGCTTGGCTCAGAAATGCAAGTGGACCAAGGCACCTAGAATGGCCGAAGTCCAAACTTGTCACAATGGGACCAAACTTGGTAAGGGCCTAGTGCTAGTGGCAAATAGCAAAGTGTAATTGCCTTCTGATCTAAAATCAAATCATTAGAGAAAGATATAGAAGAAGGCATGGAAAACTAGCCTCCTAGGATGGTTTCTTGGTCTGGGTTTCTTGGATGCACAAGGAATCTATTCCAAGTTTTGAGTTGATGTTTGGGTAGACCTTATAAGTGTCTAGAAGGTGCAAAGTCTTGTCTGGATCAGATATAAGGCCAAAGCTCCCAAAGCTCTAGGGCAAGGTGAAATGTGGCCCTATATCAACCTAGAAACTCTTAAGTTGACTTATTTTTTAGCTCACACACTCAAGTTGTGTGACAAATCTTGATCAGGTCTGTTCTAGGGCCAAACTAAGTTAGATCGACACAAACTTAATAGCATGCTAGGTGTTGCTATGGAGATCACTCTTGGTAACTCACTTTTCTCTCCCATAAAGCCTCCGAGGTACATTCTTGAGTCAATACAGTAAAAAAAAAGCTTGCTATAATTTACTATTATGAGACATAAAAGAGGTTCAAGCAGATGCAATTGACATATACACTTCTTAAACATGATTAACAATGAGTTGGGGATCATTACATGAAGTTTTAGAAGTCTCAAAGGCTCAAATCATGCTCTTTTGGACAGCTTTAGCAAAGAAGTGTGAAGTGGTTCAAGTTTATGCTTATGAAAACCATCCATACTATGGTTTTACTTTGTGCATGTTTCAAGGACGAAACATATTTGTGTGGGGATGGTTTGTAATGAAGCGGTGGACACATAAGTGTGGACACAAGTTCTACATATGAGGCCAAGGGCTTAGCATAAGTTGTCTTGGGCCAAAGGGTCAAGTGTAACTCAGGGACATAGGCATATGGGCCAAAGGCCAAGTGGACATTAATAAGTATGTGTGTGAAAAGGGGGCCATGGTATATAGTCCAATGTCAATTGGTAATCATAATTAACTTATACTAATCCAAATTAGAAGCTAACAAGATTTCATGGCAATCTTTCCCTTCTTCTTGCGCATGGTTGGTGCTCCTACACCTAATCACTCCATGCCTTGAGTGATCAATGCTAGTTCATTGCAAGCTTGGCCCTTATCTCCTTTTGATGTAAACACTTGGGAAGGTAAAGAACTACTATCCCAGCTTTAGCATGAGTGGGTAAATGTAGGATGCCAATGCCTCCTTCACTCTAGGGTAGACATAGATTTTCCTTGGTAAGCCACGCTGCCACTTTCCTATTTGTCTTCCCACCAGCATCCACCCTTGGTTGATTTGTCATAATAGATTGTTCTCAACTTCAAACCTTTTTTTAAAATAGTCTTCCTTTAGGCTTAATGTAGATCCCAAAAACTCCAGCCACTTCTTGGCCACTTGGTCAATCTCCCCTATTCCTTTCCCATTATCATCTTTGATCAGTCCCACCACTTCCCTATTGCCTTTATCGTTTGCTAACCTAAAAAGATATCTATCAGGTTTTTTTCTATTGCTACATGCTTTCCATCTTAAGCTCGCACTAGCAAGCTTGTCATCTTAACTTTTTAGGCATGTCTCGCACACCTGAGATAGAGGCAGACCTCTTCCTCTATGAATTTCCCAACTTGCCTTTTCCTCTAAAGAGACTCCAGCTGTTCACTCCATCTCCTCCTTTCCTGCCTTCTCATTAGCTCTGAATTTCCCAACTCTTCTAATGATGCCTTGCATATCATTGGGAAAGGATCTCTAGGACTCCTCATTGCCCCCTTTCCTTCTTAGTCTACCAATGGCCTCTTCAGTGTAGGTAGTTAATAAATCATACTTGAGCAATAGATTGTTAATCCTCAATTTCCTTGCAGGATACTGATTCAGTTTATCCTCTTCCTAGTCAGAGTCACATGCCAATCCTACTTCAAAGGCATGTGGTTAGAGAGATCAGTGCAAGAGTCAATTGCAACCTTCAAGGTATGGGGGACCCATAGTGCTTGCTGAGAAAAGAAGACCCTATCAATCCTAGAGGAAGAACCAAACTACTCCAGACTATTAAAGTAAGTGTGTCTAGGGTGAGATTCCCAGTCCTCCATGTTCTGCCCATCAGCCAACCCCATTTTTTCCCTCAACTCTTCCCATTTCCTTCTCTCTTGGCCCATCAAAAATTTCCCCCCACACCTATTTGACATAAGGGCCTTGAATATTAAAGTCACCCAACAAGACATAAGGGCCCTGAATATCAAGATTGGAAATCCACTTCTCACCTTATAGTTGTGAGCCCCATATACATTCACCACCCACAACCTATCACTATCAATCTGAACCTCAACCACTAGGATCCTACCATTCGGATGTTTTTCTACGATGCAGCGACATAGATTATTTTTTTATTCATCATGATAGTCATCACCCCACTATAAACCCACCATACAACACTATCCAATCCTTATAACCATCCCTTCTAAATGATTTCAGTCCAAAAAGGTTGTGTTCCTAGATAGCCATAGTAGAAAGCCCCCATTCTTTAACTAATCCCCAAAAAGCAGCATTCTTCTATCTATCTTTAATCCCCTTTACATTCCAAGGACAACCTTTGACTTCCTTACTAAGTTACTCAAATAAAGATAGTTTCAAGGACCATGTCTACCTCCTTATCCCCTCCCTCTTCTCGGGTTTTGTCATGACCAAAGGTTTTGCAATATATGTAGTATTGAAAAACCGGTGCCTTGTACGCATAATGGGGATTGAGATGGTCATAGTGATTGCATTATACACAAGGTATTTCTCTCGTCACTTGTAGAGGCATTAAGGATGGTTGGTTTTGAAGGATCTTATCCTCTCTTAGAGATATCGACTGAAAGATTTTAAGCAAGGCTACATAGAATTCGGGAAATGAAAATTCTGAGATCGATCATTCTTTAGCCATTGCTTCACTTGGTTTAGATATGAGGAACATCTCGTATCATGATCATCTTTCATCATGTTGTCATTTAAACGTATTGCTTCTTTACAACATTGATCAAATGTTTCTGGATTGGATACAATAATCAAGTTGTGTAAGCTGTTTTTCTTTAAGTCTATCATGAAACATCTATTCAATTGAGAATCGTTTAATTTTTTCCATAACTCACATCGTGATTCTAAGAGTTTTATCCGAAGGATAAAGTTTCTAATGGTTTTGTTTGGTTTACGCTAAATTGAATATAGTTCACTTACTACACTCCACCGATCACCATGTCTTGAAAAGCCATGGATAAAGGCTGACTTCAAGGTTCTGAAGTTGGTTGATCGCCGACATCAATGTGATGAACCATCGACTAGCCTTTGCCACCAAGCAAAAGTTCAACGCATGTACTTTGGTGGGGCGATTTGGATTTCCAAAGGCTTCACACCTCTGTTTAAACATTTTAATGAATTGAACAAGATCAGTTGTCGTATTTGCTCATGATTTTGGATATTTGTACGGTCATATTTTTGTATGAGTCACTAAGGCCGTATGTGAGTGTGCTCTTGTGAGTAGGGACTCACTTAATCCTTGGGCAACCCCCCTTCCTAGACTAGTCAATATGTCCAAGGTGTGGGCATCCACCAGGGGTTAGAAAGGGTTGGTACCTACTATAGGATTTGTGGAAAGGGTTAGGTAAAGGACCAAAGCCCGGTGGTGGGATTGAAGTAACAGGGGATGCAAAACCCAATGACACTCTTGTTGTTGACAGAAAAATGGTATTGGGAGGTGCATTTGTGGCATGGATCTCACTGGCTCAAAGATGTCAGCTGGATTTTAGTCCCTCTATCGTTGCCATGTCTCACGCTATCAATTGCTCATTCATGAGAAAGCACACATGTTTTTTTTTTGGCTTTTTAGATTTTCTCATAGCCCGTCACAGCCTCAAGAGACCTGGTGTACCCTTTGTTGGGTCAAATGAGTGTCCACTTGCCCTAATTAGCTTAGGCATTACACGTACGTGAATGACCTCTTAGACATATTTTCAGAAAAAGTGCATGCTAGTATCATCATAGATGGAAGAGGAGGTCTCAAAACCTATTTTCCATCACTATCTGAAGATGAAATTTCTTTTCGGGAAATTTTTGGGTTGTTGCAAGATCAGGGTGTCCAGTTTTATCCAGTTTATGCTGGACTAGGACAATGCTTGGAGAGTAAATTTTGGGGGGCAAGGTACTTAAAATGAGATCAAGCAAATAATAGAAAATACACTTGCCCTTAAATTAACCTAATATAACTTAAATTAATATAAATTAGTCTAATTAATCAAAATTAATCAAAAATATGATGAAATGATAAACAAATGATCTTTCCATACTTAGAGTGATCCAATTTATTTTTCCATAGATGCACCATTACAAGTACACTAGTTCCTATAGGTTTTAGATGATTCACATCAAAAATGTAATTTTACTAATTAGATTATTAATATTTACAGGCCTTCTGATAGTCTGAAAGAATTTTAAAAAAGAGATTATTAAAAATCCAACCATTGGATTTGTAATTTTTACTAACCACTACATTTTACTAATGTCTCAGTATCTACCCACTCTTTTGATCTACAAGATTGAGGATTTTAAGTGGTAGCTATTGTGGGTAGAAAAAGTGGCGTATATTATAACACTTTAAAGACCTTGAAATATTTAAAGAAAATAGACAAATATCTTAAAATTTTCTCAAAAAATCAAGTTAAGCTCCATATTATGTGTAGTTCTAAGGTACAAAGTGGGAATCTCATATGAGTTTATATGTAAAAGATATTAGCATTTTATGGAATCAGTTCAAATTTGGGGGACAGGGTGTATACATTGACTTTGTACCTAAGAAAATGAGGACTTTTGACTATCTAATGCTTAATCAAATTATACAACTATATTTCCAACTTTGAATATGATGTTCCAACAAAAGAACTTGAAACGAAATTCCTTCATTTACTAGGAGAGATTAGCCACTAAAGGTAAACAAATGCCTGTTTTTTGACTGTTTACAAGGTGCCTGAGTGGACAAAACTGGGCACCCTGATCTTGCAACCACCCTTTTTCCATTTTGCAGCCCATTTTTGAAGGTGTTTCAAAAGGAATTTGGAAAACTATGTATGAGAGAGTTGTAGTATTTTTGGAGTACTACAACTTTGTCTCTTTGAGTCGTTCGTAAACTTGTCGTTTAGACCCTTAAAAGTAGCCCGAATATGGTTCGTAGTTGTTTTCGTGTTGTTTTTTGTGATTTTGAGGGCTTTTCAGGTTGTTTTTTTGCCTCGATTTTTGGGTCAAATTTTGAGGCTGTTGGTCGAAGGCCAAAATGATTGACTTTGACCTCAGACGGTGAAGACCAATTTCAAAGACTGATGGGGTCAGAGGTCAAATTTTGAGGCTATTGCGCAGAGGCCAAAACGATCGTTTTTGACCTCGAACAATGAAGACCAATTTCGAAAAGCTCAATGTCGGCTTTCCGATGAGAATTACAGCGCCTTAATCGATTTCACAGTTTAGGACATATGAGCCTCCAAATATGCTGTTTTTCAAAGTTTTTTTTTCGACGAACCCCTTTTCATAGCGTGAACTAGTAGGGTGTAGTTTACGGCGTGAAACAGATTTCACGAATTTTATCAAATTTGATTTGATTTGATTTGATTTTTTTTTTGCATGGACTATTTCATGCCGTGATATGCTGTGTTTCACGTCGTGAAATGCTTAAGGTTTCACACCGTGAACTCCACGGGCTTCACGGAAAAATTAAATTTGTTTTTTTTTGGGACTTGAACCCTTAAGGCGTGAGAGTGCAGAAACGGTTCATGGCCTGAGCCACGTGGCTCACGGGGATTTTTTTTTGACATGAACACTCAAGGCATGAGAGTGTCAAGATGGTTCATGGCGTGAGCCAGGTGGCTCATGCGAGATTTTTTTTTTTGGGGGATGTGATCTCTTAAGGCGTAAGTGCAGAAACGGTTCATGGTGTGAGCCACGTGGCTCACACAGATTTTTTTTTGAACGTGAACCCTTAAGGCATGAGTGTAGAAACGGTTCATGGTGGCGGGATTTTTTTTTTGGATGTGAATCCTTAAGGCGTGAGAGTGTAGAAACGGTTTGCAGCATGAGTTACGTGGCTCACGTGATTTTTTTTTTGGAGTTTAGTGGGAAATTTGAATTTTCTTGTTTGGGGGAAATATTTTTTGAATTTTAAATTAGGGAGATATTGGCATCTTCCCAAAAAAGCAAGTCAACCTTTTTATGACACCCCCTTACACACCTCATAAATGACCCCCAAAATGGACAATTTGACAACTCATGAGAATCTACTCATTCAATTCTCATTAGCCTTAATGAGTTATGTAAAAAAAGTGATTAAGAATTAATCAAGGATTAATTCTTTCACTAATCTTTCCCTCTTTTAGACTAATCAAGGGCTCTAATTAACCCCTAGTCACTAATTAATTCACATAATTGAGCACATCATTGGATAGATCAAGGCATTGCTAAGCTATGTGCATCAATTAATGTGTAAATAAATTTATAATTAGAGATTAATCAGACTCTTAATTTTGGTCTCTTCTTTTAAGGCAAAATTAAGCAAAAGTAAGTCAAATTCTTTCACCATTATCTTACATCAAGGAGTCAAGGTAGATACACGAAAAGATCATACATTTAAGATATGAAGCAATGGTGTCCAAAGCTACAACTTGGACGGGCGCTCGTAATGGTTTGACATATTGTAATTTTGTTTTAAAAAAGGCTATTCCTTTAAAAGAAATTTATAGCATTACTCGATCGTTTCTCTGTCTTGACAAACAAGTTATTTTTCTAACAAAAAAAAACATAGATACCACCTACAAAGCTATGTTTTAAAAACTTAGCAAAACTCAGTCTCAATCTAATTTGAGACTCGAGAAAAACAACTTTCATGGTTTTGATGCTTCTAAAGCTAGGCATTCAATGAATACACAAAAACACTTTAAGAGATATCAGGATACTAGGTCTAAATTTATGAAATTTTCAAAGAAGCTTGATGAATTTATAACCCACAAATAAAACTCCATCACACGTGCATTAAAATTCAAAACATGGCAAGCTTCAGCAAACAATTGCTACAAACAATTTAAACTACAAATATAAACAAGTACCTTCTCAAACAAAAATGAGAAGTTTTTGGAAACTAAAAGTATGTGTTAACGTGATCTAAAAAGCCATGACAACTATGCTTGAATGGGATGCTCATCTTCCTCCGCATTCATAGCCTCCTCTCCCATTGGAGTGACTGCAAGAGTAGTGTTAGTAGCTTGTTCCTCACCCTCTACGCCATCTGGCTAATAATCCGCAAGGTCAACTATCTCCCCAACCTGCTCACTACCAATTGGAGGCTGTGGCTCTCCAAATGCATCAAAAAAACAAGGATCATATTCCATGCTCTTCATTCCCACCTCTTGGAACTCATCTGGTAACTGCTTGAGAGCTGACACTCTTTGCTCTCGATAAATTTTACCTGGAGTGGATCACATTCCACTGCAACCACATTTCTACCTCTTTTCAATGCACTGACAGTTGTGGTACCAGTCCCCGTAAAGAGATCCATCAACCACTCTCCTTTTATTATAGAAGTAAATCAATTAAATCCATCATCAAAAGCTGAGGTTTTTGATATGGATTTATGACTCCTTGTAGACCCACACTTGTGTGCTTAAACTTCTTACAATCTCCCGGTCGTTCACATCAAAACATTTGTGCAATTTGGTTTCACATCAAAATTGTATGATCCTCTACTTTGCACATCCAAAGATGAATAAAAACCAATTGTAGCAAACTCACAAGCCCAAGAGAGACGATCAAGTTTATAACCATGGATGTTTGGCTTTGTCCTACAAAACAAAATTTAACATGTAAGAAAAGAGCAACACATAATAACACCCTAATGCTAGTATCAAAATATTCAAAGGCTTTACGTACCATGTCATCATTTGACATGTCATGTTTGAGTCGGTGAAGGCTTTTTGCGCTGCTGTAATTTGATAATGGACATGAAAAAATACTAGTGCCCAAGAGTCACAAGTAGTGACCTTGCTAAAAGCCTCTATGACTTTTTTGTAGGCAGATACTCCATACTTCACATCATCATTGACTGAGTTTGGAGCACAAAAACCATAAGGAGCATCTGCAATGGCCAAAGTGTAAGGACGTGCTCTGACAAAAGTGTCCATGTCTTCAACACGGCCTTCATCAATCATGAACACACCAATGAGTTGGAGGCTCTTCTACATCCTCATGACTGAAAAGTGTGAGACCAGGAGTGATTTCAAAGCTTTGGGGGGGTTGTCTCCTCCTCCTCTCTAGAGGACAATGGAAAGAAATTGCTCAAAGTCAAGAGGGATTTGCTTGATGGCAACCCGCGGATCTTTGTTCTAAAAAAACCAATAAGAAAGATGTGAGAGGTGAAAAAGAAGGTTTTTTAAACAAAGCTGAAAGCAAGATGAACAACTCACCGTATTACTAAATAACAACATTTACTTCTCCAACACTTGAGGGTTTCTTGAGTCTGGATGGTAGAGCTTTGTCTCATCCCAATTAGAGAAATTCAACTTTTCAATCATTATTCTTTGCATGTGAAGCATGATTTTTTGCCTAATAGACAACCAAAGAAATTAGAGCTGATGAAATAAGTAAAACTTGAAAAAACAAAAGAGTCAATGTATCAAACAAACCTTTCAAATTTTTCTCCCATTTGCTCTAAAGAGATGATTCCACCCTTCACGCGTGAGAGAATTGCAATGATCAATGATTCTCACAAATTCCTTGCAAATGTCTCCACACTGTTATCTTCATTTCTTTGGGAATGGGATTTGGTGCTTCTTCACTTGAGGCACCTTTGCCTTTGGAAGCTGCAGGCGACTTACTGAACTTTTGACCTTTTTACTTCCCTGCTCATGTAGCTTAAAATTATCATCTTATAGATCCCAAATTTCTCCATCATGAAAGGCAAGTTCAAAATAGTTATCATGTTGTTTCACATTGGGCTTCTGACTTACTCCACGACCGCCTTTCTTTCTTAATTCAAGACCACACTTTTCACAAAGTGCAGCTTGAAACTTGTCATCAATTTGAGGCCTTCCACAAAGTTTCGAGCTGCACAAAGCTTTGGGCCTCTTCCCTTTCATAGACTAATTTGTAATCTCTATAAATCTCAATTACTAGGGGGTGTTATTAGATATATAGTAGCACTACACTATGAGGCCATGTACTTATGCCATGGGCACTTTTGTCCCACTAGGTTTTTTTCCCATGGCCATCTAGGTGCGAACGGGAACCTTAGGGTTAGGTAGTATATAAGAAACCACATTCACAGTTTAGGGTAGCTACTCATTTATAATTTCTCTTTGTACCTATGGAGAGCTTCATCTCTCTCCTTTAAGCTTGCTAATATCAGACTATACACATCTGTATTCTTGTCTTTAAGCATTGTGTGTGTGTGTGAATCTAGCTCCATTCTTTGAGCATTGGGTGTGTGTGAGTTTAGCTCCATTCTGTGAGCTAACAAGAACCATTAAAGTTTTCAATTTGAGTAAAAAAGAAAGACCTAAAAATAGTAGTCTCATAGGACTTCACCCACTAGGGGAATCTCCTCATGCTTGTTATGACTTTGGATAGTCCAAATCCAAGGTCTCTAGCCATTTTAGCTTGAAAAACTTATGCTAGTCATAAAAGACCAAGGACTTTGCTAACTATTGGTTCCAAAAATTGAGTCCCACTAAGGGGCCTACCTTCATAGAGAGTGATAGAAATATCTATTTTTTGTGTTTTTTGAAGCTATGAAACCATTGTTCTCAATAAGATTAGCCTATAGGCTCACTCATAGGTTGATCTGGGTATAAATACACTAGTTTAAACAAAAATAGTGTTGGACTTACTAAAAATAGCTAGTATACCAAAGCTTTCAGAACATCCTTAAACTTGGTGTGATACTATAAGGTGTTAGAAGCATAGCCCTATGCTCAATTTTTAACATCGGTTTTTCACAAAATGAGTGTTCTAGAGCTGGGCATAGAAAACTAACCTCACTTGGTAGTTTCTTTGACTAGTCCATGTAAGCTCTCAGAATCCTGTCTCTCAAAGAAGCAAGTTGATAAATTTGGACTTTGAATTATAGACTAGCTCTATATAAAACCTTGTATGCAATAAACTCTTAGGTTAGTTGTTGTAGTCTTACCAAAAGTGCTCTTCTCGAAAGGTTTTCTAAGTTCCACAGATAAAACAATTTAGACTTGACTAAAAAAGAAACCAAAAAGGCTTCTAACTTGTCCAAACTATTTCAAATAAGACTAATTTTAACAAGTGGATCTCTCAATGTGTTGAGTACACAATGGATGCTGCAAACCCACTTTTTTGAGAATAACTGCCAATTTTAACAAGGATTGCTAAAAATAGGCAATGACTTGGTAGTGTGTCTGTTCTCAGTACCAAATTTGGTATGAGGGTGATCCACACTGAAGATAACATGTGGAAACTCAAAATTGAGAAAGACCAAAAGAGGAGACTTTTAGAGGTGGGCGTGGAAAATTGATGGGTTTTTGAGCTAGGCCCGATCAATCACCTCCATCTCCTTCTTTGAAATTTGAGTTGATAGCATCTACGATGTATGGGCACTATGCAAATCCTTATTTGAAAATGATCAATCAGCTACGAGTTATTAGTAAGCATTAAATGCTCTTTTCCCAATTATTTTTGACTTAGAAAAATTCTTGCCCTTTTCCTCAAAAGAGACCAAAAAAGGCTTATAAGTGTTCTAGATCTCATTTTGAACTTAACAATGTGGATGCCTAGGAATTTACAATATTGTGGATGCTTTAAATCCAATCTCTGATGAAGAACTAGGATGGCTAAAAATAGGCAGTGACCTAACAATGTTTGATCGAGACCAAACTTGGTGTGAGGATACCTCAAGCTATCCTTAACACTTTTTTCTAGTTAGATTTGAAATTGACCAAATGGGGAGAGTTTTAAAGCTAGGTGTGGGAATTTGAAAGATTTCGGAGCCATGTAAAATCTCCTATCTAGATTCAAAACACCCCAAAGTGACTAGCTCAGGTCAGTGTATGTGTATTGAGCCTACTTGGTGCAAAGTTCTATTTAATTTGGGTATTTAGGCTTAAAGTTATGGCTAGGTGTGGGGAAATGTAGGAATTATAACTCAAACTTAAACAAATTTTCAGGGAACATGTGAATGGAGAAGGTTCTTTGTTCAATATGTTTTGAGGGCACAGTAGAATGGATTGGCACTAAACTTGGTAGGCAGCTACTCTGTATAATAGACAATACTGCTGTCACTTGAGATTGCTCTCCCATAAACCTTTTGCTATTTTTATCTTGGCTCAAAAATGCAAGTTATCCAATTTTCAGCCCCACCACAACAGTTGAATACGGAAGGTTCTTTTCTAATCCCTTTTGGGGGCAAACTAGGATAGATTGGCACCAAACTTGGTAGGAAATTAGTCCATTTGGCTTGAGAATGTAAGTTGCCCAATTTTTAGCCAACAATAGTTAGATGCAAAAGGTTCTTGGTCCAATCCATTTTGGGAGGAAACTAGGTTGAATTGGAAGGTTCTTGGTCCAATCCATTTTTGGGAGAAAACTAGGTTGATTGGCACCAAACTTGGTAGGCATGTAGTTTTTATAATGGACAATATTGCTATCACTTTAGATTGCTCTCTCACAAATCCTTTTGCATTTTTTTGGCTTGGCTCAGAAATGCAAGTGGACCAAGGCACCTAGAATGGCCGAAGTCCAAACTTGTCACAATGGGACCAAACTTGGTAAGGGCCTAGTGCTAGTGGCAAATAGCAAAGTGTAATTGCCTTCTGATCTAAAATCAAATCATTAGAGAAAGATATAGAAGAAGGCATGGAAAACTAGCCTCCTAGGATGGTTTCTTGGTCTGGGTTTCTTGGATGCACAAGGAATCTATTCCAAGTTTTGAGTTGATGTTTGGGTAGACCTTATAAGTGTCTAGAAGGTGCAAAGTCTTGTCTGGATCAGATATAAGGCCAAAGCTCCCAAAGCTCTAGGGCAAGGTGAAATGTGGCCCTATATCAACCTAGAAACTCTTAAGTTGACTTATTTTTTAGCTCACACACTCAAGTTGTGTGACAAATCTTGATCAGGTCTGTTCTAGGGCCAAACTAAGTTAGATCGACACAAACTTAATAGCATGCTAGGTGTTGCTATGGAGATCACTCTTGGTAACTCACTTTTCTCTCCCATAAAGCCTCCGAGGTACATTCTTGAGTCAATACAGTAAAAAAAAAACTTGCTATAATTTACTATTATGAGACATAAAAGAGGTTCAAGCGGATGCAATTGACATATACGCTTCTTAAACATGATTAACAATGAGTTGGGGATCATTACATGAAGTTTTAGAAGTCTCAAAGGCTCAAATCATGCTCTTTTGGACAGCTTTAGCAAAGAAGTGTGAAGTGGTTCAAGTTTATGCTTATGAAAACCATCCATACTATGGTTTTACTTTGTGCATGTTTCAAGGACGAAACATATTTGTGTGGGGATGGTTTGTAATGAAGCGGTGGACACATAAGTGTGGACACAAGTTCTACATATGAGGCCAAGGGCTTAGCATAAGTTGTCTTGGGCCAAAGGGTCAAGTGTAACTCAGGGACATAGGCATATGGGCCAAAGGCCAAGTGGACATTAATAAGTATGTGTGTGAAAAGGGGGCCATGGTATATAGTCCAATGTCGATTGGTAATCATAATTAACTTATACTAATCCAAATTAGAAGCTAACAAGATTTCATGGCAATCTTTCCCTTCTTCTTGCGCATGGTTGGTGCTCCTACACCTAATCACTCCATGCCTTGAGTGATCAATGCTAGTTCATTGCAAGCTTGGCCCTTATCTCCTTTTGATGTAAACACTTGGGAAGGTAAAGAACTACTATCCCAGCTTTAGCATGAGTGGGTAAATGTAGGATGCCAATGCCTCCTTCACTCTAGGGTAGACATAGATTTTCCTTGGTAAGCCAGGCTGCCACTTTCCTATTTGTCTTCCCATCAGCATCCACCCTTGGTTGATTTGTCATAATAGATTGTTCTCAACTTCAAACCTTTTTTTAAAATAGTCTTCCTTTAGGCTTAATGTAGATCCCAAAAACTCCAGCCACTTCTTGGCCACTTGGTCAATCTCCCCTATTCCTTTCCCATTATCATCTTTGATCAGTCCCACCACTTCCCTATTGCCTTTATCGTTTGCTAACCTAAAAAGATATCTATCAGGTTTTTTTCTATTGCTACATGCTTTCCATCTTAAGCTCGCACTAGCAAGCTTGTCATCTTAACTTTTTAGGCATGTCTCGCACACCTGAGATAGAGGCAGACCTCTTCCTCTATGAATTTCCCAAATTGCCTTTTCCTCTAAAGAGACTCCAGCTGTTCACTCCATCTCCTCCTTTCCTGCCTTCTCATTAGCTCTGAATTTCCCAACTCTTCTAATGATGCCTTGCATATCATTGGCAAAGGATCTCTAGGACTCCTCATTGCCCCCTTTCCTTCTTAGTCTACCAATGGCCTCTTCAGTGTAGGTAGTTAATAAATCATACTTGAGCAATAGATTGTTAATCCTCAATTTCCTTGCAGGATACTGATTCAGTTTATCCTCTTCCTAGTCAGAGTCACATGCCAATCCTACTTCAAAGGCATGTGGTTAGAGAGATCAGTGCAAGAGTCAATTGCAACCTTCAAGGTATGGGGGACCCATAGTGCTTGCTGAGAAAAGAAGACCCTATCAATCCTAGAGGAAGAACCAAACTACTCCAGACTATTAAAGTAAGTGTGTCTAGGGTGAGATTCCCAGTCCTCCATGTTCTGCCCATCAGCCAACCCCATTTTTTCCCTCAACTCTTCCCATTTCCTTCTCTCTTGGCCCATCAAAAATTTCCCCCCACACCTATTTGACATAAGGGCCTTGAATATTAAAGTCACCCAACAAGACATAAGGGCCCTGAATATCAAGACATAAGGGCCCTGAATATCAAGATTGGAAATCCACTTCTCACCTTATAGTTGTGAGCCCCATATACATTCACCACCCACAACCTATCACTATCAATCTGAACCTCAACCACTAGGATCCTACCATTCGGATGTTTTTCTACGATGCAGGGACATAGATTATTTTTTTATTCATCATGATAGTCATCACCCCACTATAAACCCACCATACAACACTATCCAATCCTTATAACCATCCCTCCTAAATGATTTCAGTCCAAAAAGGTTGTGTTCCTAGATAGCCATAGTAGAAAGCCCCCATTCTTTAACTAATCCCCAAAAAGCAGCATTCTTCTATCTATCTTTAATCCCCTTTACATTCCAAGGACAACCTTTGACTTCCTTACTAAGTTACTCAAATAAAGATAGTTTCAAGGACCATGTCTACCTCCTCATCCCCTCCCTCTTCTCGGGTTCCTTTTTGTATATCCTTCCAGGCCGTCTCTATCTGCCAGTTGAACCTTTCTTCGAAGGATGTTTCTCTATCTACCTCACCCAAAGGGTTGAAGGGATTTGAGTATATCAAAGGACTTAAGCAGCTCTGAGACTTATTGCCTCTAACTTCCCTAGATGTAGGTTTGTTTTTTGCCCTTATGGCTTCTTCCTTGATCTACCTAATGTTGGCCTTTCCTATAGATTTGTTAGTCACTTTACTCCATCCTCCTTCAACCTGTCCCCGTCCCTCAGCTTCTAGCACTTTCTTCCCTTTCCCCTCCTTCATCAAGTTCAAATTATTTTCCTTATTCCCTACTTTGCTATCCCCACTTTGTTCTCCAGCCTTCCTCTCTTCACCTCCGAGCTTTAAATGTATACCTTCACCATAGTTTCTTGCTATATGCTCAAAGTCGCCGCATCTGAATCATGCCTTAGGAAATGGGCCGAATTTTAGGCTCTCGAGTCTCCCTAACTTGCCTAAATCCACTTCTAGAGTTCTAGGGGTTTCTTTCAAGGTATTCCAAGTGATGCATGCGATGTTTGCCTAGCGATCGGTAACCTCCTCTTTTGGGATATAGAGAGCACCGAGCCAAGCATGCTAGGTAGTTCTCCCAACCCTGGCCTTAACCATGGTGGTAGGCCTACTATCTCAACCAAGACCAGGCATGTTTTTTGCAAGCTCTTGTTTACATCAAACAGAGGGTCAAAAGACATGGCATGAATAAGTTTATGTCCCATAAACAACAGAGCCCTCGCAAACCATTCAGATAGGCCTGGCCTTTTGTGAACAGCACATTAAAAAAGCCCTTACCAATATAAAACATGTGAGACACCAGCTTATTGTGGAATATATCCTCTTGTAGCCACTTCCCTAAATATGCTTTTTGCTGGTGGTCTACCAGGACAAAAGATTATGGCACTGCACATTGAGAAGAGGCTTTTCTGCCTTCTAATTAGTTCTTGAGAGACTCTCGTACACACCTTACACAGACTCGCCTGTGAACTCTAAGGCTCGGCGTTAAGTTGCGTTGCAGTCCAATCCGGATGCAACTTCTTTGCATCCCTCTCCCACCTTCAGCATTTCAAGAACGCTTCATCTTCTGTGGATCCTCTGTCTCCCCAGCCACCAACACCCTTCTCTCTTCCTTGAGCCCATGCATCCTCCATCCCTAAGGTTCGTTGTCCTGCATGCACCAGAGGACAACCGGTTCACCTGCCTTACATACAATACCATGCAAAGCCACACGCTGATATACCTCCCCACTCTGCTTGCCTTCTCATGTAGGGTAGTTTCTCTCAAGTAGTACAATTACGTAGGCTATCTTTTGTTGCTGTTGCCTTGAAAAGTTTATAAGTTTTTTGGTTGGCCTTCTCTTTAAAAGGTTAGAATGAACGTTTGGGAAAAGGTAGGTTTAGCTTTTCTAATCTTTGAAAAAGCCTTCTTAAATCATGGGGGAGATGGGAAAATTCCTCTTTAAAAAGATTAAGATGATTTAGTTATAATTATATAAAAGGGTGAATTAAATTAAGGAGATTAAGATGATATAGTTCCAAATTACCATTTCCATTTCCTCTTCAATCCATGATGTAATGTTTGGTAAAAATAGTTTTCTGAAATATGCTCTTTTTTTAAGAAGATGTGCACAGTATGCATGGTAAAACAAATTATCCTAATCAGTTCTTAAGAGACTCTCGTACATACCTTACACACACTCGCGTGCGAGCTCTGAGGCTCGGCATTAAGTCACGCTGCAATCCAATCCTGATGCAAATTCGTTGCACCCCTCTCCCCACCTTCAGCATTGCACGGATGCTTCATCTCCTCTGGATCCTCTATCTCCCTAGCCACCAACACCGTCCTCTCTTCCTTGAGCCCACGCATCCTCCATCCTGAAGGCTCGCTCGCCTGCATGCACGGAGGACAGCCGGTTCACCTGCCTTACATACGATACCATGCAAAAGCCACATGCTGATATAACTCCCCGCTTTGCTTGCCTTCTCATGTTGCATAGTTGGTCTCAAGTAGTACAATTACATAAGCTATCTTTTGTTGCTGCTTGTTTCGTGGAAAAATTTAATAAGTTTCATGGGTGGCCTTCCCTGGCGAAGTTTAGAATCCAGGTTTTCGAAAAAGCCTTCTCAAATCATGTGAGATGGGAAAATTCATCTTTAAGAAGATTAAGATGATTGAGTTGTAATTATATAAAGGGTTGAAGCAAATTAAGGAGATTAAGATGATTTAGTTCTAAATTACCGTTTCCATTTCCTCTTCAATCCATGACGTAATGCCTGGTAAAAAAAAAATCCGAAATATACTCTTTTTTTAAAGAGATGTGCACATAATAGGGCGGGCATGCATGTGATTTTTTTAAAAAAAATATGGGCACATAATTATCTAGGTTAAACTACGGTACTAGGTTAAACTTGGGCGCTCATTTTGAGAAGCAGCTAGCTACACCAACTCAACCCAACAGAAAAGGGGCGGCCTCTTTTTATCATTTTCGAAATTACAGGCCCGCTCACTGACCGACGGCCAGTGACGCCTATAAGAACGTGGCCGGGGGTAAAGCCCTAGTTATCAAAGCATCACAAGCTATGGCGAATCTGAGCAGGTCGATATTGTGGGCGCTGAGTCTGGGTGTGCTCCTGATGGTGTACGGGGCATGCGGTCGTGCAACTGCTTCGGATAGCGCCGCCGCTGCTCCACTGCAACGTAAGGCCAGGGTTGAGAGTCGAGATCATTGAGTAACTCGTGATCATCATCATCATCAATAATATAGAGTAGCTTTGCTTGTATGATTATTGCGTTGCGTTTTTTCTTCCGTTGATCATGATGAGTACTAGCTCGTGACTGTATGATCGTCGTAGACGTCTAGTCGCTTTGCTTGTATGATCATCACACGATTGTGTTCTTAATTCCTCTGAGGACTCGTCTCGTGAAGACTGACTGTTTAATGAGAGTACTGATGGCAGTGAACGAGTGCCGGTGCGCTGCCAATCCGGGCGATGTATGCACGGTAGAGAACAACATCCTGGCAGAGACGAGCCGGAACATCTCCGCTGATCCGACGGGTATTTATCTGAAGGTGACCAACACCTGCTATATGTGCAACGCCATCAACATCGACATGGACTGTGGCGGCATCGACCCTAACCACCAGCCCCCCTTGGACCTCTGCGTCCCTAAAGGCGGCGGTACCCTCGCCCCCTTCGAGTCGTGGAGCACCACCTACCCCAACAGGCCCGTCATGGGCACCGTCGTCCCCTTCGAATGCTACTGGCAGTGCGTCAATGGCGCCACATAACAGTGTTCTTTGGGATAGCTGTTTTTGTTTTTTTTTGGAGCTGCCTTGCACAGACTTTGTAAACGTTTGAGGAACTATTATCTCCCATTAATTTTCGAATGCTACTGGCAGTGCGTCAATGGCGCCACATAACAGTGTTCTTCGGGATAGCTGTTTTTGTTTTTTTTTGGAGCTGCCTTGCACAGACTTTGTAAAAGCAATTTTTCATGCCTTGAAATCTGCAAGACGAAACATTCTTGGAAGAGATCATTCATCATTTGTTGAAATGTGGAAAGGCTTTTTGTGAGATGAGAGAAACTCATAATGATGCATGTACCACATACAAAAGATCGTCTCTTAAAGACATCTTTCTCTAAAATCCGTATCGCAGTAAGCATGCCCAATCTTTGTGAAATCAACATGCAGCCAATCAGTCAAATCAGTTCTGCTGCTCTAGGAAGGCTATATCTATTCTTCATAGTAACCTTCTTATCAATCATACACATCCTCTAACTCCCATCCTTCTTGTGCTTGAAAAGCATGGGGGCTAAATTTCTTATCATTCATATATTTCCTCTAACTCTTATCCTTCGTGTGTTGGAAAAGCGTCACGGCTCCCCAAGGATATTTACTCTTGCAAATCTAACCCATCCTCCGATACTTTGGCAGATCTCATGCTATCTCTGTTGTAGCTGCTGGTGTCAGCAGCGATGTGCCAATTTCAACAATAGAGTTATTATTTCTTATGCATGGAGAAACAATTTGGCAGATCTCATGCTATCTCTGTTGTAGCTGCTGGTGTCAGCAGCGATGTGCCAATTTCAACAATAGAGTTATTATTTCTTATGCATGGAGAAACAAGGGAAATATATGTTGGTCCCAGGAAGAGCACAGCAAGAGAGAAATGTGGGAAGGAAATGCAAATGAGCTAAGTGAGGGCACACAATGAGCTAAGTGAGGGCACACAATGATCATGGTTCTTGCTACCAACAATGAAAATGATAATCCATTTTGGCTTGCAAAAGTTACAAAGGTTTTCAAAGAGCAGGATGTATTGAATGATGTGGGAAGTACATTGCTATCGGACAACTGGAGAGTATTCATTTGAAAGGCAAATACGATCTTGAGATCTTGAAACAAAGCAGAAAGGGGAAGAAAGCAGGAAGTTGTCGCCCTGTGGTGGACACGCTCAATCTAGAGGATGTAGAAATCCTTGTGTATGGGTTTGATTTAAAAAAATCTGGTCACTTGTGCAAGACAAACATAGAGATATTAAAGCAAAAGGTCAAATATCTCTCTTAGTTATAAGGAGAGTATTTGTTTTTTAAAATTTTTGTAATGTTTTGTGTACTCAAATTTTCATGGAATGTGAAGGTTTTGGTTTGGGAATGTGTTCCCTTGAAATTGTCCTCGAAGTCCATAGCACTCTTGCAACATTGCTCTCGAAGGAGGCATGGGCCAAGGCATACAATGAATTCTGTAGGGGTATGTGATCCAAACCTTCCAGAAATCTCCCTGTTAACCTTTCATCATCAGAGAACTTGTCTTTGGCATTGTAGCAGGAGTGGAGATATCTAACTATGTTAATATAGTCTTGGATGGTTTCACCATCCATTTGTTTAACATTGTGTAGTTGCTTAATAAAACTCCATCGGGTTCCTTGACAAAAATATCCAACCTTGAAGGCCTCTTTCAAGGCTTCAAAGGTGGCCTTGTGCCTAGTTAATGAAAATATTCTTTTTTTTTAATTCTAACTGCCAAATTAATTGTAGAAGATTTCCCAATATTTTCCCAGACAGAATGGCACGGGCATGGCACTTTTGCCACGACTATGTCCTATGAATGGAATGTCCATTCGCTTCTCAGAAGAGCATCCAGAACGGAATTTTTGCCTTGTTTCCTCCTTTGATTTTTGCAATTTCAGGTATCTTCCCAATGTTTTTTTGGGATTTTTGTTTTGATAGGGGGTTGGAGCTAGTCTCTAGCTACCTATTGATGCCTAGAATGCTTAAAGAAACCTAATAATTTAAGATTAATTTGATAATTAAGCTATGGTGCAAACTTAATGAAAGATGAGAAAAAAAATCAAAATTTGTATGAATGTCAAGGGCAAAGATTAAACACTTACTTGTGTCTCCTGCACTTGGTGAGAAGACCTCAATGCTCCGGTTAAAAAGCTCAATGGAACACCATCAAACAAACAACAAATCAAACACAAACAAACAACAACTCAAACACAAGCAAAAAATCAGTGTATTTGTAATCCAACTGGGCCAAATGAGGACTCTCGTAAATGAAATACGTGGAGGACCCTAAGCTAAGTGCCATCCCCGACAGTGATGCTAAAGATGTTAATCCTAACATATAACCATGCACACAAGAGAGGGAGAGAAGAAGAGAAACAAACATGCAAGGGTCGAGTCGGGGATGTGATCTTAGCTAACCCTAATGAGGGTTAACTCCCCTTTGTGAGGCTGGTAGGGGATCACTCCACCACCACTTGTGTCACCCAAGTGGAGATTCAAGAGCTAGGTGAAGAGCAAGAAGGTGAGAGCTATGGAAAGCTAAACCTTCAATCCATGCCACATGCAAGAGAGAGGGACCTTGGTAGAGAGACAAGAGAGGGGAGAGGGAAGGAGAAGCTAGATCATCACCATCCCTGTGAGATCCCACTGCCCCCTCCGCACACCGGATTCTCGATAGCTGGCACAGCCGAAGCAGCTCCCTTATGCGCGGGGTAGGGTTTCCCACTTGGGGCCTCGCCCTCGAATGTCTAGGCAGCACGAGACTAAGTTGGTGGTTATTCCAAAAACCGAAACCGGGAAAATTTCCTATGCCCGAAAAATAGGGATGATTCCACCATTTTGAATTTCTTAACGAATTTTTCTAACGAGGTCAAGATATTGAACTAACCTTCATCTGAATAAACTAGATATAAGGGAAACTATTACAGACTTATCTTGAAGGAATCAACGCTTTTTTCCTAATTAAATCAGGCACAACTGTTGATCTATTCATTTGAGAAGTCTTCAGGTTATTATTTAACTATTCGAGTTCTAAGCATATTCCTATTAATCAATTTTATTATTAAAACTCTACTGATTCCATCCTAACCCCATCCGGCGCATGGGTTACCAACCACTGGAATTGGTAGAACTAGACAAGTACTCACCCACCCATAATTGAATGCCTTTCTTAACTTTTGCTTTAGAATACAGATACGCACACACTCCTCTTTAAACTTTAACTTATAAAATAATCCATTGACAAACAATTATTGGTTAGAGATATCATAACTCAAAATTTCCATCCAGTTCCTTGTTTCTCAAAAACAGGTATCACTCTAGACTCTCTATCGAGACCAACTAGTCAGCAAACGAGACCAATTAGTCAGCAAATGAGATCCAGTAACAGATTACAATAATCTTCGTATCATACATTTAGCCTATCTCACCGAAGAAAATGGTAAATTAGTAGGTTGTGCCCCTCTTTCATAAGCCGCTACATGTATTGGAATGGTGGGGTTGAAAGAAGTGAACTACAAGAGGGCTTGGCACATAAGATGAGGCTTAAGTTAAGGATTCTTGCTCGTGATGATTTTTTTATATTCTAGACCTAGGATCAAAGGTGGAACCCACCATGTCAAGACCTTGCTACTACTGAGTGGGGGCCCTAGCCTCCTCTAGCTGGCTTGCTATCCAGGGGTTTCTTGGGGTCAAGAGTGGTAGTTAGGAAATTAAAGGAAGAAGATGGAAAGTTTCTCTTAGTTAGTTAGTGGTGCGTTAGTATCATCCTTAGTCTTATTAACATAAATGTTAGATAAATAAGATGTTATTGGACTAAACATTGGGTAGGTTTTGTCCTCTTCTTCTTCTCTTTTATCCCTACCCCCATCATTGAAAGGTGCTGTGGTTTTTTTGTGATAAAGAAAGAATGAAGAGCATGCAAGTACTCTTCCTTAGGGAATGAGGGTATTTAATGTACACTTGGTCAAAATCATAAACTAATGATATTTATAAGTTATGTAGATGTGCACAGATGAGATCAAAAAGTTTTAGGATACCATAAGGATGATATGATTTGCTATTATGGAGTAGTAGGTGTTGGTGAGTATCCCAAGCCTCAACCCATCCCCGTGCTGTAGTCCAATCAAGGCTATTTTATATCCTAGGGAGGGGAGCTATATAAGAATTTATGTTAAAGGGTTTTATTAGTTTTAGGATATCTCCCTCCTTGTTAAAGTTAGTTGAGTTAATTAGCACCCTACACCAAGATTTGATGTTGAGCACAATTGGGTGTAATGGGTAAATATACATAGCATGTCCCTCGTTTAGTCTGAGGGCTCTCGTAAATTGACACAATGTGTACTATTTTGTTTGATTAGGGGAAGATCTCCTTGTGTTACTCATTAAGATTAATGTTGTATTTAAAAAGAGAGAGGGTTAGTGAAGCAAAAAATAGGGAAAAAGTTTGATTAGGGGCCTGAGGAAGCACTGGAAGGTCAACCAAAGGGGCTACCCTATCACTCGTTTAATATAGGTGTCATCCTCTTCTACCGCTTGCCATGGTGGGTTTCCTATACAAACCGAGTTGTTGTTGGAGGGTAGTGACTTGCTCCTTATGGTCAACCATATGCTTGGGCTACCTCTATCTCCCTTTGTTGGTGAGTTTCCTCGATCTGTAGTTTTTGTAGCACCAGGGCATCCTTGTCCTTGTTGAGCATCACCACTTCAGCCTGCAATCTTGTGGCCAACTAAATAGGCATCTAGAATATACTCATTCAAGTGGGAGAGGACTTATTAGTGTGGATTTCTAACATTGTTACCCTTTCTATTTATAAGCTCTATAGTGTGTCCTTGAGATATTTTTCCTAGATCTTGTAGTTCTTGCAATTATTTCATAAATGTCTTTAGCCTACATCAATTGTCCCAAGGCTACCATTTGTGCTTTAAGCCCTGTCTTCATAGCTTTGAGTTCTTTGTCTTTCTCTTCCAATCGCTTCTCTAAGGCTTTTGGCAATCATCTTTTGCATTGGTCAATTTTTTCTATCTATCCAGTAGTTGAGTGCATGCCCTTGCATGCACTCAACTTTTTCTATCTATCCAGTAGTTGAGTGCATGCCCTTGCATGCAACTCAGCCACCTTAGCTTTATGCAAGTTCTTAGTAAGGCTCTTAACTTGGATCTATAACTATGTCTAGTGTGTTTTTTTGTGATCTCACCTCTTACTTTTGAGACTCCAGCTATACAAGGTAGCTCCTGCACTTGGATGGTAAAGGCATGGTTGACATTGAACATTTCTTTTTACCTTTGCTTAGCCTCCTTAGTTACTTGCTCCATTTCTACCATTTGTTGTGCATTATGCTTTGTTATTGTGCTGGCATGGTACTTGGTTGACATCAAACATTTCTTTTCACCTTTGCTCAGCCTCCTTAGTTACCTGCTCCATTTCTACCATTTGTTGTGCATTACGCTTTGTTGTTGTGCTGGCATGGTACTTGAGCAAGTAGTTGGTGGAAGCCTGTATATATATATGAAACAGTGCACTCCATCACATCTGGGTAGAGAGGATACTAGAGTCAGAGGTGTACATAATAGGAGGTGGGAGATAAGAACAATTGTTGGAGCGATATACATCACACCCTAACTTAATCTAGATCTCAACTATATATACAAGCTCATAATCAATATGAACTAGTCTTTTGGGAGCGTATGTGGTGTAACTCTCTTCCTCCTTCTTTCTCTGAGTCACTCTGTTCCTATCTCTTCGTGTTCGTGTATTTCCAACATGGTATCAGAGCATCATCAATCTTGCTATTGTGTGAAGAGAAGATAAATGAAGTATCAATTGTGTTAATTCCATTCATGTGCATGTTCTATGTTTCATTCAATCTCTTATTCATGTTTTGTAGAATTCCAGTGATTAATCACTGTTAAAAAGTTTATGCTTATATAGTCATCATGCTCGCCCTACTTTAGGTATTCATCCACCCTATTCATCGTTATTATTGTTCAGGAGAAGATAATACCTTTGCTTGTCCCTAGTCTTGCGAGGTTGATGTCTCTGCTGCAACATGAGCTGTGGCCCTCTATCTGTTTCACAATCTAGTTAACGGCATTGAGAGGGAACGTGTGGATGAAGCCATATCTTACACTTAGCACGTTAATGCTAGTGCTGGGATTAGCTTCACGAACATTCCCTATTGTTCCAGGTCTCAACAGACAATACTTATAATACATATGGTCTATCCCACACCCAATGCATAAAGGGGTTAATGCGGAAGTACCTACAGAGGTACTTGCCATCCCTTTCTTGATAGGACACTCAGCCACTTAGGGAAGGGTCCTACGCAATGATAGCATTGCATGGGTGGTCATTTAGCTATTGTATTCATGTCTTGGCCCCATGACATTAGGAGTGCTAAGTACACTGGGTACATTTGGTCACCCTCCATCACATACTGGCTTAGAATTTGAGAGGGTGGACTAGTTGGCTCAAGTGGTTTGAAGGTAGGACCTTCAGAAGCTTCCCCCTCCTCCCCTTCTTTTTAAAGATTTTTGTCAGGGCTAGCTGATGAACATGTGTGATTTGTGGCAATGGGGGTTGAGGTGGGAGAACTGGGGATGGTAAGGGCATTTTGGGTACCCTTAGAATTCCTCTTTGGGCCACTTCTTGGCCTGGTTGAGCTACATTGTGAAGGGCAGCAGGTACTGGCAAGGCCAACGATTGCCTTGAGTTTGTAAGTAGGGATTGAGGTAGAGTGCGGGCTTGAGCAGCCCTTTTTTGATAGTAGTTCATGACTTCGTAATTGCCCCATCTTTGGCAATATGTGCAATAGAGGGTGGGACGGGGTCACAAATGTGGACACTCCATGCCTGGTATGGTTAACTCGACAAATCGAGAACCATACAAGCTCCCTCTTTGGATAGAGATGGGGTTGATGCATTAATACAACCAATTTCTTAACTTGTTGTCCAGAAGTGGACTCCTTGCTCTTTTCTTTAGATTTTGTGCTGGTGGACTTGAACGAGGCTTCTAATGTACCCTCATGGAGTTCTTGCGAATGTAATCCCTTGAAAGTGTCCTCGAAGTCCATAGCACTCCTGCAACATTGCTCTCGAAGGAGGCATGGGCCAAGGCATACAATGAATTCTATAGGGGTATGTCATCCAAACCTTCCAGAAATCTCCCTATTAACCTTTCATCATCAGAGAACTTGTCTTTGGCATTGTAGCAGGAGTGGAGATATCTGACTATGTTAATATAGTCTTGGATGGTTTCACCATCCTTTTGTTTAACATTGTGTAGTTGCTTAATAAAACTCCATCGGGTTCCTTGACAAAAATATCCGACCTTGAAGGCCTCTTTCAAGGCTTCAAAGTTGGCCTTGTGCCTAGTTAATAAAAATATTCTTTTTTTTAATTCTAACTGCCAAATTAATTGTAGAAGATTTCCCAAGATTTTCCCAAACAAAATGGCACGGGCGTGGCACTTTTGCCACGACTATGTCCTATGAATGGAATGTCCATTCGCTTCTCAGAAGAGCATCCAGAATGGAATTTTTGCCTTGTTTCCTCCTTTGATTTTTGCAATTTCAGGTATCTTCCCAATGTTTTTTTTGGGATTTTTGTTTTGATAGGGGGTTGGAGCTAGTCTCTAGCTACCTATTGATGCCTAGAATGCTTAAAGAAACCTAATAATTTAAGATTAATTTGATAATTAAGCTATAGTGCAAACTTAATGAAAGATGAGAAAAAAAGCAAAATTTGTATGAATGTCAAGGGCAAAGATTAAACACTTGTGTCTCTTGCACTTGGTGAGAAGACCTCATCAATGCTCTGGTTAAACTCCATAGCTCCATGGAACACCATCAAACAAACATTAAATCAAACACAAACAAACAATAACTCAAACACAAGCAAAAAATCAGTGTATTTGTAATCCAACTGGGCCAAATGAGGACTCTAGTAAATGAAATAAGTGGAGGACCCTAAGCTAAGTGCCATCCCCCGATAGTGGTGCTAAAGATGTTAATCCTAACATATAACTATGCACACAGGAGAGGGAGAGAAGAAGAGAAACAAACATGCAAGGGTCGAGTTGGGGATGTGATCTTAGCTAACCCTAATGAGGGTTAACTCCCCTTTGTGAGGCTGCTGGGGGATCACTCCACCACCACTTGTGTCACCCAAGTGGAGATTCAAGAGCTAGGTGAAGAGCAAGAAGGTGAGAGCTATGGAAAGCTAAACCTTCAATCCATGCCACATGCAAGAGAGAGGGACCTTCAATCCATGCCACATGCAAGAGAGAGGGACCTTGGTAGAGAGACAAGAGAGGGGAGAGGGAAGGAGAAGCTACATCATCACCATCCCTGTGAGATCCCACTGCCCCCTCCGCACACCGGATTCTCGATAGCTGGCACAGCCGAAGCAGCTCCCTTATGTGCGGGGCAGGGTTTCCCACTTGGGGCCTCGCCCTCGAATGTCTAGGCAGCACGAGACTAAGTTGGTGGTTATTCCAAAAACCAAAACCGGGAAAATTTTCCATGCCCGAAAAATGGGGACGATTCCACCATTTTGAATTTCTTAACGGATTTTTCTAACGAGGTCAAGATACTGAACTAACCTTCATCTGAATAAACCAGATATAAGGGAAACTATTACAGACTTATCTTGAAGGAATCAACGCTTTTTTCCTAATTAAATCAGGCACAACTGTTGATCTATTTATTTGAGAAGTCTTCATGTTATTATTTAACTATTCGAGTTCTAAGCATATTCCTATTAGTCCCTCTATCATTGCCATGTCTGACACTATCAATTGCTCATTCATGAGAAAGCACACATGTTTTTTTTTGGCTTTTTAGATTTTCTCATAGCCCGTCGCACAGCGTCAAGAGACCTGGTGTACCCTTTGTTGGGTCAAATGAGTGTCCACTTGCCCTAATTAGCTTAGGCATTACACGTACGTGAATGACCTCTTAGACATATTTTCAGAAAAAGTGGATGCTAGTATCATCATAGATAGAAGAGGAGGTCTCAAAACCTATTTTCCATCACTATCTGAAGATGAAATTTCTTTTTGGGAAATTTTTCCCGTTTTGCAGCCCATTTTTGAAAGGAATTTCGAAAACTATGTATGAGAGAGTTGTAGTATTTTTGGAGTACTACAACTTTGTCTCTTTGAGTCATTCGTAAACTTGTCGTTTAGACCCTTAAAAGTAGCCTGAATACGGTTCGTAGTTGTTTTCGTGTTGTTTTTTGTGATTTTGAGGGCTTTTCAGGCTGTTTTTTTGCCTCGATTTTTGGGTCAAATTTTGAGGCTGTTGGTCGAAGGCCAAAATGATTGACTTTGACCTCAGACGGTGAAGACCAATTTCGAAGACTGATGGGGTCAGAGGTCAAATTTTGAGGCTATTGCACAGAGGCCAAAACGATCGTTTTTGACCTCGAACAATGAAGACCAATTTCGAAAAGCTCAATGTCGGCTTTCCGATGAGAATTACAGCGCCTTAATCGATTTCACAGTTTAGGACATATGAGCCTCCAAATATGGCTGTTTTTCAAAGTTTTTTTTTCGATGAACCCCTTTTCACGACGTGAACTAGTAGGGTGTAGTTTACGGCGTGAAACAGATTTCACGAATTTTATCAAATTTGATTTGATTTGATTTGATTTTTTTTTTGCATGGACTATTTCATGCCGTTATATGCTGTGTTTCACCTCGTGAAATGCTTAAGGTTTCACACCGTGAACTCCGCGGGCTTCACGGAAAAATTAAATTTGTTTTTTTTTGGGACTTGAACCCTTAAGGCATGAGAGTGCAGAAACGGTTCATGGCCTGAGCCACGTGGCTCACGGGGATTTTTTTTTGACATGAACACTCAAGGCATGAGAGTGTCAAGATGGTTCATGGCGTGAGCCAGGTAGCTCATGCGAGATTTTTTTTTTGGGGGATGTGATCTCTTAAGGCGTAAGTGCAGAAACGGTTCGTGGTGTGAGCCACGTGGCTCACACAGATTTTTTTTTGAACGTGAACCCTTAAGGCATGAGTGTAGAAACGGTTCATGGTGGCGGGATTTTTTTTTGGATGTGAATTCTTAAGGCGTGAGAGTGTAGAAACGGTTCGCAGCATGAGCTACGTGGCTCATGTGATTTTTTTTTTGGAGTTTAGTGGGAAATTTGAATTTTCTTGTTTGGGGGGAATATTTTTTGAATTTTAAATTAGGGAGATATTGGCATCTTCCCAAAAAAGCAAGTCAACCTTTTTATGACACCCCCTTACACACCTCATAAATGACTCCCAAAATGGACAATTTGACAACTCATGAGAATCTACTCATTCAATGCTCATTAGCCCTAATGAGTTATGTAAAAAAAGTGATTAAGAATTAATCAAGGATTAATCCTTTCACTAATCTTTCCCTCTTTTAGACTAATCAAGGGCTCTAATTAACCCCTAATCACTAATTAATTCACATAATTGAGCACATCATTGGATAGAGCAAGGCATTGCTAAGCTATGTGCATCAATTAATGTGTAAATAAATTTATAATTAGAGATTAATCAGACTCTTAATTTTGGTCTCTTCTTTTAAGGCAAAATTAAGCAAAAGAGAGTCAAATTCTTTCACCATTATCTTACATCAAGGAGTCAAGGTAGATACACGAAAAGATCATACATTTAAGATATGAAGCAATGGTGTCCAAAGCTACAACTTGGACGGGCGCTCGTAATGGTTTGACAGATTGTAATTTTGTTTTAAAAAAGGCTATTCCTTTAAAAGAAATTTATAGCATTACTCGATCGTTTCTCTGTCTTGACAAACAAGTTATTTTTCTAACAAAAAAAAACATAGATACCACCTACGAAGCTATGTTTTAAAAACTTAGCAAAACTCAGTCTCAATCTAATTTGAGACTCGAGAAAAACAACTTTCATGGTTTTGATGCTTCTAAAGCTAGGCATTCAATGAATACACAAAAACACTTTAAGAGATATCAGGATACTAGGTCTAAATTTATGAAATTTTCAAAGAAGCTTGATGAATTTATAACCCACAAATAAAACTCCATCACACGTGCATTAAAATTCAAAACATGGCAAGCTTCAGCAAACAATTGCTACAAACAATTTAAACTACAAATATAAACAAGTACCTTCTCAAACAAAAATGAGAAGTTTTTGGAAACTAAAAGTATGTGTTAACGTGATCTAAAAAGCCATGACAACTATGCTTGAATGGGATGCTCATCTTCCTCCGCATTCATAGCCTCCTCTCCCATTGGAGTGACTGCAAGAGTAGTGTTAGTAGCTTGTTCCTCACCCTCTACGCCATCTGGCTAATAATCTGCAAGGTCAACTATCTCCCCAACCTGCTCACTACCAATTGGAGGCTGTGGCTCTCCAAATGCATCAAAAAAACAAGGATCATATTCCATGCTCTTCATTCCCACCTCTTGGAACTCATCTGGTAACTGCTTGAGAGCTGACACTCTTTGCTCTCGATAAATTTTACCTGGAGTGGATCACATTCCACTGCAACCACATTTCTACCTCTTTTCAATGCACTGACAGTTGTGGTACCAGTCCCCGTAAAGAGATCCATCAACCACTCTCCTTTTATTATAGAAGTAAATCAATTAAATCCATCATCAAAAGCTGAGGTTTTTGATATGGATTTATGACTCCTTGTAGACCCACACTTGTGTGCTTAAACTTCTTACAATCTCCCGGTCGTTCACATCAAAACATTTGTGCAATTTGGTTTCACATCAAAATTGTATGATCCTCTACTTTGCACATCCAAAGATGAATAAAAACCAATTGTAGCAAACTCACAAGCCCAAGAGAGACGATCAAGTTTATAACCATGGATGTTTGGCTTTGTCCTACAAAACAAAATTTAACATGTAAGAAAAGAGCAACACATAATAACACCCTAATGCTAGTATCAAAATATTCAAAGGCTTTACGTACCATGTCATCATTTGACATGTCATGTTTGAGTCGGTGAAGGCTTTTTTGCGCTGCTGTAATTTGATAATGGACATGAAAAAATACTAGTGCCCAAGAGTCACAAGTAGTGACCTTGCTAAAAGCCTCTATGACTTTTTTGTAGGCAGATACTCCATACTTCACATCATCATTGACTGAGTTTGGAGCACAAAAACCATAAGGAGCATCTGCAATGGCCAAAGTGTAAGGACGTGCTCTGACAAAAGTGTCCATGTCTTCAACACGGCCTTCATCAATCATGAACACACCAATGAGTTGGAGGCTCTTCTACATCCTCATGACTGAAAAGTGTGAGACCAGGAGTGATTTCTAAGCTTTGGGGGGGTTGTCTCCTCCTCCTCTCTAGAGGACAATGGAAAGAAATTGCTCAAAGTCAAGAGGGATTTGCTTGATGGCAACCCGCGGATCTTTGTTCTAAAAAAACCAATAAGAAAGATGTGAGAGGTGAAAAAGAAGGTTTTTTAAACAAAGCTGAAAGCAAGACGAACAACTCACCGTATTACTAAATAACAACATTTACTTCTCCAACACTTGAGGGTTTCTTGAGTCTGGATGGTAGAGCTTTGTCTCATCCCAATTAGAGAAATTCAACTTTTCAATCATTATTCTTTGCATGTGAAGCATGATTTTTTGCCTAATAGACAACCAAAGAAATTAGAGCTGATGAAATAAGTAAAACTTCAAAAAACAAAAGAGTCAATTTATCAAACAAACCTTTCAAATTCTTCTCCCATTTGCTCTAAAGAGATGATTCCACCCTTCACGCGTGAGAGAATTGCAATGATCAATGATTCTCACAAATTCCTTGCAAATGTATCCACACTGTTATCTTCATTTCTTTGGGAATGGGATTTGGTGCTTCTTCACTTGAGGCACCTTTGCCTTTGGAAGCTGCAGGCGACTTACTGAACTTTTGACCTTTTTACTTCCCTGCTCATGTAGCTTAAAATTATCATCTTATAGATCCCAAATTTCTCCATCATGAAAGGCGAGTTGAAAATAGTTATCATGTTGTTTCACATTGGGCTTCTGACTTACTCCACGACCGCCTTTCTTTCTTAATTCAAGACCACACTTTTCACAAAGTGCAGCTTGAAACTTGTCATCAATTTGAGGCCTTCCACAAAGTTTCGAGCTGCACAAAGCTTTGGGCCTCTTCCCTTTCATAGACTAATTTGTAATCTCTGTAAATCTCAATTACTAGGGGGTGTTATTAGATATATAGTAGCACTACACTATGAGGCCATGTACTTATGCCATGGGCACTTTTGTCCCACTAGGTTTTTTTCCCATGGCCATCTAGGTGCGAACGGGAACCTTAGGGTTAGGTAGTATATGAGAAACCTCATTCACAGTTTAGGGTAGCTACTCATTTATAATTTCTCTTTGTACCTATGGAGAGCTTCATCTCTCTCCTTTGAGCTTGCTAATATCAAACTATACACATCTGTATTCTTGTCTTCTTTAAGCATTGTGTGTGTGTGTGAATCTAGCTCCATTCTTTGAGCATTGGGTGTGTGTGAGTTTAGCTCCATTCTGTGAGCTAACAAGAACCATTAAAGTTTTCAATTTGAGTAAAAAAGAAAGACCTAAAAACAGTAGTCTCATAGGACTTCACCCACTGGTGGGGGAATCTCCTCATGCTTGTTATGACTTTGGATAGTCCAAATCCAAGGTCTCTAGCCATTTTAGCTTGAAAAACTTATGCTAGTCATAAAAGACCAAGGACTTTTCTAACTATTGGTTCCAAAAATTGAGTCCCACTAAGGGGCCTACCTTCATAGAGAGTGATAGAAATATCTATTTTTTGTGTTTTTTGAAGCTATGAAACCATTGTTCTCAATATGCCTCCTTCACTCTAGGGTAGACATAGATTTTCCTTGGTAAGCCAGGCTGCCACTTTCCTATTTGTCTTCCCATCAGCATCCACCCTTGGTTGATTTGTCATAATAGATTGTTCTCAGCTTCAAACCTTTTTTTAAAATAGTCTTCCTTTAGGCTTAATGTAGATCCCAAAAACTCCAGCCACTTCTTGGCCACTTGGTCAATCTCCCCTATTCCTTTCCCATTATCATCTTTGATCAGTCCCACCACTTCCCTGTCATAATAGATTGTTCTCAGCTTCAAACCTTTTTTTAAAATAGTCTTCCTTTAGGCTTAATGTAGATCCCAAAAACTCCAGCCACTTCTTGGCCACTTGGTCAATCTCCCCTATTCCTTTCCCATTATCATCTTTGATCAGTCCCACCACTTCCCTATTGCCTTTATCGTTTGCTAACCTAAAAAGATATCTATCAGGTTTTTTTCTATTGCTACATGCTTCCATCTTAAGCTCGCACTAGCAAGCTTGTCATCTTAACTTTTTAGGCATGTCTCGCACACCTGAGATAGAGGCAGACCTCTTCCTCTATGAATTTCCCAACTTGCCTTTTCCTCTAAAGAGACTCCAGCTGTTCACTCCATCTCCTCCTTTCCTGCCTTCTCATTAGCTCTGAATTTCCCAACTCTTCTAATGATGCCTTGCATATCATTGGCAAAGGATCTCTAGGACTCCTCATTGCCCCCTTTCCTTCTTAGTCTACCAATGGCCTCTTTAGTGTAGGTAGTTAATAAATCATACTTGAGCAATAGATTGTTAATCGTCAATTTCCTTGCAGGATACTGATTCAGTTTATCCTCTTCCTAGTCAGAGTCACATGCCAATCCTACTTCAAAGGCATGTGGTTAGAGAGATTTGTGCAAGAGTCAATTGCAACCTTCAAGGTATGGGGGACCCATAGTGCTTGCTGAGAAAAGAAGACCCTATCAATCCTAGAGGAAGAACCAAACTACTCCAGACTATTAAAGTAAGTGTGTCTAGGGTGAGATTCCTAGTCCTCCATGTTCTGCCCATCAGCCAACCCCATTTTTTCCCTCAACTCTTCCCATTTCCTTCTCTCTTGGCCCATCAAAAATTTCCCCCCACACCTATTTGACATAAGGGCCTTGAATATTAAAGTCACCCAACAAGACATAAGGGCCCTGAATATCAAGATTGGAAATCCACTTCTCACCTTGTAGTTGTGAGCCCCATATACATTCACCACCCACAACCTATCACTATCAATCTGAACCTCAACCACTAGGATCCTACCATTCGGATGTTTTTCTATGATGCAGGGACATAGATTATTTTTTTATTCATCATGATAGTCATCACCCCACTATAAACCCACCATACAACACTATCCAATCCTTATAACCATCCCTCCTAAATGATTTCAGTCCAAAAAGGTTGTGTTCCTAGATAGCCATAGTAGAAAGCCCCCATTCTTTAACTAATCCCCAAAAAGCAGCATTCTTCTATCTATCTTTAATCCCCTTTACATTCCAAGGACAACCTTTGACTTCCTTACTAAGTTACTCAAATAAAGATAGTTTCAAGGACCATGTCTACCTCCGCATCCCCTCCCTCTTCTCGGGTTCCTTTCTGTATATCCTTCCAGGCCGTCTCTATCTGCCAGTTGAACCTTTCTTCGAAGGATGTTTCTCTATCTACCTCACCCAAAGGGTTGAAGGGATTTGAGTATATCAAAGGACTTAAGCTACTCTGAGACTTATTGCCTCTAACTTCCCTAGATGTAGGTTTGTTTTTTGCCCTTCTGGCTTCTTCCTTGATCTACCTAATGTTGGCCTTTCCTATAGATTTGTTAGTCACTTTACTCCATCCTCCTTCAACCTGTCCCTGTCCCTCAGCTTCTAACACCTTCTTCCCTTTCCCCTCCTTCATCAAGTTCAAATTATTTTCCTTATTCCCTACTTTGCTATTCCCACTTTGTTCTCCAGCCTTCCTCTCTTCACCTCCGAGCTTTAAATGTATACCTTCACCATAGTTTCTTGCTATATGCTCAAAGTCGCCGCATCTGAATCATGCCTTAGGAAATGGGCCGAATTTTAGGCTCATCTCGAGTCTCCCTAACTTGCCTAAATCCACTTCTAGAGTTCTAGGGGTTTCTTTCAAGGTATTCCAAGTGATGCATGCGATGTTTGCCTAGCGATCGGTAACCTCCTCTTTTGGGATATAGAGAGCACCGAGCCAAGCATGCTAGGTAGTTCTCCCAACCCTGGCCTTAACCATGGTGGTAGGCCTACTATCTCAACCAAGACCAGGCATGTTTTTTGCAAGCTCTTGTTTACATCAAACAGAGGGTCAAAAGACATGGCATGAATAAGTTTATGTCCCATAAACAACAGAGCCCTCGCAAACCATTCAGATAGGCCTGGCCTTTTGTGAACAGCACATTAAAAAAGCCCTTACCAATATAAAACATGTGAGACACCAGCTTATTGTGGAATATATCCTCTTGTAGCCACTTCCCTAAATATGCTTTTTGCTGGTGGTCTACCAGGACAAAAGATTATGGCACTGCACATTGAGAAGAGGCCTTTCTGCCTCCTAATTAGTTCTTGAGAGGCTCTCGTACACACCTTACACAGACTCGCCTGTGAACTCTAAGGCTCGGCATTAAGTTGCATTGCAGTCCAATCCGGATGCAACTTCTTTGCATCCCTCTCCCCACCTTCAGCATTTCAAGAACGCTTCATCTTCTGTGGATCCTCTGTCTCCCCAGCCACCAACACCCTTCTCTCTTCCTTGAGCCCATGCATCCTCCATCCCTAAGGTTCGCTGTCCTGCATGCACCAAAGGACAACCGGTTCACCTGCCTTACATACAATACCATGCAAAGCCACATGCTGATATACCTCCCCACTCTGCTTGCCTTCTCATGTAGGGTAGTTTCTCTCAAGTAGTACAATTACGTAGGCTATCTTTTGTTGCTGTTGCCTTGAAAAATTTATAAGTTTTTTGGTTGGCCTTCTCTTTAAAAGGTTAGAATGAACGTTTGGGAAAAGGTAGGTTTAGCTTTTCTAATCTTTGAAAAAGCCTTCTTAAATCATGGGGGAGATGGGAAAATTCCTCTTTAAAAAGATTAAGATGATTTAGTTATAATTATATAAAAGGGTGAATTAAATTAAGGAGATTAAGATGATATAGTTCCAAATTACCATTTCCATTTCCTCTTCAATCCATGATGTAATGTTTGGTAAAAATAGTTTTCTGAAATATGCTCTTTTTTTAAGAAGATGTGCACGGTATGCATGGTAAAACAAATTATCCTAATGAGTTCTTAAGAGACTCTCGTACATACCTTACACACACTCGCGTGCGAACTCTGAGGCTGGGCATTAAGTCACGCTGCAATCCAATCCAGATGCAACTTCGTTGCATCCCTCTCCCCACCTTCAGCATTGCACGGATGCTTCATCTCCTCTGGATCCTCTATCTCCCTAGCCACCAACACCGTCCTCTCTTCCTTGAGCCCACGCATCCTCCATCCCGAAGGCTCGCTCGCCTGCATGCACGGAGGACAGCCGGTTCACCTGCCTTACATACGATACCATGCAAAAGCCACATGCTGATATAACTCCCCGCTTTGCTTGCCTTCTCATGTTGCATAGTTGGTCTCAAGTAGTACAATTACATAAGCTATCTTTTGTTGCTGCTTGTTTCGTGGAAAAATTTAATAAGTTTCATGGGTGGCCTTCCCTGGCGAAGTTTAGAATCCAGGTTTTCGAAAAAGCCTTCTCAAATCATGTGAGATGGGAAAATTCATCTTTAAGAAGATTAAGATGATTGAGTTGTAATTATATAAAGGGTTGAAGCAAATTAAGGAGATTAAGATGATTTAGTTCTAAATTACCGTTTCCATTTCCTCTTCAATCCATGACGTAATGCCTGGTAAAAAAAAAATCCGAAATATACTCTTTTTTTAAAGAGATGTGCACATAATAGGGCGGGCATGCATGTGATTTTTTTAAAAAAAATATGGGCACATAATTATCTAGGTTAAACTACGGTACTAGGTTAAACTTGGGCGCTCATTTTGAGAAGCAGCTAGCTACACCAACTCAACCCAACAGAAAAGGGGCGGCCTCTTTTTATCATTTTCGAAATTACAGGCCCGCTCACTGACCGACGGCCAGTGACGCCTATAAGAACGTGGCCGGGGGTAAAGCCCTAGTTATCAAAGCATCACAAGCTATGGCGAATCTGAGCAGGTCGATATTGTGGGCGCTGAGTCTGGGTGTGCTCCTGATGGTGTACGGGGCATGCGGTCGTGCAACTGCTTCGGATAGCGCCGCCGCTGCTCCACTGCAACGTAAGGCCAGGGTTGAGAGTCGAGATCATTGAGTAACTCGTGATCATCATCATCATCAATAATATAGAGTAGCTTTGCTTGTATGATTATTGCGTTGCGTTTTTTCTTCCGTTGATCATGATGAGTACTAGCTCGTGACTGTATGATCGTCGTAGACGTCTAGTCGCTTTGCTTGTATGATCATCACACGATTGTGTTCTTAATTCCTCTGAGGACTCGTCTCGTGAAGACTGACTGTTTAATGAGAGTACTGATGGCAGTGAACGAGTGCCGGTGCGCTGCCAATCCGGGCGATGTATGCACGGTAGAGAACAACATCCTGGCAGAGACGAGCCGGAACATCTCCGCTGATCCGACGGGTATTTATCTGAAGGTGACCAACACCTGCTATATGTGCAACGCCATCAACATCGACATGGACTGTGGCGGCATCGACCCTAACCACCAGCCCCCCTTGGACCTCTGCGTCCCTAAAGGCGGCGGTACCCTCGCCCCCTTCGAGTCGTGGAGCACCACCTACCCCAACAGGCCCGTCATGGGCACCGTCGTCCCCTTCGAATGCTACTGGCAGTGCGTCAATGGCGCCACATAACAGTGTTCTTTGGGATAGCTGTTTTTGTTTTTTTTTGGAGCTGCCTTGCACAGACTTTTTAAACGTTTGAGGAACTATTATCTCCCATTAATTTTCGAATGCTACTGGCAGTGCGTCAATGGCGCCACATAACAGTGTTCTTCGGGATAGCTGTTTTTGTTTTTTTTTGGAGCTGCCTTGCACAGACTTTGTAAAAGCAATTTTTCATGCCTTGAAATCTGCAAGACGAAACATTCTTGGAAGAGATCATTCATCATTTGTTGAAATGTGGAAAGAGCTTTTTGTGAGATGAGAGAAACTCATAATGATGCATGTACCACATACAAAAGATCGTCTCTTAAAGACATCTTTCTCTAAAATCCGTATCTCAGTAAGCATGCCCAATCTTTGTGAAATCAACATGCAGCCAATCAGTCAAATCAGTTCTGCTGCTCTAGGAAGGCTATATCTATTCTTCATAGTAACCTTCTTATCAATCATACACATCCTCTAACTCCCATCCTTCTTGTGCTTGAAAAGCATGGGGGCTGAATTTCTTATCATTCATATATTTCCTCTAACTCTTATCCTTTTAAGGGGTTCCCAAATGGCAACTGACCTGTTATTTTGAGAACATGTGAATAACTTGTTCACATGTGTTATTATCACAAAAAATCTTGTGATGATGTGAATATTAAATCCCTGGTGGGGGCCCTAGCCTCCTCTAGCTGGCTTGCCATCCAGGGGTTTCTTGGGGTCAAGAGTGGTAGTTAGGAAATTAAAGGAAGAAGATGGAAAGTTTCTCTTAGTTAGTTAGTGGTGCGTAAGTATCATCCTTAGTCTTATTAACATAAATGTTAGATAAATAAGATGTTATTGGACTGAACACTGGGTAGGTTTTGTCCTCTTCTTCTTCTCTTTTATCCCTACCCCCATCATTGAAAGGTGCTGTGGTTTTTTTGTGATAAAGAAAGAATGAAGAGCATGCAAGTACTCTTCCTTAGGGAATGAGGGTATTTAATGTACACTTGGTCAAAATCATAAACTAATGATATTTATAAGTTATGTAGATGTGCACAAATGAGATCAAAAAGTTTTAGGATACCATAAGGATGATATGATTTGCTATTATGGAGTAGTAGGTGTTGGTGAGTATCCCAAGCCTCAACCCATCCCCGTGCTGTAGTCCAATCAAGGCTATTTTATATCCTAGGAAGGGGAGCTATATAAGAATTTATGTTAAAGGGTTTTATTAGTTTTAGGAGATCTCCCCCCTTGTTAAAGTTAGTTGAGTTAATTAGCACCCTACACCAAGATTTGATGTTGAGCACAATTGGGTGTAATGGGTAAATATACATAGCATGTCCCTCGTTTAGTCTGAGGACTCTCGTAAATTGACACAATGTGTACTATTTTGTTTGATTAGGGGAAGATCTCCTTGTGTTACTCATTAAGATTAATGTTATATTGAAAAAGAGAGAGGGTTAGTGAAGCAAAAAATAGGAAAAAAGTTTGATTAGGGGCCTAAGGAAGCACTGGTGGAAGGTCAACCAAAGGGGCTACCCTATCACTCGTTTAATATAGGTGTCATCCTCTTCTACCGCTTGCCATGGTGGGTTTCCTATACAAACCGAGTTGTTGTTGGAGGGTAGTGACTTGCTCCTTATGGTCAACCATATGCTTGGGCTACCTCTATCTCCCTTTGTTGGTGAGTTTCCTGGATCTGTAGTTTTTGTAGCACCAGGGCATCCTTGTCCTTGTTGAGCATCACCACTTCAGCCTGCAATCTTGTGGCCAACTAAATAGGCATCTAGAATCTACTCATTCAAGTGGGAGACGACTTATTAGTGTGGATTTCTAACATTGTTACCCTTTCTATTTATAAGCTCTATAGTGTGTCCTTGAGATATTTTGCCTAGATCTTGTAGTTCTTGCAATTATTTCATAAATGTCTTTAGCCTACATCAATTGTCCCAAGGCTACCATTTGTGCTTTAAGCCCTGTCTTCATAGCTTTGAGTTCTTTGTCTTTCTCTTCCAATCGCTTCTCTAAGGCTTTTGGTAATCATCTTTTGCATTGGTCAACTTTTTCTATCTATCCAGTAGTTGAGTGCATGCCCTTGCATGCAACTCAGCCACCTTAGCTTTATGCAAGTTCTTAGTAAGGCTCTTAACTTGGATCTATAGCTATGTCTAGTGTGTTTTTTTGTGATCTCACCTCTTACTTTTGAGACTCCAGCTATACAAGGTAGCTCCTGCACTTGGATGGTAAGGGCATGGTTGACATTGAACATTTCTTTTTACCTTTGCTTAGCCTCCTTAGTTACTTGCTCCATTTCTACCATTTGTTGTGCATTATGCTTTGTTATTGTGCTGGCATGGTACTTGGTTGACATCAAACATTTCTTTTTACCTTTGCTCAACCTCCTTAGTTACCTGCTCCATTTCTACCATTTGTTGTGCATTACGCTTTGTTGTTGTGCTGGCATGGTACTTGAGTAAGTAGTTGGTGGAAGCCTGTATATATATATGAAACAGTGCACTCCATCACACCTGGGTAGAGAGGATACTAGAGTCAGAGGTGTACATAATAGGAGGTGGGAGATAAGAACAATTGTTGGGACTATATACAATTGTTGGAGCTATATACATCACACCCTAACTTAATCTAGATCTCAACTATATAAACAAGCTCATAATCAATATGAACTAGTCTTTTGGGAGCGTATATGGTGTAGCTCTCTTCCTCCTTCTTTCTCTGAGTCACTCTGTTCCTATCTCTTCATGTTTGTGTATTTCCAACATGGTATCAGAGCATCATCAATCTTGCTATTGTGTGAAGAGAAGATAAATGAAGTATTAATTGTGTTAATTCCATTCATGTGCATGTTCTATGTTTCATTCAATCTCTTATTCATGTTTTGTAGAATTCCAGTGATTAATCACTGTTAAAAAGTTTATGCTTATATAATCATCATGCTCGCCTTGCTTTAGGTATTCATCCACCCTATTCATCGTTATTATTGTTCAGGAGAAGATAATACCTTTGCTTGTCCCTGGTCTTGCGAGGTTGATGTCTCTACTGCAACATGAGCTGTGGCCCTCTATCTGTTTCACAATCTAGTTAACGGCGTTGAGAGGGAACGTGTGGATGAAGCCATATCTTACACTTAGCACGTTAATGCTAGTGCTGGGATTAGCTTCACGAACATTCCCTACTGTTCCAGGTCTCAACAGACAATACTTATAATACATATGGTCTATCCCACACCCAATGCATAAAGGGGTTAATGCGAAAGTACCTACAGAGGTACTTGCCATCCCTTTCTTGAAAGGACACTCAGCCACTTAGGGAAGGGTCCTACGCAATGATAGAATTGCATGGGTGGTCATTTAGCTATTGTATTCATGTCTTGGCCCCATGACATTAGGAGTGCTAAGTACACTGGGTACATTTGGTCACCCTCCATCACATAGTGGCTTAGAATTTGAGAGGGTGGACTAGTTGGCTCAAGTGGTTTGAAGGTAGGACCTTCGGAAGCTTCCCCCTCCTCCCCTTCTTTTTAAAGATTTCTGTCAGGGTTAGCTGATGAACATGTGTGATTTGTGGCAATGGGGGTTGAGGTGGGAGAACTGGGGATGGTAAGGGCATTTTGGGTACCCTTAGAATTCCTCTTTGGGCCACTTCTTGGCCTGGTTGAGCTACATTGTGAAGGGCAGCAGGTACTGGCAAGGCCAACGATTGCCTTGAGTTTGTAAGCAGGGCTTGAGGTAGAGTGCGGGCTTGAGCAGCCCTTTTTTGATAGTAGTTCATGACTTCGTAATTGCCCCATCTTTGGCAATATGTGCAATAGAGGGTGGGACGGGGTCACAAATGTGGACACTCCATGCCTGGTATGGTTAACTCGACAAATCGAGAACCATACAAGCTCCCTCTTTGGATAGAGATGGGGTTGATGCATTAATACAACCAATTTCTTAACTTGTTGTCCAGAAGTTAACTCCTTACTCTTTTCTTTAGATTTTGTGCTGGTGGTCTTGAACGAGGCTTCTAATGTACCCTCATGGAGTTCTTGCGAATGTGTTCCCTTGAAATTGTCCTCAAAGTCCATAGCACTCCTGCAACATTGCTCTCGAAGGAGGCATGGGCCAAGGCATACAATGAATTCTATAGGGGTATGTCATCCAAACCTTCCAGAAATCTCCCTGTTAACCTTTCATCATCAGAGAACTTGTCTTTGGCATTGTAGCAGGAGTGGAGATATCTGACTATGTTAATATAGTCTTGGATGGTTTCACCATCCTTTTGTTTAACATTGTGTAGTTGCTTAATAAAACTCCATCGGGTTCCTTGACAAAAATATCCGACCTTGAAGGCCTCTTTCAAGGCTTCAAAGGTGGCCTTGTGCCTAGTTAATGAAAATATTCTTTTTTTTAATTCTAACTGCCAAATGAATTGTAGAAGATTTCCCAAGATTTTCCTAAACAAAATGGCACGGGCGTGGCACTTTTGCCACGACTATGTCCTATGAATGGAATGTCCATTCGCTTCTCAGAAGAGCATCCAGAACGGAATTTTTGCCTTGTTTCCTCCTTTGATTTTTGCAATTTCAGGTATCTTCCCAATGTTTTTTTTGGGATTTTTGTTTTGATAGGGGGTTGGAGCTAGTCTCTAGCTACCTATTGATGCCTAGAATGCTTAAAGAAACCTAATAATTTAAGATTAATTTGATAATTAAGCTATGGTGCAAACTTAATGAAAGATAAGAAAAAAATCAAAATTTGTATGAATGTCAAGGGCAATCATTAAACACTTACTTGTGTCTCTTGCACTTGGTGAGAAGACCTCAATGCTCCGGTTAAACTCCATAGCTCCATGGAACACCATCAAACAAACATTAAATCAAACACAAACAAACAATAACTCAAACACAAGCAAAAAATCAGTGTATTTGTAATCCAACTGGGCCAAATGAGGACTCTAGTAAATGAAATAAGTGGAGGACCCTAAGCTAAGTGCCATCCCCCCGATAGTGGTGCTAAAGATGTTAATCCTAACATATAACTATGCACACAGGAGAGGGAGAGAAGAAGAGAAACAAACATGCAAGGGTCGAGTTGGGGATGCGATCTTAGCTAACCCTAATGAGGGTTAACTCTCCTTTGTGAGGCTGCTGGGGGATCACTCCACCACCACTTGTGTCACCCAAGTGGAGATTCAAGAGCTAGGTGAAGAGCAAGAAGGTGAGAGCTATGGAAAGCTAAACCTTCAATCCATGCCACATGCAAGAGAGAGGGACCTTCAATCCATGCCACATGCAAGAGAGAGGGACCTTGGTAGAGAGACAAGAGAGGGGAGAGGGAAGGAGAAGCTACATCATCACCATCCCTGTGAGATCCCACTGCCCCCTCCGCACACCGGATTCTCGATAGCTGGCACAGCCGAAGCAGCTCCCTTATGTGCGGGGCAGGGTTTCCCACTTGGGGCCTCGCCCTCAAATGTCTAGGCAGCACGAGACTAAGTTGGTGGTTATTCCAAAAACCAAAACCGGGAAAATTTTCCATGCATGAAAAATGGGGACGATTCCACCATTTTGAATTTCTTAACGGATTTTTCTAACGAGGTCAAGATACTGAACTAACCTTCATCTGAATAAACCAGATATAAGGGAAACTATTACAGACTTATTTTGAAGGAATCAACGCTTTTTTCCTAATTAAATCAGGCACAACTGTTGATCTATTTATTTGAGAAGTCTTCATGTTATTATTTAACTATTCGAGTTCTAAGCATATTCCTATTAGTCCCTCTTTCATTGCCATGTCTGACACTATCAATTGCTCATTCATGAGAAAGCACACATGTTTTTTTTTGGCTTTTTAGATTTTCTCATAGCCCGTCGCACAGCGTCAAGAGACCTGGTGTACCCTTTGTTGGGTCAAATGAGTGTCCACTTGCCCTAATTAGCTTAGGCATTACACGTACGTGAATGACCTCTTAGACATATTTTCAGAAAAAGTGCATGCTAGTATCATCATAGATAGAAGAGGAGGTCTCAAAACCTATTTTCCATCACTATCTGAAGATGAAATTTCTTTTTGGGAAATTTTTCTCGTTTTGCAGCCCATTTTTGAAAGGAATTTCGAAAACTATGTATGAGAGAGTTGTAGTATTTTTGGAGTACTACAACTTTGTCTCTTTGAGTCGTTCGTAAACTTGTCGTTTAGACCCTTAAAAGTAGCCCGAATATGATTCGTAGTTGTTTTCGTGTTGTTTTTTGTGATTTTGAGGGCTTTTCAGGCTGTTTTTTTGCCTCGATTTTTGGGTCAAATTTTGAGGCTGTTGGTCGAAGGCCAAAATGATTGACTTTGACCTCAGACGGTGAAGACCAATTTCGAAGACTGATGGGGTCAGAGGTCAAATTTTGAGGCTATTGCGCAGAGGCCAAAACGATCGTTTTTGACCTCGAACAATGAAGACCAATTTCGAAAAGCTCAATGTCGGCTTTCCGATGAGAATTACAGCGCCTTAATCGATTTCACAGTTTAGGACATGAGCCTCCAAATATGGCTGTTTTTCAAAGTTTTTTTTTCGACGAACCCCTTTTCACGGCGTGAACTAGTAGGGTGTAGTTTACGGCGTGAAACAGATTTCACGAATTTTATCAAATTTGATCTGATTTAACTAGCCTCCTAGGATGGTTTCTTGGTCTGGGTTTCTTGGATGCACAAGGAATCTGTTCCAAGTTTTGAGTTGATGTTTGGGTAGACCTTATAAGTGTCTAGAAGGTGCAAAGTCTTGTCTAGATTAGATATAAGGCCAACGCTCCCAAAGCTCTAGGGCAAGGTGAAATGTGGCCCTATATCAACCTAGAAACTCTTAAGTTGACTTATTTTTTAGCTCACACACTCAAGTTGTGTGACAAATCTTGATCAGGTCTGTTCTAGGGCCAAACTAAGTTAGATCGACACAAACTTAATAGCATGCTAGGTGTTGCTATGGAGATCACTCTTGGTAACTCACTTTTCTCTCCCATAAGGCCTCCGAGGTACATTCTTGAGTCAATACAGTAAAAAAAGCTTGCTGTAATTTACTATTATGAGACATAAAAGAGGTTCAAGCGGATGCAATTGACATATACACTTCTTAACCATGATTAACATTGAGGTGGGGATCATTACATGAAGTTTTAGAAGTCTCAAAGGCTCAAATCATGCTCTTTTGGACAACTTTAGCAAAGAAGTGTGAAGTGGTTCAAGTTTATGCTTATGAAAACCATCCATACTATGGTTTTACTTTGTGCATGTTTCAAGGACGAAACATATTTGTGTGGGGATGGTTTGTAATGAAGCGGTGGACACATAAGTGTGGACACAAGTTCTACATATGAGGCCAAGGGCTTAGCATAAGTTTTCTTGGGCCAAAGGGTCAAGTGTAACTCAGGGACATAGGCATATGGGCCAAAGGCCAAGTGGACATTAATAAGTATGTGTGAAAAATTAACTTATACTAATCCAAATTAGAAGCTAACAAGATTTCATTGCAATATTTCCCTTCTTCTTGCACATGGATGGTGCTCCTACACCCATGTTATCACTCCATGCCTTGAGTGATCAATGCTAGTTCATTGCAAGCTTGGCCCTTATCTCCTTTTGATGTAAACACTTGGGAAGCTAAAGAGCTACTATCCCAGCTTTAGCATGAGTGGGTAAATGTAGGATGCCAATGCCTCCTTCACTCTAGGGTAGACATAGATTTTCCTTGGTAAGCCAGGCTGCCACTTTCCTATTTGTCTTCCCATCAACATCCACCCTTGGTTGATTTGTCATAATAGATTGTTCTCAGCTTCAAACCTTTTTTTAAAATAGTCTTCCTTTAGGCTTAATGTAGATCCCAAAAACTCCAGCCACTTCTTGGCCACTTGGTCAATCTCCCCTATTCCTTTCCCATTATCATCTTTGATCAGTCCCACCACTTCCCTATTGCCTTTATCGTTTGCTAACCTAAAAAGATATCTATCATGGTTTTTTTCTATTGCTACATGCTTTCCATCTTAAGCTCGCACTAGCAAGCTTGTCATCTTAACTTTTTAGGCATGTCTTGCACACCTGAGATAGAGGCAGACCTCTTCCTCTATGAATTTTCCAACTTGCCTTTTCTTCTGAAGAGACTCCATTTGTTCACTCCATCTCCTCCCTTCTTGCCTTCTCATTAGCTCTGAATTTCCCAACTCTTCTAATGATGCCTTGCATATCATTGGCAAAGGATCTCTAGGACTCCTCATTGCCCCCTTTCCTTCTTAGTCTACCAATGGCCTCTTTAGTGTAGGTAGTTAATAAATCATACTTGAGCAATAGATTGTTAATCCTCAATTTCCTTGCAAGATACTGATTCAATTTATCCTCTTCCTAGTCAGTCACATGCCAATCCTACTTCGAAGGCATGTGGTTAGAGAGAGCACTGCAAGAGTCAATTGCAACCTTCAAGGTATGGGGGACCCATAGTGCTTGCTGAAAAGAAGACCCTATCAATCCTAGAGGAAGAACCAAACTATTCCAGACTATTCAAGTAAGTGTGTCTAGGGTGAGATTCCTAGTCCTCCATGTTCTGCCCACCATCAGCCAACCCCATTTTTTCCCTCAACTCTTCCCATTTCCTTCTCTCTTGGCCCATCAAAAATTTCCCCCCACACCTATTTGACATAAGGGCCCTGAATATTAAAGTCACCCAACAAGACATAAGGGCCCTGAATATCAAGATTGGAAATCCAGTTCTCACCTTGTAGTTGTGAGCCCCATATACATTCACCACCCACAACCTATCACTATCAATCTGAACCTCAACCACTAGGATCCTACCATTCGGATGTTTTTCTACGATGCAAGGACATAGATTATTTTTTATTCATGATGATAGTCATCACCCCACTATAAACCCACCATACAACACTATCCAATCCTTATAACCATCCCTCCTAAATGATTTCAATCCAAAAAGGTTGTGTTCCTAGATAGCCATAGTAGAAAGCCCCCATTCTTTAACTAATCCCCAAAAAGCAGCATTCTTCTATCTATCTTTAATCCCCTTTACATTCCAAGGACAACCTTTGACTTCCTTACTAAGTTACTCAAATAAAGATAGTTTCAAGGACCATGTCTACCTCCTCATCCCCTCCCTCTTCTCCGGTTTCTTTCTGTATATCCTTCTAGGCCGTCTCTATCTGCTAGTTGAACCTTTCTTCGAAGGATGTTTCTCTATCTACCTCACCCAAAGGGTTGAAGGGATTTGAGTATATCAAAGGACTTAAGCTACTCTGAGACTTACTGCCTCTAACTTCCCTAGATGTAGGTTTGTTTTTTGCCCTTCTGGCTTCTTCCTTGATCTACCTAATGTTGGCCTTTCCTATAGATTTGTTAGTCACTTTAATCCATCCTCCTTCAACCTGTCCCCCTCCATCAGCTTCTAACACCTTCTTCCCTTTCCCCTCCTTCATCAAGTTCAAATTATTTTCCTTATTTCCTACTTTGCTATCCCCACTTTGTTCTCTAGCCTTCCTCTCTTCACCTCCGAGCTTTAAATGTATACCTTCACCATAGTTTCTTGCTATATGCTCAAATTCACCGCATCTGAATCATGCCTTAGGAAATGGGCCGAATTTTAGGCTCATCTCGAGTCTCCCTAACTTGCCTAAATCCACTTCTAGAGTTCTAGGGGTTTCTTTCAAGCTATTCCAAGTGATGCATGCGATGTTTGCCTAGCGATCGGTAACCTCCTTTTTTGGGATATAGAGAGCGCCGAGCCAAGCATGCTAGGTAGTTCTCCCAACCCTGGCCTTAACCATGGTGGTAGGCCTACTGTCTCAACCAAGACCAGGCATGTTTTTTGCAAGCTCTTGTTTACATCAAAGAGAGGGTCAAAAGACATGGCATGAATAAGTTTATGTCCCATAAACAACAGAGCCCTCGCAAACCATTCAGATAGGCCTGGCCTTTTGTGAACAGCACACTAAAGAAGCCCTTACCAATATAAAACACGTGAGATACCAGCTTATTGTGGAATATATCCTCTTGTAGCCACTTCTCTAAATCTTCTTTTGCTGGTGGTCTACCAGGACAAAAGATTATGGCACTGCACATTGAGAAGAGGCCTTTCTGCCTCCTAATTAGTTCTTGAGAAACTCTCGTACACACCTTACACAGACTCGCCTGCGAACTCTGAGGCTCGGCATTAAGTTGCGTTGCAGTCCAAACCGGATGCAACTTCTTTGCATCCCTCTCCCCACCTTTAGCATTGCAAGAACGCTTCATCTTCTATGGATCCTCTGTCTCCCCACCCACCAACACCCTTCTCTCTTCCTTGAGCCCATGCATCCTCCATCCCTAAGGTTCGCTGTCCTGGATGCACCAGAGGACAATCGGTTCACCTGCCTTACATACAATACCATGCAAAGCCACATGCTGATATACCTTCCCACTCTGCTTGCCTTCTCATGTAGCGTAGTTTCTCTCAAGTAGTACAATTACATAGGCTATCTTTTGTTGCTATTGCCTTGAAAAATTTATAAGTTTTTTGGTTGGCCTTCCCTAGAAAAGGTTAGAATGAAAGTTTGGGAAAAGGTAGGTTTAGCTTTTCTAATCTTTGAAAAAGCCTTCTTAAATCATGGGAGATGGGAAAATTCCTCTTTAAAAAGATTAAGATGACCTAGTTATAATTATATAAAAGGGTGAAGTAAATTAAGGAGATCAAGATGATATAGTTCCAAATTACCATTTCCATTTCCTCTTCAATCCATGATGTAATGTTTGGTAAATATAGTTTTCTGAAATATGCTCTTTTTTTAAGAAGATGTGCACGGTATGCATGGTAAAAAAAATTATCCTAATCAGTTCTTAAGAGACTCTTGTACATACCTTACACACACTCGTGTGCGAACTCTGAGGCTGGGCATTAAGTCACACTGCAATCCAATCGAGATGCAACCTCGTTGCATCCCTCTCCCCACCTTCAGCATTGCACGGATGCTTCATCTCCTATGGATCCTCTATCTCCCTAGCCACCAACATGGTGCTCTTTTCCTTGAGCCCACGCATCCTCCATCTCCCGAAGGCTCGCTCGCCTGCATGCATGAAGGATAGCCGGTTCACCTGCCTTACATACGATACCATGCAAAAGCCACATGCTGATATAACTCCCCGCTTTGCTTGCCTTCTCATGTTGCATAGTTGGTCTCAAGTAGTACAATTACATAAGCTATCTTTTGTTGCTGCTTGTTTCCTAAAAAAATTTAATAAGTTTCATGGGTGGCCTTCCCTGGCGAAGGTTAGAATCCAGGTTTTCGAAAAAGCCTTCTCAAATCATGTGAGATGGGAAAATTCCTCTTTAAGAAGATTAAGATGATTGAGTTGTAATTATATAAAGGGTTGAAGCAAATTAAAGATGATTTAGTTCTAAATTACCATTTCCATTTCCTCTTCAATCCATGACGTAATGCCTAGTAAAAAAAAATCCGAAATATACTCTTTTTTTAAAGAGATGTGCACATAATAGGGCGGGCATGCATGTGATTTTTTTTAAAAATGTGATTTTTTTTAAAAATATGGGCACATAATTACCTAGGTTAAACTACGGTACTAGGTTAAACTTGGGCGCTCATGTTGAGAAGCAGCTAGCTACACCAACTCAACCCAACAGAAAAGGTTGTGTTCCTAGATAGCCATAGTAGAAAGCCCCCATTCTTCAACTAATCCCCAAAAAGCAGCATTCTTCTATCTTTCTTTAATCCCCTTTACATTCCAAGGACAACCTTTGACTTCCTTACTAAGTTACTCAAATAAAGATAGTTTCAAGGACCATGTCTACCTCCTCATCCCCTCCCTCTTCTCGGGTTCCTTTCTATATATCCTTCCAGGCCGTCTCTATCTGCTAGTTGGACCTTTCTTCGAAGGATGTTTCTCTATCTACCTCACCCAAAGGGTTGAAGGGATTTGAGTAGGGCCGAATTTTAGGCTCATCTCGAGTCTCCCTAACTTGCCTAATCCACTTCTAGAGTTCTAGGGGTTTCTTTCAAGGTATTCCAAGTGATGCATGCGATGTTTGCCTAGCGATCGGTAACCTCCTCTTTTGGGATATAGAGAGCGCTGAGCCAAGCATGCTAGGTAGTTCTCCCAACCCTGGCCTTAACCATGGTGGTAGGCCTACTATCTCAACCAAGACCAGGCATGTTTTTTGCAAGCTCTTGTTTACATCAAATAGAGGGTCAAAAGACATGGCATGAATAAGTTTATGTCCCATAAACAACAGAGCCCTCGCAAACCATTCAGATAGGCCTGGCCTTTTGTGAACAGCACATTAAAGAAGCCCTCACCAATATAAAACATGTGAGACACCAGCTTATTGTGGAATATATCCTCTTGTAGCCACTTCCCTAAATCTGCTTTTGCTGGTGATCTACCAGGACAAAAGATTATGGCGCTGCACATTAAGAAGAGGCCTTTCTGCCTCCTAATTAGTTCTTGAGAGACTCTCGTACACACCTTACACAGACTCTCATACACACCTTACACAGGCTCGTCTGCGAACTCTGAGGCTCGGCATTAAGTTGCGTTGCAGTCCAATCCGGATGCAACTTCTTTGCATCCCTCTCCCCACCTTCAGCATTGCAAGAACGCTTCATCTTCTGTGGATCCTCTGTCTCCCCAGCCACCAACACCCTTCTCTCTTCCTTGAGCCCATGCACCCTCCATCCCTAAGGTTCGCTGTCCTGCATGCACCAGAGGACAACCGGCCGGTTCACCTGCCTTACATACAAAACCATGCAAAGCCACATGCTGATATACCTCCCCACTCTGCTTGCCTTCTCATGTAGCGTAGTTTCTCTCAAGTAGTACAATTACATAGGCTATCTTTTGTTGCTGTTGCCTTGAAAAATTTATAAGTTTTTTGGTTGGCCTTCCCTAGAAAAGGTTAGAATGAAAGTTTGGGAAAAGGTAGGTTTAGCTTTTCTAATCTTTGAAAAAGTCTTCTTAAATCATGGGAGATGGAAAAATTCCTCTTTAAAAAGATTAAGATGATTTAGTTATAATTATATAAAAGGGTGAAGTAAATTAAGGAGATTAAGATGATATAGTTCCAAATTACCATTTCCATTTCCTCTTCAATCCATGATGTAATGTTTGGTAAAAATAGTTTTCTGAAATATGCTCTTTTTTTAAGAAGATGTGCACGGTATGCATGGTAAAAAAAATTATCCTAATTAGTTCTTAAGAGACTCTCGTACATACCTTAACCACACTCGCGTGCGAACTCTGAGGCTGGGCATTAAGTCACGCTACAATCCAATCCAGATGCAACTTCTTTGCATCCCTCTCCCCACCTTCAGCATTGCATGGATGCTTCATCTCCTCTGGATCCTCTATCTCCCTAGCCACCAACACCGTCCTCTCTTCCTTGAGCCCACGCATCCTCCATCCCAAAGGCTCGCTCGCCTGCATGCATGGAGGACAGCCGGTTCACCTGCCTTACATACGATACCATGCAAAAGCCACATGCTGATATAACTCCCCGCTTTGCTTGCCTTCTCATGTTGCATAGTTGGTCTCAAGTAGTACAATTGCATAAGCTATCTTTTGTTGCTGCTTGTTTCCTGAAAAAATTTAATAAGTTTCATGGGTGGCCTTCCCTGGCGAAGGTTAGAATCCAGGTTTTCGAAAAAGCCTTCTCAAATCATGTGAGATGGGAAAATTCCTCTTTAAGAAGATTAAGATGATTGAGTTGTAATTATATAAAGGGTTGAAGCAAATTAAAGATGATTTAGTTCTAAATTACCATTTCCATTTCCTCTTCAATCCATGACGTAATGCCTGGTAAAAAAAAATCCGAAATATACTCTTTTTTTAAAGAGATGTGCACATATTAGGGCGGGCATGCATGTGATTTTTTTTTAAAAAATATGGGCACATAATTATCTAGGTTAAACTACGGTACTAGGTTAAACTTGGGCGCTCATTTTGAGAAGCAGCTAGCTACACCAACTCAACCCAACAGAAAAGGAGCGGCCTCTTTTTATCATTTTCGAAATTACAGGCCCGCTCACTGACCGACGGCCAGTGACGCCTATAAGAACGTGGCCGGGGGTAAAGCCCTAGTTATCAAAGCATCACAAGCTATGGCGAATCTGAGCAGGTCGATATTGTGGGCGCTGAGTTTGGGTGTGCTCCTGATGGTGTACGGGGCATGCGGTCGTGCAACTGCTTCGGATAGCGCCGCCGCTGCTCCACTGCAACGTAAGGCCAGGGTTGAGAGTCGAGATCATTGAGTAACTCGTGATCATCATCATCAATAATATAGAGTAGCTTTGCTTGTATGATTATTGCGTTGCGTTTTTCCTTCCGTTGATCATGATGAGTACTAGCTCGTCGTGACTGTATGATCGTCGTAGTCGCTTTGCTTGTATGATCATCACACGATTGTGTTCTTAATTCCTCTGAGGACTCGTCTCGTGAAGACTGACTGTTTAATGAGAGTACTGATGGCATGTGCGGCAGTGAACGAGTGCCGGTGCGCTGCCAATCCGGGCGATGTATGCACGGTAGAGAACAACATCCTGGCAGAGACGGGCCGGAACATGTTCGCTGATCCGACGGGTATTTATCTGAAGGTGACCAACACCTGCTTTATGTGCAACGCCATCAACATCGACATGGACTGTGGCGGCATCGACCCTAACCACCAGCCCCCCTAAAGCTTTGTGAATGATGCAGTGAATGAGGAATTGACAGCCATTCAAGCGTCCCAATGGATGCCAAGATGGTTGATGGATATACTGTGTGATAGCAAGATCACAGGTCCTCTGTCCAGCAGGACACGTGCAGGTTCTCATTATGCATATGGATATTATGTGGATCATGCTCTCATTGCCACCACTTGCAATGACGAGAACCTTGTTTCCTTTGAGGAAGCATAGGAAGATGATCAATGGATGCATGCCATGTAGGATGAGTACGACTCAATCCTTAAAGAATGACACTTGGTATTTGGCTAATTGCCTCATGGCAAGAAAGCCATTGGTACGAAGTGGGTTTACAAGCTCAAGCGTAAGGCAGATGGTAGTGTTGACGTCTACAAGGTGAGGCTTGTTGCAAAGGGTTATGCTCAGCAGAAGGGCATCAATTATGATGAGACCTTTGTTCCCACTTCTCGTATGACTACCATTAGGTGTATTATTGCCATGGCTGCACATCATGGATGGATTGTGCATCAGTTGGATATCAAAGCTGCCTTCTTGAACGGTGAGCTGCATGGGAGGTTAATGTATCTTAGCCTCGTGACTTCCCATCTGCACGGGGTGTTGGATGACCTGCATATTTAGGGTTAGGGTTTGCAACAGCTGCAAAGCGCACGCACACAGTGATATTCTTGGGGGAGAGAGTAAGAGGCACACAACTTAATATAGATTGAATGATAGGGAAATGTACCCAAGTGGCAAGTACAAAAGATAAAGTAAACCTCATAAGTGGATAAGAGGGTGTACACATGGACGGGAAAAAACCTCCTAGTGAGGGAAAAAGTGCCCCGACCAACTAAAGTGTGTTCACACACATCATTGCTTATGACATAAATGTCTACAAACCCCCTTGGAGTGATGATATGAACATGTACAGGGAACATGTACAAGGATATGGCAGATCAATCCCCAAAAGGCAACAAGCCCAAAGCTTTGCAAAAAGCTTCGAACTTCTCACGCGAGGAAGAGCCCTCGTGAACAAACATGCCATGTTGTCATGTGTACACATAGACCAAGCTGATCTCTCCTGTAGATAGCCTCTCCCTAACATAATGATGGTGCACCTCAATGTGGTTAGTGCGAGCATGAAACACTAGGTTCCTCGCAACTACCAATGCGCTCTGACTGTCAATCAATATACAAGTGGAGGACGGCTATCCAACACTCAAATCAGCCAAAAGGCGTCTGAGCCATACACACAATTGTCGCTCTAAAGGCCGCCCTATATTCGGCTTCGTAGCTCGATGTGGCCACTGTTGGCTACTTATTGCTGAGCCATGATATATATGAATTGCCAAGATGGAAGTAAAAGCTGCTAGTGGACACCCTGGTGTCGTAACATCCTTCCCAGTCCGAATCACTAAAAGCATGCAGCTGTGACTCACCCCTCCTAGATAGAACAATCCAAGGAACTGGGTGCTCTATAAGTAGCGGAAGACCCGCTTGACAGCCTGCCGGTGCTTGGTACCTAGACAATCCATAAATCTATTCAATTGTGACACCCCATACTAAATGTTTGGCCACGTATAACATAAGTAGATCAAGCATCTAACAGTCTGCTGATATAAAGGCTGATCAAAAGGCTCTCCAAAATCCTGAATGCTAAGCCTCGCACCTGTCTCAACTGGTGTAGATACAGGCTTACAATCCTCGAGATTAAACCTTTTAAGCACTCTTTGTATGTACTTAGATTGCATCATGGTAATCCCATCATCACATTGTGAATGCCCAAATAGTGTTGCAACTGACCCATATCTGACATGTCAAAAGATGCCTATAACTCAGCCTTGAAGGCTGAAATCTGGTCAATATCGGGGCCTGTGAGCAACATGTCATCAACATATAAAACAATTACTAGCAAATCCTTTTTTGTCTTCTTGACATAGAGGGTGCTCTCTATTGGACTATTGCAAAACCCATGTGCAACCAAGTATGCATGTATCTTCTCGTGCCATGCTCTGAGAGCCTGCTTAAGGCCATACAAAGCTTTTCAAAACCTACACACTTTGTTCTCCTGGCCCTTCTGAACGAAACCACGAGGCTAAGATACATTAACCTCCCATGCAGCTCACCGTTCAAGAAGGCAGCTTTGATATCCAACTGATGCACAATCCATCCATGATGTGCAGCCATGGCAATAATACACCTAATGGTAGTCATACGAGAAGTGGGAACAAAGGTCTCATCATAATTGATGCCCTTCTGCTGAGCATAACCCTTTGCAACAAGCCTCACCTTGTAGACGTCAACACTACCATCTGCCTTACGCTTGAGCTTGTAAACCCACTTCGTACCAATGGCTTTCTTGCCATGAGGCAATTAGCCAAATACCAAGTGTCATTCTTTAAGGATTGAGTCGTACTCATCCTACATGGCATGCATCCATTGATCATCTTCCTATGCTTCCTCAAAGGAAACAAGGTTCTCGTCATTGCAAGTGGTGGCAATGAGAGCATGATCCACATAATATCCATATGCATAATGAGAACCTGCACGTGTCCTGCTGGACAGAGGACCTGTGATCTTGCTATCACACAGTATATCCATCAACCATCTTGGCATCCATTGGGACGCTTGAATGGCTGTCAATTCCTCATTCACTGCATCGACCTCTGCGTCCCTAAAGGCGGCGGTACCCTCGCCCCCTTCGAGTCGTGGATCACCACCTACCCCAACAGGCCCGTCGTGGGCACCGTCGTCCCCTTCGAATGCTACTGGCAGTGCGTCAATGGCGCCACATAACAGTGTTCTTGGGGATAGCTGTTTTTTTTTTTTTTTTTGGAGCTGCCTTGCACAGACTTTGTAAACGTTTGAGGAACTATTATCTCCCATTAATTTTCGAATGCTACTGGCAGTGCGTCAATGGCGCCACATAACAGTGCTCTTCGGGATAGCTGTTTTTGTTTTTTTTTGGAGCTGCCTTGCACAGACTTTGTAAACGTTTTGCAAAAGCAATTTTTCATGCCTTGAAATCTGCAAGACGAAACATTCTTGGAAGAGATCATTCATCATTTGTTGAAATGTGGAAAGAGCTTTTTGTGAGATGAGAGAAACTCATAATGATGCATGTACCACATACAAAAGATCGTCTCTTAAAGACATCTTTCTCTAAAATCCGTATCTCAGTAAGCATGCCCAATCTTTGTGAAATCAACATGCAGCCAATCAGTCAAATCAGTTCTGGTGCTCTAGGAAGGCTATGTCTATTCTTCATAGTAACCTTCTTATCAATCATACACATCCTCTAACTCCCATCCTTCTTGTGCTTGAAAAGCATGGGGGCTGAATTTCTTATCATTCATATATTTCCTCTAACTCTTATCCTTCGTGTTGTGGAAAAGCGTCATGGCTCCCTAAGGATATTTACTCTTGCAAATCTAACCCATCCTCAGATACTTTGGCAGATCTCATGCTATCTCTGTTGTAGCTACTGGTGTCAGCAGCTATGTGCCAATTTCAACAATAGAGTTATTATTTCGTATGCATGGAGAAACAAGGGAAATGTATGTTGGTCCCAGGAAGAGCACAGCAAGAGAGAAATGTTGGAAGGAAATGTAAATGAGCTAAGTGAGGGCACACAATGAGCTAAGTGAGGGCACACAATGATCATGGTTCTTGCACAGACTTTGTAAACGTTTTGCAAAAGCAATTTTTCATGCCTTGAAATCTGCAAGACGAAACATTCTTGGAAGAGATCATTCATCATTTGTTGAAATGTGGAAAGAGCTTTTTGTGAGATGAGAGAAACTCATAATGATGCATGTACCACATACAAAAGATCGTCTCTCAAAGACATCTTTATAGTAACCTTCTTATCAATCATACACATCCTCTAACTCCCATCCTTCTTGTGCTTGAAAAGCATGGGGGCTGAATTTCTTATCATTCATATATTTCCTCTAACTCTTATCCTTCGTGTGTTGGAAAAGCGTCACGGCTCCCCAAGGATATTTACTCTTGCAAATCTAACCCATCCTCAGATACTTTGGCAGATCTCATGCTAGCTCTGTTGTAGCTACTGGTGTCAGCAGCAGCGATGTGCCAATTTCAACAATAGAGTTATTATTTCGTATGCATGGAGAAACAAGGGAAATGTATGTTGGTCCCAGGAAGAGCACAGCAAGAGAGAAATGTGGGAAGGAAATGTAAATGAGCTAAGTGAGGGCACACAATGAGCTAAGTGAGGGCACACAATGATCATGGTCCTTGCTACCAACAATGAAAATGATAATCCATTTTGGCTTGCAAAAGTTACAAAGGTTTTCAAAGAGCAGGATGTATTGAATGATGTGGGAAGTACATTGCTATCGGACAACTGGAGAGTATTCATTTCAAAGGCAAATACGATCTTGAGATCTTGAAACAAACCAGAAAGGGGAAGAAAGCAGGAAGTTGTCGCCTCTGGACACGCTCAATCTAGAGGATGTAGAAATCCTTGTGTTTGGGTTTGATTTAAAAAAATCTGGTCACTTGTGCAAGACAAACATAGAGATATTAAAGCAAAAGGTCAAATATCTCTCTTAGTTATAAGGAGAGTATTTGTTTTTTAAATTTTTGTAATGTTTTTTGTACTTAAATTTTCATAGAATGTGAAGGTTTTGTGGAGTACTTTATTTATCCTTGGCCTTTGAGTGCTACGTTGAGGAAGAGGCTTTGATGATCGAGCCACCCAAATTGGATTGCGGCCCTCATGGCAGCCTTGGACTACAAGTAGTTTCTTCTCCACCCACCTTTTGATACCATATTAAGATACCTTGATTTGTGTTGTCTTGGTAGATTTTTCTTATTGGTGGAAGTGGAAGGTTTTGAGCCCTAATTCACATTGGTTGGCGCTGAGGCTATAGGTTTCAGACTCATGGGCGTTGTTGACAATGAGGTTTGAGTCTCTTGTAGAGTGATGGTTATTGATGTGGAGGCTTTTGAGCATGCAACCCCCTCTTTTGGCGAGGTTGGTTGAGGAAGAGGCGTTTGCTCTAGGGCTTTTCCCTTGAGTTCCTTGTTTAGATGGTTGCGCTTGGGGAACTTCTTCAAGAATAGAAGTGGATTGCGAGGTTTTGGCATTGGACTTTGTTGGTGAGGATGAAGTTGAAGGAGTAGATGCTTTATTGGAGTCGATCGTTGAGGTAGATGGTAGGTCATGGTGTAGAGGGGATTTCGTGGTGTAGAGGGGATTTCGTGGAAGAGGCTTGTACAATCTCGTTCTATGTAGCTCTTGATGTCTTTAAATAACTCATGTTTAGCTATTAAAGGTGCAAGTGCTGATGCTATGCTAGCTTCATCTCATGAGAGAAGAGGTTTCCTCCAAATGAGGCTTTGAGAGACTGCTTTAATTTTGGGATTCATAGAATTCCTTACGTGCTTTTTCAACCACATAATTCGTGCAATTTGCCTCTATTGACTATTCTATAGAGAGTATATCTTCCTCTGGAAAGGGAAAGCGATACTCCTCTATTTCTTGTATTTTGGTTGTTTTTTTAGGATTGGCATGATGAGGTTCACTGACAATCGGTGATCCTGCATAACACTCAACAATGTTAAGCATGCTCTCCTGAGCTTGCTTTTTGCATTCCATATATGTCATATGATCATGATTTTCAATTTGGGATGGTTGGGCGGGTTCTAGTTTCTTGATTGGTCTTTTAAGTGCATTGAGTGACGAATCAAAACTTGTTTCATCCACTAAATGATGTACTAGAACTTGTTTCATCTTTTGACTTTCTTTGGATCGTCAGGTTTTCATTATGTTTACCCATACCATGAGAACGAATTTTTTTTCGTGCTTTTGTATTCTGTGTCGCACATATGGGTGTTGTGATTTGTGTGGTAACCTTTGAGGTGGATGCTTCTGCATCATGTGTAGCTTTCGGCTCTTTTGTGGTTGGTTAGGTCCTCCACAGGCTCCTTTTCCTTGTCCTCTCTTTCAACCTTGGTTTTGATAGTTTGTTGTCCCTTGTTTTTCTTGGGTTTAGAAGGTTTTGCTTTCTCTTTTGGGTTCTTCTTTAAAGCAAGTTCTTCTACCCATTTTGAAGTATTATCTTTTGAATTCTTTTTTTACTGTTTCTCATGCCTGGGCTTCTTGCAATCACGTAAGCACATTCAAGGGTACTACCATTTTGTACACTTTAGATGTTAAGAGTTGTATTTTGTGAGACAAGTTGCAATGAAGCAAATCGCCTTGGCAATCTTGGAACATGTGATCAATGCCACATCGTTCACACATGGGTTGCAAGGTGTCAGTGAGCATGGGCATGGAAGTATTCCAAAACTGTGCAGTTTACCACCTTGTCGGTCCACGACAATAGAAACATTGAAGTGTTTGCTTGACTTCTTCCTAAGCAGTTTCTACCCTTTGGACTGTTTTTACTTGTTGCACGAGAGATGGAGGTTTTGAGTTAATTGTGATGAATTGGGACATAGGGTTTTGTCATGACCAAAGGTTTTGCAATATATGTAGTATTGAAAAACCGGTGCCTTGTACGCATAATGGGGATTGGGATGGTCATAGTGATTGCATTATACACAAGGCATTTTTCTCGTCACTTGTAGAGGCATTAAGGATGGTTGGTTTTAAAGGATCTCATCCTCTCTTAGGGATATCGATTGAAAGATTTTAAGCAAGGCTACATAGAATTCGAAAAATGGAAATTCTGAGATCAATCGTTCTTTAGCCATTGCTTCACTTGGTTTAGATATGAGGAACATCTCGTATCATGATCATCTTCCATCATGTTGTCATTTAAACGTATTGCTTCTTTACAACATTGATCAAATGTTTCTGAATTGGATACAATAATCAAGTTGTGTAAGCTGTTTTTCTTTAAGTCCATTATGAAACATCTATTCAATTGAGAATCGTTTAATTTTTTCCATGACTCACATTGTGATTCTAAGAGTTTTATCTGAAGGATAAAGTTTCTAATGGTTTTGTTTGGTTTATGCTAAATTGAATATAGTTCACTTACTACACTCCACCGATCACCATGTCTTGAAAAGCCATGGATAAAGGCTGACTTCAAGGTTCTAAAGTTGGTTGATCTCGGCGACATCAATGTGATGAACCATCGACTAGCCTTTGCCACCAAGCATAGGTTCAACGCATGTACTTTGGTGGGGCGGTTTGGATTTCCAAAGGCTTCACACCTCTGTTTAAACATTTTAATGAATTGAACAGGATCAGTTGTCGTATTTGCTCATGATTTTGGAGATCTGTACGGTCATATTTTTGTATGAGTCACTAAGGCCGTATGTGAGTGTGCTCTTGTGGGTAGGGACTCACTTAATCCTTGGGCAACTCCCCTTCCTAGACTAGTCAATATGTCCAAGGTGTGGGTATCCACCAGGGGTTGGAAAGGGTTGGTACCTACTACAGGATTTGTGAAAATGTCAGGTAAAGGACCAAGGCCTGGTGGTGGGATTGAAGTAACAGGGGATGCAAAACCCGATGACACTCTTGTTGTTGACATGGCAAATGGTATTGGGAGGTGCATTTTGTGGCATGCATCTCACTGGCTCAAAGATGTCAGCTGGGTTTTAGTCCCTCTATCGTTGCCATGTCTGACGCTAACGATTGCTCATTCATGAGAAAGCACACATGTTTTTTTTTGGCTTTTTAGATTTTCTCATAGCCCGTCTCACAGCCTCAAGAGACTTGGTGTACCCTTTGTTGGGTCAAATGAGTGTCCACTTGCCCTAATTAGCTTAGGCATTACACGTACGTGAATGACCTCTTAGACATATTTTCAGAAAAAGTACATGCTAATATCATCATAGATGGAAGAGGAGGTCTCAAAACCTATTTTCCATCACTATCTGAAGATGAAATTTCTTTTTGGGAAATTTTTCCCATTTTGCAGCCCATTTTTGAAGGTGTTTCAAAAGGAATTTGGAGAACTATGTATAAGAGAGTTGTAGTATTTTTGGAGTACTACAACTTTGTCTCTTTGAGTCGTTCGTGAACTTGTCGTTTAGACCCTTAAAAGTAGCCCGAATATGGTTCGTAGTTGTTTTCGTGCTGTTTTTTGTGATTTTCAGGGCTTTTTAGGTTGTTTTTTGCCTCGTTTTTGGGTCAAATTTTGAGGCTGTTGGTCGGAGGCCAAAATGATTGATTTTGACCTCGGACGGTGAAGACCAATTTCGAAGGCTGATGGGGTCAGAGGTCAAATTTTGAGGCTATTGGTCAAAGGCCAAAACGATCGATTTTGACCTCGAACAGTGAAGACCAATTTTGAAAAGCTCAATGTCGGCTTTCCAATGAGAATTAGAGCGCCTTAATCGGATTCACACTTTAGAACATATGAGCCTCCAAATATGGCTGTTTTTCAAAGTTTTTTTTGATCGACGGACCCCTTTTCACAGCGTGAACTAGTAGGGTGCAGTTTATTACGTAAAACAGATTTCACGAATTTTATCAAATTTGATTTGATTTGATTTGATTTTTCTTTTGCATGGACTATTTCATGCCGTGATATGCTGTGTTTCACGTCGTGAAATGCTTAAGGTTTCACACCGTGGACTTCACGAAAAAATTAAACTTATTTTTTTTGGGGACTTGAACCCTTAAGTCGTCAGAGTGCAGAAACGGTTCATGGCATGAGCCACGTGGCTCACGGGGATTTTTTTTTTACATGAACCCTTAAGGCATGAGAGTGTCAAGATGGTTCATGGTGTGAGCCAGGTGGCTCATGCGAGATTTTTTTTTTCGTTTGGGATGTGATCCCTTAAGGCGTAAGGGCAAAAACAGTTCATGGTGTGAGCCACGTGACTCACACAGATTTTTTTTTGAATGTGAACCCTTAAGGCGTGAGTGTAGAAATGGTTCATGGTGGCGGGATTTTTTTTTTGGATGTGAATCCTTCAGGCGGCGTGAGAGTGTAGAAACGGTTCGCAGCATGAGCTACGTGGCTCACGTGATTTTTTTTTGAGTTTAGTGGGAAATTTGAATTTTCTTGTTTTGGGGGGAATATTTTTTGAATTTTAAATTAGGGAGATATTGGCATCTTCCCAAAAAAACAAGTCAACCTTTTTATGACACCCCCTTACACACCTCATAAATGACCCCCAAAGTGGACAATTTGATAACTCATGAGAATCTACTCATTCATTAGCCTTAATGAGTTATGTAAAAAAGTGATTAGGAATTAATCAAGGATTAATTCTTTCACTAATCTTTCTCTCTTTTAGACTAATCAAGGACTCTAATTAACCCCTAATCACTAATTAATTCACATAATTGAGCACATCATTGGATAGAGCAAGGCATTGCTAAGCTATGTGCATCAATTAATGTGTAAATAAATTTATAATTAGAGATTAATCAAACTCTTAATTTTGGTCTCTTCTTTTAAGGCAAAATTAAGCAAAAGAGAGTCAAATTCTTTCACCATTATCTTACATCAAGGAGTCAAGGTAGATACACCAAAAGATCATACATTTAAGATATGAAGCAATGGTGTCCAAAGCTACAACTTGGACAGGCGCTCGTAATGGTTTGCCGGATTGTAATTTTGTTTTAAAAAAGGCTATTCGTTTCAAAGAAATTTATAGCATTACTCGATCGTTTCTTTGTCTTTACAAACAAGTTATTTTTCTAACAAAAAAAAAACATAGATACCACCTACAAAGCTATGTTTTAAAAAACTTAGCAAAACTCAGTCTAAATCTAATTTGAGACTCGAGAAAAACAACTTTCATGGTTTTTATGCTTCTAAAGGTGGGCATTCAATGAATACACAAAAACACTTTAAGAGATATCAGGATACTAGGTCTAAATTTATGAAATTTTTGAAGAAGCTTGATGAATTTATAACCCACAAATAAAACTCCATCACATGTGCATTAAAATTCAAAACATGGCAAGCTTTAGCACAAACAATTGCTACAAACAATTTAAACTACAAATATAAACAAGTACCTTCTCAAACAAAAATGACAAGTTTTTGGAAACTAAAAGTATGTGTTAATGTGATCTAAAAAGTCATGACAACTATGCTTGGATGGGATGCTCATCTTCCTCCGCATTCATAGCCTCCTCTCCCATTGGAGTGACTGCAAGAGTAGTGTTAGTAGCTTGTTCCTTAGCCTCTACGCCATCTGGCTCATAATCCGCAAGGTCAACTATCTCCCCAACCTACTCACTACCAATTGGAGGCTGTGGCTCTCCAAATGCATCAAAAAAACAAGGATCATATTCCATGCTCTTCATTCCCACCTCTTGGAACTCATCTGGTAACTGCTTGAGAGCTGACACTCTTTGCTCTCGATAAATTTTACCTGGAGTGGATCACATTCCACTGCAACCACATTTCTACCTCTTTTCAATGCACAGTTGTGGTACCAGTCCTCGTAAAGAGATCCATCAACCACTCTCCTTTTATTATAGAAGTAAATCAATTAAATCCATCATCAAAAGCTGAGGTTTTTGATATGGATTTATGACTCCTTGTAGACCCGCACTTTTGTGCTTAAACTTCTTACAAACTCCCAGTCGTTCACATCAAAATTGTATGATCCTCTACTTTGCAGACCCACACTTGTGTGTTTAAACTTCTTACAAACTCCTGGTCGTTCACATCAGGCAATGGCCAAAGTGTAAGGACGTGCTGTGACAAAAGTGTCCATGTCTTCAACTCGGCCTTCATCAATCATGAACACAGCAATGAGTTGGAGACTCCTCTACATCCTCATGAATGAAAAGTGTGAGACCAGGAGTGATTTCAAAGCTTTGGGGTGGTTGTCTCCTCCTCCTCTCTAGAGGACAATGGAAAGAAATTGCTCAAAAGCAAGAGGGATTTGTTTGATGGAAACCCGCGGATCTTTGTTCTAAAAAAACCAATAAGAAAGATAAGAGAGGTGAAAAAAAAGGTTTTTTAAACAAAGCTGAAAGCAAGATGAACAACTCACCGTATTACTAAATAACAACATTTACTTCTCCAACACTTGAGGGTTTCTTGAGTGTGGATGGTAGAGCTTTGTCTCATCCCAATTAGAGAAATTCAACTTTTCAATCATTATTCTTTGCATGTGAAGCATGATTTTTTGCCTAATAGACAACCAAAGAAATTAGAGGTGATGAAATAAGTAAAACTTCAAAAAACAAAAGAATCAATTTATCAAACAAACCTTTCAAATTCTTCTCCCATTTGCTCTAAAGAGATGATTCCACCCTTCACGCGTGAGAGAATTGCAATGATCAATGATTTCTCACAAATTCCTTGTAAATGTCTCCACACTGTTATCTTCATTTCTTTGGGAATGGGATTTGGTGCTTCTTCACTTGAGGCACCTTTGCCTTTGGAAGCTGCAGGCAACTTACTGAACTTTTGACCTTTTAACTTCCCTGCTCATGTAGCTTAAAAATATCATCTTGTAGATCCCAAATTTCTCCATCATGAAAGGCAAGTTGAAAATTGTTATCATATTGTTTCACATTGGGCTTCTGACTTACTCCACGACCGCCTTTCTTTCTTAATTCAAGACCACACTTTTCACAAAGTGTAGCTTGAAACTTGTCATCAATTTGAGGCCTTCCACAAAGTTTCGAGCTGCACAAAGCTTTGCGCCTCTTCCCTTTCATAGACTAATCTATAATCTCTGTAAATCTCAATTACTAGGGGGTGTTATTAGATATGTAGTAGCACTACACTATGAGGCCATGTACTTATGCCATGGGCACTTTTGTCCCACTAGGCTTTTTTCCCATGGCCATCTAGGTGCGAACGGGAACCTTAGGGTTAGGGAGTATATAAGAAACCTCATTCACAGTTTAGGGTAGCTACTCATTTATAATTTCTCTTTTTACCTATAGAGATCTTCATCTCTCTCCTTTGAGCTTGCTAATATCTCTCAGACTATACACATCTGTATTCTTGTCTTTAAGCATTGTGTGTGTGTGAATCTAGCCCCATTCTTTGAGAATTGGGTGTGTGTGAGTTTAGCTCCATTCTATGAGCTAACAAGAACCATAAAAGTTTTCAATTTGAGTAAAGAAGAAAGACCTAAAAACAGTAGTCTTATAGGACTTCACCCACAAGGGGAATTTCCTCATGCTTGTTATGACTTTGCATAGTCCAAATCCAAGGTCTCTAGCCATTTTAGCTTGAAAAACTTATGCTAGTCATAAAAGACCAAGGACTTTTCTAACTATTGGTTCCAAAAATTGAGTCCCACTAAGGGGCCTACCTTCATAGAGAGTGATAGAAATATCTATTTTTTGTGTTGTTTGAAGCTATGAAACCATTGTTCTCAATAAGATTAGCCTATAGGCTCACTCATAGGTTGATCTGGGTATAAATACACTAGTTTAAACAAAAATAGTGTTGGACTTACTAAAAATAGCTAGTATACCAAAGCTTTCAAAACATTCTTAAACTTGGTGTGATACTATAAGGTGTTAGAAGCATAGCCCTATGCTCAATTTTTAACATCCGTTTTTCACAAAATGAGTGTTCTAGAGCTGGCATAGAAAACTAACCTCACTTGGTAGTTTCTTTGACTAGTCCATGTAAGCTCTCAAAATCTTCCCTCTCAAAGAAGCAAGTTGATAAATTTAGACTTTGAATTATAGACTAGCTCTATATAAAACCTTGTATGCAATAAACTCTTAGGTTAGTTGTTGTAGTCTTACCAAAAGTGCTCTTCTTGAAAGGTTTTCTAAGTTCCACAGATAAAACAATTTAGACTTGACTACAAAAGAAACCAAAAAGGCTTCTAACTTGTCCAAACTATTTCAAATAAGACTAATTTTAACAAGTGGATTTCTCAAAGTGTTGAGTACACAATGGATGTTGCAAACCCACTTTTTTGAGAAAAACTGCCAATTTTAACAAGGATTGCTAAAAATAGGCAATGAGTTGACAGTGTGTCTGTTCTCAGTACCAAATTTGGTATGAGGGTAATCCACACTGAAGATAACATGTGGAAACTCAAAATTGAAAAAAAGAACAAAAGAGGAGAATTTTAGAGGTGGGCGTGGAAAATCAATGGGTTTTTGAGCTAGGCCCGATCAATCACCTCCATCTCCTTCTTTGAAATTTGAGTTGATAGCATCTAGGATGTATGGGCACTATGCAAATCCTTATTTGAAAATGATCAATCAGCTACGAGTTATTAGTAATTAAATGCTCTTTTCCCAATTATTTTTGACTTAGAAAAATTCTTGCCCTTTTCCTCAAAAGAGACCAAAAAAGGCTTATAAGTGTTCTAGATCTCATTGGAATGGTTTTGAACTTAACAATGTGGATGCCTAGGAATTTACAATATTGTGGATGCTTTAAATCCAATCTCTGATGAAGAACTAGGATGGCTAAAAATAGGCAGTGACCTAACAATGTTTGATCGAGACCAAACTTGGTGTGAGGATACCTCAAGCTATCCTTAACACTTTTTTCTAGTTAGAGGGAGAGTTTTAAAGCTAGGTGTGGGAATTTGAAAGATTTCGGAGCCATGTAAAATCTCCTATCTAGATTCAAAACACCGCAAAGTGACTAGCTCAGGTCAGTGTATGTGTATTGAGCCTACTTGGTGCAAAGTTCTGCTTAATTTGGGTATTTAGGCTTAAAGTTATGGCTAGGTGTGGGGAAATGTAGGAAATATAACTCAAAAACAAATTTTTAGGGAACATGTGAATAAAGAGGGTTCTTTGTACAATATGTTTTGAGGGCACAGTAGAATGGATCGGCACTAAACTTGGTAGGCAGCTACTCTGTATAATAGACAATACTGCTGTCACTTGAGATTGCTCTCCCATAAAGCCTTTTGCTATTTTTATCTTGGCTCAAAAATGCAAGTTATCCAATTTTCAACCACCACAACAATTGAATACGGAAGGTTCTTTTCTAATCCCTTTTGGGGGAAAACTAGGATAGATTGGCACCAAACTTGGTAGGAAATTAGTCCATTTGGCTTGAGAATGTAAGTTGCCCAATTTTTAGCCAACAATAGTTAAATGCAACAGGTTCTTGGTCCAATCCATTTTGGGAGAAAACTAGGTTGAGTTGGAAGGTTCTTGGTCCAATCCATTTTTGGGAGAAAACTAGGTTGATTGGCACCAAACTTGGTAGGCACGTAGTTTTTATAATGGACAATATTTCTATCACTTTAGATTTCTCTCTCACAAATCCTTTTGCATTTTTTTGGCTTGGCTCAGAAATGCAAGTGGACCAAGGCACCTAGAATGGCCGAAGTCCACCAAACTTGTCACAATGGGACCAAACTTGGTAAGGGCCTAGTGCTAGTGGCAAATAGCAAAGTGTAATTGCCTTCTGATCAAAAATCGAATCATTAGAGAAAGATATAGAAGAAGGCATGGAAAACTAGCCTCCTAGGATGGTTTCTTGGTCTAGGTTTCTAAGATGCACAAGGAATCTGTTCTAAGTTTTGAGTTGATGTTTGGGTAGACCTTATAAGTGTCTAGAAGGTGCAAAGTCTTGTTTGGATCAGATATAAGGCCAAAGCTCCCAAAGCTCTAGGGCAAGGTGAAATGTGGCCCTATATCAACCTAGAAACTCTTAAGTTGACTTATTTCTTAGCTCACACACTCAAGTTGTGTGACAAATCTTGACCAGGTTTGTTCTAGGGCCAAACTAAGTTAGATCAACACAAACTTAATAGCATGCTAGGTGTTGCTATGGAGATCACTCTTGGTAACTCACTTTTCTCTCCCATAAAGCCTTCGAGGTACATTCTTGAGTCAATACAGTAAAAAAAAGCTTGTTGTAATTTACTATTATGAGACATAAAAGAGGTTCAAGCGGATGCAATTGACATATACACTTCTTAACCATGATTAACATTGAGTTGGGGATCATTACATGAAGTTTTAGAAGTCTCAAAGGCTCAAATCATGCTCTTTTGGACAACTTTAGCAAAGAAGTGTGAAGTGGTTCAAGTTTATGCTTATGAAAACCATCCATCCTATGGTTTTACTTTGTGCATGCTTCAAGGACAAAACATATTTGTGTGGGGATGGTTTGTAATGAAGCGGTGGACACATAAGTGTGGACACAAGTTCTACATAATATGAGGCCAAGGGCTTAGCATAAGTTGTATTGGGCCAAAGGGTCAAGTGTAACTCAGGGACATAGCCATATGGGCCAAAGGCCAAGCGGACATTAATAAGTATGTGCGAAAAGGGGTCATGGTATATAGTCCAATGTCAACTGGTAATTATAATTAACTTATACTAATCCAAATTAGAAGCTAACAAGATTTCAAGGCAATCTTTCCCTTCTTCTTGCGCATGGATGGTGCTCCTACACCCATGTTATCACTCCAAGCCTTGAGTGTTCAATGCTAGTTCATTGCAAGCTTGGCCCTTATCTCCTTTTGATGTAAACACTTGGGAAGCTAAAGAGCTACTATCCCATCTTTAGCATGAGTGGGTAAATGTAGGATGCCAATGCCTCCTTCACTCTAGGGTGGACATAGATTTTCCTTTGGTAAGCCAGGCTGCCACTTTCCTATTTGTCTTCCCATCAGCATCCACCCTTGGTTGATTTGTCATAATAGATTGTTCTCAGCTTCAAACCTTTTTTTAAAATAGTCTTCCTTTAGGCTTAATGTAGATCCCAAAAACTCCAGCCACTTCTTGGCCACTTGGTCAATCTCCCCTATTCTCAGCTTCAAACCTTTTTTTAAAATAGTCTTCCTTTAGGCTTAATGTAGATCCCAAAAACTCTAGCCACTTCTTGGCCACTTGGTCAATCTCCCCTATGAATTCCTTTCCCACTATCATCTTTGATCAGTCCCACCACTTCCCTATTGCCTTTATCGTTTGCTAACCTAAAAAGATATCTATCATCTTTGATCAGTCCCACCACTTCCCTTTATCGTTTGCTAACCTAAAAAGATATCTATCAGGTTTTTTTCTATTGCTACATGCTTTCCATCTTCAGGTCGCACTTGCAAGCTTGTCATCTTAACTTTTTAGGCATGTCTCGCACACCTGAGATAAAGGCAGACCTCTTCCTCTATGAATTTCCCAACTTGCCTTTTCCTCTGAAGAGACTCCAGTTGTTCACTCCATTTCTTCCTTTCCTGCCTTCTCATTAGCTCTGAATTTCCCAACTCTTCTAATGATGCCTTGCATCATATCATTGGCAAAGGATCTCTAGGACTCCTCATTGCCCCCTTTCCTTCTTAGTCTACCAATGGCCTCTTTAGTGTAGGTAGTTAATAAATCATACTTGAGCAATAGATTGTTAATCCTCAATTTCCTTGCAGGATACTAATTCAGTTTATCCTCTTCCTAGTCAGTCACATGCCAATCCTACTTCAAAGGCATGTGGTTAGAGAGAGCAGTGCAAGAGTCAATTGCAACCTTCAAGGTATGGGGGACCCATAGTGCTTGCTGAAAAGAAGACCCTATCAATCCTAGAGGAAGAACCAAACTACTCCAAACTATTAAAGTAAGTGTGTCTAGGGTGAGATTCCCAGTCCAGTTCTTAGTAGTTCAATCTTCTTTCATCTTGGTTGAGTCCCATAGTGACCATGTGAGCATCTATGATTTGGTCATTCAAGTGAGCAATCATTTTTGGGTGGCTTTGGAGCACACTCACTATTTTCTATCTACAAAGCATGCAAGACCTCCTTGAGATCATTGACCTGGATGTTGTAATTCCCATAGCTTAGCTCGTAGATCTCTTTGGCTTAACTTTCTAGACTTCTAAAGCTACAACCTAAGACTTCAAGTCAGAGTCTCTATGGATTGAAGCCCTCTCTCTTTCTCCTCCACCTTTTTTGAAGGGCTTTGCAGATGTCCCCTTCATTGCTGGGCTGGTTCTTTACTACAAGCAAGTCCATTTAAGCTTTGGCTGACTTCCACCTCATGTATCTCTTTGATGATTCTTTCAACCTTGAGCTGCAACTCTCAATGATGGTGCTCCTTTTCTTACATGAGATCCATTGATCTTCTTGCTTAGATTCTTGTTGTTCTCCTCAAGCTTCTTATTCTTATCATCAACTTCTTTCTTTAATTGGTCCACCTATTATTATCATCAACTTCTTTCTTGGCCCAGTCCCCCTGTTCTTTAGCCTTCTTGTTCTCCTTCTCCAAGCTTCTAACATACCTTTTGAGTATTTTGTTGTGGAGGCCTACATATAATAATTTTGTTCCATTATTTGGGCTGAGAGGATGCTCCGTTCATAGACATAGGCCTCCATTTTGTATTCCTTTTTGTTCGAATACTCCAAATAAGCTTTGACTTTCTCTTACACTACAAGAGGTTGAGGACATACCGACGCCAAAATACCGACGCAAATGTCGAACGTCGGTATGTCCGTCGTCATGTTGGAGGAGACAAGTATGGCGGGGTTTTTTTAAATTTTCATTTCCCGTCGCGTATACCGACGCTTATTCCGACGCCTATACCGACGCATATTCCGTAGCATATACCGACGAATATTCCGACACATATTCCGTCGCATATACCGGCGCTCGTAAGTTTTTCACAGCCGAGAACCTATTTTCTGGTTTTTTCGCAGAAGATGCGCAAGTAAACACACGAAGGAGGTGCTTTCTCTCCCTCTTCTCTTTCCCTCTCTCTCCTCTTTTTTCCTCTCTCCTCTTTTCTCCTTCATTCTTCTTTTCTCCTCTTCTCCTTCTCCTAACATGTTATTGCAATTGCTTTTAGTTTTTAATTTAAGAATTAGGACGTTTAGGGTTTTGTGTTTTTTTGGCTCTCTATGCATGTTGAGATCTAGAGCTCTCTATGTATGCATAGATCTCCTAATGCATGCATAGAGATTTTAGGGTTTTGTATTAGTTCTTTTTCTTGTGTTTAATTTACTAATTAGTTTGTTTAATATTTTGTTTTGCAGCTCTTTCACCTCACCAATCTTTCACCAATCCTCTCCTTCAGCTTTGCAAAAAAGAGGTAGATCCTCTTTCGATTTTTCTTGTTTATGCTATTTTCTATGAATTTTTGCATCCTTGTTTTATGGTTTAGGGTTAGTTTTGGGTTCTTGTAAGCTTACACATAGGATTAATTTAATATCTATGCATAAAACCTATAATAAGCTTGCAATCTCTATTATCCATGTACGTAAAACAAGATCATGTTTATTACACCATTGGGTGATGGGATTAAGGGTTAGCATAGTGCATAAGGCATATAGCATAGAGCTTATGCATAGAGCTTATGCATAAGTCTTGCATAGAGCGTATGCAAGAGACTTATGCATAGAGCGTATGCATAAGACTTATGCATATGACTTATGCATAGAGTTTATGCATATGGCTTATGCATAGAGCGTACGCATAAGACTTATGCATATGGCTTATGCATAGAGCTTATGCATAAGGCTTATGCATAGAGCGTGTGCATAAGGCTTATGCATAGAGCGTAATTGCATAGAGCGTGTGCATAAGGCTTATGTGAAAGGGATTAAGGGTTAGCATAATAGTGCATAAGGCATATAGCATAGAGCTTATGCATAGAGCTTATGCATAAGTCTTGCATAGAGCGTATGCATAAGACTTATGCATATGACTTATGCATATGGCTTATGCATAGAGCGTACGCAGGTAGACTTATGCATATGGCTTATGCATAGAGCTTATGCATAAGGCTTATGCATAGAGCGTGTGCATAAGGCTTATGCATAGAGCGTGTGCATAAGGCTTATGTGAAAGGGATTAAGGGTTAGCATAATAGTGCATAAGGCATATAGCATAGAGCTTATGCATAGAGCTTATGCATAAGTCTTGCATAGAGCGTATGCATAAGACTTATGCATAGAGCGTATGCATAAGACTTATGCATATGACTTATGCATATGGCTTATGCATAGAGCGTACGCAGGTAGACTTATGCATATGGCTTATGCATAGAGCGTGTGCATAAGGCTTATGCATAGAGCGTAATTGCATAAAGCGTAATTGCATAGAGCGTGTGCATAAGGCTTATGTGAAAGGGATTAAGGGTTAGCATAGTGCATAAGGCATATAGCATAGAGCTTATGCATAGAGCTTATGCATAAGTCTTGCATAGAGCATATGCATAAGACTTATGCATAGAGCGTATGCATAAGACTTATGCATATGACTTATGCATAGAGCATACGCATAAGACTTATGCATGTGGCCTATGCATAGAGCTTATGCATAAGGCTTATGCATAGAGCGTGTGCATAAGGCTTATGCATAGAGCGTAATTGCATAGAGCATGTGCATAAGGCTTATATGAAAGGGATTGTTAAAATGCAATCGCAAATGCCTTGATTGTGGTTAACAAATGCTTATGCAAATGCCATGGTGAGGGCATTGTGAATTGTTGGTTTGTGTTGGAGCTTTTGGATGATGGATTGAGGCATGAGTCCATGCTTTATTGCTGAGTTCTAAATTGTAAAAGGGCATGAGTCATGCTCAATACTTGTAAGCCAACAAACTTGTTCTATCATTTGATATTATCCACATCATTTTGTACCTACACTCACCATTGCAACCACTTCAAGTTTCTATAGAATCTAGCAATGTGTGAGGGTACCTTGGCATTGGTTGGAGAGGCCAAGGGGAGAATGGCTTGAACTCTTTGTGCCGTGATTGCTTGGTAAAGCGGTACGAAGGGGGATTAGGTACACCGGTGTGAAGAAATGGCCTCAACCTTCACCTTGGAGGAAAACTCGGTGAAGGGGTGAGAAGAGCTTGGCCGGGAGATCGGCAAGCTTCAACGCGCGTCCTCAACAATCCTCACCATCGACTTTGTGGATGCATTTGGGCAATGGGGCCCCTTTTCTGTCATATTGTGTGGATATTGCAAATGCATATGATCTTTCATGACATTGTGGGATGCAAAGAGTATTGCGTACAAGTTTTAAGAAGTTGCATTTTCATTTGAGATTTGGTTCCAATTACAAAGGAGACTCTGGCGGAATTTACAAAACCGTAATTCAGTCCTAGGGTTTTTGGGATTAGGTCCGAGCTTATGGCTTATGCATAAGACTTGTGCATAGAGCGTGTGCATATAGCTTATGCATAAGACTTATGCATAGAGCGTGTGCATAAGACTTATGCATATGGCTTATGCATAGAGCTTATGCATAAGACTTATGCATCAAGCTTATGCATAGAGCTTATGCATAAGTCTTGCAGCCTTATTATGCAAGCTTATACTTATAATATGCATTTAGATTATTGCATAAGGCCTTTATAAACAGCTATTTATGAATAGAGATAGCTTCTCTCTCCATCCTTGTTCAAATTCTATTTAATTTTGTATGGAGAGGAGATAAGCTGATTTGTGTTTAACGAGCTGCATATATATGTTATCCTGCTAGATGGAGCCTCTCAATCTTGAAGAGAGAATAGCGTGTCCATGCATGCGATGTAAGTACCAAATCTTTCGAAAACGAAGGATTTGCAACGAGCATGTTCATGACGCTGGAATATTTCCAATGGAGCGCTTGCAAAATTTACGGTTTCAATCGTACAACCAAGCAAGTGTGCAGCCGCATCTTGATAACATTGTGCTTGTGAATTCTCGTCCCCAACCAAGGATGAGGATATCGCAGGAGGGAGTGACAGATGGAGCTCAATTAACAGCACCCGAGGGAATGGAAGAAGGTCCAATGGAAGAAATGTTGGATGCCTTCATTGAGCAACAAGAAGCTCTCTTCGAGGAGCATGAACATGAAGATCATCAACCACGACATTCTCAACGGTCAAATTATGAACCAGAGGAAGAGGCCATGCGTAAACTTGCACGCCTTCCATTATACAATGGTGCCAACATATCTGTATTGCGTGCATCTCTTACGATGCTAAATTTGCAGTCAGTTTTTGGATGGTCTAATACAAGTGTCACTGAACTATTCAAGTAAGGTCTTTTTTTGGAGATTACACCTACTGTTGAAATGTTAAATTATCAACTTGTATTTGAGAAAATCTTAATAGTAACGATCAGATATTGCCATACTTGCAGGCTTTTGAAAGATCAAATATTGCCCCCTGGCAACGAGATGCCTCCATCTCGTGCAGATGCGAAGAAGTTATTGAAATCCATAGGCATGGATTACAATAATATTCATGCTTGTCGCAATGATTGTTGCCTCTTCCGCCATGAATATGAGCATTTGCAAGAATGTCCCCATTGTGGCTCTAACAGATATAGAGAAGATGTTCAGGGGGAAGCTGTCCCGGTAAAGGTTCTCAGGCACTTTCCAATCATTCCAAGGATAAAAAGCATGTTCAGGTGCAAATCAATAGCAAGCTTGATGACATGGCATGCCACAACTCGATCCACAGATGCAGTGATGCGTGTGCCTGCTGACTCACCCGCATGGAGACACATTGAAGAGAAATGGCCGGCTTTTAAGGAAGAACCTAGAAACCTCCGTCTTGGCCTAGCAATGGATGGTGTAAACCCTTTTGGTTTAAGGAGCTCTTCATGGAGCACATGGCCTGTTTGCCTTGTGAATTATAATCTTCCGCCATGGTTAGCAATAAAGAAAGGTCATCTGTTGCTCTCATTAATAGTTCCAGGAAAGTACAAGGTGAAGAACATGGATGTATATTTGGCACCACTTATTGATGAGTTACGCACCTTGTGGAACGGAATTGAAGTGAAGGACATGTCAAAGCAGCAGAGTGGCCAAAGACTTACAACTGTGCAAGGTATTCTCATGTGGACAATGCATGATTGGCCTCGCTATGGAGAATGCTCAGGTTTGTCTATATCGGGTTACAATGCATGTCCTGTATGTGGTCCTCGACTTGATTCAAGATACTCAAAAGCATTACGAAAGAATGTCTACCAAGGACATGTTAGGTATCTTCCAGAAAATCATGAATTGCGGGATGGTAATCTAGGAAGACCTCCTCCAAGTGCATTGAAGGCAAGCGATTGGAAGATCAAATGGGAGGAATGTGGCAACTTGGCATGTCCTGGGATGAAGAGGCTCTCTATCTTTCACCAACTCCCCTATTGGGGTGATCTCCTTATAAACCATTTGCTTGACCCGATGCATATTTTCAAGAATGTAGCTGACATTCTTTGGAAGACCATGACAGGAAAAAAGGATACTAAAGGCCAAAGGGATGACTTGGAAGAGATTGGTTGTATGCAAGAGTTGTGGGCTCGCACTAGACCCAATGGAAAGGTGCTACTTCCAAGAGCCCCATGGGTTTTTAGCAAGATGGAGGAACAACAAGTCAAGAGGACAATTTCAGAGTTTCGGACTCCTACAGGTTGTATGCATTGCTTGAAAAGTGCATTTACAAAGGATGATGATCTTAGTGGTCTCAAGAGTCATGATTGGCACAAGTTTCTACAATTTGTGCTACCCATAGCAATAAAAGATTGCCTCACTGAAGACATTAGAGCTACTATCTATAAGATTGGCACATTGGTGCGCTGGATTTCTTCAAAAGAGATAAAGAGAGACACTTTGGAGACAGCGTGTTTAAACTCCATAGAGGCAGTCTGCATGGTAGAGAAGTTTTTCCCTACAAGTTTATTAACAATCCAGATGCATCTGCTAGTTCATGTTGTAGATGAGGTTGCAGTTGCTGGAACAGTCCATTCAAGATGGATGTTCTTTTTGGAGAGGTTTATGAAGACATTAAAGGGATTTGTTCGCCAAATGGCTCGCCCAGAGGGTAGTATGTCAGAAGGGTGTCTGATACAAGAGTCCCTTGTTTACATCACTGAATATTTAAGTTCCTCAGATCCGGAGATACCTCGACTATGGTCTCAAGAGTCCAACAGGCGAGTCATTGGTGAGGAACCTCAAGGCCAAGGCATTAAGAGAAAGATGGATAACACTTTGAGAGAAAAAATCAACAAATTTTGCATCTTGAACTCTCATGTAATGGAGAAGTGGATTGAGACATATGAAGCTCTCAAGCGACAGCGAGTACAAGATCGTTTAAGTTTCAGAAGGAATCGCACTACAAGAAATCTCCCATATCCAGAAGGTATGCAAGCTCTTCCGGACTTTCCCACAGGTAGATGGCTAGAAGCTACAATTTTAGAAGCCAAACGTGCTGGTTTACCTATAACAGAGGAGGAGGAGGAGCTTACAAAAGGATGCGATTGGCATGTAAGTGTTTAAGTTCTACATGCGACTCATTTTTTTCTCTACATGTCTCTGTGTTTGATTCTCCATCAACAAACTTTTTGTGCTATTTGTAGTATCACAAATATGGGGCGTTTTGGTCACATGGACGTCATTTTCGAGTAGAACGAATAGACCAAAGAAGAGCAACCTTTGATTGTGGTGTCACAGCACAGTTTGTTCAAGAAAGTCGTGCAAGTGCAAGTGATGATAACACAATTACTGGAATGCTTGATTACTTTGGAACCATTCAAGATATATTAAAGGTTGGCTTCAGAAGTTTTGAGTTGTTTATCTTTGATGTGAAGTGGTTCAAGGTAATCATGAATGGGCCACATGCAACTGTACGTAGAGACAAGAGTGGCCTCATCCAAGTGGACTCCACAAAGGTATGGACCGATCAGCAAGATACTTTTGTGCGCCCAGAGCATTGTGAGCAGGTTGTCTTTAAAGCGGATCCAAAAGATCCACGCTGGCTGTTTGTGGTTCAAGTCGCCCCCCGCAGTAAGCAAATTTTTGAAGAATTTGAGCTACAATAAGGTGATGTGGATGCACAGGGTAATGGAGAGCAGCAAGAACAAGCCGATATCAACAATGAAGAGGAGCAAGCAAATGAAGAGAAGGAACTAGAGCAAGATCCAAATGAAGAGGTGCAAACCAAGGAAGCTGAAAAACAAGTTGAGGAAGAAGACATAGATGATGAAGACATCCTTCATCAAGGGACTTTTAATGATGAGGATGCTGAAATGTACATAGACATAGATCTCTTTGGGGCTACTGATCTTAATGAGGATGATAGAATAGATAATGATTTTTAAAATGATGTATCTTATTGATTATGCAAATAGTTATGACATATTTGTAATGGTTTTATGACATTGAAGGTCCATTCATTGTTTACCATTGTTAATGTTTACCATCATAATCACTACTGTAGGAGCAAGTTGATATAGTTTTACCAATGTTGTTTATCATTGTTAATGTTTATCTTATGGTTCTTTCATTCATTGTTTACCGTGTAATTTTCATTCCGTACAAGTTTGTCATATGGTTTTTTGTCCAACAGGCCATGGGTGACTCACCGCCCTACGACTACAGTCCAGATTTCTCATTTAATCCTACACCGCAGGGCATGAGTCCCCAGCAGTTATATGGTTTTCTTTCGTCCATGACTCCAGAGCAGAGAGCCATGGCTCAGAGTTATTGGGGTTCTGGAGCAGGGACATCTGCCTCACCATCTGGATTCCCGACGCCAGTTCCCACACCCGTGGGTACGACAGCAACTCCCACACCTCATACCACACAGCCTTCCACTCCTGTTACAGCTCGATCTACCACCTCTTCACATAGACGGCGCTCACGTAGTAGGTCTTCAGGGGGAAGTTGTTGTGGTGGTAGTGCCACAGATGCTGTGACACCACCACCACGTGAGCGTCATCCTTCGCTCTCATCTGTTGATAGCACACCCATAGGGTCACCTTCCACTCCCTGGGGTGCACATGACCATGACAACAGCAAGATTTACACAATTAGGGATGGGGCACCAATAATGGATAGTGCAGGGAAGGCAATGAAGACACGCATTCGACAATTGTGCACTATACAGTTTCATGACTCTGTCATGACTAAATGGGATCAGCAAGACAAGGGGAAGAAAAATTATATAAACACAAAGATAAAGCAAGAGTTCCAGCCATCTGACCCTATGAATGTCGTCTCTAATGAGTGGATACAGTATACAGCTCGCATTTTGATGGGGCATCGTAGGTCAGAGGCGAGGGACGCATTCAGAGAGGGGAAGGAGAAACCTGTTTGGCTAGATGACAGGGAGTGGGCAGCCATTGCTCAGGAGCTCACCGAGACACCAAACAGGTTTCAACAACAAAGAGAGGCGGCAAGGGCAAGACTCCAAACAGTAGGGGCTTCTCATCTCGGGAGTGGTGGTTACGAAACCATGCGCCATGAATTCGTAAGTGTTTGTAGCAATTTTATTTATTTAAATGTATGTATGTGGGCTAAATGTTGATTTTTTAAAAGTTATAATTGTTAATCGTGTGTGCAGGAGTTGGCCATGAATCGCCCACCAAGCAGGCGAGAGGAGAAGTACTCTCACAAACATGGCCTTGTGGCCTTGTTTGAGATGCTTGAAGAAGAAGGAGAGACCGTCAATTGGGAGGCATTACCATGATGTAAGATGACCTTCAAACTAATGAAATATGATCAAAACATTCTTGAGTATTAATGTTTAATTTAATTTCTTGTTTGTCGATTAGGAAAATATGCAAACGAGCACGGTTGTTTTTGTGCTCTATTGTAGACAGAATGGTGCTGTCTGTTTGCTGTTGTTGATCCTGCTCATTGCAGGCAGCTAGGCAATAGCCAGGCAGCACTATTCTGCCCAAAAAAAAATTTTTTGCTACAGCGTCGGTATATGCCCCGGTATCAGCGTCGGTATAGACATTGGTATAGATGCCGGTTTACGCCTCGGTATATAATCCGATATAGACGCCGGTTTACCCGTCGGTATATCAACCGGTATAGAGGCCGGTTTAAGCGTCGGTATTACCCCCGGTCAGCGTCGGTATAGGCGCCGTTATATGCGCCGGTATTAACACCTGACAGTTATACCGACGCTACGATACCGGCGCTTATACCGACGCTTATACCGATGATGAGGCTTTTTTAGACCCCGTTAAATAGCGCCGGTACAAGCCCCGGTATTAGGCTAATATGTAGTAGTGTTATACTCTACTAGTTTGTGTGCACGACAGGGTTTCCCACCTCTAGAAGTTGACTAGAAGCCATGGTGTGGGCCAACGGTTTGCCAATATCCCATAGTAGCAGAACACCTTTTTCTAACTCAATCATAACTGCCCTTCTTCTGGACCTGTCCATCTCCTATAGTTTGACTAAAAGGGGTTTGTATGGATCCTCATCCTCTTCATCTTTCTTTTGCCTCTACCTCTGTACTAACATTTAAAAAAATAATTATATTTAGTACAGTGCATTCAACAAGGTATATAACAATCAAAGCATGAGACAAAGATGACAAATATACTTACTTGAGGGTCACATCCTCATGCATACTCATGCTCTTCTCTTACAATCATGTCTCCATTTTTTTATGCCATCGATATTGCCTTACAAAGCCTTTGTATATTGATCACATTTGGGAGAGGTTCTAAGCCGGGTGCGAGAATGACAGCATCTCTTGAACAAGGTCTAGACTAAGGTAGAGAGTCTGGGGGTGGCCCTCGTTTTCGATAGCCTGCCCTATGGCATGGTTGGCATCATATGTTTCCATGAAGTAGAAGAAATTGAGAAGATTTGGGCCCTAGGGTTGAAGGGTGGGTAAACCGCCAAGCCCTATCTGCTCTAGGCAAGCCACTATGGCAAGATTGGGTATAGCCCTATAACAAGGTTCCATATAATAAAGCAACTTGTGCTCAACCTTGACATAAGACCCTACTGGTGGGGATTTTGGAAAAATCCCAATTCCCATTTTGTAAGATTCAAAATGGGGGGCATGGTAAACCCTTTTAAGATTTTGTCAAAACCCCCTCATGTGACATATCATTGGAAAGCTCTTGAAGAATAGGTTCTAAATCCACATTCTCCGACAAGTTTGGAATTGTTATGTTCAAGATACACCAAAAAGTAAATTGAAAAGAAAATTCTCAAAGTAATGGGATTTTCCCAAACTCCCTAATATGGTCTTTTGTGGTTGTTTGTCATTAAGCTGTGTGGATAGTATGGCTTTATAAAAGTGGTGGGCCCCTTTTATTATAGATTTCCCAAGAAGTGAACGATCGTGGCTTCATGAGTGAACAGTCATGGCTTCATGAGTGAATGGTCATGCGTTCATGAGTGTACGGCTGTGGCTAAAGAAGTGAACAGTCATGGTGGCTAAAGTAGTGAACAGCCTTGGATTCTTTGAGTGAACGGTCATGTATTCATGTGAGTGAATAGTCGTGGCTTCATGAGTGAATGGCCATGACTTCATGAGTGAACGGTCATGGCTTTAGAGCATTTTTTTTTGGCACCCTATAAACAAGTTTTGTACCCTAAGGCTCGATAGTCAACACCCCATTGCGCTTCTTGTACTGATTCCTTGCCCAATTTTCAAGAGTGAGAAGGCGGCTCCAATTAGGTTTTGGCAAAGTTAGTATCTCCATCAAGAGCTTGGAGGCTTCTTTGGGAGGAGCAGCTGGGGAAAGCTGGATTGGACAAGGGAAGGGTTGAGTGGGGGTGCGCCGAGGGAGTCAGATGATAAGGACTGATGTAATAACCGAAGTTCAAGGTACATCACTGTCAGAGACAGTGGATGGGGCTTGTATTGTCACAGCCTCCTCCTGAATCTTTTCTTTCCCTTTGTCCCGCGTAGTAGTAGTGGAGGTGACAATGGAGGTTATCTTAGGACGCTATTGGAATTTTTGGGGTTCTGGGATCAGGAGAGTAGGAATGGTGCACCTCGATTGTTGTGGTACCCAGATGTGCTAATCTGCTTCATAAAAGTGTTGATCTTGGAGTCCATAGGCTTAGGGATCCACCTGTGTAGGTGTTCACAGTGTGACGCGAGGTTGGTGGAGTTGATGGTTTTCCTATGTTGAAGGTCTTGTCGGGGGTTCTCCTGCATCTTATGGGCTTGGGGCTGTCTTATGGGAGGAGGGCATGGGGTAGGAGTTGTTGGTTTTTCCGGGGTGTGAATGGGGAGAGGGGATCTTCGGGGACCCTAAACCATGAAAGACCATCTCCAAGAAAGGAGAAAAGAGTACATGTAGATGTCCATGATATGAATGACTAAAAAGATCCCTACAATGAATCCAAGGCCCTATTTATAGTAGCCTTGCCCATGGCCCATTATTTACATGTTTTTGACCTTAGTTGTTCTTCGTTACATCTTCTCTATTTGCTATTATTCTAAGCTCTTTTGTGAGTATGGACCAAGGTCTTATGGATATTTTTTAGATCCCCTTACGTAATGTGAGGCTTTATACGAAAGATCTCTTAAACCACTTCATGAAACAAAGGTTGTGGATATGTGATTCATGAAGGACTTTAAAATTTTTAGCAATATTTCTTGCAAAGAGTTTTATGGATACCCTATTATGGCTTATTTTTTCTCTCTCAAGAACTCTCCCATTCTAGCAAACTATAACATAGACTAAAATTATTGTCATGCGATTCTTACCTTGCTTCTAGCCCAAGATCTCTTTGACATCCAAGAGGATTGCTAGCTTCAATCTCTAGAGACTCCCTCTTGCTGTCAACAGTAAGAAGTTAGTTACACTTCCCTACAAGAACTTACTCTCACACAACAATCAAAGGGCACATAGACCAAGAGACTCTCAAATCTCTCTCATACATTACAATGGAAGTTGTTGATTGGTGAGGTGTTGGTGCAAATGTCTTCTAGTGCATGAGTATGGATATGTACTCATGGAGCAGCTTCGCTACATTAACTTATCCAAAGAATAGTAAGATATAAGCTTAACAAAATTTTATTGGCTATTTAAGATCCTTGGGAGTTGTTTGTGATATTCTACCACTTTTAGGTAGGCCATATGTGTGACCCCCTTGTGTTTGTGTTTTGTCTTGTTTTTTTTTTGTTTTTACCTTGTAAGCAATAGGTTCTTGTGGCTACTCTCCTTTTTGAGAGAATAGATTCTTATGTCTTCCATGTAGCTTCTGCACTTACACTTCACATCCAGAGGGGTGAAAAGAGCATTGTGAGTTTGTCTTTGATGAACTCATAAGTCTCCGTTGTAGACGTGGGAATTGATTATTGAATTTTTGGCTTAAATGTTATCAAGGCGGTAGGTAAGGCTGCTGGTTAGTTACCATTGGGGTTGCTTGAAGCTCTTGTGTAGGTGCTGAATGCGCATGAGAGTGGTTCAGTGACTTACTTGGTGCTGCTTGGGTTTCCATTCTTGTGGAACTTTAGGTGAAGCTGTTGGGGTTGAAGTCGTCGGTGGTGAGGATTTCTTCACTTTGTTCCATTTTGGCAACCATATGATGGGATTACCCTCATAGTATCCATGTTGTTGAAGTACGTTCACAGGCACTCATCTTTGATGAACATTATAAATTGGTGGCTGATGCCTTTGGTGCTGAGGTTTGTTTCTTTGAATAGACTTAGGGGACTTTTTGATGCGCTTAGGAATCCAAGCTTCGATATTATCTTGGTGGTACCCTTGTGCTTGCAATAGTCTTTAGTACCCACACTTGTTGACTAGGTGGAGTTCTTTGAGGCTTTTGTGGAGTACTTTATTTATCCTTGGCCTTTAAGTGCTACGTTGAGGAAGAGGCTTTGATGATCGACGCACCCAAATTAGATTGGTGCCCTCATAGCAGCCTTGGTTTACAAGTAGTTTCTTCTCCACCCACCTTTTGATACCATATTAAGATACCTTGATTTGTGTTGTCTTGGTAGATTTTTCTTATTGGTGGAAGTGGAAGGTTTTGGGCTCTACTTCACATTGGTTGGCACTGAGGCTATAGGTTTCAGACTCATGGGCGTTGTTGACAATGAGGTTTGAGTCTCTTGTAGAGTGATGGTTATTGATGTGGAGGCTTTTGAGTATGCAACCCCCTCTTTTGGCGAGGTGGATTGAGGAAGAGGCGTTTGCTCTAGGGCTTTTTTCTTGAGTTCCTTGTTTAGATGGTCGCGCTTGGGGAACTTCTTTAAGAATAGAAGTGGATTGCGAGGTTTTGGCATTGGACTTTGTTGGTGAGGATGAAGTTGAAGGAGTAGATGCTTTATTGCAGTCGATCATTGAGGCAGATGGTAGGTCATGGTGTAGAGGGCATTTCGTGGAAGAGGATTGTACAATCTCGTTCTATGTAGCTCTTGATGTCTTTAAATAACTCATGTTTGGCTATTAAAGGTGCAAGTGCTGATGCTATGCTGGCTTCATCTCATGAGAGAAGAGGTTTCCTCCAAATGAGGCTTTGAGATATTGCTTTAATTTTGGGATTCATAGAATTCCTTACTTGCTTTTTCAACCACATAATTCGTGCAATTTGCCTCTATTGACTATTCTATAGAGAGTATATCTTCCTCTTGAAAGGGAAGCGATACTCCTCTATTTCTTGTATTTTGGTTGCTTTTTTAGGATTGGCATGATGAGGTTCACTGACAATCGGGCAATCCTGTATAACACTCAACAATGTTAAGCATGCTCTCCTGAGCTTGCTTTTTATATTCCGTATATGTCATATGATCATGATTTTCAATTTGGGATGGTTGGGCGGGTTCTAGTTTCTTGATTGGTCTTTTAAGTGCATTGAAAGACGAATCAAAACTTGTTTCATCCTCACTAAATGATGTACTAGAACTTGTTTCATCTTCTGACTTTCTTTGGATTGTCAGGTTTTCATTATGTTTACCCATATGATGAGAACGAATTTTTTTTTGTGCTTTTGTATTCTGTGTCGCACATATGGGTGTTGTGATTTGTGTGGCAACCTTTGAGGTGGATGCTTCTGCATCATGTGTAGCTTTTGCCTCTTTTGTGGTTGGTTAGGTCCTCCACCACAGGCTCCTTTTCCTTGTCCTCTCTTTCAACCTTGGTTTTGATAGTTTGTTGTCCCTTGTTTTTCTTGGGTTTAGAAGGTTTTGCTTTCTGTTTTGGGTTCTTCTTTAAAGCAAGTTCTTCTGCCCATTTTGAAGTATTATCTTTTGCATTCTTTTTTTACTGTTTCTCATGCCTTGGCTTCTTGCAATCACGTAAGCACATTCAAGGGTACTGCCATTTTGTATACTTTAGATGTTAAGAGTTGTATTTTGTGAGACAAGTTGCAATGAAGCAAATCGCCTTGGCAATCTTGGAACATGTGATCAATGCCACATCGTTCACACATGGGTTGCAAGGTGTCATTGATCATGGGCATGGAAGTATTCCAAAACTGTGCAGTCTACCACCTTGTGCGGTCCACGACAATAGAAACATTGAAGTGTTTGCTTGACTTCTTCCTGAGCAGTTTCTACCCTTTGGACTGTTTTTGCTTGTTGCACGAGAGATGGAGGTTTTGAGTTAATTGTGATGAATTGGGACATAGGGTTTTGTCATGACCAAAGGTTTTGTAATATATATAGTATTGAAAAACCGGTGCCTTGTACGCATAATGGGGATTGGGATGGTCATAGTGATTGCATTGTACACAAGGCATTTCTCTCGTCACTTGTAGAGGCATTAAGAATGGTTGGTTTTGAAGGATCTCATCCTCTCTTAGAGATATCGATTGAAAGATTTTAAGCAAGGCTACATAGAATTCAGGAAATGAAAATTCTGAGATCGATCATTCTTTAGCCATTGCTTCACTTGGTTTAGATATGAGGAACATCTCGTATCATGATCATCTTCCATCATGTTGTCATTTAAACGTATTGCTTTTTTACAACATTGATCAAATGTTTCTGGATTGGATACAATAATCAAGTTGTGTAAGCTGTTTTTCTTTAAGTCCATCATGAAACATCTATTCAATTAAGAATCATTTAATTTTTTCCATGACTCACATTGTGATTCTAAGAGTTTTATCCGAAGGATAAAGTTTCTAATGGTTTTGTTTGGTTTACGCTAAATTGAATATAGTTCACTTCCTACACTCCACCGATCACCATGTCTTGAAAAGCCATGGATAAAGGCTGACTTCAAGGTTCTGAAGTTGGTTGATCGCCGACATCAATGTGATGAACCATCGACTAGCCTTTGCCACCAAGCATAGGTTCAACGCATGTACTTTGGTGGGGTGGTTTGGATTTCCAAAGGCTTCACACCTCTGTTTAAACATTTTAATGAATTGAACAGGATTAGTTGTCGTATTTGCTCATGATTTTGGAGATCTGTATGGTCATATTTTTGTATGAGTCACTAAGGCCGTATGTGAGTGTGCTCTTGTGGATAGGGACTCAATCCTTGGGCAACCCCCCTTCCTACACTAGTCAATATATCCAAGGTGTGGGCATCCAGGGGTTGGAAAGGGTTGGTACCTACTATAGGATTTGTGGAAATGTTAGGTAAAGGACCAAAGCCTGGTGGTGGGATTGAAGTAACAGGGGATGCAAAACCCGATGACACTCTTGTTGTTGACATGGCAAATGGTATTGGGAGGTGCATTTTGTGGCATGCATCTCACTGGCTCAAAGATGTCAGCTGGGTTTTAGTCCCTCTATCGTTGCCATGTCTGACGCTAACGATTGCTCATTCATGAGAAAGCACACATGTTTTTTTTTGGCTTTTTAGATTTTCTCATAGCCCGTCTCACAGCCTCAAGAGACTTGGTGTACCCTTTGTTGGGTCAAATGAGTGTCCACTTGCCCTAATTAGCTTAGGCATTACACGTACGTGAATGACCTCTTAGACATATTTTCAGAAAAAGTGCATGCTAATATCATCATAGATGGAAGAGGAGGTCTCAAAACCTATTTTCCATTACTATCTGAAGATGAAATTTCTTTTCGAGAAATTTTTCCCGTTTTGCAGCCCATTTTTGAAGGTGTTTCACAAAAGGAATTTGGAAAACTATGTATAAGAGAGTTGTAGTATTTTTAGAGTACTACAACTTTGTCTCTTTGAGTCATTCGTGAACTTGTCGTTTAGACCCTTAAAAGTAGCCCGAATATGGTTCGTAGTTGTTTTCGTGCTGTTTTTTGTGCTTTTAAGGGCTTTTCAGGCTGTTTTTTGCCTCGATTTTTGGGTCAAATTTTGAGGCTGTTGGTCAGAGGCCAAAATGATTGATTTTGACCTTGGACGGTGAAGACCAATTTCGAAGGCTGATGGGGTCAGAGGTCAAATTTTGAGGCTATTGGTCAGAGGCCAAAACGATCGATTTTGACCTCGAACAGTGAAGACCAATTTCGAAAAGCTCAATGTCAGCTTTCCGATGAGAATTAGAGCGCCTTGATCGGATTCACGATTTAGGACATGAGCCTCCAAATATGACTGTTTTTCAAAGTTTTTTTTGATCGACGGACCCCTTTTCACGGCGTGAACTAGTAGGGTGCAGTTTACGGCGTGAAACAGATTTCACGAATTTTATCAAATTTGATTTGATTTGATTTGATTTTTTTTTTCATGGACTATTTCATGCCGTGATTTGCTGTGTTTCACGTCATGAAATGCTTAAGGTTTCACACCGTGAACTCCATGGACTTCACGGAAAAATTAAATTTATTTTTTTTGGGACTTGAACCCTTAAGGCGTGAGAGTGCAGTAATGGTTCATGGCATGAGCCATGTGGCTCACGGGGATTTTTTTTTTGACATGAACCCTTAAGGCATGAGAGTGTCAAGATGGTTCATGGTGTGAGCCAGGTGGCTCATGCGAGATTTTTTTTTTTTTGGGATGTGATCCCTTAAGGCGTAAGTGCAGAAACGGTTCATGGTGTGAGCCACGTGGCTCACACAGATTTTTTTTTGAACGTGAACCCTTAAGGCGTGAGTGTAGAAATGGTTCATGGTGGCGGGATTTTTTTTTGGATGTGAATCCTTAAGGCGGCGTGAGAGTGTAGAAACGGTTCGCAGCATGAGCTACGTGGCTCACGTGATTTTTTTTTTGGAGTTTAGTGGGAAATTTGAATTTTCTTGTTTGGGGGGAATATTTTTTGAATTTTAAATTAGGGAGATATTGGCATCTTCCCAAAAAAGCAAGTCAACCTTTTTATGACACCCCCTTACACACCTCATAAATGACCCCCAAAGTGGACAATTTGATAACTCATGAGAATCTACTCATTCATTAGCCTTAATGAGTTATGTAAAAAAGTGATTGGGAATTAATCAAGGATTAATCCTTTCACTAATCTTTCTCTCTTTTACACTAATCAAGGACTCTAATTAACCCCTAATCACCAATTAATTCACATAATTGAGCACATCATTGGATAGAGCAAGGCATTGCTAAGCTATGTGCATCAATTAATGTGTAAATAAATTTATAATTAGAGATTAATCAGACTCTTAATTTTGGTCTCTTCTTTTAAGGCAAAATTAAGCAAAAGAGAGTCAAATTCTTTCACCATTATCTTACATCAAGGAGTCAAGGTAGATACACCAAAAGATCATACATTTAAGATATGAAGCAATGGTGTCCAAAGCTACAACTTGGACGGGCGCTCGTAATGGTTTGATGGATTGTAATTTTGTTTTAAAAAAGGCTATTCATTTAAAAGAAATTTATAGCATTACTCGATCGTTTCTCTGTCTTGACAAACAAGTTATTTTTCTAACAAAAAAAACATAGATACCACCTACAAAGCTATGTTTTAAAAACTTAGCAAAACTCAGTCTCAATCTAATTTGAGACTCGAGAAAAACAACTTTCATGGTTTTGATGCTTCTAAAGCTGGGCATTCAATGAATACACAAAAACACTTTAAGAGATATCAGGATACTAGGTCTAAATTTATGAAATTTTCAAAGAATCTTGATGAATTTATAACCCACAAATAAAACTCCATCACATGTGCATTAAAATTCAAAACATGGCAAGCTTCAGCAAACAATTGCTACAAACAATTTAAACTACAAATATAAACAAGTACCTTCTCAAACAAAAATGACCTGTTTTTGAAAACTAAAAGTATGTGTTAACGTGATCTAAAAAGTCATGACAACTATGCTTGAATGGGATGCTCATCTTCCTCCGCATTCATAGCCTCCTCTCCCATTGGAGTGACTGCAAGCTCTGATTTTATATTCACATGATCACAAATTTTTTTTTGTTAATAACATGTGTTAACATGTTATTAACATGTTCACATGTTAACATGTTCTCAAAAAAGCCGGTGGCAAGCGACCTGGTAACCGGATAAAATCCCGCCGGGCTTTTGCTATACCCGGCGGGCCGACCGGGATAAAGCAAAACCCGGCGGGTCCCTGCGGGGTCGTCAACTAGCCCGACGGGTATAATTTCCTATATATATGGACCCGGGGGGCCCATATGAGAGTTCATTTGCTGACAGCATACACAGGTAATGAAACTTGTGTGTGTGTGTGTGTGTGTATGTGGGTGTGTTCGTGCGGCAGCCGCCCACTGTCGCAATGCGCGGCAGGATGTGGGTGGTCCGCCACACGAGGGATGTGTGTGTGGGTGAGTTCGTGCAGGCAATTTTCCGTTTGGATCGAGGATGGAGACAACCCCCGCCTGATAATATCCCTCTAAGTCATCTAGAACTTTCGAAAATAAAACAAATAGTAATAAGCATGCCACATATTATGCATGCCTTGGTGGAAGGCCTAGCGGCAGCACATATGGCAGGAATTACATACATACCGACCTACATCCATTTAATGTAGTGTTGGATTTCACAAAAGAGCTAAAGCCATGCATAGGTATTATCGATTAGGGGTTACTGCTGAGAGCGCCCAAAAAACGGGTGTCTCTCAATTTTGTATTTGAAGCAGACAAGAACCCTGAGAAGGTGGCACAGGCAGTCTCCTACGCAGACAGAGAGCGAAATAAACGGCCGTGGATAGCCCCAGAGCTTTATGATCCATTTTTGGCAGATGCATACACTCCTGCATCTGAGGTTTTTGCCTTGGGATATTTATTACAAACTTTATATGACTTTTGGCAGAAAGTGCAAGAGTTGTGGATGGATAATAGTTCCCATGACAAAGTTACAATGGATACTATTATTTATAGAGTCAAAAATTGGATGTTTCTGCCTAATCGCGATGAGCGAAAATCAATTTTGCAAGTAGTTGAATTTTTTAGATCACTAAATACTGACCCAACGAGGGCACAATGTCCTCTTGTAGAGCTATCGGTGTCATTCACCCCAACTTTGTAATGATACAGTATCAAGAGATTAAGTTTCAGGAATGGCATTTTGTTTCTCTCTTCAAAATTTGATGTGTCCAATGTTTGAAATATTATCTCATTAAGTCTTTGCAATATCTCTCTCCTCTTGTGGTGTTTAAGTTTATGTTTTCTCTTCAAAATTTGATGTGCGCACATTGTTTGAAGTATTTTTGGAGTCGTGGATATTTCTCATCGAGTCTTTGCAATACATATCTCCTCTCGTGGTGTTTAACTTTAAGATTTTGAGAGTAATGGTACGTTGATCTTTACAGTTCATTAAAATCCTAAAGTCATTTACGTTCATGCAAATATGGCAGAGGCGCAAGCGAACGAGCATCAGGAGTTAGCCAAGAAGGCATACGAGCGAATGAAGGCCCTTGCACATGGCCTGACAGCCCGCGAAGCTACAAGAACAGCATGCAGGTTGTTGAAACAGACAAATCCAACTTATGCCCAATGGAAAGACATAAACAAACGCGTAACCACAGAGATGATAAAGGAAATATGGCCATGTCCAGATGGCGAGATTAAGAAGGGAAGGTGGAAGATTTCACGTTGCACTCACAATGATATCAAAACTAATGCCGAGCGCATTTTCTTGGAGGTGTACGGTCGTCCTCTCCATAACGCCGACGCTCCACTCTATTTTGCTAAGATGTTATATGCTCAATTTATCTTAGAAACTCCAGTGGACTTCACCTCCAGAGAGGCCACTGTCAAAGCTTAGGGGCACAGCTAGCAGAGAAGGAGAAAGAAGCTGACCGATTAACTCAAGCGTCAACTCCTCCCCCGGCCAATAGAGGGATTCAAGAGCAGCTAACAAAGATCAGCCAAGATGTGCAGAGCATCTCTTCACGTATTGCTCCTGTGCGCCAAGGAAACCACATCTCTCATTTTTTAATACATCCTGATCTTGTGGGAGTTTCTGCTGAGGCTACAAGTTTCTCCACCCCCCAATGTCCTGTATGTTACAAAGTATTCGATGGGTGGAGCGGCCAGTATATACTACCATGTGGACACTACTACCACTTAATATGTTTAGTGAGGCAAATGCAAAATACTTCCACATGTGCATTGTGCAGTGTCCCAATAAACCAAGGTATTTATACAGTGTTCGGCATGGCTAGCGAATATAAACCACTAGGACCTTTAGATGCAACTCCTAGTGCAATTCGTAATTTATTTCAAGATGAGAGCTAAGAAAAACAAATCCTACTTTTGTATTGATAATTTCTCCAAATATGATCATTTGTACAAGTACTTTTTATTAAATTAATGAAGTGACTTCTTCCTCTATGTCAGTATCCTGCTCCAAAATTCTTTCACCGTTTACTCTCTCGTCTACTAAATTAAGCTCATCTAAGTCAATGTCTAAATTGTCTTCTATCTCAAGGGTGGTGCACAACGTGCATCCTACATCAAAGTTCTCGTCTACTACATCATCACAATTGTACATCCATCTGGGCATATCTTCTTCATACTCTTCGCTTTCAATGTCTCGCAAGATCTTTTCATTGCAGTACATGTAAACAAGTTTATCTGCTCGATCTGCAAGAAGTCGATTGCGAATAGTACTGTGAATATATTTGTACATGCTCCAGTTTCTTTCTGAGCCTGAGTTTGAAGAGCACTGACTTAGAACCTTCATTGCAAGGTTGCGCAATAAAGCATAATGCTCACCACCATTCATCATCCACCACTTCCATGCAGGTTGCTCTTTAGCCATTTGTTGAACAAGGGAGTTGGAAAATAAACCCTCTTTCAATCAAAATGAGGTCATCTCGTTTATGCACTATACACGATCATCATCATTATTATAGAAAGTGTTTACCACTTTATAAAAATCTTGCACCACCTCAACGTTGGACATCAAATCCATATTCCAATATTCAGGATCTAACATGTAAGCAGCACTGTGTAGTGGTGAATGCGCTCCAATCCATCTAGCATGAAAGTACTTCAACAGAACTTTTCTTTGTCTACTGGAGAATGGTACACTCCATTGCTTTTCCACCACTGAATGCTCTAATTTCTCAGGACACTCCAAACTCTGCTGGACAGTCCACCATTGCATCCATGCTTTTCCGAGATTAGGCGCTCTTTGATCAAGACTTCGTACAACATACATAACAGGCATCATTACATGGTATGCATCCATCACACTGTTCCACCAACTTCTTCTCGTAAGCGCTCCCTTCAAGACTTTGATTTTCTCTTTCACTTTTTCAAGTTGAGTGTTCTCCCAGTCATGAAATGCCATGCATGTAAATGTTTCGCAAACTGCATCTTTATTTCTAAGAAGAGACTCAAAAGTGTAAAAGTGAGTGCAAAACCTAGTCTCTGTTGGAAGCTTTAACATAACTGACATGCGAGGTCGAAACATATCTAAAACTCTCTGTCTCTTGAGCATGAATTTCACAAGCTGGTGAGCAGTGTCGACGATTGAGGCAAACCATTTGGTATCATCAGATTTATACCAATCTTTTAATACAAGATTCAAACTATGAGTATTACAGCCTACTAGAAAAATATGTGGATATTGTCGTTGTAGGATTTTGGATGCATTTTTACAATTTTTTGCATTGTCCATGACGACTTGGACTACATTTTTGGCACCCACTTCCTCTATCATAGAGCTAATGACTTGAGCAATGTAAGCCCCAGTTTTGATTGAACCAGCTGAATCCACCACGGCACGGATGAAAGTCTCACCTCTAGGTGAAATAACCATTATATTAATTAATGGTTTTCTTTGCACATTAGACCATCCATCACTTACTATACTACATCCAGAAAGCTCTTTATTGCTAAGAATTATTCTTTGTACACGTTCTTTTACTTGCGCATAACATTTCTCCAATAGATCATTTCGCATAGCATGGTACGTAGGCAGTGAAAACCCTGGTCCAAACTCACCAATTTTCTTCCATGCTCTCTTCCAATGCTCACTGTCCACCATCATCATAGCACTCCCAGAAAAGTAAATCGCTTCAGCAAGGAACTTGTGCATCATCGAGTCGACCTTGACGTAGGCTTTCTTGCAATGAAGTTTGACGCATGGGTATATTTCCTACGTCAAAGTTTCGCTTGCAAGAAGATGCACTGGGTAGATTACCTTCTGGTTGCACATTGCCGTTCGGGGTACAAGTAGGCGATGTAGCGGGAGTTTGATGATTAGAACAACAGTGTTCTTGCTGCCTTGATACATTAACGATAGGAGTGTCATGTTTTCTTGAATCTTTCTTTTGAATTTCTTCTCTTATGCGTTTGGCCACTATAGGTGCAGAGGGGTGGGTACATGACTTTTTCTTCGGTCCGCCTAAAAAGTGTTCTCTTAGTCGAGGCGCCCCACCTGATTTTACTGCATGGCATAGTTTACACTCCCAATCTATGAATCGATCACCAACGTTAATTGCATATTGCCACTCTATCCCAAGTGCCTTTTTTTTCCTGCTATTTGAAATTTGGACTCTATTGGAGGTATCACTGGATCCAACATTGTCCTCCATCTCAACGAATAACCTATTCAACCAAGCATATAACAATGAATACACAAATGAAAAAACAACAAATCACTCACGTATAACAAAACATACATTAGCAGACAAAGTACTTCGCAACTATCTTGACAAATATAAAAGATCATCACATAACACAAAACTACTTCAAACTATCTTGCAAGGTCTCACTACAAAACTACTTCGAAACTATCATGCACATTGCACCCCCAATGAAGGATGCCTTTTGTACCCAATTAAGGATACTTTACACAATCAAAGATCTATGCTTGCCCAATACTCTAGTATAGGACAATAGACCTTCTCTAACATTCACAAAAAAAAATCAAAGATCTATGCTTGCCCAATACTCTAGTATAGGACAATAGACCCTTGTCTACTCTAAACTATATTAAGTATCAAGAACCAATACAAGCCCCTAAGCAGGACTCTTGGCTCCATCAAACCATTCATAAAGCAGAATGAGGTAGATTACGTACGTGGCTCAAATGCAAAGTTGAATGACTCCAAATTTGTCCCTAAATCTCCGCAAGTATTAGCTACGAACCACACCCTGCCCCCAGTTCAAAGAACTAAGGATGAGTGGCTCAATAGCCTTAGGAGTGCCTACAAGGAAAGACGACAGCCCCTAAGATAAGGACGTTCTTCCCAAGAGGACACTTCTAGCAACTCGAGAGCTCTACAAATACTTTGAGGAGAGATATCACGCCCCCAAAACAAGGACTATCTCCCCAAAAGTTGTACGATGGGTGTCGGGCAGTGTTTATATACAGAATAGTACCCCGCCGGTTTTCCTTCTTTTTCCCGGCGGGCTCGTCGAGAAAGGTATTTATCCCGGCGGGCCCGCCGAGAAAGGTATTTATCCTGGCGGGCCCGCCGGGAAAGATAAAAGCCCGGAGGTGTTACGGGACTAGTGGGTTCTGGCAGGTCATTGCTCAGGTCATGTGAATATACAATGTGATCACAAGTTTTAATATGTTAACAATAGGTTTTGTTAACGTGATCACGAAATTGTGAAGACATTAATGAAATCCCTGCAAGAGTAGTGTTAGTAGCTTGTTCCTCAGCCTCTACGCCATCTGGCTCATAATCCACAAGGTCAACTATCTCCCCAACCTGCTCACTACCAATTGGAGCTGTGGCTCTCCAAATGCATCAAAAAAATAAGGATCATATTCCATGCTCTTCATTCCCACCTCTTGGAACTCATCTGGTAACTGCTTGAGAGCTGACACTCTTTGCTCTCGATAAATTTTACCTGGAGTGGATCACATTCCACTGCAACCACATTTCTACCTCTTTTCAATGCACTGACAGTTGTGGTGCCAGTCCCCGTAAAGAGATCCATCAACCACTCTCCTTTTATTATAGAAGTAAATCAATTAAATCCATCATCAAAAGCTGAGGTTTTTGATATGGATTTATGACTCCTTGTAGACCCGCACTTGTGTGCTTAAACCTCTTACAAACTCCCGGTTGTTCACATCAAAATTGTATGATCCTCTACTTTGCAGACCCGCACTTGTGTGCTTAAACTTCTTACAAACTCCCGGTCGTTCGCATCAAAACATTTGTGCAATTTGG